>NW_024501126.1:5385496-5985496 GCF_017590055.1 Onychostruthus taczanowskii
AGTAGGGGATTTTCTTTTTAGTTTTTTTTCTTTGAAAAGTTTTTTTAGTTTTGAAATTGCTTTGATTCCATTTATGAGAACTTTTTGACTGGATTTCACAAACACCTTTGTTAGAAGAGCAGATCCTTTATGTTGCTTCTTTGGATGCAAACCATGTCAACAGTTGAACAACAATAGTATGGCTTGGCTTTATTTTAATGCCTGAAATATGTGTGTCATGAATACCACTGGATCACAGGATTACCTCTGTGGCACATTTCTCAATTCTGCTCTAAGCAGAAATTAAATTATGTTTACAGTGCAGGGTACCTTTGTCTGTTTGAAAGTTCCTGTTTTGCTTTTAAATAATTGTGCCAGATAATTTGACAAATACACACATTTAGGAAGGAGAATATTAACTGCAGAAAATTAAAACAGATCAGATCAATTTCCAAAATTACAACAGATTAGGGGGGGGGGGGGGGGGGAAAAGGGAAAGTTGCCACAAGAGAAATTTCAGAGCTGAACAACTTAATAAATGGTACCACATGTCATTAGGTAATTTTGCAAACGATTCAAAAGGACTGGCCCAAACTTCCTAATGAAGTCAGTAATACTACAGTTGTCATCATCTAATGCAATACATGCACTATTTAGGTATTGAATTAACTACGTGTGTTCTGTAATCTGTAAAATAAAGCAGTTATGTGAATTAGCCATTTTCCCCCTTTTTTCAAGACAGGAGATTTTTTCACCTATGATGCTGTTTTTGGAATACCAGAAGGCTACGACCAATATCTTCCACGATGTGACAGAAAACACGCAAAGGCTCGTGACCTTAAAATTAATGAGGAGGTAACCCTTTGATAAATTCATAACTATGTTTGTTTAAGGTGTTTTGTACTTTTTGCCATGACTGGAGGCTCTAGGCATTGTTTTACCCTTTACAAAGTAGCCCATACTGTAAGAAAGGAACTGGAAGGAGGACATCAGCCTGCAGGTTTAGGAGAAAGCATTATCCCGTGAAGACACCCAAATTAGCTCTTGCTCTTTCATATCCTGAAGATTTCCAGGTGACAAGACATATGCAAGTTAAAGCTAGGGGGAAGAGGCAAATTCTCTCTTGCAGAGTGCAGGGTGTACTCTGAACCATCTGTGCCCCTCAGGAGTTGTACTTCAGGTGGTTCTGCAGTTATTTCTGTGGTGCTTAAAAACTCTTTTCCCTGAGAGGGCTGGATTCAGAGGCAAAGACTTCACTACTGTCCTCTGACACCCACCCTCTCTACACCAGCATTTGTTGTGAAAGCCCATCTCTGAAGCTGGTGAGTTTATTAGGAAAACCTACACCAGATTGCCCTGCAGGGAGGAAATTAATAGGGAGCTAGTGCAAAGGTGTGGTCAATCATAAAGGATGGGCAAGTATTTGAGGCCAACAGAATCTGGGTTTGATGTGCAGCCAAACAGGTAAATACTCCCTTGGGAACAGAAATACTACAGTATATATGCATAAATGTATGTAGATGTATTTTTGCATGCAGCATCTGAATAATACACATATATACAGCCGTCTGTGTATGTAATTATATTTGTGCATACACACACAAAACTGCACACAGAGGCAGAGGCTGTCAAAAACCAAATGAAGTGTAACCTCTGTGTACTAATGACCTCAAAATCCCAATGAGTTCATGGGATATTAGAGTGATGGGTAGGCTAGGGATGTAGGGATGGCTGCCTGATTTGATGGTTATAGAGAAGGAAGAAGGAAGAGTGACACAAGAGTTCAAATTACTCTAATTTTGGTGCAATAAAATTGGTTTTTTCTGACAAAGCCCACTGCTTGGGATTCATCTCACTAGCAGTTATATATGCCAGACATTTCTGTGCAAGTGTATAGCCATAATGCCCTTCAACTCTGATATCAGTGCAGGAAGCATTAGATGCTCCCAAAGGAATCCCAGGAGTGCCCATTAGCATCACCTGCTCATGCCTAATAACTCAACTGCAAATCTGTGTATCTGTGTGAATGACTGCTCCAATTAGAAATTATGCTTTTTATTTAAACAAAACAAAGACAACCTCCCTCCCCTAGTACCAAGCATATTTTTCAAGTGGGGAATTTGTGTAGAAAGTTCATCAATATAAAGTTACAGCTTTTTACTGAGCTCTTGTGTCAACAAAACTCACTTTCCTATTGGCTTTTTTCCTAGAGCAAACTTGTATGGACCAGAATTCATACCAGCTGTGCTGGGCAGTGCAGACATGGGACTGTCCAAACAGGTGTCCCTTAATCCAGCCCTTTAATTAGCATGGATATACATCAAACCCACAGTTATTTAATACTACAACGCGATCCTCCTGCATGTCATGACACCCAACACTGTAACCATAACTAAGTGCAGATCACATACTCAATTCATCTTTATCACAGTGGCCCTCTCAGGCTTTATGTAATAATAACTAAATTATAAAAGTTAATAAATAAAAATGTCACAATTGACATCTTTTTCGTTCAACACTGAACACAGACAGACTGAACTCACCACAGTACACTGCTTTACTTGAGCTGGAAAAAAAGCAAATCACTGCAAGTAAGCCCCTCATTTCCTGCAGGTAACCTGGGTGCACCCAGGAATTCAAGAGTACAGTGACAGATACTCGGTTTAGCTACATGCAGCTGAATAACTGCAGTGGAGTATGTGCTCAGGGCTGCCATTGCTGATTGCAAGTGCTAACAGTGCTAGAATTACACACTGCGAGGGCGGGCAGCAGGATGCTTCCCAGCCAACTGTTGGAAAATCTGAAACCCACTGAATGCCAAACCCACAAAGATGAAATGCCAGTGTGCACAGTCAGTGCTGTGCTACCAAGGATGCCGAAAACTGATTTCAAATAAACTTATTTATTTAAAAGGAACATAAACTATTGGAAATACATACTGCTGCCTGTCATTAGCACTGTAAACCCTGAATTTCTAGCCAAGTCTTTCTTGATGGTACAAAGATCTTTTAGTTTCTCACTTTTCAGCATTTATCCACAACTAGGGCAGGGGAGGAAATGATCTTAATTTTGCCTGCCACTCTTCTTGACTTGATTTTCATTCTGCTGGAGTTAAAAGTTGGTGTACTGAATAGCTTTTAATAGGGTGGAGTAAGGTGGGCAGGAGAACTGGGAGATAAATGGTTGTTTTGAAAATGAGCTTTTGTATTGAGTGGGTTAGTTTGTTTGTTTGTTTGTTTGTTTGTGAAAAGTGTTTACAGCATCTTTCCAAGAACCTCAGGTTCTGTCCATAAGGCTGGAAATGTCTCTAAGCTGACTGCCCTGCTATGATATCCTGCCAATCTGTGCTCCCACCCGCATCCTTGCAGGACCTAAGTGCTGATTTGCTCAGGCTTGTGTCTGTTGCAGCAAAGAAGTAATTTGCTTGCACTCAAACTACAGTGTAGCATCTGCATTTTGATTTGCCTTTTAGATACTATGTATAAGACTAGAAAAACACATTGCAGACCAAGGCTTACTGTGTTAGTCAGTGTGCAAACATACAAGCAGCCTGATAAAGCTGAGACCTTTGGCTAGGGAAAGAAAAACAAACAAATCTTGTCTTCTGACGCCGTAGCTCCCTGTTGCTCTAACACAGGAAGGAACTGCAGATTGCAGATAGTGATTGCACAGTCACTTAAAGTGCAGCTTACTAAGAACAAGATCAAAATCTTTTCTTGGTCAGGTTGTTTTTCATCAAGTCCACTTTCCATCATGGCAAAGCAGTTATTTCTGTAATTTTACAGCTACAAGTATTTTTAGTAAAAGGTTTCATTGTGCAGAACTAAAGTAGTATATGCTTTATTTCCTTCAGGGAAAGCTTGCATGGACTAGTGGTTGCTCAAGGTTTTCCTTTAGGCTTTGATTTTTTTCACACTGTGCTTTCAACTGAATTGTGCAAGCAGGGTAGGTATTCCTCTAACAGGGGGCACAAATCTCTCCTATTTTTCAAAAGAATCATGCAACTCAGTGCACAAAAAAAATAAAAATAAAATCTGTGCTTTTCTAGCATTTAGTTACCCAGTAATCACATGGTAATCACATGTGTTTGTATGTATTTGTGTAAAAAAATTATCAGTCCACAACTCCGTATCTTATCATCTTGTCATCTAGTGACACATTCATGTTTTACTAAGATAAAAATAACATGAAAAACTAGGGCAGGGATAGAACAGTAAGGGTGCTAAACAAATACTAAACATGCTAAACATGCATGTTAGCTGTACAGTTCTGTCAGTTATTTTACCCATGGCCACAGCACATTTAGCAATAGAAAACTGCCATGTTTTCTATTCACCCTGTGATTTTCTTCTAAGGTGACTTTTGTGTTTTCACAGGAAATGGCAAGACCTGTTCCTGTGCTTACATCTTCAGAGTATGGGAAGCGCTTACATATGCTCTTAGACCCAGCAACCGGAGAGCATGCAAGGGTTAATAGCGTGCACGCAGCAATCTACGGGGAAGGCAGCCGCCCTGCTCACTGAAAAAACCTTCTCCAGCTCTGGATCCCTGGGTAATCTCTTGTATCTGTCATTTCCAGAAACATTTATCTGGAAAACAACCTAACACTTTGAAAAGCAATACGGTGCTTTTGCCTTTTCCTCTACAGTTTATCTAATGAGAATTATCTGGATTAAAAATAGGGTGAAATAGCAGCTGCACTTTTTCTTATGCTAACTAAAATGCATGTCTTTTCCTTACATTGTCACAAAAATCTCATGAAGAGCAGCACCAACAAGAACTTTCAGAACATTTTAGGCAGCAATGCTGGGAATGAGATCTACTGGGTCAAAAGGTGTGTCTGCAATCCTGGGCACTGCCTCTACATAACCATTTACAGACCTAACATTTTAAATAAGTTTGTCCATCAAGGTATCAGTAGTCACAGATTTTCCAATCCTTATAGAGTTGCTAGAGAATTAGGAGACATCGTTTTATGTACACAACAGCTGAAATGGATATTCAGCTCAGAATTTTCAAAAGTGTATGGGCTTATGTGCTTAGCAGTTTCACTAGACTTCAAGTGGAACTCAAAAGGAACTTCTGAGCACTTGGCATTTGAAGAGACAAAATCTGGATTTAGCTGAATTCGGACATTCAATTCACTGACCCACTCTAGGAATGGCATCTGGCTGATTTAACAAGAAAAATCATCATTGGTTCTGTATCAAATCTGAAAAAAATGGGGAAAAATACTAAGAATACTAGCAGAACAAGCACTAAATAATTTGGTGGAAAGGGTGAAAAAAACATAAAGATTTGAGCAGTAGCCATATAAAAAGCATGTTTAGCACAAATGTCTAAATCTGTTGAAACATTTGATGCCTTGCACTTTCACAGAATCTAGTATTAAGATTTTAAGGTAATTTCATAAATTTCTCCTGCAGAGTATGCATCAGTTTGGTTCTCAAGAGCTGTTGATCCTGTTGTTGTTTAAGGCTGAGGCAGTATTGTTCAGAAAGGAACAGCCAAAGTGATCATACCAGAAAAAGGACTGGAAGTCTACAGCTGTGACTGACACTGGTTTTGTCAGGTATTTAAACACAGGAAATCTGTGTCATTTGTAAATACAGTGAGACACCTAGTGGAAAGAAAAAAAAAAGAAACAAAAATCTTCTAAATCTGGAACCTGAAAAAGTAGTAAATTAGGCAATCAATAGCACTTGTTTGACATGATGTGAGAAGCAGAGCACAGAGAGCAGCCCATTCTGAGAGATGTTACTTTCGTTATTCATGACCTGCAGTGCTTCTACATTCAATGGGCTATGGACAAAAGAACATTAATGGCTACATTCCTTTTCAAAACTAAACACTTCACTAAACAAATTCAGCAGCATTAAATGAATCATAGTAAGAACAAAGGGAGAAGGAAATGTTTTCTAATACCACAATGCTTTTCCAAAAATCGGTATCAAAGTTTACACTAGTGAAGAATGAGATTGAATATGGCCATATTCTTAGCAGGTTATTTTTACTTTGGGACACTCAGTACAAATTGCTTTTCTGAAGTAGCCTTACTATATTTACAAACCATCTGTTTGAAAAACTATTGGAAATGAAATTTGTTTGAAAATACCACCACCTTCTGGCCTGTGTGAGAAATAGGCATCACTTCCACCACAGAGGAAGTCAAACATCAAAACACCAGTTTTTTTCCTAAATCGTTTCTTTGCTTGTCACACCCTTCTCATCCCTACTCACTTTTGAAGATCTTTCACAGGTTGATCTTCTCATTACTTGTTTCTCATTCAGTTCTGAATAATTCATTTCTTCCTTCAGTGCTCAGTGTCAAAAGAACACCCTGACAATTTCTTCTGTATTAGTGATAAGTTCTCATAAACGCTTGCAAAGTCATTTCAGCTCTTCTGAAATGGCTAGAATGACAAATTCTTAAGTTATTGATGTTCTGAGCTTACTTTACACATTGGAGAGCACCTTTTGGCCTTCCCTCACCTGTCAGTGTTGACATACTACTGTGAGGAAGAGTTTCATACATGCAAAAAATTAACATGGACAGAATGGACAGTGTATACAATGTAAAGCGTATTCTGGATTTTGTATCCAGTAATCTCCAGAGATTGTTGGGGCAATTGACAGACACCTGCAACTCACAAATTATAGGAAAGAAAAACTGGCCACATTCTGTATCTACTGGTGAAATATACAGAACATCAATGATGTGAAAGTTCCACCTTTTTTGTACCAAAACAACAGTGAAAATCAAACTAGGTAATGGTGGGAATTCTCCTTTGCTAGTCATTAATAGTAATTCCACACAGAGAGGAAGCACAAGCTAACATGGAAATGTGTTAGATGGCTGTTCATCAAGAATACATGATGTAATCAGCACTAAAGCTCTCCTGTTTTCCCTTCATCATCTGCAAAGCAATATACTGACCCAAGTTAGGGCACTTGTTCTGGCTAAAGTAGGTACTAGTTCTCAGTTGCAGAATTTCTGTTCATACATAAAAAATGGCTGCCATGGGACATGGTTCTTCTGAGCTTCAAAGCGTAAGTTTCTGTAACCCAAAGGAACTCTGGAGTGCATACAGGACCCCATTTAGACAGTTTAGCTAAAACTGCCACCAAAGGCAACACCACAAACAGAGTATGTCCGGAACACTGGGTGGCCCCACAGAGACAGTTGTACAAGTCCATAGCCTGTGGCAGCTGTTACTTTACAAAGTAAAGCAAATCCTTTTTATTAAAAATTTTCTTATTTTCTGTAAGGCATTGCTATTTATTGAACAGCACTCTGCATGTCTTAAATAAAACCAATAAGCCAATACTGCTTCTGCAACTATTTCAAATTTTACTTTTATGAAACACTTGGGAAATTATGCGAGCAGTGGTAAGTAAATTGCACAATTTCTTCTTATACTGTCAAGAAGAACCCTGATCAGTAGGTATTCTGTAGGCATATTCTGTACATCCAGACTGGCCAGTACCCTTCAACAGTCACACGTGGCTGTTTGCAGCTGTGAATTAGAACCAGTTAAAAATACAAGGGAAAAGCAGCACTGACTGTCTGGAACTTATATCTGTAAACATGTAATAAATACTGAAACAAATCTTAAGAAAATATATGCTCTTTATTACTCTTTACATGTCAATTCCAAATATTGGAAGGTTACACACTCAGAAGCTCACATTTTCTGAGGTGGAGTTACTCAGAAAAAAATAGTTTTTCTTCCATGCACAGAATTTACACTTTGTAGTACAGAAGGTCATCCTGTTATCCAGTAGTATCCTCCAGTGTCAGTTGCTGAGTCCATATGTACAAGGAAAGATTTTTTTGTGTAGATAATCCGCTATTTTTGTGGTATTTTGTAGATTTTCTATCTCAAAAAATGGAATCTGGAAACAAAACAGAAACAATTGCTGAAAATACCTTTTAATAAACAATTGGGTAAGACTGCTGTTCATTAAGCAGATGCAAAACTACACATCAAATACTTATTTTGTTTTAAAACTAACGATTTAATCCTAAATGTACTATTGATCTATAAATTACCTGAAGATAAATTACTATTAAAAAAAAAGTTATATTTATTACAGTTTAAACTAAGCTAAATATTATGGTGTTAGGCTTACATAATAAGTAATGATAAGTGGAAAATAAAATCTCAAGAAATGAACAGCTTTCATTCCAATTATGTTTCAAGAAAAATATACCTCTATTAATTCAATAGTCAAAATAAAGGTTATACTCTGTTGTGAAAATATTGTTTACAATACAAAACAACTTCTTTTTTTTTTACTCCTCTTTTTAAACTCCAAACCTTTTAATAAAGTATTTGATTGAAAATTCCAATTGTAATGAACTCTTACATAACAATTTCTTTAATTCAAGATTTGAATCTTAATCACAGAAGATAAGTACTCTTGCAAACAGCAACTATGTGGCAAAAAACACAGACAGAATACACTAATTGATTCAAGGAAGAAAAAGGTAATTCTGTACACCTTCAAAAAGGCAAAAACTAGGCAGAAAGAATGTAATATAGAGAGAACAAGACTACATCTACTTTAGGAATTAATTGAAACTACAATTTTAGGTATTGTAAAATAATTTTTTACTTGTTTTCTTAGAGCAAAAGTACATCGCTGTCTTTGGACTTTACCTGCACAACTTCATAACCAAGTAACTGAAGATGTCTCTGTTTAATAGCTTCTTCTCCCAAGAGATTGTGACTATGAGCACAAAATCTATTTTGACCATCAACACACAGGGCAATTCTAAAATTAAGCATAAGTGTAATATCAAAAAAAAAACCCCAACAAACCCACAAAAATCAATTACTTTAATCACCACAACTACTGCAGTTCCTAAGAAGCAGGAGACAATACCTCCCTCTTACACCTCGTTGAATCAGATGTAGGATGGGAGTTATCTAGTTCAGGATAATTTACATCACTCAATTTAAGGGTGGGAGGTGAAACCCTGAAACTTAGTGAATCTGGAAACCTTTTTTATTTGCTCTGAACAAAAATTACCATGCAAGTTAATAGTTTTTTTTTAATGCTATGATTAGTAAGCTGTTTTGAATTCTCCTAGAAAGAATGCCTCGGCTAGAAAACATTTCAGCATCTAAATGTATTTAACTTGCTAATTTACCTGTTAAATCAATTAGAGTTCAAACTGAGTTTAAGCTACATCTGTTTTAAGTTAAACCAGTATACATGGTTGGCAGCATGGATTATAATAATATTTTTACTTCTGGGTGATAAAAATCCCATCAACTTAATCCAAGGTTTTTATATCTACTGTTAAAAAGTTGCTTAAATTTTCAGTATGCTAAGCATACTGTGGCTTTATTTACTTTATGAAAGCTACTACTTAAAAAACACAAAACATTGGAGCTCATTCTTAAGCATTTAAGCATGGACTCTTGGAAAGAACCTATATTAGTCTCTGAGTCTTATGTGAATGTGTGCTGGTTTCAGCTTAAACCACAACAGAAGATTACACGGGAGAAAGCCTAACCTCTTCAAAGACTTTTGCTTTGTTCACACAGTGCAGCTGCAATTGTCACATAGGCAGGTTGCTTAACTTTGTATCCAAGGCTTCCCAAAGTAACCCTTCTTTAATATACTTTTAAACACGTACGTATTTTGCAATGAAAAAAAACCCAGCATCTGTAGCAAATATCCTTATTATTCACGAGTCCTTGCAGAAGTAAATTTCTGAACTCAAACTGGCTCAAAGTCTGTTAAATCTTTGCAAATACACTCAGTTAGAATTTAGTTTTAATTTGAAAATGAATTACTGAATTTCAAAATAGATTACTATAATCCAAATAAGGATCACTTGATTTAGACTGTCACTGAGTAAAGAAACCAACTGTCTGACACTGCATAGTCAGGTGGCAAAACAATGAGCAAAAAGCAGACTGTTAATTTTGTCCTTCTGCCAGTGGTTTCAGTGTGAGACCTGAACTTTGTTGAAATCAATGGCAAAACTGCAAATAGCTAAAATTTAGCCAGGTTTTCACCCTGGATGCGCTTTCCTAGTGTAAATCAACATTTTAGTTTAGTGGTTTCTTTTATTCTCTTACCGTCTGTGTACCTCTTCAAGTTGGGCCGCAGGCAATACAAAACCTTCTTCATCTAATTTAATCTCAATATCTTGTGTAGGTGAAAAAAAAGAAGTGACATTGAACATCATTTCTTATAACAAACTTTCTACTGTAATTCTCATCTTCTCACAGTTGTTTTATTAAACAATTATAATACTATCACAATTTTTTTTTTTTTTTTGTATCACAGAGGCTGGCAAAAGTTGTATAGACTTAACACAAACGAGTGATAATTAGTAACAGTTCAGCCTTTCATGATGCTAACAAAATAGTATTCCAAGTCCACTCAAAACTCCAACACAGTTAAATGGTGTTTTGCTGTGCTAGCTAGGGTCTCTGGAATTTATTTTGAGGGCTGTGGGGAGAGACACACTTTCTCCCTCTACTAGATTCAACATCCTCATGAAAGCTGACACACAGAGTAACTCTGGAATCATCCCCCTTTTTTATTTTTTTAAAAATCCCCCTGACATCCATGGTGTCCCAAGACTCCCTTCCCTCAACATCTTATTATCATCCACCCCTCCTGGGCACGTGATTTTTCTCATCACTTCCTTCTATTTCCTGCTGCACACAACACTCTGTTTTGCTCACTCCTGCCTTACAGCCACAAACCGCACCGACTGTGCTGTCAGCAGCTCTTGCTGAGAGGAGAGGAGCCCAGCTGAGCAGGGCTCACAGCTGGCCACCTTCCTTTCTCTACTCACCACTAAAGCAGGGAGATCAGGCAAGTGGCTTTGCCTCATTTTGCTGTACATGATACAAATTGTTTAACAGATAAGGAGCTGATAATAAAAACACAGAAAACAAGCAGCTGTTAGCAGCTGTTTTCAAGGCAGACTGGCTGCCTAAATATCAATCTGCAGTGCTTTTCTCTCCTTTCCTTTCCTTTCCTTTCTCTGGCTCTAAAAATTATTTACTTAAAGTTCCCAAATTTCAGATCTTTTACAGAAATTCGTATCCCAGTTTCTTTTTCTGTATTTGCAGAATTTAGACTGCCCACAAAGGAAATTATAGCTTTGGCACCATACACACACATTTCTGTTAATCTAAAGAAATTATACTTACCAACTACATAGAAATACGGTGTTGATACCTCTGATGCAAAATATATTCTTTTTTTCAGTAAATAAAGTAATCCTGTCTTCACCCTTTTAATGAGATGAACATCAGGAGAACTCTGAGGCGTGGGAAAGGCCTTTACTTGGTACTTAGAAAGGAGTTTTGGACCCTAGATAGCGACAGAAAATCAAATCAAAAAAGGGAGATAACATTTTTGTAATTACCTCATATTAACATAGCAAAATGTATTCTGTGCATTTCAAAGCCAAGTCTATTGAGTCTAACTGTAGGTCTATAGAGACCTACAGTCTAAGGTATGATCTGCTGAAAACTTAAAATCACCCAAACAACCACAAGAACATCCTCAGGAAGCTTCAATGCTTTCATGTTCATGAGAAATGCACAGCTGTTTCCATTCATACAAATATATCAAGTAATTCAATAAGGTAGAAATGCTCCATATTTTCATAAAGGAAAATTGGTTTGTCCAATGCTTTTTATGAGAAATACAGAAAACTAAGTATAAGTAGGGCCCTAATGCCCTTATCACCTTTTGTTAACATCACTTCAGGTTTCACATGTACTGTACCTCATAAAATGGGCACTCCAGGGTGACAGTCAGAAAAAGCTGGGTTAGCTGGGACATAACAACTCTGTTCAGACCAGGCGGCTGAGCTGAAACAACAACATTCAGGTTTTCAGGTGTACCTTCCATAAAGTATCTTTACAAAAACCATAATGTAGAAGTTAGGAAAAGTTATTCAGTATGATATGCAGAAAAGCTATTTAATCATTAAAATTCTCAGTACTTCTTTCAATTAACAGAAAGATCAGTATGAAATTACACAGGTAGAAAAATGAGAAAATTATTTACAGAAATATCAATACAAAAATACAAAATAGCAAGATCTTTGTTAAAACTGTCATATTCTTTCACAAAAACATGAGGATCCAAAACATGCATGGCATTCTACACAGAAGAATAAGTTTGAGTTGAAGTCTTAGATAAACATTTCCTTCTTATAATCACTTTTCCCCAAGTTACAATCCCAGGATCTCATAGTTTCTTTTTTTTTTTTTTTTTTTTTTTAAATCTGCAAGTTGTGGATAATACCAAATAATTTCTGGAGATTTGTCTGCTTTGTAAAAATCAATTCCTTCAGGTATTTCATGTTGTTGAAAAATTAAGTGACCAAAACTTCTAATCACTTTGAAAACTTTGGCTTAATTTTATTAGTAGAGCAATCTTAGTGAAATCTTATTAAGTCAGTCATCTTTCTGGCATGGCTTACACCTCTCTACAATGACCCTAAAAATGCATTAGTACCAAATAGAGAATACCTCAAAATTATGTGTTATTCATAATAGTTTTGTGTCCAAAAGCACTAAAATAATTAGAGCCAAGAACAGGCTACCACATGGGAGATATTTTAGCATCATGTATAAGACAAGGACAAACGTGGGGAACACCAGGTCACTGTTTTTTAGAAAATCAGAAGAATTAGCTGAAATAATTATTTTAAAGGAATTTAAGTCTGTGTTTCAAAACCGTACAGTGCAATTTTCAAACCCAACTAAATGACATACATGAAAGACAATGGCAACTGTGACAAGGAAGCTTCAGCCTTTGGTCTCCTGATCACTATTTTCCAGTCACTGCTGATTTGACAAATTAAATTGATTAAAAAATAGGTACTCGACAAAAGACAAACTCCATAATAGAAAGAAATGTGGAACATCTCAAGAGAAATTCTGCTCCTTACCTTGAAGCTTTTGCAGAAAATAGGGACTAAATATTTTTGGCAGGAAATTTATCGGATAACGTTGAATAAGGACACACGAGTGTAGCAGGTTCAGCAAGGTGTGGGGCTGAAAGTGCCTCAGGCGGGTATGCAGCACAGTTTCAAGCTTCCTAAACAAGGAAGAAGCACTTGGAGGCAGGTAGTTAAGAGTCCCAAATGGGATAATATATGCAGCAATCTGGTCAGTGGTAAGTCTGTCAGCACTGGAAATGAAATCTTCTGACACTGCATCAAAGATGGGCTTTGAAAGGATCATCTTTCTGCAGCAATACTGCATGACCTTGCTGACTGTTTGAGGATGCATAGTGCGGATGGACTTGGGGACATGTCTTTCCAGTGCCTCTGTAAAAATTTGCATTTTTTGCCCAAAGTATAGGAAAGCTTCCAGTACATTTACCAGTTCATGATCTGTGAAATATGGAACATGCTTCACTGAATGTTTACACAGTGCAGTGACTAAGAGAACTGCCTGAGTCTGACAAAGAACCACCAGTGAATTCAGTATTACACTCACAGACTTTGGGCTTAGCTGGGAAACGGTGCGTGAAGTGACACTGTTCAGTCTGTTTAGCAAATGTTGGCATTGTTTCCCTTCCCTCACAGTCACTTGCAGTATCCTATAAACCATCACTATTTCCCTGGGACTCCAACTCTTAATGTCTCTTTCTTGTATGTGGTTCACAATTTGTTCCAGTGTCGCACAACTTGGGGCTTCTAACTCAAGCAAACTCTCTCCGAGAGCACACAGATTTTCAGCAGTCAGCTGTCCCCTGCCAAGCCGCTCCTCGCTCTCCGAAAGCAGGCTTGTCATCAGCGTGCTCTGCGGATCTATACGGAGTTTTATCAAAGCCTGCAAGGCATTCAGCAGCCCCGTGTTTGACAGTTTTGAGGATTCAAATTCAAACTGGAAGCATAAAGCCCTGAAAACTTCATTCTCTAACAGTCCAGGGTTTTTAAGACCATTGTCATCCACCTCAACTTCAGAAATCTTCTGCAGGGCTCCTGAGGCCATTGTATCAGACATGACCTCTAGAGAGCTAAGAAAATAAAAAATCTCTTTTGATGTACAAAGGTTGTTCAACTTCTTGAAAAATAATTGTTCATCCATCCGCACATTATTTGATTTAGTACAGTTCATCATATCTCCACAAAGATGCACAGCTTCATTAACAGAAAGTGGCTGCGCCTGCAGTTGTACATGTTTTTTCCTACAAAACGTATACTGAGATTTATCTTTGACACACAGCATCCTCATGGCCATGGAGCTACAGTTTTGGGGTTTTTGCTGCCCACTGATGAAGTTCAACCTTTTGCTTAGGGTCATCAAAGCAGACCTGCTTGCTGGTGTGCTGGATGAATACAACTGGAAGCTTTTGCGGCTGATCAAAGCCATATTGAATCAAGTGAATTCTGAAATGATGCCTAGGGGAAGAAAAATAGATATGTAGTCTGGAAAACACCACCAGGGTCACTAAAATGCAGAATAAAACCACAACCCCAATCCTTTTGGCGGGCTGGAAAGATGGGTACGCTCCATCTCCCGCGACCACAAGCACAGAGAGCAGAAATGCCAATGCCAGGAGCGGCGACCCCTGTGTGACAGGGTGCCCCGTGTTCCCGCAAGGACACTGGCAGACGAATAGGAGCCTTCGCCTGCCACCCCCGCGGCACCGGCGCGGCCCCTCCATCCCCCTCCGCCCCAGCACCTACTGCCGCTCCGCCCCGGGAGCACCCGGCCGTGCCGGGGCAGCCGCGGCGGCCTCACCTCGGCAGCCATCACGGGCAGCGCGGCGCCTGCCGGGACCTTCCGGCGCCTCCGCCCGGCCCGCCCCGCTCCTCCCCGCGCTGCCGCCGCCTCCGGCCCGGCGCGGCGCTGCCCGGGCAGTGGCGCAGCCGGGGCTGTCACTGGCGCTTGGCTTCGGAAGTGGGATTCGTGTCCGTGTGCACCGCGTCCTCCAGCGCAAGTACTCCTGTTCCCCGCTCGGGCGGCACCGGGGCCGGGCGGAGCAGGGAGGCGGGCGTGGAGGGTTTGTGTTTGGCTTTTATGTTTGTCTCGGCCCTTGAATGCTTCTGAGCAAGCTGTTGAAAAAGAGGCTTGGGGATGGCTTCGTGGCTCAAGGCAGGGTCCCACAACGAGGGTTAAAGCCGCAGAGGAGTGTGTGAAGCTCTTCTGGTTGCTGGCAGAAAGAAGACGTTCTTCTAAGTTTCAGAAGGGTGAAACTCCTCCATATGTGCAGTTCGGGTTGAATGACGATCTGAGGAGTTTATCCGTCTACTGATGACATAATTAACAGTGTGTGCACTGAAGTTTCTTGCTTTTTTTGTCCGGTCCGTGCCGCGCAGTTCATGTTTGACAGAGCAGGTCCGTGACGCGCGCGTCTGGCATTGCCGTGCGCCTGCGGCGCTGCTGGGGCGGCACGTGTGCTTCAGCGGCATTCCTGCGTGGATTGTCCCACGCTTCGTGGGCTTAGGGAGCTGCTGGACTCCCTAAGGCTAACCTTCCGTGGACTGTTAGCTCTCTGGCTTTTCCAAGTATTGGATTAGGAGAGCTGTAGTTTGGAATTTCATCCTTAGTTTCCTGTTAAGCCCTGGTGTGATCCAGCGAATCACGGGTGGTGTTTCCAGTTTAAACGTTGTATTTTGATGTGTCTACCAGCACAACAGCGTGTTAAAGGCTGCTGGTGTGGTAGTACTATTAAAGTTACAGGGATTCTTCAGAAAGCTTGACAGCTCAGGAATTACCTTTTTTCCCCCTGTTTATTCCAGTTGAACTTGTATCACGTAAGTGGAAGCGGCGTAGCCTCTTTGAAGAGCGTATAGAGCAGCAAAGCAAGAGCAGTGTGAGCAGCATGCTCGTCTGAGAGCAAGTGTGTTCCTGGTTTGTGGCTGTTCATCTGCAGGTAGGCATGACTGATTTTTCTCTCTTTGAGCAAGCATCACTTGGCAGTCTGTGCACAAAGATCTTATATAGGTTGATGACAGAGAGAAGACGTGTTCGCAGGGTGAAACTCTTCAACTTGTGCAGTTTAGATCAAATAATGATCAAAGGAATTCATTCATCTATTGTTGACATAATTAACTTTTAGGGATTTAAATGAACTAGTCAGTTAATTGAATTATGTGTTTAAGATGAATAGCAACAGTGCAACACATATAATACTAAGCTCCTGGAAAATGTTAATAAGTGCCACAAATATTTAAACACCTTTCTGTATCTAATTCCAAGGAATTGTCTAATTATGTTCTCTCCCGTTGCCACAAGGATGCATTCACACTGTTGCATACACACGCAGTACCCTGTCGCAGGAGATCTGCATGTGCATCTCCAGCATCATCGGCTGTTCTGGCTCTGTGGGTTCTCTTGTTTCCAATGTGTCTGTGAGGGGTGCAGTTGCTCCAGATTTTTGTCTATATGTAATCTACTGGTCCATTCACCAGTGAAAAAACCTCTCTCCAAGTTCACATCTATGCACCGAAAATGTGTGTGGCTACTTTTTGCACCCTTTATTGTTGCTATACTAGCTGGAGTAGAAAGCTCACAATGTCTTACAGGAATCCTGGCTGCTCTGCCTGACCTAGGCAGAGGTCACAGCACTGTTAGGGCAGCATCTGACCATGTTAGACCACATCTTGGCTGCTATTCCTTTTGTTTCCCTCTCCATTTCCCCTGGTTTTGCAAATTTTTGTGCTTCTCAAATATTAACAGTTTCCCAAGCTAACTCTTGTTCTAACAGACTTGTTGTTAATGCCTGGGCTATAATGTTGGCAGCTTACTCCTCAGCATTTCTTGTATAGAAGGTTTCTGTGCTATGGTGTGGTCTTTGTGGGAAACTGATGGTCTTTCTCCCTTTCTGAGGTAAGAGGAAGAGTGTAGTAATGAAGCGCTGCTTTGTCTATTTTGGTTTTATTCATTTGTGGTCGGGTGATGCCACCTGCTGACAAGAGAGTTAGGTGAAAACACAGGACATGACCCGGATGAATCTGTATTGCTACAGGGATTTGAGGATATTTAAACAGTATTTACGCTATTTTATGTGAAACATCATAATTAGCACATTTTTTTCTTTTGGAAAAGGAAGGTGAAGAATCATTTTGAGCATTGCTTTGTTGTGTGCACCTTCTGTGCACACACACACATAAAACCAGTTACATAAGTAAATTTCTTTAAAGACGACTGTTAAGGTAATTACTAAAAACTTTAGATAATATATGTAATTAATTTAAAGTGAAAACTAAAATGGAAAACATAGTAGAAGAACATACAATGAAAACCTCAAAATTTTCTAGTAATTATATTTTTCGTGAAATTCATGTATGATACAGGCATTCTTAAGAATGTACCACTTAGTTTTGCTTCTTTTTATATATAATTATGCTTTAAAAAATTCCTATAGGAAAAACCTTCTGCAGTACTGTGAGGAGAAATATCCTGCCATATCTATAGAGTACAATATTCTTATACAATTGAACTATGTTTGTTTTCCCTTGGGAGAAAGAGAAAAAAGAGATACCTCAAATTACGTAGCCCCAGGTTTCCATAACTCAGTGTGTCTGGCTAGGACACTGAATGCTTTCTGTAGTTGAAATTGTGTGGAACCAATAGGTGAAGTGCAGCAGACTGGGCTCAGGAGTGGGAGAGCTACCTCAGATTGGGAACTGAAAATTTGTCAGTACTAATTCTAGGCATTTGAGTTCTACTGCATCTCCTTAGAAATGACAAAATATTGACAAGAAATTAATTTGTAATATCCACTCTAGAGACATACTGCTTCTCTCTCTTATTTACTGCTCCCTGAAGTTAAATCTGTGGTGTTCTCTGTGTCAAAATAATGGAATAAAACTACGTGCATTTAAATTTTCATGGGACACGTAAATGGATAAGGATATGCATCTCATCATACTGCATGCAAAGGACTCGGTGACACCATGTCAGATTTCTCTAAGATTGTTTCTTACTTTTAGGAGAATAAAACCCCAGAGAGTCAATTCTGTAGTTCACAGAACCACAGAACAGTCTGCATTGGCAGGGCCCCAGAAGTATCATCAAGTCCAGCTCCTCCAAAGTGAATGACCAATATGGGGATCAAAACCAACACCTTGGTGTTACTAGCATTGTGTTCCGAGCAACTGAGCTAACCTCAGGGTCAGTTTGCACCTGTGTAAGGAGTTCCCTTTTGAAATACAAGATTGAAGTCAGTGTTTGTGCTCCAAAATACGTAGTGGACAATAAAGTGTAAAGTCATTGCAGCAAAAAATACTGATTTCAGAAAAGAAGAAACTGAGAATTTTAATTTTTTTTCGTCAAGCTTTGTAGTTTGACTTCACCAGGTCTATGTTTTGTTTTGTTTTCAAAGACAGCTTGGAAAGGTGAATAAAGCAGTCACTAAATTGAAATGGAAAATATATAATAATATAATAAAATAGTATATATTTAATTTTCATGTTATATTGCTTACAAACGAAATTCTTGATATCAGAGATATTGTTGCATTACTGGAGCATCAAGGCAGTACAGCACATAGGACCAACACCACATGTCCTTTGCAACCTGATCTACAAAGCTTGCTTGTGAGAAATGGCTTCACTTCAGAGCACATGCCTCATTTCAAAGTTAAACACCAATGCTGCTGTCTGTATCTCTTTTTAATCTCATAAGCAAAGTAAAATCTTGCTTTTCTGCTTACAAGAAATTCACTTTTTTACTTCTTTTTTCCCCTACAGTTTCTCTAAAAAAATAGAATGTGCTGTGAGTCAAAAAGGAGGTTTTTGCTCCTCTATGCAACACAAAAGGGGCAGGCAAAAGCCATAGCTGAGGAAATATGGCAGCAAGCAGGTGCCCATGGACTTGAAGCTGATATGCACTGTATAAGTGAAATGGATAAGGTGAGATACTCCATGCTGTTTGGAAAAATATGTATTGAAGAACTGAATTCTTCTTCTCATGCTAGAGTGGTTGCTCTTGATACCATGAAGGCTAGCAGATGCGCCCACCTAAAAAGCCCCATCTAGTGTCAAAATCTTGTTCTTTGTGAATCAGTAATTTCAACCAGGACTCACAGTTGTTTAATAGTCTTCTGCCAAAGATACATCTTGTGATTTTTCTTACTAGAACTGTAAATTAATATGTCTTTATCTCTCTTTTAACAATGATTCAGTGGTTTCTTGAGAACTTTTTATGTATGCAGTTGTGAATGAATTCTGTATTTACAGGTCAGGTCTGTTATTAGAAATTATGCTTTTTTTCCTTGTTTTTTCTGTGTGGTTTTTTTTTTTTTTTTTGGTTGGTTTTTGTGGTTTTTTTGTTGTGGTTTTTGTTTGGTTGGTTTTTTTGCTTTTGTTGCATTGATGTTCTGTGTTGTGTTAACTGTGGGCTCCAGCATGGCCCAGAGCTTTTATGGGTCTTCTTGTGTTGCTTAGCATGTGCACTCATTTCAGTTCCCACAGGACTCACTTCAAGTTATGTTCTAGAACAAAATAAAATGCTTGGCTGGGACAAGGAAGTGGCTTTTTATTACTTGCTGTTATCCAAGAGTAAGAATGTGAAAACTTAGTTCTGTAACTGAAAGCATTATGGACTGTAATTTCCTTCACAAAGTACTCTCAACTGTATGCCCTCAAACAAAAACATATAAAAAACAAACAATCAAAACTTGATAGCCTGGTATTTCATATGAGATGAGGAGAAAATAACATGTAAAAGAGTTTTTTCATGCACTTGAAAATGTGAGACATTTTGAATTAATGTGCACTAAGTGTGTAGCTGAGTGTTAGAAAGAGACTTTTATGCAGCCAGCAGGGAATGTGAAGATTCTCCTTATATTCTTGCATTTAATTTCTTCTGCATTTGACAGGTTTGGAGATTGGTTTCAGGAAAGTGATAGTCAGAACATTTCTAGCCCTGTTATTGGCCTGCCTCTTAAATAAATGTATTTTGCCAAATTTGGCAAGACAATTCAGAGCTGCAAATTAATTATGAATTGAGAATCTCACAATTGGCACTGAGGAAAAAAGTAACTTCTGCAGCTTTGTAAATCTTGTCACAGATAAGCTTCTTGTTTTTCCCCCCTACTTGTCAGTTAGAAAGTCTGTCTTTATGTAGCTTTTGGGCATTTTTAGACCTTGTGAAGGTCTGTGGATGGAATAGGTGGTTACAGAGCCAGTATTAGTAATTCTTGCCATTCAAAAGTGAATGGTCAAATACTGCTCAGGAAGACTGGTTTTTTCCAAGTAGTCTCTCACCTACAGTCCCAGGGGTGAGATAAGGTCATAAATGTGTAGTTGGTTATGGTGATTACGTTTTCTGAAGACTGAAATGAAGTGAAGTGAGGGGCAGTAAAAAATGGGAGGCTAAATGGAGATCATCTTGGTTCACAGTGTGTGTAGTCAGCCTTGGATGAATTATCTGCATAAGTACATTTGTCATGATATGTATTATTCTGGATGAGCCAAACCTGGCTGTTTGGTCCCATCCTCTTCTTTCAACAACCATGCACAGCTTGAGCAGGCTGCTCACTGCTCTTGTGTGGCATTGCTGTCCTCAGCTGAGGAGAACGTTTGAAGGA
Source organism: Onychostruthus taczanowskii (assembly GCF_017590055.1). NCBI lineage: Eukaryota > Metazoa > Chordata > Aves > Passeriformes > Passeridae > Onychostruthus > Onychostruthus taczanowskii. The sequence continues at coordinate 5,406,020 of NW_024501126.1, forward strand.
AAGAGAAAGAATGAGACAAACCTGAAACAAAGGATATAGGAGGAAGTGGAAGGTAGAGTAAAAATTGTGTAGTTGTGTTGGGTTCTTGTTGGTTTGGTAATGTAGAAGACCTTGTGGTACTTGACACAAATTATTGCAGAACCTGTGTCACCAAATGTTTGGTTTTCAGAAGGGTTCTAAGTTTGCAGACAAAAATCTGCAGTGGAGTAAGCAAGAACTTAGTGAACTAATCATTCCTCTGTTCCAATACACCACTTCATACTTCCTGAGCTTGTGCCTTTTTTGGTTTTTTAATGGAGCTCATTTTAGTGTGTATTCTCATGTGATACCAGTAGACCCTTAATTTCTTTATTTCAAGAATTTGCTTTTCTTTGTAAATGTGGTAGTCACCTGTGGCAATGCACTGCAGAAGCTGTGGGTCTATGTTATCAAATCAGCTGTGGAAGTTTTGAAAATGAGTTCTTATTGCAATAGGACCCTTAAGGCCTTTTTTTGTACAACTTAGAGTTCAGTTATGAAAGTCTTAGAATTTTGTGAACACTTGGAGTTTGCCTGAACTTGTAAAAGACAGAAGCTGTGTTTGGAAGGTTCCTGGGCCGCAACTCATTGAAGTCTGGCAGAGTGCCCTGGGAATATCCTTGCATGTTTACTCTGTTTCCTTCTGCTTCTTTAGGCCTCTGCTGTAGGCCACTGTCAAAGGCAGGACATGTAGTAGTTTAAGTTTACCATGCAACTGCTTTTAGCTTCTTCAGGAAAGATTTGGAAGCATTGCCAAAAGCAAAACCACTTTAGTTTGTTTCTATGTATTCCTAGCCTTTTTTAGTTGTAGATGTCAGGTAATTTTTTCCATGGCTTGACAAGGAGATAAAGTTTGAGTAATTTGTTGAGGGAGGTGTTTAGAACATAACTTCTCAAAATCTGGAGTTTTAAATTGTAGTCTTGAAACTGCTCTGAGTGAAACACAGCACCTCTTGCAATCTATTTTATCATAGTCCTGTTATTTTTATTAAACTTAGAGTGCTGGGAGATGATTTAAGCTGCAGCCCACAGGGAGCAGTAGAAGGAGCTTAGGTTATTATGGCAAAAAGGAGGCTAAGGAGTGCTCTAATAGCAGCCTGTGTGAGCCAAACTGGACAACAGCAGGCCAAATCCATTGGGTGCTACCTGATAAACTCAGATTTGACACTGATTGAGAAGTTCTGCATGGAAGAAACTTCCCAGAAAAGGGAAATCTCTACCCTTAGAAGTTTTCAAAATTCAGCCAGTTATAGCTGACCGTGTGCAGCGCTGACTGGTAGTTGTGCTTGGGGCATGGCTGGGACTAAGTGGTCTCCAGAGGTCGCTCCCAAGCACTGGACTGAGCTATGTTTCACAGAGATCACTGCCCATAGGCCATAGGGGTGCTGTGAGAGCCATTTGTGCAGGTGACCCAACCAACAGCACATTGGCACAGTGCTGCAGCCTGCTAGAGATGGGATAGTCAAAGACTCTAAGGGCTTTTTAATTAGGAGTAATAAATGTTTGCGTGAGATCTGAATTTATGGAGCTGACACACAGTCCCTACTACAGGCAGTTCTTGTCAAGCTGATATAATGGGAGTAGCCCCATGAAACTCTGAGAAATGTGTGAGACCAATATTAGCAAAGGAGAGACAAGTGAATTTGGGGCAGGGTGAATGGGCCAGAATTAATCAGACTGTAGAGCACAGTGTCTGATTGTCACTCTTCAGAGCTACCTTAGTTTCCCCAAAAGCACCAGAGGTTTTTTTGGGTTGGTGATCTCAAAGGTCTTTTCTAACCTAGTTAATTCTGTGATACTATGAGTCTGTAACATGGAAGTTACTAGACAGGACCAAATGATACTTAATGGAACTTGGAAATTATCCTTTCACTTTGTATGGCCATACCCCACTTATCTGTGTGAAATCATGAGGATTTTGTCTGTGTGACTGTGTTTATATATACAATAATACTTTTTCCACTTGACAAATAAAATACTATTAGGACTGTGTATTTAAGCTGTCTGAGTGCAGTTATGAAGTATTCTTCATGTATATACTAGCTCAAAATGCTGCCCTTGGACATTGTATATGGGATCATAGGATATTTCAGGTTGGGAGAAGCTTTATGATGTCATCTTGCAGTAAGGTCAGTTGAGGTCAGAGCAGGTTCTTCAGGGCTTTATCAAATCTGGTCTTGAAAATCCCAAATATGATCATAAGTGGCATCCCCAAAATTACTTGTAATTACTTGAAAGACTTTCTGTGGCTTAATATAGTTAAAATGAGATTAAATGGGTTTTGTGTACTCTTGGGAAGAAGAAAAGTGGGAGATAGAGTATCTAACGCCACAATTATGTATCAAATGGCACCTTGTAACTTAACTTGTTCTATTGCTTGTAGTATAACCTGGAAACAGAAAAGGATCCTGTAGTTATTGTTATTTCCACTACTGGGACAGGAGACCCACCAGACACTGCCCGCAAGTTTGTGAAGAGAATTCAAGACAAGACTTTGCCTCCTGACCATTTCGCACATCTCCAGTATGGATTGCTAGGTGACTTAGTATTTTCTATATTATTGCAGAACTTGTCTGTCAGTGAGTAATTTTTATATTTTTTTTATTTCTGAATAGGTGGTTTGGGCTTTTTAAGTGCTTATAAAACATTTATTTTTATAAACAGCAATTTTATGCAATGTCCTCTATGAGCAATAAAGGCAAAACATCGCAAAAATTATCTGAATGTAAGCTACCAATGTAATTTTTTATAGCTTAATTTTCTCTCTGCATAAAAGCTATATGATGTAAGCTATCTATAGCTGTTTGAAATGTAAATTTCATGTCAAGTCTCTACAAAGATTAGTAAACTAGATTAGTTTACTTGGCTGTGCGAGTCACTGGGCATTTTTCTCTACAGAGGGAAAGGCAGTATACAATGTTCTTAAAAGTAAAAACCTTAAATCTTCCCATCCCTTTAAATTTGCAATAATACTTTTGTTTTGAATGTTGTACTCATCAAGAGAATGCATGTACCTTCAGCTTAAAGATGGATAAGCAAAATACAGATTTGGCAAAATACATTATATATCTTGAGCTGATTGTAAGGTTAGTTTGTTCAGTTTTCAAATTTCATTTATAAACAAACTCCAGAAATGTCTATTTAAACCTAGGTTATTTTTACCTGACAAGTTTTATTTGATATATGGGAGTGAGGAAACGTCTACGTTTCTAATAAGGAAGGGACCCATTAGAAGGAAATTTCTACTGGGTATATAATGTGGAAGTCTGAACTATATGCATCCTAATCATGTGGCATTTTGAGAAGCTGTTATGCTGTTGCCTAGTTACACATAACAGTTTGTGAAATGGGCAGGTTTTTTCTTAGCTGACTACATACATATGTGTATGTATAAAGGTAAGTATTGTATTAACCCTGAATTTTATTATGGCAGGAATTATTATGGTGTCTAAATTGCAATGTGATTCAAATTTAACAAGTTATCAGTCTTAAAATACATTCATGGTGTCCATCTAAATTGGTCCAATTAAATGTTTGCTCTGAGTTCTGTACTTGAGAGAAATCAAAAGTCCTCTTCAAAGGAAAAAAAAAAGCTGTTAAAAGGAGAGGGGAATGCTCCATTATTAGGCGGCATCATGGTTTAACCACAGCCAGAAACCAAGCCCCACCCAGCTGCTCTCGCCTTCCCCCAACCCTCCCTGGTGGGATGGAGGAGTGAATAGGAAGGGTAAAAGTGATTACACTCGTGGGTTGAGATAATGACAGTTTAATAGGGAAGGCAAAAGCCATGAACATAATTAAAGCAAAACAAGGAATTAATTCACCCTTCCCCGTGGGCAGGCAGGTGTTTCAGCCATCTCCAGCAAAGCAGAGCTCCATCACACGTAGCAGTGATTTGGGAAAATAAATGCCAACACTGCATATGTCCTCCCCTTCCCTCTTCTTTTTCCAGCTTTATCTGCTGAGCATGATGCCATGTGGCATGGGATGTCCCTTTGGTCGTTCTGTTAGGGTCATTTGTCCCAGCTGTGCTCACTTTGTGCACCCCCAGCACCCTCGCTGGTGGGGAGAGGGGAGGGGAGGGGCCTTGGCTGTGTGTAAGTGCTGCTCAGCAATACCAAACATCCCTGAGTTATCAACACTGTTCCCAGCACAAATCCAAAATACAGCCCCATACTAGCTATGTTGAGGAAAACTAACACTATTCCAGCCAAAACCAGCACAAGTGGAAATAATACAGATCCAGTGGTTTAAAATTGCACACAAGAAAGGGTCAGGCTGTGAAAAATTACAATGGCAATAGTGAACCAGTGGTGTGGATGACTTAGAGAATTCATGAAGATGGACCTAAAACCAGTGGTCTTTAGGATTGCTGGGCAAGCATCTCTAAAGGATGATTCATCATTTTTGTGGGGTGGGTCAATGATTTGGTTGACCTCTTAAAATCTTGGGTCTTCCATGGGCATAGCCTCCTGAGTGCTCTGACTTTTCAGCTGGTAACAAAGAGCATCTTCACCTAAACCAGCTTCACAGCAGTTGAGGAGCAGAAAACCCAGTGCAGGTGAAACAAGATCTGCAAAGAAATCTTTGATTCCTGCACAGGAGGTTGCTGGACTAAAATCCCTCATGCAGATGTTTCAGCTTTCTTCTTGTTTAAAATCACTGCTATGTTTGATCCTTTATTTTCCCCCAAGTTTCTAATATTTTAAAATTTCTTTTAATACTCTCTCATGTTGCTGACATTATTAACAACTTAATCCTGAAAGATCATTTATTTTGGTAGTTTATCAGTTTTCAGTTCCTTATATTTTTCCTGTTAGAGGAATTTTGTATGTATTAAAAACCTCAAACTAAAAGCAGTATTCTTCTGCTTTTAGTGAAATATTGAAAGCAAAGTATTTTCAGAGTATTCTTTATCTTACGTTTGGGAAGAAGGAGATTTTCAGCCCTATTTTGAGACAAACACAGTTTTGTTTGAAATTCATATACATGTATGTGTGTTTCAATGTAGCTTCTGAATAATACACTTACTAATGCAAGTGTTTTAAGTATATCTAGAGATCACAATTGTATTTATCACAGAATCATAGAAGGCCTTTTTGGGTGGGGCCTTTAAGATCATCCAGTTCCAACCCCTGCTGTCGCAGGGACGCCTTCCACTAGACCACATTGCTCAAAGTCCCGTCCAATGTGACCTTGAACACTTCAGGGATGAGGCATCCACAACGTCTTTAGGCAACCTGTGTCAGTGCCTCACCACCTTCACAACAAAGAATTTCTAATATCCAATCTAAACCTACTCTCAGTTTGAAGCCATTCCTTCTTGTCCTGTCAACCACATGTCCTTGTAAAAATCCCCCATGTCTTTCTTGCAGGCTTCCTTCAGGTACTGGAAGGCCACAATTGGGTCACTCCAAAGCTTTCTCTTTTCAAGGCTGAACAAACTCAATTATGTCAGCCTTTCCTCCTAGGAGTGGTGCTCCATCCCTCTGATCACCTTGGTGCCCTCTTGTGGACTTGTTCCAACATACCTGATTCTTCTGATTGCCTGCAAGGAAAGTCTGTCCTGACTTTGTGTAGCCTGGGAGCTGCCTGGTTGACACGATTCCTCTTTCCTTGAATTTGCCAGGTCTGGGAGATTCAGAGTACATGTTCTTTTGTAATGGTGGAAGGACAGTAGACCGACGACTTCAAGAACTTGGTGCCCAGCACTTCTATGACACAGGATTGGCAGATGACTGTGTAGGGTAAGAGCAGAATAGGTTTGGATTTTATTTCTTCATGATGCAATATTTGTGTAGGCATTTGGCTAAATGTTCTAAACTGTTTGAAGTTCATTGAAGCTGGATACTCAGCACCTCATAGAAATTAGTTCTGCCTGAGCACAGTACACCTTTTAATTGCCATTAAGTAAAACTCCATTTTTAAAGTGTGAGGAAATACCTGTAATGCCTGGAAAAATAGTATTTAGCAGTTTTAAAAATGAAATAAGAGTGAGTAGAGGGGTTTGAAAATGTAGTTTCTTATTTCTTTTTTTTGTTTCTTTTTTCTCTTTTGGGATTGGGCAGAGGATCACTTTAGAGTAATTATGTAAGAAGATTTCTCTCTTTGCTGTAGAGAAATTATGTAAGAAAACAACTCCCTGTTTTGCTGTTCTTTCTTTTTCCGGTAGGCTGCAGTCTTGACTTAGTTATTTTGAACTGATGCTTTTATTGGTTCTGTTCATGATGATGCAAGGCAGTTGAACACAAACATTGTCATAACCATAAAACTTATCTCTTGTGTTCTGAAATAATATAAATGGGCCATTAGTGTAAGCTATTGATGTTGCCGTTGCACAATGAAAAGTTGCATATTCTGCTGCCATTCCTTCAACTTTCTGTCATAAAGTTCAGCATATGAAAATAAAAATGAGAAACTGTAAGAAGAGCAAGGCTGTTATACATTTTAGACTCTGTAAATTTACATAGTGGTAACAACTAAATAATTTTTTTTTACAAAGAAATAATCTTGATAACAGCTGCAGATATATATTAGAAATGGAAAGTGAATAGTATTTTTTGCTTTTGTGGTGTTTCATTATTTGTAAATTAACAGTTCTGGAAGTCACAATAATTCATCCATGCATTTCTTCTTCTTTTTTTTCCCCTCCATTCCCAGTTTGGAATTGGTGGTTGATCCTTGGATTGATGGACTTTGGCTTGCCCTCAAGGAAGCATTACAATTGCAGAAAGAGAAAGAAGGCATGAGCAATGCTGTCAGTGCTGTCTCCAGCTCTCTCTCTACAGCTCCACATGCTGTGCATGAGCTAAAGCTAAGCTCTGAAGTACAGAACTTGAAGCTAGAAGATGAGGGAGCAGGGGGCTCTGATACTCTGTCACAGAAACAGGATGACATCAATCTTGTGGCTCCAGCTAGAGACACCGAACCTTCACTTGTTCATTCTGTCCCTCCTGTCTCTCAGTCTGCTCTTAATATTCCTGCTCTGCCACCAGAATATATAGAGGTGGAGTTTCAGGACACCCAGGGTGAGGTAAGGACTTCCCTTTGAGTAATGGAAGCCTCTAGCTCTTGTAGGATTATGGGTGTATGCTCCTACATAAGGCTCAGAAGAGCAGGTGAATGCTTATGTAATGGAGATATGTCCTCAAATGCAAGAGGCTTTTGAATTTTAACTAAAAAGTCCATTTATATTGAATGTAGGTGCCACCATATGGGTTATGGACACTTATGTCAAGACATAATTCAGATAAATAGTTGGTATTGCACTGTCAGGAAGGCAAGAATTCAAATCCTCTGTGGCTTATAACATGTGAAAACATCTTGCTGTAGTGTAGTACAGTAAAGTTTCTGTTTAAATCTCTTGTACTTCCAGAATGTGCTAAGAGGCTGTAAAATTGCTCAAAACCTTGCTGCATACTTAGTAACGGAGAAACTTGTCACTGTGAAAACATGAGCATTATTTTACTGTGGGGAGTGGAAGGTGAACTGTAGATCAAAAGGTCGTATGCATTTCCTATTGAAGCCACATTGAACAAAGACCTGCTGTACTAAGAGAAGAATTAGCATGAGCTAGAAATCATCTCCAGTTGGCAAGAGTGACTCAACTTTCCTAGTTGCCTGCAGAGGGCAAATGTTTCAGTTATCCATGCAAGGAAGCAGTGAACCCTGGCTGCTTTTTAAATGACAGGGAGCCAGGAGCTGAGTGTGGTAACAAATCCAGCGTTGCTACCCACTACTGAAGCAATGCAAAGCAGGAGGTGGCCTGGATCAACAGGATCTGTGTCCAGTCATGGGCACAGTTGAGCTTGAGCTGCCAACCAGTGCTGCTGTAATGTAGCTGAGGCCAGGGCTGAAGAACCAGTACTGAGCTGAGGTGGGGGCTCTGGGCACAGTCCTCTGGTATGGCTGCTCATGATCATGAAAGCCCTTTAGTAACCCAGACTCTGATGCTCTCTCTGTTGAGACTGTTAATGGAAAGGCTGAGAGAATGACTTAGTCTAGCTAATATAGTTATGGAAGGGTGTATGGACGTAAACACTGGATAATTTTGCTTTTCTTTTAAACCTCCTATTGTTGGGTTTGCTCGGGTTGTTGAATTTAATAATCCAAATTCTTCAGGTTTGTGATTTATTTAGAAGTGCTCTTCTATTAAAGAGTAATAGTTGGGTTGAATGTGCTGCTACAGTCCTTAAAAGAGCCCATTTTCTTAAAGTCAGCATATATTCAGACTGAATATGGTTTGTCAGGTTCTAATACTGATGCCTTTTCTGAATATAGAAAAAAAATTTAATTGTGCTTTGGAACAGCAAATGGAAGAAGCTGAATCTGCTAATCTGGAATTCAGTGACAGATTAAAGATTATAGTGCAGATTTCAGATATAAAACAGGGTGGTCATCTTGAGCCCTGGAAAGACACAAATGCATGTTTGTGGGTTTTTTTCTCTTTGGAACTATTTTTGATGCAGTTGGCTAGATCTTGTCAACAAGTAGGTTCTATGTAGGGTCATGTTTGGTTTTGCAGGTATCACACAATTCATGTCCTTTTTTGGTATCTCACATTGCAACAGAAGCTATGGATATTTTTTGCCAAGCAGAGCTGAAGTTGGTGTGTTTTGAAATTCGTCAAGGTGAGGTTTGGATATTTCCACAGAGAGACTTCCTGCCATTTAAAGAAGGCCGGGTACATGATCTCTCCAGTTACTTGAATGATCTTGTCTTGGGCCGTTGAGTCTGAGGGTTGAATTTGCAAGTTGCTGCATACTAACAGCAGAGCAGAATAGTGAGTTGGTCTAAAGTATTTCTGGGAAGTGTAAGATAATACAATTTAGCTTAAATATTGATTTCATTTTGCCTTGAATTTGACTTTGACAGGATACAAATGTAGACAGTTACAACAGTCCAGCTGATTCACAATGACTTGACATGGCCCAAGCTATTAATCACTATGTCAGAAACTTAAGAAAACAAATAAACTTCCAACTGTTGGTCTCACGTGATTCTCTTGTCTCCTTTTTTAAATAAGAAATCTTCAGATTCATGAATATTCCCCTGTTGGTAGGATGATTCCTTTACATTTGACAGAGTATTGTTAAAGGCATTTGGTATCCTTCCTGCCTCTTTTTGTTTTTGTCTGTATTGATCTCAAATTAAACTCACTGACTATAGTGATGGAGAAATGAGGGCTGTATTCTGATCTTTGAGTGGCAGCCTTTGACATATGTGATCTGGAATTATTTTTGGTGCCCATTTGTCATACTTGGGGCACATTCTTAACTGTGTAAAAATGTTGTGCTATAATATGATGCTGTCTTTTAGAGTGGGTTTTTCTCATTAGCTCTAATTTAAAAATCCTTTTATAAGTTGCCTGTAATAGTAGACCCCAAATGGACCCCAAAGCCTAAGCTGTAAACCTGCAGTGATGTAACTTCTGTTCTTACTTCTTATGTCCATTCTATACACCTAATAATCCTTTAATTAGGCAGGAGTTTTCTGGGGTTTAACATAAATGCCATTCTCTAATTGGCTATTTTCAAGGCAGTTCTTGAAAAATGAAACAGCTCACTGCATTTGATAATAGTGTAGGCCCATTAGTCTGTTCAAGCCTACTGGCTTTTTGTAATTGAATATATGCCAGTTATTGCTTAGATGTGCTTTTTTAAAAAGAGCAAAACATTATATGTGTATAGAAGGTTCATGGTTTTCCTTATTGTTTTGAGTTGTTTTCTAAGATTGTTTCAAAAACAACCTGCACCAACACAAATTCCTGTATGTCATAGTAAGATGTCATAAAACTGATTTGCATTTTTAGTGTAAGTTTTTGTGTCATCTTTTTCAGAATCCACATCTGTCTTCACTTATCTCAGAGGGAACAACCTTTGAAGTGCCAGTTACAAAAGCAGTTCAGCTCACTAGGGAAGATGCGATAAAGACTGCATTGCTCTTAGAGCTCGATATTGCAGTAAGTTGGTGATGGCTTCTTCTTTAGTGGGTTAAAATAAAGGGTGAAAAATGTGTGTTATGTATAATAACTGAGGGGGGAAAATTATTTATTTGACTGTTAAAAAAAAAAATCTATTCAATAGGATGTCAGCTTATGCTGATCCATTTTGTAAATGTGAAGTTTAATTTATTTGCTGAAAAAGAGGACTCTGTGGAAGTCAAAACAGGAGCAAAGTGTCAAGTTAATTTCTATGTTGTTCCATGGATATATTGAGTGAAATACCTTTATGAAGGGAGTTTGCAGTGGAGAAAGGCAGTCAGGAAATATTGCAAATGAATAATCTTTCAGTTTATGCAACTTGAAGAATATTCAGAAACGGTATAGTAAATTGTGACTGTTTATTATGGTGGGTAATCTACACAAGTAGTAATTTCACTAATAGTATCAAGCAGTAGGAATTGTTAGCTCTTGAGCACTGTTTCTGCCTTTGACATTCATTTTGCTGTGCCTTGTTAACATGCTACTCAAACTGTCAACCTTGGTTACCCTCAGTTAAAAATATGGTTTGGTTTAATCAGTGAAGATCATATTTTGTTTTAAGATGAAAGACAGGTAGAGGGTGCTTGATATTACTTTATAAGAAATCTAGAAAAGGAAAGAATGTTACTTTTAAGTGGCTTCCCAAATTGATAGAATATTACTTTTGGAATATTGTGATTTTGACAGTACCATTTGTTGGACTCTCTTAGCCTAATCTGTCTCAATATGCATGAGACATCTTTAAATCTCAATATTTATTATAAATAAATTCTATTAAGTTTTGAGCGACTGATTCTTTGAGCGACATGGTTTTTTGCATGTATTTGTGTGTTTATATGCATTCTGTCATCAGCACCCACTGAAAATATAAGCATTTTCTTGCCTTTTTCACCTAACATTCTTGCTAGTCTTTGTATGCAGATCACTCACCTGATGCATAAGAGAAACATAATGATGCAAATATAATTCTGCATGTTCCTTTAACAGTCAGAAGCTTGAGTTGCACACAACAGTTTCAGCAGTTGCACACGAGAATCTCAGGCAGCTAAGCAGAATCTAGGTCTTAAGATTTGAATTTTCACTGTGTTCTTGTCTGGTTATTTTTCTTCTTTTCCTCCAAAAAAAAAATAAAAGGAATTCTGGTCATTTCTGTCACAATTTATCAAATAGTTTAACCAGCAAATTTTCGTTTAGTAATGATATGTATCTATAAAAAGTTGCATTAATTATCAGGACTTCATTTCTCTGCTCTTCTCAAACCAGAAAATGTAGAACATAAGTAATTAATGATCTGGGCTGATTATATAACACAACCTCTTAATACGTATTTATTTTCTTTCTGTTTGGGCTGCTCAGCAGTTCTCATTAAAGAATGTCCAAATATTTAAACCAGATAAGGAAAGACTTTTTCTAATTAGTAAGGTTAAGCCTGAGAAAACATGACTACTTCATTTCTGATGTGCTCAAAACAGCGAAGTGTTAGCACAGAGTAAAAATATTTGACTTAATGTGAACACAATAGTAGGAAGGTTGTTGTCAGGAATGGGAATGCCTTGGTTTGTAGTAAGATTTAATAGAAATGTTTCATGTTTTAAAACAGGATACAGCTTTTGAGTACCAGCCTGGAGATGCCTTCTGTATGATATGTCCCAACAATGTCAGTGAAGTGGAAAAGCTTCTTCACATTTTGGGGCTTTCTGAAAAAGGAGACAACTTTGTTTGTGTAAAAGTTAAGCAGGGCACTAAAAAGAAAGGTATGGTGTGAGGCACTGGTCGTGGAACAATGCTCCTTGCTGTGTTAGTAGGAGTTGGTGTGCATACTTTTGAATAATTTTACTGTTAGTAGGGGAACACAGCTGTCTTTCATGGAGGCATGTTGGAACTCACAGTGATGTGTTAAAAAAGAGGATGCATAAGAATGCTGCTGCTGCTTTTAATGTAGATGAGTAGATGAGCTCTTGACTGGGAACTGCAGCCTGGCATTGGCATGCGTCCATCTCATTTTACTCTGTGCTCCTTCATGTTTGTGGAGATAAGGCTTTAATCACATAACCTTACAATCCCTCACTTGAAAGTAAAATCTCCTTGCACAACACTGCATGTCAATCTGTTTTACATCCTAAGCAGGCTGCACTCCTCAAGGACAAGCCTTAGTGTTGTTGCAAGGTGCCTTTTAATGGACTTGTAGGTCTATGGATGTGTTCTGCTGAGTCTTATGATGTCATACTTCAGAAGGAGTGGCTTCATGTTCGAAGTGTGCCTGTGTACTGCTGGCTGGACCTGTGTGAATTACTTTCCTGTATTGCATTTGGGGTCTTAATGGTACTGCTGAGTTGTGCCTTTATTTCCACAGGGTGGTGTAGGGCTCTTTGTTATTCTGGTTTATAGGTAAACCAGTTCTCACTGTGAGATTCCCTGCAGTTTTGAGGGCTGCACAAGTTGTCCATTACGTATGAGATGTTTGATGCCCCTTTTGTATATTAATAGATGCACATTTTACTTTGTTTTCTTTTCTCCCACTGAACTAGGAGCATCTCGTCCACAACACATCCCTGAAAGAAGCACTCTCAAATTCATTCTAACCTGGTGTCTGGAAATAAGAGCAATTCCCAAAAAGGTGTTTATGTGTTTTTTATTCTAAAGAGAAATTAGTAATTTTATGCTATATGTCTCTTACAGATCTGTCCTTGCTTTTTGTGTAGTTATAGTATCTCTTGGTGAATAAGGATTGTCAGTTTGTATGCTGCTGTTTGGACTTTACTCTGAGAAAAGTCACTTCTAGTAGTTTATCTGGCAGACATTCCTGTTCTGCAGTATCTTGATTCATGACTAGTCTGGAAATAAGTAGAAAAGTATTAGATAACTTGGTGCCAGGTTGCTGGGAAGGCTGACTGAACCTAGCCCCATAGTGATTTTAAAGTAAACAGTCTTTTTAATCAGAGGGAGCCACATCTGTCAGGTTCTGTTGTTAAAATACGCATGTTGCTGTGTGCAAATGTACCACAGTGTCCTTTACATTAGCTCTGTTAGTCAGAGCATGGCGCTAGTAACCCTGTGTGGGCTGTTCACTTAAGAGCTGGACTTCATGATCCTTGTGGGCCCCTTACAACTCACAATATTGTGTGAAATCTGTGAAATTTTAAAGCTTTTCTTTAACATTTCAGTAACATAGCAGAATTCAAAGGAAGATTTTTGCTTTTTTAGCATTTGTTCTCACAACATGTATGCATTATTTTCCTTTCATTTTGTGTATGTAAAAAAATCACAGCTTCTAACTGAAAATGCATCTGTATTTCTGGTGTTGTCAAAACATATTTTAAAGACAACTTTATATGAAAGATGAAGCTAAACAATTGTGTGGTCAGGTCTCTGAGAGAAATCAGTTTTTGGGAGGAACTTTTTACTCAATTTAGTGGATTTTGCAGCAGAAGACAATATTCCCATTGTTCCAACCTTTTCAAAACTGCGTTTAATATTTTTGAAAATTTGTCTCAGCAATGAGAGTAGGCAGAGAGTACTGGCTGGGGAATATCACCGAAGCCAGTTTTTATAACCTGTCTGCTGTATTAAGTCTTCAGCTTAAAATGTGCTTTATGTGACTCCATACTCAAAACTATTGTCTGGAAGTTCTGTGGTTGAGCTCACATTATTTTCCAAGTATTCCTTTGTGTAGAATGTGTCATCTGATTGCGTTTGGTGTTGTCTATTGCTTTTCTTTTATGCACTGTGTCTATTTCCATCTTTCTTTTTTAAAAAAGAAACTTGTAACTACTTACATCCAATCTTCACTTTAGCTTACAATGCTCAATTTAACTTTCCTTTAAGAAAAATACACTAACAGTGTGTAGGCATAAAGTACAGAATAAAACACCACAACAACATTAACATGACTCATTTAATACCATACTTTATTTATAGTCATATCTCTTCTAAGATTTTTGTTCTTTGTTTCCTGGCTTCTGTACCCTAGCAAATGGTGTTTTGTCTTGAATTGTGTTATGGAGCTGCCTAACTAAAGTGTAAATAGGGGCAAGAAGAGCACCTTTCAAAATTAGGAATTTTGTGGGGAATGTCTTGTGCCTGTTTTTTTGTCTCTTCTTTGCTCAGGCTAAGTAGGATTTTCTGTTGTGCCAACTTGTTGCAGACGTTAGAAGAGCAATCAAAAAAAAATTGAGAAATAAAATGTATTATCCATTAACCCAATTCCTGTCCCCAGGCAACCAAAGTTTTTCCCAGTTTTGCGATCATTTTCCCAAATGGACAAGTTTTTTTAGCCTTCACTCTTACCTTTCTTCCCTACAGGCATTTTTGCGAGCTCTTGTGGAATGTACCAGTGATGTGGGAGAAAAACGGAGGCTTCAAGAGCTTTGCAGCAGACAAGGAGCCTCTGATTATACTCGCTTTATTAGAGATTCTAATGTTTGCCTTCTGGATTTACTTCATGCTTTTCCAAGCTGCAAGCCTTCACTTAGCCTATTAATTGGTAAAAGACTGATTTAGATTTAATTAGATTTGGTTTCTGAAAATGCGTCAGACTAAGTGTTCAATTCCCCAAGACAGGGGGGTAACTGTTCAGTTAACTGCTTTAGGAATATAGTTTCAGTAGTGATCAAGCTGAAACTCCTGGTGGGGAACAAAGCTCTGTTCTACAGTTCATAGTCTTTGCCTTTCTTTCTGCAGGCATTTAGGTTGATACCAATGCTTTGACTCTGAAGTATTCCTGTACATAAAATAAGCATAAGGTTCTTGCAGGATTAGGGTCTTTATGAATCAGTTCATCAATTGCTTACAATTAAAAAAGACATATTTTGCCACTCCTAATTTCTCTGCCTACATAGTCTTTTCTTGTACTTTTACCTGTTAAAACAGAATGGTCTTCCCAGTATATCTATATTTATGCTATGTCTAAAACACTCACAGAGTTCCTGATATAAAATACTGAAAGGATGGGACTGCACCTGTAGCCATGTCAAATACATCTGAAATTGCTGGCAGTTACTTTTCAAATTAAATCCAGAGTTTCTTAATATCTTTCATAATATAAGTCAAATAAATTGCTTTCTGTGTTCTTGCAGTCATTTTGCCCACCTTGCCCCAAAATTGCTGAAAGGGTTTAGTGTTTTGTTTAAGCAATTTCATTGCACTATCTTTTCTTAACTCTGCCTAGCAACTATCTCATGTAGAGCACCTTTAAAATATGTCAGAGTGTGCATGTACTGACAAAAAGACTAGTTCTGCTTATGTACACACATAGATAGACATACTTATGTGTGTGATACATATGGGGGGAGCTCATAGAGGAAAGATGGGGAAAATTAAATTTTAAACTTCACTCATCTGCAATTGTCAACTCTTCTGTACACTTTTGTTTGACCAAGAACCCCATAAATTAACTGTTATGGTCTTGTTGTATAGGATCTCTGATTGATGTTCCACAAAGTATAAAACCCATTCAAAATAAAGTTCAGTTAATTGCTTGTTTCTGAACCACAAACACTGAATGTTACTAAAATAAAATTATAGTTAAATTAAAATACCTTGTAATCTGTTGTAGTGTAAACACTCATTATACAATATCTTCATTGGGGTGAATCAAATAAGTGATACTGGTTTTTTTCTGTTTTTCAGAACATCTTCCTAAATTACAAGCTAGATCCTACTCTGTATCAAGGTAATGAAATATTCAAATTTTATCTTCTTTGTTGTTTAGGTATGGGGTTTTTCTCAAATATGCTTGTGTATGTTAGGGTCTGAGGAGGAAGCAGTGAAGGAGAAAACGTAGTTATGACTCTACTGCAAAAAGCATTGTTTGACTATTTCAAAGAACATTGTTTTGAGTGTGTGGCAAGGCTTTGGTAAAGCTCTCAAGAACAAGCTCACACAGAGGTAAATCTTGTAGGAATTCAGATTCCCTTCTGTAGACACTGGTCTCTGAGTCCAGCCTTAAGACAATTTCTAACTAAATGTAAATATCATGCGGTAAGTTGAACATTGGGAATCTTGATTCAATTGCGATGGTTTGGGCTGCACACAGACCCACTGCAAGATTTTACAGCTGTCTGTCAGGTTTTAGGTGGGTTTTTAATATTTTTGTCTTTGCAGTTCAAACTTATATCAGCCAGGAAGGATGCGCTTTATATTTAATGTTGTGGAGTTCCCTGCCGGTCCCTCTAGACCAGTCCCACGGAAAGGAGTATGTACAGGATGGCTTGCTGAGTTAGTTGCACCTCTTCTGCACCCCAGTAAAAACTCTCAGGATTCAAAAGGAGAAAGCTCTCCAACTGAAAAGGTATGAATATTAGCTCTGAAGTCGTTAACTGTTCAATCTATGGATGTGTGAAACAACTGCAGGTTTCTTTGTTCGCTGCTGTGATGTAGTGCATGTGGTTTAGCAGCATACACCTTAATTTTGCAGTTCTACCCTACTTCTGTATAACATGTCCAGAACTTCATTCCTAAGCACTAAAGTTAAATTTTACTTATCTATGCATACCTAAATTGTGAAATTTCCCATTGCTGAAAGGCCAGACTTGTTTTCCACCTCCCTGTAGTCCTAAGTGTATCTTGAAGGACGTTTTCATGGACTAAACCACCACTGTGTAATAAATGGTTGTGACTGCATCAGAGATGCACTTGCACAGAGAGAGGCACGTGGTCATTTCCAGGAAGCAGTGGCAGGTAATAGGGGAGAAACTGTAAAACTCACATTTCTCGTCAGGTCTTCCAGAGTTCGTAAAGGCCAAGTTATTGAGTATGACGCAGGCGACAGTCATCTGTGTTTTTTTCTGACATGTGTCACTGATTGTTTGGCACAGTTCATATTACTGGGAGAAAGTACTTTATTTTTTCCCCTCATTTAATTTTGTGGCAGAGATTCTGTGTAATTAACTGATCTCAAAGTCACTAGGTGTAATCTAATTATTAAAAAATAGGAATTCTACTATATAATTGGTATATGTGATGCACATATCTTTTCTCTAAAATAACTACTGGCAGCCTAATCTATATACAACTATAAAAAAGGAAACAATAATAGAATTTGGTTGAAAGCAAACTGTGCCAATAATTCAAGGTGTCAGTCAGACAAAATGGGGAAAAACACCACACAAGTTATCTTCATTTTTTAAAGCTAATTCAAGGATTAATATGTGCATCATATATCTTATTCCAGTGTTCACATCTGCGCTTTATTTAAAATATAATTGTTTTGAAATTAATTTAAAAATCAAACAAGAAAAAGAGGTGGCTAAAAAGAAAAAAGAAGATTATTACAAAATGAGTCTAGATAAAGTTTAGAACTCTTTTGTCTACTGCACAAGCTAGAATTCAGCATAGATAAATGGGCAGCAATGTACATAGATTGCAGAAATACATGGGATAACAATACAAAACAGATGAGTGTGATCTTGTGCAAAAATATACTAGATTAATTGAATACACTTTGCAGTATAAATGTGTTTACCATTTGCAGTCTGTTTTGAAAGAATGACCAGTTTGGAATCATTAATAGGGTAAATAAGCTCCTAACTCGTGTGGTGTGAAGTGTATATATATGTAAGTATTGTTCCCCACCAGAGAGAATTATTTTATTTTTTTATCATCATGAAACTAGGAAATTAATGCTCTTCAACATTGTTATATCTGTAATGAATTAGAATATAAAAAACTTAGTGCTAAACCATTCAGATTTACACAACAAGGTTTAAATAACTCGGTCTAGTGCCTTTCTCCTTCATTAAACTTGGAAGTAAATTAAAATCCTTTCATAATTAATGTGCAAAATAAATCGGATATTTGCTTATGATTTTAATGTATGAAGCTCTGCTATGGCTGCTGCTGAATCTTGAATAATCTCTTGGAATTAAAAATAGTAATCTCTTGTTTTCTATAGATTATGTTAGCCATGTCTCAGAGGATAGGTATGGAGCTCATATGAAAATGTGACTTCCTTTCTAACACAGATATGAAAATTAGAATTACTGTTTATCACTGGGATTATATAAAATATTTTCCAAGATCTTTGAGCTGTTATGTGCCTCCCCTCACCCATATGCACTTTTGGAAATCATGTCAAACTTTCATGAAAATTAAGAAAGCAGGCTCTTTACCAGAAGGCTTCAATTCACTATAAACAAATCCTGACCTCCCACAATGTAAAAAAAGGTTGAGTTGCCTTTGATAGCAATAAACTGGCTTTACTCCCCTTTGAATGCCAACACCAAACTTTCTGTGCATTCTGTAACAGTATTCCCCAAATTTGTGGTGCAATCAATTTTCATTTGTGCATTCTGCACCAAATTTGTGGTGCAATCAATTTTCATATTCAGCAATTCATGTCTGTGTGGTTTATCCCAGTTTTCCTCCAGATGGATTAACAGGTTTGTAAAGATGGCATGGTTTTGTTGTTGTGGTTTTTATTTTTTTTTTCCCTCCAGAGACTTCTGTGAGATTTTATTCTAAATGTCTGTGTGGCATTAAAGATGAGCTCTGAAGCTCAGGATTTTGAAGGGTGTGTGGGTACATATGCTGTGTAAATATCCTGAAGGTTCTAAAAATGTCATGGTGTTTTTACTGCTTAAGAATACCCTTCAATTATATTTTACCTGATTTTATTTTAGATCTCTATTTTTCCTCGTCCAAACAATGCTTTCCACTTACCTGCAGACCCATCTGTGCCACTCATTATGGTTGGTCCAGGAACAGGAATTGCACCATTTATTGGTTTCCTACAACATAGGTATGTACCAAGTCATTATCTGGAGAGCAGCCTTTTTATGTTGAGGAGAAATACAACCTGAGGGTTTGATTATAAATGCAGGTGGGTTTTTTTTCCCTTATTGTAATGGTGGTATGCTGATTATAAGCAGTCTCAATAATTTTAAACAAACATTTTTCATGTATTTATTGTTTTTCAAAGCAGTAAAACTTACATTTTCATCTGACAGTATTTACTATTCATAGTAGATATATGAGAAGTTGGGTGAATTGCAGAAATAGTAATAAGAAATTAAATCCTTTATCTGTTTGTGTTGCTGGTGAAAGTCCTGTAAGGGTATGATAGTTTTTTTTGTGTTGCTTGGCTTAAATTTGTTATTCAATCCACTTCCTTGAGAAATGGCATCTATATTAAAAGGCATGTGGAATGTCAGGTTTTCTCCCATATTCTCTTATTTCTTTGTGGTTTACATTTTGGTGTTTTAAGATAGGGATCTTGGCAGCAGAACCTTCAACTCAGCAGTAGTCTTGGGTGTTTGGGAGTTTGTGTGTGAGGGAAGGTGGATCTCCTTATTTTCCCTCTCCAGCTACAGCAGTGTAATTTTGCAAGGCAAAGAGATGTTTGTTCAAAAAGTGACAGCATGTCACCAAGAATATGTAAAGCTTTGATCATTCTGAGGAAAAGAACAGGAGGAGTGAAGTATTTGGGTAGGAATTGTTCTAAGTTTTAAAGGTAACCAACACATATTTCAATGTGACTCATTAGTTCCAGCAAGGTAATAGGGTTCTAGCAAGAGTTTCTTGGATCCTATAGCAATTATCAGAACATTTTATTTGAGAAAAAAGTGAAAATTTAACATGATGTTTCTAACTCCATGCTTTGCTTTAGCCAAATCATTGTGTACTCCTTAATTTTCATTCTCAAATATACCTTTACCTTTCAAAAGTATTTTACATTTTATTTTAAAGTATAAATGAAGTATCTCTCTCGGTGTAACTAGAAAATGGCAGCTAAAACTCCTTTAAAATAATACTTCCAGCATTACTTCAAGAAAATGAAATAATTTTTCTGATGATGTGGTAGTTAATTCTTATTCATAATGTCTAGCAGGTATCTACAACTAAATGGAAAGCTTTCTAAAACTGCTGAGTTTTCCCAGATAGTTTTATATCGCTTCCAACGAAGGATAAAAGGTAGTGATTACCATATTCAGCAGTCAGGATTATTTTGTGAGATGTTTGGGTGTGTCAGTCTTAACTATTCCAATATAAAACTGTGGAAAAAAAAAATAAATTTGAAGTTGATTGATCTTGAGCTGGTCTGAAAGTGAGTAGTCAGGAAAATCAAATGAGGGTTTGACTTTGATTTACCTAAATCATTTCACGTTTCTGCCAATCCAGACTTTTTTTAAAATATTACTTTAAATGAAAATTAGGTTATATATGTTTCAGATTCTGCACTTGATAAAAAAGGATTGAATTTTTTTTCTCTTTAGGCAAAAGCTCAGAGAACAGCATGCAGACTGGGAATTTGGAGAAACATGGCTGTTTTTTGGTTGTCGGCATCGGGATCGAGACTATTTGTTCAAGCAAGTTCACTCTTTAACATCCATTTTGTATTCATGAGGGAATGCTCATCTCTGAGCCATTGCTAACAGGTTTTTATTACTTTTCAGAGATGAGCTCCAGTGTTTTCTTAAAAATGGAGCCTTAACTCATCTTAAGGTTTGTTTCTCAAGAGACTCTTCAGCTGCAGAAATGGCCCCACCTAAATACGTGCAAGATGTCCTTAGGCTTTGTGCTAAGGAAGTTGCCAGAGTCCTGCTGAAGGAGAGAGGTTACTTCTATATATGTGGGTGAGTAGAGTGGAAATGGACTGCTCAGAAAGAGAGTAGCAGAAGTTTGAGGCTTTGGAAAGACTTAAGAGCTGTTTGAAAGAAAGGACGAATATGATGCTGAAAGAGCCTTCCTGAAGAGCTAGACTGTCATCCCTGTCTCCACTGTTTTCCAGTATAATCTTGAAATACAGCTTGTAACCACACAGTTCCACTGATTGTTTTAGTCCCGTATTATTTATTTTCCTTTTTTTGTTCAGTATTCAATTAAATTATAGGAGATTTCAAGCCAATTGATTTTTCTTTAGAAAATGAGATGTATGAATAGATGTGATGAGAAACTGCTCATCTGTGAGACAACAGCAGTCTTCTGTGTTCCAGGTTTAGGTGCTCAAGAATGCTAAAGCTCTGTAATAGTAATAAATTTTTTGTCTGTGGATGCTAACTTACCTGGAGGTTCAAGATTTTTAGAAAGTTTGTTGATAAATGGACACACTGAATATAAGGCCCAATGTTAATGTGTTCTCCTGCAGGTAAAAATGTCAGCTACTTGTATTGAAAATAGCATTATTAATAAGTAAGGGGTTTGGTACCAGTTTTTGTTTTTCTTTAGTATCGGAACTCCGTAGTGATACAGGAATCAAAACTCATTCAGCAGGTCCAATTCTTCCTTAAAGAAACCAATTATTCTCTGCCACCTCAACTAGGGTTGCAAGGTTTTTTACTTATGAATTACAGCATGCTGAAAAGTATGTAGTGTTTGATTGAGAGAAACCCTAGTTAATGTCAATGCTCAGCTACAGGAAAACTCTGAGAATCATGCTGTACAATATAAAAGCTCTGGTTTTGTTTGGGATTTTTTAATGATTCCTTCCTCTGTTGTCCTGCCTTTGAAGCTATTGATAAGTGGAAAAATACACTATCATGCTTTTCCTCCTCTATTTTTTATTTTTCAGAGATAAGAAGCACATGGCTGATGATGTAAGTGATGCTGTAGTAGACATTTTAAGCATGGAAATGGAAGCTGACAAATTGGAAGCAATGAAAATCCTGGCCATGCTTCGAGAAGCAAAACGATATTTGCAGGATGTTTGGAGCTAAATGTTTAGCTTTTCCTATATCTTTGTAATACAAAGTACTTCCTTTTCCACATATGTTTTTGACTAAAAGTTATTGCCAAAAGTTCCGTCACTAGTCGCACAAAGGTTAACTTTCTCTATTGACCTTTCCAAGAGGAACATGAAACCTTTTAAATGACAACAAACCAGGCTGGCCTTTGAGGTGTATGGTTTTTTAGAGAAGTTTCATAATGGACTCAGTGCCTTGATTTTCTCGTCTTAAGATTGGGTTGCTGTATAAACTAAAAACTTACGCACTTGTACAAACATAATTGTATGTTGACATTACATCATGTATCTTTTCCTGTAATATATACATAAAGAAGCTACAGAGTAAATATGTTACACACTGATCTGTGCATCATGAAATACATTATTGATTTGCCAAGATTTACTTGAACACTTCTAGATACTTCCTGAGACTGCTTGGATTTTTTCTTGTTGCACAGTGACAGTAACTGCCAAAAAGGAATGAATGTCCAGGATGTTGCTCAGAAAGGTTACTGAAAAATTTCAACTCCAAAGTTCTCTTTAAATAATTAGCTTTTCTATCACATCATTACATCATGTCTCAAAATTTGCAAGACACCATTCTAATGCTTATTAGATCTTCCTGCATATTTCTTTTGAAATTGTTTTCATTCCCTTCTCTGAAATGTTTGTGGTTTAATTTATGAGCAAATTCACCAGTTGCATTGAATTTGGTTGATGGAATAATATTGCTTGGTAAATACTTTCTCAGATTACTAAATTAATCTTCTTAAGTTGAAGACATAGAAAATATGGTGTTTTGAAAGTAGTTACCCTTACGTATGGTCACCCACTGCAAAATAAAGTGGCTGAAAGCAAATTACTGAAGTGTGTGGTTGTCTTTCTAACAAGGGACATTTGGAGTACAAATAGGTGGAAAAGTAAAAGTAAGTCATTTATGCTTCTCTTCAGAGCCCTATATGTTCCCTCTGCTTTTTCTAACTTCTAAACATCCGTGTTGTCTCCTCTATTCCAAGTCATGCTTAGACATTTAAAGATAAACACAAAGTGCGAGTGAACATTTTAGACAAATCATTATTTATTTCCTGGGGGGAATTGTTGTTTTGTTTTGACTTACACATAATCAGAACCACATCACTTGCTGCAACTTTTGTTGTTTTCTAGTGAATATTAGTTAACTGGTAGGTAAATTTTAAAAAATGGAAAAATTAGGATAATCAGTTAGAATAAAATAATGTGTTTAAAGAAGAAACATTTCTATGAAGTTCCTGGAAATGGGGTTATGATATAACCTGTGCAATTATTATTTAAGTAACCTTGGAAGATGGCAACCAAAATTTTGTGCAGGAGTTCTTCAGCAGAGTGGTTATATCAATCTATGTTATGTAGTCTATACAGAAAAAACTCCACAGAGAGATGGCTTACAGTAATTGCAAACTGCATTTTATAATCTTTAGCACATAAAAGAGAACAGAAGTGCTTCTTTTTCAAAAGTACTCCAATTTTTAAACTCATGGAAATGATGAACACAGTGCAAATGTCAACATTTTGCATCAATGAATCAGCTTTACATATTTTTGAAAACTATTAATGAAGGAAAATCTGCTAGTTTCTGAATAGTAAAGATAAATCTTTAACTACCTTCTGTTGGCTGGAGTTTCTTTGGAAAAAGCACTTGCTATATCATGTGCATTCTCAGCTTTGGGTTTTCTGTTCCACTTGAAAGTGCTTGGAGATTACAGGAAAAGCAATGATTTTCTGACTGCTAGCTTCAACTTTCCCCATATCTCTTACAGGTATTCATTTTCAGACTTGCATCCCTGAAATCCAGGAGTTGCAGTGACCATTTTGATAATACTGAAGGTATTACCAAATGGCACCCTTTGGGATACTGACAGCTAAGTGTCCTTTTCTGGTTGTGTATGTTGCATTTGACAGATACACAGTTGGTGTCCGTGCATTTCTCCTCTCCTTTATCAATCCTCAACAAAATTAAAACATTTGGATGATTTAGTGGTAAATTCTTAGTTAAGCATGTGACCTTTATTATGATCTCTTAGAAACGCAAAAAATGGTTACAGGTTATTATTAAATTTATTACTGCATGGTGCAAAGCCCAAAGCTCAAATTACCCCAGTAAACACCACTGTGTGTTATCTGAGGAGGAAGTTTCTTTTGGTGACATTGAACAAGGAGAATTTCTGAGATACAGCAATCGTGGGGATGGAAAAGGCTTGCAGAAAAGCTGTGTTTTTCTTAATTGTATTTATGTTTCTCTGTAATCAGGTAATGCTGATTTATGACTCAGTGTTTCTTTTAGAAAAGCATACAGGGTAGGTTTTACTAAATTTTCTAAACTTAAGGTGGGTATTTTTTTTAATGTCTTTTAATTTTCTTCTATTAGAGAAATACCCTCTTTCTGCTTTTCCTCAAAATTACAGAATTTGTTACAGAATACCTTTGTTATTTAAAAGAAATAGTGAAGAAATAGTGTGCTATTACATTTAGAAGGTTTGCAATTTTTATGCTGTTAACAAGGACCAGAGGTTGTGCTAAAGCTGCTGTCCCAGAGCATTCCTTATGGCCTGTTTTCTCAGTAGTTTTTTAATGCTATTCTAAATTTGTGAAACAGGGTAGATGTTGAAATTTCTCTTTTAAAATACAGTTTTTAAAAGAAGGTTAATTTAACAAATTATTAAAGTCATGCCAGATTTTTTTCAGTTTGTTGCTTCTAAATTAAAGCTGACTTTCCTGCACCTACAAGCAGTAGTATTGGCATGTTTCTTGCATCTCTTTTCCTTCCCTCTTCTCTCCCAACTTTTCAGGAAATCTGGCATATTGGCAGAAATAGAATGAGTAGGATTTTTTAGCATGTCTAAAGATACTGAGTACCTTGAGAAGATTATTTTGGAAAATTACAAGGCCGGGTGAAAGAAATGGCAGAATCACAGAACATCGCTTGTGTGTCCATTTTAAGGGTTGAACTTACTGAATGGCACCCTGGGTACTGAACAGCACCGGGGTGAGGGGTTGCAGAGATGTTATTGGGAGTAAAGTACAGGTTGATCAGGTCTCATAAGCCCTTGGAGTAAGGTGGGGGCTGTGTTGCAAAGAATAGTTTGTAGGCAATTTTGAAATAAGGAAATAATTTGTTCCTTTCACCATTTCCAGTTATCAGCAACCATGATTTGTGCTGAATCACCCAGTGTTTTACACAAAATGAAATGTTTCGTTCTAAGGATATTTACATCGATGAGATGAATCTTTTTGAGTAGATTTGCAAACACTGCTTTATTTAGTAAAAGTGGCTTGTCCTATGTCAATACTTGTTCTGCCCAACTTTGTGAGGAGAGCAGTACCAACTGGTGTGCTATGCTTGTTGAATCTGTTTCACACAGAAGCCTTGTCCTGTTTTTCATGAGTCCTGGGGAATGTGTTGTGTATTGCTGTCTGCTCGTTTCCTTTGGAAATTAAGCCCCAAAGCCACAGTTTTTGGCTTAACTGCTCAAATTTTACTTTTGGAACTGGAAATAGGGAATAAGAATATTAGTTAAAGAGAAAGTAGGTTTTGCTAGTGCTGTAATTAGGAGTTCTGCTCATAAGTTTCTTTCTGTCTTTCTATGTTCATGTTCACTGTCTAAAAGCCTAAAGTACAAAATTACAAAGCCTCCCAGCTCAGATCACTGCCTGATACAGATTGGCATATATGTGTATACCAGGGAATGTTTTTGTCCCAGATTTTATCCGTGAAATAATGGACTTTTAAATGCATTTTAAAATAACTCTCCAAGCCTATATTTTCTGAAATTTAGTGTTTTGTTTGCCTCAAGTTTATCTGAAGATGAGACCACATATGGAAACTTGTACATTTTAATGTGTGTCAACCCACAACACAGATTTTGTAGCAGAGGCCTTGTGTCTGCTCCCACCAGCCCTGATTTTACAAATGACTGCTCATGTACATACCTATATATATAAACAGAAGTTCTGCAAATTAATGATCTATTCCTTACTCCTGTGACATCCTCTTTACTCTCCAGTTACTCTCAGTGTAGCTGTGCAGCTGATAATTAACACATCAGCTGCTGCTTATACTCAGGAACGTGGGTAATCTCATGGGGTTTTGTTTCTTTGTTTTCTTGGTTTTTTGATAAGGTGTGTTTTTTGTTGCTTCCATCAACTGCATCCACTGGTAAGTGTTAGCTTCAGATATGTTCTGCTTTTTGGGAGACTCGTGGGACAAAATGATTTCTGTCTTCCTTGCTCAACAGAAATACCCATGTGGAGATTTCTTCAGATGGAAGTGTCTTCCTCACCCCTTCATTCTTATACAATTATTTTAATATATTTATCTTATGCTTTCAGATTTTTGGGGTTTTTTTAATAGTGCCAAGTAATCATAATTGGTTTTTATTAAAACTTCTAAGAGCATTTACTGGGCAGGTTATGTTGTTCAATTTTTATTCAACTGGTTAGATCATTACAGTGAAGGTGTTACTGTTACAATATATTAAAAAAAAAAAAAAACCCAACTTATTTCTGCTTGTTAGGTGTTCTTCAGTTTCCTACTTGTTCTTTGCCTTTATTAATACTGCTGCACAGGGCAGGAGACGCATGGAATGCTGCAGTTAGTGGCACTGGTGCAGGTTTGATGTAGACTCTTCCATTAACCAGTGACTCACTGCTCTTAGTTACTGTATTTCATACAGTACATTACTGTATTTCATACTCTGAAAATGCCATCTTGTTTGAAACCTGCCCTGAATGTAATGCAAATTCTTTTCCAGCAGTAATATTTTGTGTGGCCTAATAACAATTACTGTTACTCTACAAGGATGTGTTGTCACATAAACCATATGGAAAATGCACACTGCATGTTTTATCTGAATGTTGTGCTGTATCCTTGCTGATGCTGCTTCCCAGATGATAATACTTCTGTGCTGTGGAGGATGGAAATACTTTGTCAGGCTCCATGCTTGGCTGAAGTAGTGTCCATAGCAGATAGCATATCAGATGCCTGTAACTGAAGACTTTGTGCTTTTTAAAACCTGCCATGCCAGAGATAAACACCATGCCAGAGATAATTTTAAATGTATCTGACTCACAAATACCCTGTTTAAATGGACAAATTCAGCTGCAGGTCTAGGTAGTGATGAATTATACTAAATAGAACTATTTGGTCTATTATTCTGCAGCTGAGTTTTAAAAAAGAAGAATAAAAGAACACTTACAGCAGCAGATATAAGATGACCTGCTTGTAACTCAGCTTTGAGTTTTATGGCTCCCACAAAGTCATATGCGTGCAACTTTTATCTTCTATAATGTAAAAATTGATGTTCTCATTGCATATTTATACATTTAGCAGTTTGGTATGTTGATGGCTTTGCACAACCAATTTATTAGTGTCTCAGTTTCACTGGATGTCCTTTGTATAAAAGGGACTTTTTTTTTTCTTTTCTGAGTAGCTCTGTCATTCTGCATCTTAACCTGACAGCTTCAGATTTATCCCTGCTCCCCAAATGGAAAAAGTTTATGCCTCCAGCTCTGGATCCATTTAATTCAGTTATGCATCATCTGAGTTGGGAAGACGAACACTGAATCCAGTATTCCACTTTCAGACATGACAGTGATTATTTAATAAATAGCAACAATATTTTCAATATAATTTTATATTCTTTTATGGGTTTTGGAGTGTCATGGAGGAATGAAAATGGGAGAATCACGGCATGCCTGCTAGTGATTATAGGAAATTGAAAATGAAAGTTCCAATCTAGAAGCCCTTGTCAATTATGGTAATAAGAGATGAATCTACATTAGCAGAATGATATGAAAAATTGATTTGCTGCAATTGTGCTATAGATAATTTTAATTAATTTTGAGTCTGTTCTTTAGTTGAAGGAAGTGTAAATATAAAAAGCTTTTCAGTATTATTAGAGTTGCCTCACATAAAGAAATCAAAATGCTTTTGAATTGATGGAAAAAACAGTGTATCAATTTGTTTAGTCTGAAAACCCTATTCAAATATATTCCAGAATCAGAGTTTTATAGAAATGCAAATTACAGTCTTGAAAAGTTGATTCAGCACCACTACAAATTACATTCACTTTCATTAGCATTTGAATAAATGCTTCACTTGTGGTGGAAAAGGTTTGTCACATTGACAAAGCACTCCGAGCCAATTGTGCTTATTAAAAAAGGAGTTTCTACTGTTGGTTTGAAAACAGCAGTTTTGTAGAGCTCCATCAGTCAGGAATATTCTTCTCTAATCTGCTTTTAACTCAATTGCATGGATGATTTATTAGGTTTCCTTATTTTTTTGTAATGCATTGTGTGGTAACTTGCTGGAAGATCATCAGGGCTGCTTCCAGTACTTACTCCTCAATGTTTTCAGATTTTTACACATTGTGAGAAAATGGTGTAACTTGCCCTTGGTTTATGAATATCAAACCAAACTGAAGCATTATGGGGCTGTAACTACTCAGCATTTTTGGTTGGAGGCAGATGTTGAAACAGGCACTTCTGTGTGCATCTATACATCCTGTGTGTCTGTAAAAACTCCTCTGTTTTCCAGATAAATGCCAGCTCCCTTCTTGTGATTCTTACAGATCACTACTTTGAGACTAAGATAATACTGCACTCTCTTCCTTATGGTGGGAACAAGTTCCTGTAGATAAACCACTCTTCATGTCACCTTTTCGTGTTCAGCAAGGATGAGAAAGGAGCAGTATATGAGCTTCCAGAACTACAGTCAAATATCAGTTTGTGGTGTTTGTGAGACACTGTTTTAAAGGCAGAATCTCTTTCCCTTTTTTCATGTTACAGTTCCTAAGCTTGTTGGGAAGGGGTGGCATTGCTGCCAAAGGACACCCCAAAGGCACAGCTTAATGGCAGTAATTTTTTTATATTTTTCTTGCTGAAAACAGCTAGAGAAAACACAATTAGGAGGGGAAGAGATGAACACTGTAATGTTTTTTTTTAATAAATTATTGGATGCCCAAGAATTTCACACGCATTAGTTTTTAAAAGATCTGTTCCTGTGGGAAGCAGAACACACTGATATTTCTTTAAGCTATTTTTGAAAAATTCCCAAACAGAAAGGTAATTCCTAAGTAGAAATGGCTATATTTATCTACCCATGGGCAAGTTTGTTAAGGCTCTTACAGATTTGCACACAGAGAATATTGCATTTTAAGGTAAATGCAAACATTTTTCATGCTTGTAAAACTTCCTGCCAAAGTCCATTCAGAACTTTCATTGCCCATAAGCCATGGGAATAATAATTCTCTCAGCAGTTTGTAGTTGTTTTGCTTTTTCTTTTTTTTAATGGGTTGTGTAAAATATCTTTTTTGTCTTTGTAGACATGCATGTATGTATCCAAGTATAAAAAAGAAATAAAAATAAATATATATATCTTCAAATATAAATATATATATTTTATATATGCATTGCCAATATCTGCATACAGTTTTTGTCTTTGCTTTACAGGTAAGATATATTTTGAAATGCCTGTCTGGATGACTGTGTCCTTCAGTTTACACAGCTATGTATACTAATAAAATATATGCAAAACTTAATTCAGAAAAGGTCAAATGAATGCTTGCAAAAAAAAAAAATAGCTTCCAGGTAGTTTATTCCATTTATTGGTATCAAATGAATATAGGATTTTTTTTTTCAGAGAAAAAGAAACTTATGAATGCACAAATGGTAAATAAAAACAAGGGCATAAATCTGTAAACTACTCTATACATGTGGTGGAAATATTTATTTCTCTCATTCATTGTTTCTTACAGTGCCTGTAGCATGTTAGGGGCTTTCAAACACATGAAGAAACACAACTGATCTTGTTCATATTAATCTCACTAACTAGAAAGGCTTTTGTAGAGTTTCATTTAATCAACTGACTGTCAAAATTTAGGGGAATGAGGAAATCTGTATTGTGTGAGTAAATTATTATCCACTGTTTCTATTTATGTATTCAACATGTAGATTGTGAGTCCACTCTAGATTATCTCTGAAAGGTCATGACAACCAGGAGAGATTCCTGAGGGCTGGAGGAAGGAAACTATCACTTCAAGATGAACCACAAGGAAGATCTGAATAAGGTCAGGTTTGCCTTGTTCCCTGGGAAGGTGATAAAGAAAATCCTCCTGGAAACCATTTCGAAGGGGAAAATGGTTATCTGGATTAGTCACCATGGATGGTGAGGAAATAGCAACTGACCAATGTAATAGCTTTCCTGAATCAGGACAGAGCACTGGAAATCCTTTGGAGCTCAGTTGTGGTATGGATTTTACCACTGTCCTACTGAAGAAATAGGGCCTAAAGAAATAACAGTGATGTGGCTTGTAAACTGGCTGAACTGCTGATCTCCAGCGATTCACTCAGCCTGTCACTAAAGTGCTCCAGGGGTCCAGTCCTGTTTAGCACCTCCTTCAATGCCCTGGACAATGGGGCCAGTGCAGGTTCAGCAGGCTGACAGATGATGGAGAACTGGGAATGCGGTGCTGTTTGATAGGGGAGCGTGCTGCCTTTTAGTGGGGGGCTCTGACAGTCTGGAGCACAGAGCCTACAGGAATCTCTCTTGCAAGTGACCTTTGCATGTGTTTGTCTCCAGTTTATGTCTGCTAGCACCTCTCTTACATGGGGTGTAATTTCACCCAGATAGCTTTAGGCACAGACTTCAGACATTGAAAAGATATTCCCCCAGGAAACTTGCAAATGGGGAGGGAGTCCTGTAGAGGTTACCCAAAGCTTGCACACAGGGGAGTCTGAGCTGTTCGTTGGTGCCTACAGCATTATATGATGTCTGTGGTCTTTTGCTTTCCTGACACTTTGTGCCTACGCATATTTGGAAGGGATGGTTTGGGGGAGGGGATTTAATGGACCACTTCTGCCATCTATCCAGTAGAACCTTTTCCCTGATATTTGCTTTAAAAATTACCAATTTTTTTCCTAATAAAACTTCTTTGTTGAAGTTCAACAGTATTTTTCCTTTATAAGATTTTCAGCACGGCATCTTAAGCACTGGTATGTGACTCCATGTGATTTGTGCACCTGGTTGGTTTTGGTCCAAAGCCAGATTTATCTCCTGAAAAAAATATTCAAGGCATGGCGTGAACTTCTGCAATTCAGTACATCTGGGGAAGTTCATCCCCAGCAGAGCTAAATTAAAAATTAACTGCTTGACTGTGAGTCAGGCTGCAAAAAAAAAAGGGTGCATGCGGGCTTCAGAAAGACAAAGTATACATGCCAGCTGGTCTAATAAACCACATTTTGTTTTACACTTTTTACTGCTGGACTTGTGCAAGGAGTGATTACATTGCTATTTTTTGAGTCATTTATTGAGGCTTTGCAGCACTGGAGAGTAGTCAGCTTTGATCTGAAAAGAGATACAGGTAATTGTGAGTTTCAGATGATCACTTATATTTCTAAGACATCTGAAAAGAATGGTTGATACTTGCTTGTAACATCGATGTGCAGGGTAGACAATATTTTTTTCTGTTTTATGGCAATAATTCCAATGGCATCGTTGAGGCTGGAATTTTGTCTTTCTTTTCTGGCACTTCTGTTGCAATAAAGTGTAAAGCAGCCAGGAGTCAGCAATGGAAAAACCTTTTTCTGTGAATTTCAGAAATAATTGCTATAAAATCCCCATTTTTAATAGAATACTCGATTTGTCTCTTAATTAATTGATTTTATTTTTTTTATGAACTCGTACTGGGAAATTATGCAGACTCTGGATTTTCCTCTGCAGAGGATGTGCCCTTCTTTTTCTCCGACAGAGCATTCAGAATAAAGAGATGGAATACTATTGTTTTCTTTAGCATGGATACTGGTAAACTCCAAGAGAATGGGATGGAGATAGCCATGTCATCCTTTGGCTTTGTTTAATTCCGTGTTCAAATAATGCCCTGTCAAGAGAAACAAAACATACACACACATGATATACACACCTCCAGCACTGGTTGTGAGAGAGATGACAGTAGGATGTGTGTGCATCCTCTTATCACCACCCATGCAGGGGAGGTGTGTGTGTAAATCATTCCCCAGGCGAGCCAGCAAATAAGCAATCAATGATCAATGTAGCATACACAGATTTTTCTTGCTGTGAATCCACCCTTGGCATATTCATCAGCCTTATTTTTAAGAAAGGAAGAGAAGGATCATTAAAGCAGCTATAATGAGTATTGGTTTTCAGTATTACATGGTTTTCATTCTCAGATTTTTGTCTCCTTGCTGCATGCTAGGGTTGAGAAGATTCCTTGACAGGGTGCTTGTGATTCATTGCCTGGATTGTTCAGAGTAAACACAGTGGCTTTCCTAAGGCAGAGAGCCCAGTTTATCTCTGCTGGCAAACTGTAGCAGAGGAATACAATGAAGGCAGTTCTGTCACAGGTGGACTTAACTCTCTGAGGATGCAGAGGATGCTTTCACTGCTGTCAGGTGCTGTGGACTCTGCTGTCGTGCAATCAGCTTTAATTTGTGGCTGAAGTTAGATAAAAATTCCACCAAAGTCAGCAATATGGGAAATGTGCTGAACTAACACGGTCAGTCACCTGCTTTGAAGGATGCAAACTTTCTGGCCAGCTTATGTTCCAGGTGAGATACTGTTTTGGGGAGTGCTGTGCACATCTGCCTTCAGTGGTTTCTGTGACCTCTTTGGGAGAGTGTGTTCCCATGTCACAGGCTACTGAGGATATCAACAGCTTCCTGCACTCCTCAAACACTCTTAACGTTTTACATAAATACAACATCGTTGGTCACTCATTGCCCACTCCATGGGCAGTTTCAGCACCAGAGAAAACATTTTGATGGTGTTTATAATGCCTGCTGCCTTTCAGGTGGGGAATGATGAAAAAAGGCAAAATGCTGCTGGAAATAGCAGCCTGTGTGATGTTAAAAGAAGTTGTCTGATGTTATCCTGTAGAAAGAAAAAAAACCTAAAGATAGCACAAGGGGGAAAAATTCTAATTGCTTTAGAGGAAATTGTTACTTAAGGCAAGATAGGAATATCATAAGTGAACAGGGATGGAACTTCTGAACAAATAGTACCATCAATGAACAGAAATTTGTACTTGGACACCAGTATGCAGTTCTTATGTCCTAAATCAGATCATGAGTGGGTGGCACAACATCTCTGTAACTTGAGTCTTTTTGTGAAATCACTGGTGAAAAAATTATACTGTTAAGGCTGAAGCATAAAATAAATCCATTGTGACTTTATTACAGATGACTAAATACATTAAATACATTATTTGCAGTGTGCCATCCTCACTGTGTCATGATGAATAACTATTACTGTGATCCATTGTTGTCTGTGTTCTAGTCTAGCTGGTAACTGACTATACGTCTCATTTCTGCAAATTTTTACATTCAATCTGTTCTACTTACCTGTCCTTAACTTTGTACTCTTCCACTCTGTTGTCACAGTTTTCTTTCTCCTGAATGGGTCAGAGAAAGAACACAGGAGCTATAGCTGGTTTTTCTCCTCTTATTTTTGTGGTTGTATTCTTCTGCTCCTCTGGACATGCCTCAATACCATCTATATCATACAGAGAAAGCAAATAAAGAAATACCCATTGGGATGACCTTTGTAAGGAAAGTTGAAAGTATCATGACAATGTCCAAAAGTAAGTAAAAGATTGCTTTAAAATAAAACAGTAGGAGCAAAAGCAAAATGAGGCTGTCCATTGATTTAAGTTCAGAACCATTTTAGAAGAGCTGAAAATGATTGCAAGTCTAGAGACTCTTTAACAAATTTAACCTCAAGCACTTCTATTTATCATTTTCGGCTGGTAGAATTAGCTTCATTTCAGAAGCAATGACAGATGGACTTCTTGATTTATGATATATTTCAGCTGAGGCCTGAAATAGCTTCTTAAAACCCTTGTAGCAGAAATCTTATATATTGATCTATGAGAGGTTTGATCTCCAACAGAAGGTAAGGCAAATTCCTCATGTAGCCACTAAGTCACATCTTATAAAGAAAATTCATCAGTCTTGATGTTCTGTTTATTGTTTTTTTAAGAGATATAATCTTTTGTAGTGATACTGCTCTTAATAAGGTAAAAAAAATAAAAAAAGAAGCCCAACGAAACCATCAATGATTTTAAAAATGTTTTAGAGCAGCAACTTATTTTCCAAGACTGGTCATTTTGGTCCAAATTTGGATTTATGCTTCTTTGTATGGCTTAATTTTCGTGTTTAACAATGGCCATTTAACACTGGCAACGAGTCAGAAGCTAGGCAGTGAAAGAGTGGGAACTGGAATTCTGGGCCTGTCTGTGAAACTGCTATGAACATTGGTCCTTTTGCTCTCCCAAAAATAAATGAATATCAGAAGTTCAAAAGATTTTCCAAGTCAGCTTAATTATTTACACTTCAAATTTTCTTGGATGCATGTAGATTGACCCTGTCCTTAGCATTTTAGCATTTGAGTTTATTTGGTTTTCTTTTACTCTCTTTCCTTTCCCACCTACTCTTTCTCATTGCTTTTATCTATTAAAATGTTGTAGTATAACTGGTCCCTGAAGGGGCAATGATCAGTATTGATTTGATGATTTATAGAAGGTTGATTAAATTTTTTTATTAAGAAATTTATTTTTTTTATAGATAGTTATGATATAGGTGGAATTGACTGGTTTTTTAATTCAAACACTATTACTATTGATTAATTAGGAAATTACTTTTTGGTAAACAAATTTCTATAACACATTTTATATGTTTAAAATACTATGTGTAGTAAGTTAAGATAAGAATTGTTTCTTATTCTTTTCTCTGATGTTCTCACAGCCTTTCCCAGGATGATGTTTGGGAAAGTTGTGTGTTTCTCTCTCTGGCTAGAGAGCTGCTGCCACATTAAAATATGTGCTAGATTTGTTTTTCAAAACAAAACAAACAACAAAGAAGGATTTTAAAGACCTTGCCCACTCATGTAAGAACGCTATACAGGCCATCAAAGTGCCTCAGAAATTAACTGGGCATCAAGAAAACCCTAAATCAGTAGCAAAAGGTTGGTCAAAGAAAACATGGCCCATTGCTGAGTAGAGCAGGTGCTCTAGTGCCATTGGAAACACACTGGGAGGAGATACCTGGCTGCTGTTCTGTCTCAGTCTTCAGAATCAATATCTTCCTGGCCTCTCTCCTTAAAGAGAAGGAACTGCCAGCAGTGGATACAGATCAGATGAGATCAGGAATCACCTGAGATCAACTCATTCAGACCCAGAAGACTGGACAGGCTGCGTGCAAAAGTGCTGAGAGGACTGGCTGGTGTACATCACACTGCAGATACGCTCACTTGTCTTTGATGTACTGAATAAAGTGGGAAAGATCCCCAGTGGCTGAAGGAGACCAAATATTCACTGGCTTAATTTCAGACTGAAAGGACAACTAGAGAAGTGACAGACTGATCAGCCTGTCTTTTTTCTCTGCAAGAATCACAGAGTCTCCTTGGAATGCAGTTATGAGCAGAAGTTTGGGAAAGTCAGCATGGATTTAACAAAGGTATAGCATGTGAGTTCCTTTTAGAATAACATAACTGAGTTGGTAGATAAGGAGGCAGCAGTAGATGTTTTTACCTTAACTGCAGCAAGGCTTTTGGCACTCCCATCCACAGTATTTCTGTATCTAACTGTTATGAGTTGACCCTGGTCAGCTGCTAAGCACCACACAGTCCTTCTTCCCCAGCAGGACTGGAGAGAGGGCAGCAAGAGCAAAAGTGAAGAAATTCATCAATCGAGATCAACAATATTTATGAGTGAAGGAAAGAAGTGGGTAAACCATCCCCACACCGGTGGTGCAAGGGCAATAACTCATCACCTTCCCCCAGCTCAGCGATGTCCTGCAGCTCTGAGCAGCACTGCCCCAAATAACTGTGTGTGGGAACAGGTCTGCAGAGGAAGACACAGAGGTCTTAGTAGACCCCAGCCAAATGTATCAGTGTACTCTGGTAGCAAAGAAGGTCCATTTCCTGGATTGTATTATCAACCAGTAGGTTGAGGGAAACAACCCATTACTCAGCACTTTTATGACCATATCTAGCATGTTGCGTTCAGTTTTGGCTCCTTCATTCAGGAATGACTGTATTAGGGGGACCTAGTAGGAACTGCAAAAACAAACCAACCAAACAAAAAACCCAGCAGGATGTAGGTGACTTTAGATCCCTATCAGGATATTAGTACATGGAATTAGCCATGATTTTTCTTTCACTATGAGGAAAATAGTTTGCTGAAGAGCACAGATATGCTACTACCTAAGCAAAGCATTGTTTCTTCACAGAAGATCACCTGTAGGGAATTCCAAACTACCAAGGCAAATCAACTTTGATACACTTTAGAATGCCTCCTGAGTGCCATCAGATAGCTACAGACTGCCTGTATCCTATTTGATCTATGCTTGCAGGATTGCACTGAGGCAGAGCAGCAAGGCATGAGACCAGCTGTGAGTACACAAAAGCATGTACCTGCTGCACAAAAGGATTTGAATGTTTGAACCTAAGTCTATTTGTCTACATCTATTGCTTCTTTTGTGAGAGACAATAAAGAGTGTTGCTTTGGTTTTCTGAATCCAGTCAGTAAGGATGCACAGCAGGGTGGATAAAACTCATCTTACAAACTGGTAACGTAATTTTCTTTAAATGGGGAAGACAACTTGCCTGATTTTGCAATGTTTTTGTCTTAATCTTTGGGAAACAAAAAATACGAGGGGGAAATGTAAGGTATGAAATTGAATAAACAACTAATTTCTTGTGTTTCACTTCTGAGCTTCTGTTTATCTTTACATGAAGGCAAGCATCTCTGGAGCGCTGCCCTTGCAGTGGACACTGCTTGAGGCAAAGCTGGTCAGCACCCAGGTTCAGCTCTCCAGATCACAGGAAACAATAAAAAGACTGAATATTCATTTTGTTATTGAAGTAAAGTGTCCTCAGATTCTACCCTGGAGAGGTTTCTCCTTTGCCTCCAACAGCCTAAAAGCTATTCATTTTATTACTGCCCCTGAGGGCTGGAATTCAAACCATTCCACTAGGTAAACTGGAAAATACCAACAGTGAAATACCAGATATTCTGTATCTTAATTGGCCTATTTGTTTTTCTTATTTAAAGAGAAAAAAAGTAATGAGCTAAACAGGTTGTCTGTTAATTGTAATTCTTTGGTTGGGGTTTAAGGATGGTATAATTCTTACTTCACATCAGTACTTGCCTGTTAACATTATCACTCCATGAAGTGCTTGCTCTGGGTCCTGGGTAGCAGGAGCCCATTAGGCATAACCACACAACAATATATGTGCAAAAATCAAACCTCTGGTGTGTAGACTTAGTGAGCTGGTATTAAGTCTTCAGGGAGAAAAAGTGTTACTTATTCCATCAATAAGCATGAGATGCTTCAGGAGCTGTGCATCGATTTTCCCCCAGACTGCCCCATCAGAGTCAGCCATGCTACTGCATGAAATTCTGCATGGAGCTGCCTGGAGTTCCTTCAGTGTTGAACTAGTCTGCCCTGATTTACCTAAGGTGAATTTAGGGGAGCAGCCTTTTCACTTAGCAAGATGGTCATTTTCAGTGGCATTAATTCAGAAGCAGAGGGGGAAATAAGCCAGCCATCAGTCATTGACCTTCATTTAGTAAAAATAAACCATGGCCACCTCTGCTGTTCCCACACAGGGGAGAGTGAATTCACCCACAATGTCTATTTCCACATTTTCATTAATAAAAAAGTGTGGTCTGCATGAGATTGTAGTCTGAATCTTCCTCTCCTGTTGGGCATGGCTATTTGGTCTGTCTTCAGAAATATTTTAGGAGCTTTATCTTAGCTCTATACAGGACTGCAATCTTTGCAAGCAAATATGTTAAAATCAGCATGTGGAAGACGTTTCTTCAGAAAAGCATCAGAGGAATAGTTTTTGGTCCCATTTCTTTACATGGGAAAATCATATGCTTTCTACCTGTGAATAAAATAAAATAAAATAAAATAAAATAAAATAAAATAAAACCAACAAAACAACCCAACAAGTTCTTCTTGTATTTTGGATAATACAAGAAGAAACAGGTGATGACAGAATATCTGTGGAGAGTTTAGAGACCAACAAAACAACCCAACAAGAAAAAGAAATACAAATAAAAATACTCAGTTACAATGGATCCCATTGTCTTTCAGATATGGTTTTGGATAATACAAGAAGAAACAGGTGATGACAGAATATCTGTGGAGAGTTTAGAGAGAGTAGTACCTTCTTAAGGCGTACATAGAGTTTGAGTACTGGAAAAGAAAATTACAGATGTGTTCTGTTTTATTACCTTTAAATAGATCAATCTATTTTATTGCCAACTATAATTGTTAAGGCTCATCTGCTTTCAGATACTTAGTCAACAGTGTACAATTTTGTAGCTTTCAATATTGAGCAGCAAGAAGTTTTACCTGCATGTATACTTCTTTTTACTTCCTGGAAATCAAAGCGATTGGGCTGAGAGCCCAAAGGAAAATTATCCTTAAAACTCAGAAGCATTTACATAACCCAAATTGATTTAAATATGGCTTGGGATGTTAGGTGTTCTCAATTATTTACAAAAAATAAGGTTTGCAGAGGTGTTAAGCATAGTTCTTGTGGTACAGCTTATAAAGCTGTTTTCATTCACATTTAGGATAGGAAACAAACATGTTCAATATTTTCAAAAAATAGTTTTGAATTCTGTGAGGGTAGAAAGGGCTAAATATTAGTGTGTGTGTGTTGCAGTGAAATTATTGCACTGCTTCAAAATGTAATAAAAATCAGCTAAAATTCAAAATTTGAGTCTTGGAACAGAATAACCTGAATGTATCCATCAACTTTGTATTTATTTATTTGGCATTCTTTTATTTTTTCTATTTTTTACAGCAATTGTATTAGTAAATGACATTTACCTCTTTCTTATTTTCTTACTATGCTTTTCAGACTTTGAGTCTAAAATTTTGATCTATCAATGAAAAATTGAAAAGTGCTTTGCACACTGTTGTAATATTAGCAATATAAAACTTGAGTCTGTGTAGAATCTTATGTGCAAAACCTGATAAGTTTAGTAATAACATTTCTTTTGCATTAAAATATAAAAGCTGGAACTGAATGGCAGATGAACCCATGCACCTATCATGTTGCAGTGCGATTCTGAAAGCAGTCAGCTGTTGCTAACTGAGCCAAAGCTTCAATCTTTAGTACACCTCTGCTCTCCTCAAATATTCCTTGAGTACTCCACAAAAAGCTGAGAAGCCTCAGACAGCATTGAAATGACTGTCTTCACTTTAGCAGTTCTAGTGTGCAAAAGGGCCTCTTGGACATTCAGTCATACTATTGTTGTGAAAAAAAGTTGAGTATGAAATGAAAAGTGAATATCCTGCAGTTTTTCTTTCACTCGGAGGAGTAGTGAACAAATGCAACTGTTTAAGTTACAAGGCTTGAGCTTGTAAGTCTTAAGCTTGTCATTTCTCCTAGGAGCTTTCTGCTACTCAGAATTACTGTTTGAAGACTGTCATAATCACTTCATAAACACTTCACTTGGGTCCTGGAAGCTGGTAAGAGCTATTGATAACCATGTGCTACCTGAGTCACGCACATTTCACAAAACAACTCTGCAAGAAATCTTTGGACACAAACAGCTGTAATAAATCTGGTTGCTTGAGTGCTGGCAGCCTGCTGCTTCTTTCATTTCTATGGTAACCATGCATATGATAGCTCATCCAAAAAACACATCTCACAATTTTGCATTGTCAGACTTGTAACAATGGATTCATGGGGACTGTGTGCTTTCAACTTGTCATATCTTTTTGATTTTTTACATGCTGCAGAGAAACACCAAAATTGAATAAAATAAATATCCAAGAATTAATGTTTTTACAGCTGTGGCTTGTGGTGGTCTTTTCTTAAGACATCTCCAAAGGCACCTTTTAGGTGATTACTGAAAATATTATGTGAATATTTTTGATATTGATAACCGACACTAATTCATAGGAATGGATTGTGGGAATTCCCTCTCATCTGTTTACAAAGAATTTACAAGCCATTTTTCTGGATTTAAATTCCACAGTAAGCCTGCTCTTCTGTACTGACCTCAAGCGTCAACTTGCTGCTGGCAGTGATTATCAGCTGCCTTTACTGCTGTTCAGTTTGTTTAGGTTTAGCATTCGGTGTTATCAGGTTACTGAATCGACAAGTCTGATAGATGTTGTGTCTGTGCTTGCTGCAGCCATGGATAACCACCTAGTCTCTATACCTCAAGGAGAGATTGCTCCATCACAACATTTCATTCTGATCAACCAGTTTTCTCTGGAAAGGGAGAATTTGCCAATATTTACCTCAGCATAACGTATTCCCAGTTAATAATGGGACTGATTTGATGCCATGCTGCAAACATATCGCAGCATAATCTCTGTTTACTGCTTTCAGTCATTTTGCAAAGTCTGCATGAAGCAGCCTTTTCACTTGCAATGTGACTGAAAATCTTTACAAGATGACAAAGGGAAATTTAAGTTGAATGCTGTTGTTAAGTGGAGATTATTGACCATTTCCTTCAGGCCTTCAAGCTGACAGGATTCTTATTTCATCCATCTGGGTGCTCCTTTTCCAACCTCGGAAAGCATCTTAATCCATCCCTGCACTGATCCTCCTGGCCACAAAATCTTCTCTGATGGCAAAACAATTGCTCTCTCAATTGAAGTGTTCGTTAGAAAATTCTGGAATAACCCTTGCACTTCACACACACAGATTGGTGTTTTTACTTTGCTCCTTTGGAAGGAGGATGCCTCTCTGCAGGTCTCAGGCTACAGGGCATGCCTGGAACCCCTCACCAGGCCAGGGAAGCGGGAGACAGTCTCAAAGCAGGCAGGACAAGGGTTCTTATTGAGGATCTGTGCTGCCAAGGAAGGGAACTGTGGGAGAGAGTCATAGGACAGGCCAGTGCTCAGTAGCCTGGGCTGCACCCAAAGCAGTGTGGCTGGCAGGGTCCGCAGGTGGGGTCTCACAGCAGGAGGGGATTCTGCCCTTCTGCTCTGCTCTGGTGAGACCTCGTCTGCAGTGCTGCATCCAGCTCGGGTCCCCAGCACAGCAAGGACTGAGTCCAGAGGAGGTCTGAGTCCAGAGGAGGGCCTCAAAGATGATAGAGGGATGGAGCACCTGTTCTGTGAAGACAGGCTGGGAGAGTTGGGGTTGTTTGGCCTGAAGAACAGAAGGGTCCTGGGATACCTTATTCCAGCCTTTCAGTACCTAAAGGAGGCCTACATGAATGCTGGAGAGGGATTTTTTACAGGGGAGTGTAGTAATAGGACAAGAGAGAATGGTTTTAAAATGGAAGAGTATGGATTTAGGTTAGACACTAGGAAGAAATTCTTCACTGTAAAGGTGGTGAGGCACTGGAACAGGTTGCCCGGAGATGCTTCAGCCCTGGAAATGTCAAAGGCCAAGCTGAATGGAGCTTTGAGCAATCAGATCTAGTGGAAGGTCTCCTTGGCTGTAGCAGAGAAGTTGGAATTAGATGATCTTTAAGACCCCTTCAAACCCAAACCATGCTAAGATTTGAATTCTTGATTCCAGTTGGACATGCTCCTTTGAGTGCAGCCTATCATCTGCATCATATCTCTCTGAGAGAGGTCATGGTTCCTGTGCATAATCTCCCAAATTTTAGGTTCCCTCTCTCAGGTGCTGCTGTTTCTTCTGCCTTTATGGAACAAAATATTCAATCAGAACTATGAAATGTTGGTGTGGGCGAAGTTTGCAATCTAGGGGACAGAGATCTGTTACAGCCCAT
Organism: Onychostruthus taczanowskii; assembly: GCF_017590055.1. Lineage (NCBI taxonomy): Eukaryota > Metazoa > Chordata > Aves > Passeriformes > Passeridae > Onychostruthus > Onychostruthus taczanowskii. Next base: position 5,447,448 of record NW_024501126.1, read on the forward strand.
TTCTGTAGATCTGTGTGGGCAAGGAAAATACTGCTGCAAGTGGAGCATCTCAAGTGCTGCAGAGCAGTATGGAATCTCTGGTTTTGGAGGTTTTAGGAATGTACCTGAACGAGATCTTAAACAACCTGACCAAGAGGGTAGGAGATAATGTAGATGTAGAGAGAATAAATATGACTGAGCATATGGCTGAGTATATTTCTTATCAGCTGTCATCACTGCTGCAGGGAAAGTGGTTGAGGCTGAGACAACTCTGTGAGGGTTTCAACAGTCTGTCTGCTAAAATGAAGAAGTAGAAAGCACTGCTGTCTTCAACAAATAAAAGGCCTGCTTTTCTTATCAAGTATATTTTATTCTTTTGCAGTTGCAGTCAATTTCTCATGAGTTACATAGAAATATATAGTTCATAGTCTTTTTTTTGCAGTGTGGGGTACACTAGAATGTTTTTGAAGCTCACCCTTTGGTCTTGAAATTTCTGTATATTTAAATGTATGCTTTTATTTTATTCTGTATTTTCCCCAAAGCATAAGGGATTTAGTGTATTCAAATGATTAACAAATATTGGCAGTCAGGTCTTTGTTTTTTCAGCTTGCATGCTAAGTGTTAGCATTTTTCAATTGAAAATGATTGAGCTAATGATCTCTCTCCTTGTACCATGTTACTTTATGTAGCCTGTACAGCCCACTTTTCTCTCAGTTAGGTTACATGCCACAGGAGTTTTTGATGTTGACAAAGAATAAAATTGAAAAACTGGCTGATTTCTTTGTACCTGTGGCCAATTCCACTTTAAAAAAATATTCCTGGATTTAAATGTGTAAGATTAAATTTTCATTAAATTTTTGTTAGAAGTATGTACTAATCAGGAAAAGATAGATTCCATGGGCTTTAAAAGGAAATACATATAATCATTTTGAGATGTACTCAAGCAAAATTGTGAAATCAGTTTGATTTGACATTATAAAGAAAATGAGTTTAATTTTATACTGTTTTTAAATGCAATTCTTTTATATTTATAACTAGAGTTCAGTAAAATATTTTATTATAATAAGGCTTTTGCTTTACTGTTCAGAAGATATTATTTCACAATATGTTCTTCTAGAACCACTCAAAGGCTTTTAAACTAGTGGTTGCCTTTCCAACATTACTTTTTACACATTGAAAATAAGGTAGTATTATGAATTCCTAGTTGAAAAATCTCATTTTCTGGAAGTCTCTAGTCTAATCTCCTACTCAGAACCCTTCTACTACAGTCAGCACTACCCTGGGTTAACTGTGACACTGTCCTGCTGTCTTAAAAACTGCTAAGGATAGGGAAGGACATGTGTCTATACATACATCGGTACAATTTTTCAAAGTTTAGATTTCCGTTTCAAATTTGATTTTATATTTCCATTTCTGAAAGCATTGCAGTTGTACAGAGATAATTCATGTAGCAGAGTGAAGATGGTATCTAATAAATTCTGTTTTAATTTTAGAAAATTTCAGTTTTGATGATGGTCTTCTAACAAATTGTTCAAGATCTGTTCTAAATCCTTTTGAAAGCAGGGGAAAAGAGCAGATTTAGATGCAGTCTGAGCCACTTGCTTTAGCATCAGCAGAAATTTTCCATGCAGGTACACTTCTACCACAGAGTGCTGATGCACTGAAGGTGCACAGGAACACCCTGTGGAAATGTGTCAACACTAATAAAGCTTTTGAAGAATATGAAATATCTTTCTTTCTTCTTTTGGGCCAGTTTGGCTGCCAGCCTCTTTCCTCCTCAGCAGATCACTCACAGGATGCTGTAATGAAAGGACTCCAGATTCCCTGTGGAACCAAACCAACATGTACAAGTGTTTCACTTCCATTAGATTTTTTTTAGCCTCTTGATGTTTCCTCCTCTCTGCTGGACAGATTTGTCTCAGGGTTTGCAGGCAAGCAGCAATTGTTTTCTAGACCAGGCCTTGATCAAAGCTTCTGTGGGCAGATGTACTCTGCAAGATCTGTGAAATCAATAGAAAGGGGGAGATAAGCTGTTTGCCTGTAGTTTGTGGTGTTCTGCCTCTTCTCAGGAATGGAATAAGCATTGTAGAAATTGTGCAAGATGGCATGTGGAATGAAACTTGAGTATAGCAAACCCGTTAGGATATAGGTACTCTTTGGAGCATAATTCTAAGCTTCTGAAACATGAGACATTTTTGAACACAAAGAAAATGTGCTTTTAGGCATAATATTTAGTTGACAAACAAGAAATAAACTAATTTATGAGAGTCTGTAATATTTCAATGTGTCTACACTACTTATTATGTGTGATTTCTTGCCTGTCTTAAAAATGAGAAGAAAATTTCATGACTGATCTCATTATATGTTATTGAACCTCTATAGTTTTAATATTTAAACACCTTGCATTGTCTTGATTTATGTGAAGAACTGGTCTTAAAAGTATTGCTTATTCTTAGGGAGCAGTTTTGTTAAGTATCTATTGTATCTCCTTATTTCCATTGCTTTCTGCAAATATAACTTTAAATTTTTTGGCATACCATTCTTAATATATACTGATATTTTTTCCTGCATAATTGTGCATTTTTTCTACTTAAAGAACTGTAGTAGTTGGAGAATAATCAACTGTTACCATCCCTGGCTGAACAGAAAACATTAACAGAGATCATGCATGGTGGTTCAGAAATTGGCCCTTTTACTCCACTGAAACTGGGGAAAGAGTAAGTATATTAAAACCAGCGGAGTTTTTGAAATGGATAAGGTAAATAGCTTTTTTGTTAGTAAGATGAGAAAAATTCATGACCACATATTGTGTGACAGCCTGTTATTAGAATTTCAAAATTTGCAGACTTGTTTCTGGTATTAAGACAATGAGATTTTCTTAGAATAACTTTTCTGCTTTAACCAAAATCAGATTTAAGTCACTGTACACCTTCTCTACAAATTCCAGTTTATCCCCAGATGTCCCTTTCACAACAGATTTCTTTGCAAGTTTTCACGTCTTACTCTCTGAAAAAGGTTACATGGAAACATCACATGGGAAAGAAGCAGAGATTCTGTGGCTGCAGTTACAGGCAGAGATATGGGTTCTTACTATGGGATCGAAAGGATTATGATGGCACTCTGCAGGTGTTTGGGAGTAGTCAACAGAGATTGATGAAGGGGAAATGGGGTCTGACAGTGTGACACAATTTGATGACTGGCTTGGCAGGTGAGGACAGAGCACTGGATGTTTATCTCAAATCTAGAAAGGCTTTCAACATGTCCCTCTTGGACAACTTGATGAATTACAGCGTAGACAAGTAGACAGTGATTGAAAAGTAGCTGAACTGCTGGGCTCAGACTGTTGTCAAAAGCATCACAAAGCCCAGCTGGAGGTCAGGCACTAGTGGTGTGCCCCAGGGGCCAATATTGGGTCTGATCATGCTTAACATCATGAATGACCTGGACGATGGGGCAGTGCACCCTCACCACACTGATTGATAATGCAGAGCCGGGGCAGGGAGGTTAGTGATTAGTTAACAAGCTGAATGTCCTGTCTTTCACAGGGAGCTTGACAAGCTGAAGCATGAAGCCAGAAGGAGTCTCGTGGAGTTTAGCAATGGGGAAAGCCGAGTCCTGCACACTGGGAGGAATAGTATCACAAACTTTAATAACAGGAAATACAAAGTCTTGAATATCTCGAGAAACAACCCCATGCACCAGCATAAGCTCAGGGCTGGGTGACAGGTGACCAGCTCTGCAGACAAGGACCTGGGAGTCCTGATGGAGAGCAAGATGGACATGAGACAGCTGTGCCTGTACTGCACAGGCTCCATTAGGAAAGCTGTTTCACAGAATCATAGAATATTAGGTTGGAAGGGAGCCACAAGGATCATCCAGTCCCACTCCTGGCCATGCACAGGACCATTCCCAAGAGTCACACTATGTGCCTGAGAGCATTCTCCAGAAACTGGAACTCTGTCAGGCTTGATGCTTTGACAACTTCCTTGGGGCCTGTTCCAGTGCCCAACTACTCTCTGGGTGAACAACCTTTTTCTAAAGTCCAGCCTAAACCTCTCCTGGCATAACTTCAGGCCATTCCCTCGGCTTCTGTCACTGGTCACCAGAGACAAGAGGTCAGTGCCTGCCTGTCCCCCCCATAAGGACGTTGTGACTGCAGTGAGATCTCCCTTCAGACTCCTCCAGGCTGAACAGACCAAGTGACCTCAGGTGCTCCTTACACAGCTTCCCCTCAAGGCCCTTCACCATCTTTGTTGCCATCCTTTGGATGCTCTCTAGTAATTTAATGTCTTTCTTATACTGTAGCACACAGGACTCAAGATGAGGCTGTCCCAGTGCAGAGCAGAGCTGGACAATCCCCTCCCTTGCCCACTGGCCATGCTGTGCCTGATGCACCCCAGGACAGGCTTGACCCTCCTGGCTGCCAGGGCACTGCTGGCTCATGTTCAACTTGACAGTCACCAGGACCCCCAGGCACCTTTCCATAGCACTGTTTTACAACATCTCATTCCCAGTCTGTTGACCTGGGGCTTTCCTTTGCTCTACTTCATATGGTTGGTGATTTCCCAGCCCTCTAATTTGTTGAGGTCTCTCTGTGGGGTTTCCCTTCCTTCGAGAGAGTTGTCAGCTTCTCCCAGTGTTATATCATCTATCACTTCCAGTCACTCATCCATGTTGTCAATGAAGATGTTGAAGAGCACAGGGCAGAGGATGGAGCCTTGTGGAGCCCCACTAGTGGCAGGTCACCAATCTGGTGTCACCCCATTCACTGTAACCCTTTGTGCCTGACCCGTTTCCAGCAGGCCAAGGAAGGTGATCCTCACGGGAGAGACAAATCAGGTCTGCTGTGCCTGGTTTTGCTCTCTTTGGTGCAAGAAGGGCACGGACAAACTGTAGCATGTTCAGCAAATGGTCATGGAGCATGTGCTGTAACCAGAAAAATTGTTGATTTATATAATATTTATTTTGTTTTGTTTGCTTTTATGAACTGATTTTGTTTATTACTTGCTTATTATATTTATTTACTTCCTATTTTAACTTGCAAAATAAATTTTATTATGTAAAATAATAACATCTCAAGCCAAAGCAAGATGAAAAAGTAGAAATGACTGATTTTGGTTTTAACCTCTGTTCTTTTGGGAGCTGTTTTGGTGGAGATGCATGATATCCCCTTTTCTTCTTAAATTCAAAAAAATTATGAAAGACCAATGTTTTGAAAAGTGAAGGGCGTTGGCATGCTTTAAGAACCACTGCAACGTAATCTGTTGCAATTCAAAGCACATGATACCAAATTTGATTTTAGAATGAGCTGTTTTTACATCAAGATTGAGCTCATAATAAAACAATAATGAAAGTGGATATTTCATCTTTTTGATATATAGTCTAAGAATAATTTAAAATAATATAAAAATACTGGTTTCCTAGGGTGTCTGTATTGAAAAGAATTTCAGGGAAAGACAGGGTAGAGTTAGGAAAATGAGAAGTGTAGCAGACTCCTAAATGTACTTTTCACGCTAAGCAAATAAACCCCAAGTTTATTGTGCCCTAAAGCCAAGTGTTAAGCTTTAAGATTTCCCTCAGGTGGCAACTAAAAAGGAGCACTACAGTTTTAAGACAGGATCCTACAGGCACAGCTCAAGCTTATCAAAAGTGATTCCTTGTCCTCCCTGTCTCACCCCAGGTCAACAAATAAAGTGAATTCTAAGTTAAGTGACCTGCTTCTGGCAATAGTCACTGTCTTAGGATCACACTCTACTGAAAATGTTTGAATTAAAAGGTCCAAACATAAATGTTTTATAAACTGTGTGAAGAACCTTGTCCTAAAGAAACAACCTGTTTTGTTCTTTTGTGATGAATTGCTGCAGACTGGCTCCTTTACAGCTGTATGTTTATACAAAGAATGAAGCAAAATTAAAGTGCCATCAAAGTTCTCTTCATTATGTGCTAGAAAAACCTGATGTGGTTTGTGTTTGAGTACACTGCTGTGGTACTCAGATTTGCAGTCTGTCTCTTCTTCATGATAAGCAGACAAAACATAGATTAGACCTTTATTTTTTCTGGAAAAAGACAGACTCATGATCTCTGAGACTTGTTTTCTCTCCCTCTCTGTGTGCCTATGGACTTGGTTGACTGCTCACTCTAAAGTCTTTGCAAAACTTGCAATTGTTTTATGGAGAGAGGGGAGCAGTTGGTGGATGCAATTGCACTTCCACCTTCATTTAATCAAGTACCACTCCTGGACACAGGGCACAAAGGGAGCTGGAAGGAAAGAAGGGATCCGCTCCCAGACCCCCAGCAAATCACCATAGAACCGATATTTGGTAACTGCAGCTGAGCTGTGACATGCCAGCAATTTTCAATTCAATTTCTCTCACAGTACACTACTTGTGTTTTCTCAGCTTTCTAGTTTCACACTAGCCGTTATGAGTTTGGTTTTGAGGGAATTGATATCACATAATCAGGTCTCAGGACTGTGAGGAGGACCAGCTAGGTCTCTGTTTAATTGTGTCTCATCTAAGTAATAAAATGTTAGCTGAATTCCTTCAGAAGTATTAGAAGGGCACAAATGAAGCACAAGGAGAAACACATACGCAGCAAAAATATAAAAAGACAGCAGCAAAGAGATCTCAAGAGGTTGAGCGTGCATAAAAAGGACAGCAGAGCTCTCTGGCTCAGGCTGTTACTGACTTCTTTGTGCAAAATTATGCCTTACGTGTTCTTGAATTTCTGGAAAGGTGCTGTTTATCTAGCAATATTGGATATTGATGGTCCCATAATCAACTGACCAGAAGAGGCCTATGGTTGCTCTCTGAGCCTTTCTCACTTTTTCAAGTTTCTTTCAGTTCTTTTGGTCTCCCTCATTTTCCTGGAGAAAATTAATGAAGCTTGTTGTGCTTCACTTCAGAGGCACGGTCTCTTCTGTGCTACTTTTCATTTCTGTCCCAGAGGTGATGTAGTGAAAGAAGCTTCAAAGTGATAGGAAGATGGAGGTCTCAGAATAAAAGTAGAAGCTACTGCAGAATATTTCTTTTCAGTATTGTTTATTTAACATATAAAGGAAATTCATAAAACTGTATTTCCCATATGCCACTTTTTTTCAAATAAGATAATCTGTTGGTTGTTGGAGACAATCTGATTGACCTGGCAGCCTAAAAATTAAAAAACATAAAATCCCTCACATTAATTTTACATTCAGTTACCTTTCTCCTCATATCTAAATAAATAATTTGTTTGAATGATATATGCTTTGGAATAAGGTTATCCCTACACACAGAGGCTTTATCAAAGTACAGCATGTGTGTTTGTATTAATGGGATGATTCACTGGCAGAATTTTCTGTCTAGTGCCAGAGTACTCTATTTCCAGTGATTATTTCTGTCATCACATGCTTTACTTATTTATTTTTTGGCTGACCTTTTGTGAGCATCATCTTTCGTTATTAAGTGTTAGTCAGGAAAATCCTGACTCGTAAACTCCGCACTTCTTCAGTACTTACAAGCCATCAGTTGTTGATGAAAAACAGAGAAAACCTGAAAGTATTGCCTCGTGAGTAAGGTTTTAGTACAGTGTTCAGAAAACATGTTTGATTTGTGGTTTTGCCACACATTTCTTATGTGGCTGCTGGAGAATTATGTAGGCTCAGAATCCAAGCTGTTTAAACATGATAGTGATAATTCCTCCACTTTGTATTTACCTTGCTGCTGCATTACAACCTTTGCAGAAAATACTATAATTTTTACTGCATTTCCACAATCTAAAACAAGGGACTCCTTTAGGTCCACAATAACACAAAGACTTGTGTTTGAAGCAGCAAATCAGCCCTTTTTGTACAAGTATATTCAATGGAAAACAATAACTGGACTGGCCAAGATTTATCCTGTAGGTATGGCATTAATGTCTTCTAGAGTCATACACGCCAGTTATTTCTAATTTCCTGTCATTTGTCCAGGGATGTGTCTAAGAGTATAAGGAAGATAGTGAAGAAAAATTTCTTCATCAGACTCAATCACTCATAAATATTGGTGTAATAGATCTGTATCTGAACTGGCAATGCTTTATTAACTCTTTACTGGGGGATAACATGCTGTCTCCTGGACAGGACAGTGCTGTAAGTGTGTGCAACGAGTGGAAGGCTGAAATTAATCCCTGGTGCATCAATTTGGAGAGAGTGCTTAGAAGGCTTATATGCATTTAATGAAAATTTTGTCCAATGTCAGAAATGCAAGTTGCAAAAATTATCAGGTTTATTGAGAATTACATAGAATTCCTCCAGGAAGGAAGGGATCTAATATCTATCTGTATTAATTCCATCCGAAGCTTCAAAATGAAACTGAATCACATTCCATATCTTTATTTTTCCTTAATAAACATGAATAAAATTGTATTTCTGTCATAACAAACACATGGATTTACACACAAAATGTAATTCCTGTCTTCCCAGGGAAAGCTATCCAAATATAAAGAACTAATGAAATAATTTTGCCTTCAAGTTACTTTGAAATACTTCACTTAGTTGTCATATACTCAGAATCCAGCACAGCGAAGAGCTAATTTCCAGAAAAGTAATAAAAAGACTGAACTATTATACCATCCCCTATACTACCTACTATTGTGTAGAATACCCTGTCCTGGCCTCTGTGAAAAGTTAGCCCCTGACATGAAGTAAGATCCCTGCATCCTGTGTTTGGGTACTCACAAACATTGATAATGATCACTGGGATTTTTTCCAGTTTCTCCAGAAAGCGAGGCTTCATGCTGTTCTCCCTGAATCTGTAGAAATCCCTATGGCTGTTTGTGAAGCAGATCACTCAAAACACTTGCCTGGAGAAATGTGTTGGACATGGAGGCTAAGAATTAGGGAGTTTCTCACACAAATCAATTTTGGCAAGAGCGGACCAGAAACAAATGCTCAAGTTGGTTTAATATTCCACCCGGGCAGCCCGTGTGGAGATCTGACAACCACCCACTTGCCTTGAACTGTTGAAAAGTGTCAAAGAATTTTCAAAATTTGGCAGCAATTTGGGCAACTGCAGTCATTGACCAGACAGAATCTAAGCCCTGGAGGTTCCTGAAGGAGATTCTGCACATGAAGTCATGTTAGAATAAAGGCTGAAGAACTTACAAATATAATTTAAACTTGCAACTCTTAATGGTGTTGAGTTCAAGAATTCAAGGATTCATATTAATGTAATTGAAGATCATTAGGGAAACTGCCATAAAACTTTTTCTTCACCTGGTAATAGAGCTCATAGTGTAGAAAAATGGTTTGACTCACATGAGATCCTACTTTTCAAAGGGTTTTTTAAATTTTTGAGATTTCTTTTTTTTTTTTTTTTTTGCCACTGAGGGAGATGGAAAGCAAAAGAGATGCTGAAGAATGTATTGTGTAGCCCTTTGTCAATCATGCATGGATAGCATTGGAGTTCCTCTGGTTCTGTCTTTATGAAGTCCTCTAGAGGAGAAATCTTGACTAAAGAAATCTAAATTGAGAAATCTTCTGGCTTCTGCAGCAGAAGACAGAAAGGATACTGAGTAAGGAGTGATAAAGAACAAGAACAAGCATTTAATGCATCAGCCTGAAGTTTATTGGAAGCAGATATTGCACTGGCAGGAGCTGAAGTAGCCCCAGCATCAAAAAGAACACCTACAGAACCAAGATGTGGAGTCATGTTGCACACTTTCTCACTTTCGGTCTTTGGAACAGAGAAAAAAGTTTTCAAGGAAGCTGCAGAAGTAGCACAAATGAAAATAAAGGCTGTTAGGTGTTATCTTTTGACATAAACATTCTATGCCTATTTAACATATCTGAAATGTCTGTTTCCCTACCTTACAGAATAATTCAGAATAGTTAATTCTAGTTTAGTGTGTACTTAACCTCATGTTTCTTTGTTCTTTTTTCATTTCTGTGTTATTACAGTCCTGCTGCTGCTCCTTGATAAGCTGCTTTCATGAGTCCTCTTTTTTCAACTTCTTGCTTGCCTGGAGCATTGACAACTCTGCTATTCCAGGTATCCCCAGCTTATTGTCCACCATGTAGTACAATGTCTCCTGTATGAGAATATTGCCCCAATCCCTTCTGCCATCCCTCAGCACATCTTGCATGTCTTCCCATTGCTCATTTATCCTGCTCTACATGATGCTTGACTGAGGCTTGAAATAGGTGAGATTGTAGGCAGCAGTGAAAACCAAGGCAGCCTGGAGAAGAGAAATTGCATTCAAGGTGCACCCTTCTGTGATTCTTTCCTAATCCTATCAAGGTTGTTGTCAGGCTGGAGGGTGATGGCCCTGTTGGGAGATGCAGTGTGCCAATAACTTGGATGTGCTGGAATCTGAGAGTCTTTCATTGGAAATGACACTCTTCAGAGTATTTGCAAGTGCTATTACTAAGAGCCTTTCAGAACTAATTTTGATGAAATGACCCATAGTTAAAGTTGAAATTACTTCAATAAAAATCAAAAGGAGGGAAAAAGCAACTGAGACATTTTCCCTGCTATGTGAGTGGATTCTTCTTCCGCACTCCGTGGCCAACTTAATCTCCAGTTCCAAACAATTCACTTAAAGAAAACATTGTGCGGTTTCTGCAGGTGTTCTACTATTTAATGAAAACAAATTTCAAGGCATAAGAGCTGATGCCCTTCAGGCTGTTTTACCTCTAGGCCCTGCTAAATTTTCTTTCTTTCTGGTCTCTCCAAGACTATACATAATAATAATAATGTCCAGAAGAAGTAGCAGTTGTTTACAGCATATTTGACACAACAATAAAATATTTAAATATAAAAAAATCTGGTTTGATTTTTATTTTAAGATTTACTACATTGATTTTTTTTTTTTCTCTTAGGGGTCTACTGTTTTTTCAAAAGAAAACAGTCTGGATGAGAAATAAAAAATAATTTATCAAACACATATGATGGAAGTAAAGCAATTCAGCTCAGTCAGTTTATTGTATAAATTATCATCAACAGGGAGTAGGAGGAAAATGTTCATTTCAGACAAACCATCCTCCCAGTAAATAGCTATTCTTTCTTATCTCAGAATTTTTCCTATAAAGTTTTACTATAAGGAAGAAGACAATTTTTTTTTAAAGCTCTTTGTGTGCATGAATAATAGGGAACCACAAGGATTATTTATGTCGGACCACAATGCAAATTGTATCCCAGGGATTTCAGAGTGTAATGGAGAGCATCCATTTGTTTGCAATATTTTTTTCAGTTTGTGTGTTATGTGCCTTTAAAAAGCAAGTAAGTGGATCAGACCCTCCAGGTCAGATTGTTCTTTCTCTCTTTCTCTCTGAGTCTGTTTCTGTAGGGGTATTGCAGCCTGCAGGTAGAGGCAAAGAACTGGAGCCTGCATTTCACAGGAGGGAATACAGGCAGCAGAGAAAACCCACATCTGAGGTGCGACAGGGAAACCCCAAAGGCTCAAGAGGATTGTGCAGTTTCCTGCAGCCCAAAAAGTTCTTGATGACACCGAAAGAAAGACTACAACAGATAGCAGGGTCTGTGATTTATGAGCTTTTAAATTTTCTAGTTTGCCCATTTTTGTAATTTAGGAGGGGTGTTTTACCACCTTTTATTTTCTCTGTTTGGAAAGTAAAGTATTCTACTTTCTTAGATGAAAGATAAAACCAGTATTTCTTTCTGTTTTTCTTACCTTTTCTTGGTCTCATTTTAAAACCTGCCATTCTTACAAAAGTTCATGGTAAGCTCATTACTGACATCACTCAAAACTGTAGTTGTTACTGAGTATTTTTATAGATGATAAAAGCACCAGTATACAACTATTTCTCTTACCTATTCTTCAAATAACTCAAATATGAATAGGACACATTCACAAAAAATAACATAAAAATAATAAAGCGCAAAAAATTACAAATAAATGACCAATGCAGTAGAGAAAAAAAAAAATCAACCAATTTAAAATTCTTGCTGATTTTGCACATTTCAGTCTGCTGAGTTATTACAAGACACATTCCAATTTTCCAGCTCTAGCTGCCTGATTGATCATGAAGTTGGATTCTGCAGTCTTTCCAACACATTATAGACCTCTGGTATTTTAACTCACTTCATTCCACTATCTGATCACTGATACAGTAGCTTAGTACTGTGAGCATTCATTGCTCTTACTCAGGTTTTGTTAGGATTAATGTCAAACTGCAAGTGGCTTTGCCTCCTGTGTTGGGTTTCTGAATGCATTCATGACCAAAAAATTCCCAGTCACCAGCCCTGGCAGGAAATGTTGGTTGGCATTGGCAAGAGAGGAAGTCTTCCATTTGTTGTAACCTGCTGTTTCGATGTTAAAGGTCAAATGAGCACAGATGAATAAAGCAGCTGGGAGTTTGCAGTCAAGTCCAATCATGTGATTGTTGTATTGGCTGGGATTCTGTACTGGGGACTTTCAAAAGGTTCAGACATTTGGCATCAGAGACTTGAGGCTTTCACCCAAGAGTTGGGATTGTTACTCCAGCTTTCCGTCCTCTCCTGCATAATTTGTTCACTCAGCAGTGCTTGATCCTCCGGCTCTTCCTTCTTAAGGGGTTCTCCTGCCTTACCTTGTTTTCTCTCATCATTTACTCAAGAGCTCCTTATCTTTTTCTCGGTGAGAGGAGGAGTTTTGTATCTTCATTTTTATGTTTGAATGGACTTTTGCTGACCCGTTTGATGAGGGAAAAATCTGTGAAACAGCTGCCACAGCTTAGTGCAACTTGTTGAGGCTTGGATAAGCCCTTCCCTGCCATACCTGAAGGCATTAGGAATAGCATAAATGAAGGGACCTTTTTTTCATTATAAGTTTATGATTTAAAAAATTTTTGCATGGACAAATAATAATTAGGAAGCATCTAGCAATAATTCCCATCAAGGCAGAGGAACCCCTGTGCTGCCTTGTCTGAGCTCATTTCAGACAGCCGTCTCTTGAAAGGGTGCAGGTGGTGCTGCATGAGCTGGGGTGCTGATGCTAGAGGCATTCTCAAATTACTGAGGTCAGCCTATCTTCCCTCACTCCCCTCTGCAGCCAGCAGCATTTGACTGCCCTGTACAAACAGGCAGAAAAACAGAGCAGATTTAGAGGCCCTGAGCAGGTCTTGTGATCACACAAGTGTCACATGCAGAAATCCTTGCTTTAGAGTTTTGTGGAGAAGGGCCAGTTTTCATGTGCCTCTGCTTACTCTAAGCACTGGTTTGAAGTTGTACTTCAACAAAGAAGATTAGAAGATATAGGTCAAATCACTGTAGCAAATCAACACAGTCCCTAAAATCTAGCTGTAGAAGTTACTTAATACCAGAGAATTAATGTTTTCCTCACTCAACTGGAGAAGTTAAATCTGTCTGAAAGATAGATAAATATTTCTGAAAGCTACATGAGCTTTATTTCCAAAAGCTTCTTGAAAGCCCAAGATCGTGAGAAACAATAAAAATCTACTTGTTGGTGCAAATCCAATCTGCTGCAGCTTGTTTTTTCTGTCATCTTGGATGTGAAGATCATCAGAAAGCTAACAAGCCTTCCTTTTCCACAACAATATCACCTGAACCTTTCTCCAGTGTTGTGCCACATAGAGCTTGAATGACATGAAATAATTTTAGCAAGATTCATCAGCAGAATTTAAGCCCTTTGTTCTTTGAAGATCAAAAGACTGTTACAGATATGATCATTCCTATTTTTCATGTTATCACATTCTCCATTTTCACCTTGTACTTCAAAATGATGGCAAAATCTAGTTTTGATAACTACAGCTGCAGCATTTATGATTTTTATTTCATACCTTTCAGTCCTGAGACCTTCAAATCTAACTAACTGCATCCCTTTTATCTGCTCACTAAGGACTCTCTGGCTGACATGTTAGAAGAGTGAAGCTTGAAACCACCTCTGTGGGTTTTAAAATTGATCATTCATAAGAGGGCGTTGATGAATACAAGTTTTGTCTGCAAAATTTGAATGTGAAGTCTTTTCAGGATCGATGTTATGGCTAGCCCTTTTCAGATTTTTCATCCCCAGAACTGAACACAGAAACTTGTCAGCCCCTCATGACTTTTGAAATAACAAACAAATACAAATGAGACCATCTGATAGAGCATTCCTTTCTCCCCTCCCCACACCCAGCACATGAATACTGCTATATTAAAATCTGGCATTTCATTCACAGCAGAGGCACACTGCTGATATGAAGGATCACCTAAATGGAATTAATGTAAATGAACATTTTCACAGCCAGACATTAAATGTGTTATGTGTGTGACTTAGTCTTGGCCATGTGTGAGACAAATATAAATACTATTAATAGACTTCAGAGTAGATTTTCCCCTTTACATCCCCTTTACAGTTTTTTTTCCTTCTTTTTAACAGCTAAAAGCAGAGGGGGAAAGGGGCCAAAGAGTTAATCATTTGCTGATGAACTATAACACTGCAAATCATCAGCGAGAGAGCTCTGGTGTCTGAGCACTTAGAAAAATAACAAGGGCTACTTTTGACAGCAACATAAAACACCACATTTTTCTCAGTAAATTAACCACAGTAAGTTAAATGATGGCTGAAGGCTGCATCTGTGGGAGACAAAAATGACACTTTCCTCCTACCCAGACAACAAAGTTTAGACAAGCATGCAAGTTGCCTGCTGGGTTATTGCTTCACAGCCTGTGTGGCTTCCCTAGATGAATTCACATTGCTTCTCTAGAGGAATAAACTCTGTGGTGGTGTAAAAATGGTCATTGACTTGCAACTGCATTTAGCACTTTGAAAATACATGCGCCAGATGCACCAAATAAGGAAGCTCTGGGTGCTAATAATGTCAGACTGTACAGTGCTGAATTCCCAGATCATTAGGGAAGGTTGATACAGTTCCTTGAAGGAAGAAAGACAGGTGAAGATGCAAGCAGCAAGATTATCTCACTTCTTTGGATCTGCTTGCTGAGCACTGTCTGACAGCACAGAGGAGGCTACAGCCATGCTGGCTGTATTTCTCCACTGGCAGCGTGGTGGGACCATAGGTCATTGCTGAATGCTTGGGCTGGGTTGCCCAGGTTGTCCTTTTCTCTACAGTGAACATCTCTGAAAGGAGCTTTGAGTTCAAATGGCTTTTTCTGTCAGGTTTTCTCTCAGACCAATTCAGAGACTATATTGAATGGTCTCTATTAAATCCTGACTTCACCTACCTTCGGCCACCTTGGGGTGATATATGTATCCTCCTCTCCTCCACTGCCCGGAGGTCCTTGGATCTGTAGAAGGCTCCCAGCTAGCTAGATCCTTTCTACCCTGTCTTCTCTGTCTTGCTGGGCTGGAAACATCAGTCTCCCAAGGACTCTGGTCCCAGAGCACAACTGCCCTGGATGGTACCACAGAACATCACGCACAGCTGCCTGAAAGAAGAAACCACTTGTGCCCCTGCAGAAGAAACAACTCAAAGCAGCTGTGAGTACAGACACTGATTCCATAATTCACCTGAAATAATAGTGGCCATATTCCTTCATGAACTGAAATTCAGAGCTTGTGACCTAGTCATTCAAGTACCAGGAAGCTGAATATCAAAATAGTGAACTTGTTATGCTATTCTGTACTCCTCTTTGCTCTTTCAGAAATGCTGCATGTCAACAAAACTTTAACTCTTCAATATTCTCAAATGATTAAGAAATTTATGTTTTCCTTGTCCAGACTAATGACTTACAGATGCCGCATTTGTTATTAACTCCACTTACAGTAAAATTAGCTTGGTAGAGTTGCTAGTAGTCTTAGACACACAGGAGAATGTCTCCTGGCACACTCATGTTCCTTACATGTACATGTCAACTAACTTACAGCTAATTTAGTTGAAAAAAAAAATCAAGAAAAGATTAAATGAGTAGGGTCTTTAGTGGCATCAAATTCTTGCTCACAAAATATTGCTTCCTTAAGTGCAGTTTGAAGCCAAATGTAAGCATTTGTAAATGAAGCAGCTAATTAACTGCTCCAGTGGAGGATAATGGTTGGAAGCAGAGTTTTAAGCAAAACCAGTGTGCTCTCTACCATAATAGATAAAGGCAAAGTATTAAGAAGTCATATTTCTAAGTCCATGAGCACAAGACTTTTGAGTTTTAAGACAGGAAATACTGGACAAGTCAACAAGTTCTGGTAACCATTAACTTTCAAAGAGCCTTCCAGATGTTCTTTCAAGATTCCTCACTCTGAATTAGCTTCTCACCTATTTTTTCTTCCCATTAGTGGCAGTCTGTTTGTGGCAAAGATAATAAAAGGAAGAACATCCTAGAAATTATGTAGTGGTATTTACCCAGACCTCTGCTAATGAATTAATGTGTGATTGACTGTTTTTAGAAATGTCAAATTAGCTTCTCTCCTTGGTGGTTTACAATTGACTTAAAATACCTCACAGATCAAATGTGTAACTTCTCTTTGATTTGTTTATTACACCCAGCAGTACAGAGTCTAACAGCATGAAAAGGCTTCAGTAGTAGCTCTGGGGCAGTGAATGACTTACTAGATTATAGTATTTAGTAGTGATCACAGCACTGTCAATTTTCATTATCTGTGAGGAAAATACAGATGTAAACAACAGTATTGGGTAGGTGTTTTCTCTTGGTCACAGAGCAGCCTCCTCTTCTTAAGAGATACTTCCAAGAAGTTGGACCACATGAACAATGAGTAAACTTTGTGTAGAGCATCCTGAAGTGTTTCTCATATCAAACAGCACTATATAAAAATAATAACTATATCTTCAGTAATTAAAGCAACCAGTGGGGATGTATGAAACTGAAAAGAAAAGGACTTGTGTTCTGCAAGTTCCCAATCAGGGCATTCCTGAATAGGAAGGAGTAGAGAGGTCAAAGAGGCTGAAAGGCAGAGTAAGAGGTAAAGCATTTTTCCCCCACAAAATTCCTGGATAGAGATATTATCTGATTCTCACTGGACAGAAGGGCTCATCCAAAATTAAATTAGTTAAATTAATCAAGTAAGATCAGTTGGAACACAAGGCTCAGAAGAGAATTTCAGATGCAGTTCTGTCCCAGGTTCCCTGGGTGACTTGTAGTGGCATTTCCATAACCCAACAAAACCTGGTAACTCAAGACCATTATTTTTCCATTTGGGGAACATATTTAGCACAAAATTTTTAAATCAGGTAAAGACTTTTTCTTTCTCTCAAATGCTTGTCTTCTTCAGTGATATATGTGTGTGGTTCTAAATCACATTTCATCTAGATAGATGAACAATAAAGAAAAATATTTCCCATCTTGATTCTAAAGGTGTCGTTAAATGTCATTTGGGTGAGAAAATGCCAGAAGATAGTATTTTTACTATGTATGAGATGAAATTCTGTTCAATAAAACAGTTTTTACTGGGTTAAAAATAATATAATTGTCTCCCATTTTGAAGAGCTTTCCAAGTTTTACAGTGCTACTACTGCAGTGGTTTAAGTTTTCTTGCTTATATTTATTGTAAAAATGAGTAGAAATATACACCAGGAAGGACCATTTGACTCACTGAGAACATTTTCCTGCTGTTGCAGACAGCCAAATTACTTGATCTTTTTCATACACGGATAGAAACTCAATTTTTAAAACCAAGTATGTGTTTTCTCCCTTGTATCACTCAAAAAGATATCCCAGAGTTCACTCAAGTGGAATTAAACCTCTTGACTTAAACACAGATTCATTCATTAATAGAGAACCATTTGTTCCTGTGACAAAAACATCCTTTAACTTAAGTATTTTTTTCCTCCCAGATTTCATGCTTCTGATGCTGTATTTATGGAATGTAGTTATATCTCTTCTCACTCTTAAAAGTACTTTAAATTTTGCAAAACTAAAAAACATAAGAAGATAAGTTCTTTAGAAGAATATGTTGAATTCGGAAGTAATGCCAAGAAAATGTTTGAGACACTTGATACTTTAAAGCACAAAATACTCAAATTGTGGGAAATACAGAACTGTGTTTACTCTTATCACTTTCAAGTACAAGATATGGCAAAATTATGTACATAGGAAGACATTATTATGGACACTGTTCTGATGGTGAGGTGTGTAGAGAAAATGTACAGGCTTTAGACACACACTTGGATTATTGGGAAATTTGTTTTATAGAAAGAATAAATATTTGCAGAGATTACTATCTGAATGTCTGCTACTCATGCCTTGACAAATTCACTGTAGAGAGACTCACTGGATAAAAGTGGAGGGAAGCTCAGTTCTCCACATCTGATCATGTCTTTAAATTTTTATCTCTGTTCTTTGTGACATTACCTTTCAAAGGTACTTATGAAAAGTCACTGTAGAACTATTTTCAGGTGCAATTATCTCCAATACCTGGTGGCTATATAAAACTGCACCCTCGACTGGCTAAACTGTATGGTCTGCATTTATGGATACAGCATCTGCCAGAAAATAAAATGTCAGTTTATGCAAATTAGGCCCAGAAGTAAAATATTGCCAGATACTTTTGTGGACTTCAGTAGGCTTTGGATCCCACTTTAAACATTTTTTCTTTTCCAGATCAGCTCTTGGAATATTTCTGAGTGACAAATCACATTTCTATAAACAGGAGAAGTAGCAGTTCTTCATCTTCTAACATAATGTACGAAAATATTTATGCTTTGATTGGAAACCACTGTTGATTTAAATTTCACCTTTAGTGGTCAGAGACAACAGGCAGAGAAGACCTGAACCAATAGAATTTGCATTTTGTTGAATAGATTGGATGCTGGAATTGCTGACAGTCATGCTTTTTCATAAGGCTGTTCTAAAAGTGTCAAGGGTGTCAGCAGTTACTCTTTGCTGTGTACCTGGAGTGTTAAATCTTCCTGAATATCTACAGTTTTGCTTTTCAACAGCAGCTTGGGTACTTTTTGAGTAAATAAGCACTAGTCTCCATTAGAAATGTTGAACATATTATTTATATATATATATATATATATAAAGAAATATATATATTTATATAAAGAAATACTGTTTTATTTATATGAAAATCACCCTGTTGTGTATATTGTGTTTAATCAGGCAAATTCCAAAAGGAATTTGTATTGTTGGGCTGAATTTGATTAATACCTGTGAAAAAACTCATAGTTTTGTTCAGAAAACACTATTGAAAATTCAATTCAAGATATACTATAAAATTATGTTTGTCATAGTTTGTATCCTGTAGTAGTAGACTGGAACACAAGAAGTTAAAGTCTAAAGGCTTGGCTATTCAGAATCAACAAAATTCATCAAACTGCATTTTTTAATTTTCCTTTAATGAAAGCATGAATAACTGGACAACAGGTGATAGACAGCTTTGTTTATCAAAGTAAAATTACCTTGTTTCTGCTGGATTTAGTAACAAAGTTATGCAAAGTACTCACTAATTGAAGGCATTTTTCTCTCTAATTTAATAAGACAAGAAGTTTGAGCCATAGGAAAACAGAGAGAGATGTTTGAAGTATTTTGAAGCCCATTCCCACCCTTGTGCTCCTTCCAGTCATTGCCACTTCTCATTTTATTTTTCCTAGATAGTGCCAATGGCTTGCAGTGGTCGGGCATATTTCATTGAATCACAGATGTTGCATGGCTGGAAGGTACCACTGGAAGCACCTTATACCATTTCTTACATCAGGGCCACAGCCAGCACAAGCCAGGTCAGTCACAACTTTGCTCAGAAGAATCTTGAAAAACTCCAAGGAGATTTTCCATTGTCCACTTACTTTGGGGAATTGTTTACATAGAAGTATATTTTTCCACACCACTGACCTCCTTACAACTTTTAAGATGAAGCTGACAAAAACGGGACTATTTTCTACTATCTCAAAAGGACCTACCTCTTAAAGCATTCCAATTTTTCCATGCTTCCTCTGTATTTTTCACTCCATTGATTTTAATGTCACTGACTTTCAGAAGTTTCCAAATGAAAAAAGTGTTTCTTCTGAGATTTTCTGGGATGTGTATGGTTCAGTCAGGGTGTTAAGTGCAGCAAAGTCATCTGCATAACGTGGCATGTGGGATCATTATATGAGCACAACATCTGTGATGTGACTGAGCACAAGTCAGCTTCTATAATACAAAGCAAAGAACTGTAATATTTGAACACAAATGTCTTCCTTTATTTTCAAAATTTTATTTTCAGCTTTTATTTTACAGACAAAATCATATTAGGCACAAATTAGACATTACTTTTAAAAATCCAGGGTATTTCTTAAAACATTGCTGCTGCTGTATTGATGTTTCAGTGTCAGTAATTCCGTATGATATGTCAGCCTTGCTCTGACTGGATTTTATGGGCAAGCTCATAGTACTTTAGTGCCTGTTGAAAAATATCTGTTTTCTTTATTATCTTTCTGCTGTCAACTCTATTATGCCATCCCAATTCTCAGATCTTGTGTTGCATGCTGCATGTGTACAGCAACTATAAATACAAGCTAAAAGTCACACAGAAGCTGGGGAAAAAATAAATGCATAGTCTATCACATCTGTCAATATCCATTTTAGATATGCTCATAGATGAATATGAGGGCAAGGGAGGAGCTAAACAAAATAGGCAAAATCATTTTGACAGGAAATAATTTCTACACATTTCTACAAATGTGGATAAAATCTTAGTAAATCAATATATGCATATATTCGAGAGAGTGAGAAGAAATCTGGAGGAAAAGGAAGAATTTGTTATGAGTGTCATGAGAGACAATGTCAAAAAGGTTTCTGAAATCAAGATAAACAACTTCCACTGGTTTCCCCCTGTCCACTGAGCCAGTCATCTCATCATAGAAGGGTAGTTAGTCAGGCATTTCAGCTTCACAAGCATATGCTGACCAATCCCAATTACTAAATTTTGCTTAATATGGTTGGAAATGGCTGCCAGGAGGTTTTGATGCATCATGCCCCCAGGTAATGCAGTGAGCCTGGGTGGCTGGTTGGACTGCAGGTCTCCTCAACTTCCATCCTGTTCTTGAAGACAGGAGTGATGCTGCTTTTTTTCAATACCCATGAAACTTTCCCCTTTCCCACAACCCTTCAAATATGATAATGAGTTGCCTCACAATGCCAAACCCCTTAATACTCAAGGATGCATCCTGTCAGGTCCCATGGACTTGTGCATGTCCACTTCATTCAAATGTTTTCTGAGTTGATCCTGCTCTACTGAGGGTATATCTACATTTCTCCAAAATTTCTCCTGGATTGGAAGGTCCTGGTATCCCTGAGGACAATTCTAGCCAAAAAAAATAATAAAGTGATGAAGAAGACATTCAGTACTTCAATGTTTTCCTTACCCCTTGTCACCAGGGATTCTACCCAATTCAATGCTAGGGCATTCCTAGCACTTCTCAGTTTTCCCTCTGCTGTTGATATTCCAGTGAAAGCTCTCATCATCTGTCCCCAGTCACATCTCCATCTCTTCCAACTTCTCTCTGCTGCAAAGGACAACTCAGAATCACAGAACAAACAAGGTTAGAAAGGAACTTTCAGATCATCAAGTCTAACCAGTGAGCTAACATTACCTTACCAGCTAAATCATGACACTGAGTGCCTCATCAAGTCTTTTCAAACACCTCCGGGGACAGTGACTCAACCACCTCCATGGGCAGCCCATTCCAATGCTGAGACACTGTTTCTGTGAAGAATCTTTTCCTCCCCTGCTTAGAGGGTCTGTATCCTTCCTAAGGGGTGTGTATAAAGCTGCCTCACATTTCTAGTCAAACCACAATTTCCAGATTAGTGAGCAAGGCTGAAAGGCAACGATGGTGTTCAAGATTTCAGCATGGGAAGGACAATTTATCTGCAGCTGTTGTACAGTCTGTGAATGTGTCACTGCCTCTAGAATTTAAGCAGCTGGGTGCTTGTCGAGCTTTTCATGCCAGTTTCCTACATGGGAAAAAGTCAGTGACAGCAAAGCTGAGTAGAATTCAGGTGTTCTTTCTGTATTTCTAACAGGTAAACAAGCCTTTGATAAAGAGTTATTACTATGACACTGTTTTAGTCCTTGCATTAAAAGAAACGAGCCATAGTCAGAGAAAACTGGCTCAGCATTAGGAGTTGATAAGATAGACAAATTCTTTGCAGTTACTCTGTTTTTTCTGCCATTTCTGTCATTACTTTTGCTACTTTTTCCTCTCCAAACTGTTTCTAGAGAAATAAAGTGCCAGTATGTATAATGGTATTATATGCAAACTCTCACAGAAATATTACTGTATTTCATTACTTGAATTATTTATATGTACTTGTATGAAAATGTGGGGTTTTTTCCAGTCTGGAATGAGAGAAACTCACATCTTCCAAGCATTTGAATCAGGAGTGTGCTGCACAGAGCACAATTACACAATTCGCTGATATAATAAAGCAGAATAATCTGAAGGTGTTGAAGAAGAAAAACCTTTTGGGTAAAAATTATTTGAAAAGCCAAGAAGGGTGATTTTATGATATAGTGTCTCTTTTCCATACTTATATAGTTAGTATAAAAATTGACAAGTGAAAACATTTTAATGTGCCTTTCATATGTAGAAGTGGTGATTGGTGATTTCTGCTAATGTTTTGTTATAATGATACTTATAAAGAACTACATTAGAAATGTCTTACCTGTGCTATGATTTATTTGCAACTGAATTTTTTAGGATATATTTCTTTTACTCACTTTATTTAACTTTCTGGGAAATTATGTTTACTTGCCATCTCCAATTTGCATTCTATACCTGTCTTTATCTAGACTACAATTCCCAACGAAGGTTTGATATCAACAGCATAAGACATTCTTCAACATAATGCAGGACTTCAGGAAGCTCCCAGTGACTGGGAATGCCAAATATCAGAATCATAATGACGCCTAGCCTGCTACTGCAGAAAAATGAAACCTAGTGATGGGCCTTCGGTGATTTTTTGGCTCTCAGGCAGGAGCAGGAAGGCAAGAAGCAGTGGCACCTGAAGGCCCAGCAGCACTCACAGACTGGGTGTTTTCACACTGAACACTAAATGAGGGTTCCTGGTGCAGCACTGAGTTTATGCTGGCTCAGCACTGCAGTATCAATTACCTGGTCAGCAAAAAGTGGGGAGCAGAATTCACACGGACACGCGATGCTTTTAAAAAATCTTGTTTACTAACCCAAATTTTGCAGGAGAGGAAAATAAGATTGCTGAGACTATAGTCATGAAATGAAACAAATGGCTCCTCAAATAGCAGTGTTTTCACTCTGCCAAAGGGAAATAAATTTTTGGGGGCTTAATGAGCGATACACTGGAAAAAATTCTGGGTATTTGTTCTTCCTTTGTTCCTGTTCTTATAGATATTGTGACTGTGACCCCTATTTTATCATCTTCTCTGTGTTTTCCTTGTGTCTGTTGTATATACTTAATTTTGCCTCTTTCATGTCCTGAAATTGATTCTACCTAACCCTAAAGATGTATTCCTTCAGTAGGCAGTGACTGAGCCTGTGGTGTCAGTCACATTTAAAAGATTTTCTTTAGTCCTTTCTGAACAGGTCTGCTGCAGAGGGGCTTGGAATGGGAGGGTTGGGAACTTGACAACCCCTTTCAAGAGGATGTCAGCAAGCTGCAGAGGGTCCAGCAGAGGACTGGAGAGTCAGGGCGCAGAGCACATGAGTTGTGAGGAGTGTTTAACAGAGCTGGGCTTGTTTAGTTTGGAAAACAAGAGGTTAAATGGTAAATAAACTCACAGCAGCCTAAAACTGCTTGAAGGGAACTTGCGGGCACACTCTTCTTGATTGTGGCAGGCAATGTAAGGGACAACGACCCCAAGCTGCAAGTTGAATAACTTAGATTGGACATTTCTTCCGAGAGCACTCAGAGAAGTGTGGTAGAATCTCCATCCCTGGAGGTTTCCAAGACTTGTCTCAGAAACCATGTAGAATCTTTTCTGAAGAATGAGACTGAAAGTGGAGATAATGAGACTGTTTCTGGAAAGATGGGAGGAAAGGAAAGATTTTATAAAAGGAATCTCTCAAGCACAGCTATCTAAGGCCAGTTCATCCTCCGATGTTTTAGTTTAAGAATCTGTCATGGAAAAATGCAAATGACAAAAGCAAGTCTCTCACATATGTTGGAATAATAATGATTAGTTTTTTTAAATGAGAGGGGATTTTATAATAAATTTTGTCTTTTTTATCAATTTTAGTGTCTATTCCCACTGTCTCAGGAAGTTCATGATCACAAGCAGGAAACTATGAAAAGTAAAAGTTGTGAAAGTAAAGATATGTTTCTTTAAAGTAAATGTCAGGGTTTTTTTAAAAAAGGCATATTAGTGAATGACTGGATTTAAAATGATAAGTGACTTATTACCCTTGTCAAGGTTGTAGCTAGAAACAGGTTAGTAGTGATCGAATTATTATGATGTAGACCATTCAGAAAAGAAAAATATAATAAACTACATTATACAAGCATAAAGAAATTAATAGCTTTACCAAATTAAACATAAGTATCTTTATTCTCCTGCCTTTGTCAGCTGTCAAATCATCAAACACGATTCAATTTTATTCCAACACTAGAACTGCACTGACCTACCATTTTGATAAACCCTTTCATATTAATCAACCTCTGTATTAATATCTTCATAGGATAAAACTGAGGTTAAAGTAAATAATGTAAAATTTTGTGCTTTTGAGAATTGCAGGGACTGTGGTTTTTGTAAAAATAGCTCTCTGAAACCATTACTTTCTGCCATGTCTTTAGGACATTTTAAAGAAATGAGTATATGTGATGAGAAAAAAGTGAGTCAACATAGCAGCTACTCAGAGATGTAATAACAATTCAAAGCCAAAGCCTAAAATTTGAGGCATTTTATGTAGTCTTTTTTTTTTTTTTAATATCTTGATCTTTGACAACTCAAAAGATTAATTTCAATAAGCATTCCCTCTCAAAACTAATAAATTTTTAATTAACCAAGGGACATATTAAAGCACCTTTTGGTCCTTTTTATGAGAAAAGTGGAATTAAATTTAATTTTTCAATCCCCAGTGAGACATTCTCAGATGGAAAACAAATTTCTATGATTTGCAAGTGGGAAGTGTATTGATATGGAGGGTCTCTCCATTTTAGTGGAGAAAATATATCAAGCTGCTCTTATATGAATGCTGCCAAAACCATGTCTTGATAATGGCTAGCATAAAATATGATTTACCTAATCCATTTTAAGGTTTACTAATTCTTGATGGGATTATAAGAACATCTTTGGAACTAGTGCTGAAAAAGTAATAATTTTTACCATTTTATATAGCTTTACTGAAGTTTCAAGGATTTTCCCACTGTGGAGTAAGCGGAGCCAAAACCTAGCAAGGACTGCAAAAATGAGTGAGACAGTGCAGAAGACCTGATGAGCTTCAGAAGATAAGTCTCAGCTGGAATGTGATCTGCTGGTTTGGATTTCTGTTTTGCCAAATTTGGCCTTTAGTCTGAGATCTAGGTATTCTTCTCATGAAGAAGACTCAGTCATGTTGGTATCAGGCAGCCAAGGCTGCTTACTTTGTTTTGTCTTTTATGGCTTCCTAGTTTTTTTTTGAGGGTTTTCTAATTTTTTTTTTTTTTTTTTTTAATATTCAATATAACATTAACTAAAGCAGAGAGTCTGATCTAATTCAATTTTGACTCTTAGGTGAATGATATAAACCCTGAATTGTGCAATTATTACCTGTTGCCCTATTTCTGATAGATCAATATTTTCTAATATGTGAAAAACACCATTAAAAAAAATCATGTCTGGTCCTCTGTAGAGCTGACTTTTGGCTAGTTAAAGAGCATGATGACTGTATGATTTTTGTATAGGACACTGTGGCATTACACTTTGTTAGATTTTTAGCATCTAATGCTTATGGGCATACCCATTTGGACTGCAATCTTATCTTGAATATGACCAACATAAATTAATCTATTAAGGCAAACTTGGGTGTTAACAGAAATGATTTTTATTCTTCCTTGAGCCCACTAAAATATTTTTTCTCAGTGCTATTAATGAAACATTCACTCTGATTAGATCGCTCAAAGTTAAGCATTTTTCTAATTAGTTTTTATGAAGATCCTTTCTTAAATATTCTTTATAGTACTAACAGAACAAAATCTCACACCCTACTTCCAAAAGAGCAGCATTTTGTTCATGAATGAAAGGATCTATGTAAAAAAAATATGTAAAGCATTTTGTGATACTTAGAGATGAAGACTACTTGGTATATATGAGTTATCAGCAGTAGTTGCATCTAAGGGCTTCTATCCAGTGTTGGTATTGTGGTTTCCTGAGGAGACAGACAGGGAACATATGCACCATCAGCTAAGACCTAGAAACCTCCTTGAGTAAAGGGCACTTTTGATTTCCCCACCAAATGTTAATTTTCTTGAGATTCTACCCTTGAAAGAACATGAGACTTAGTTGTCAAATAGCAGTCTTGGTTGAAATTAAGATTGTAGTTATGGCCATACATGACACAAAGGTAAATGTTTCAGGAGACAGAGCATTTTTATACAAATAATTGTCCAATGGAATGATATTAACTTTTTTGTTTTCAATAATCATGGAAGAATGGAAGTCCTTAATTACAATAATGTCCTGCTTTTGTCTGGTATACATTTCTTCCTCCTAGCTGATGGAGTGCTGTGTTTTGCTTTCAGGATGAGAATAATGTTGATATCACACTTATGTTTCAATTGTTGCTGCATAGTGCTAAAACAAAATCAAGGACTTTTCAGCTTCTCACACCACTCCACCAGGGAGGAGGCTGGGGAGCGCAAGAAGCTAAAACTTGGAACCTTGAGACTATCCCCGAACTGGAGAAAGGAATATTCCATACCATGTGCCCAGTTTATAAACTAGTGGGAAAGCTGGTGGGGGGTGCTTGTCGCTGGCTTGGCACCAGTTGGTGGGTGGGAACAATTTCATAGTATATCACTTGTTTTGTATGTTCTTACCTTTTTTATTTTTTTATTTTTTATTTTTTCCTCTTCTTTTCCTCTCCTACTAAATTATCTTCATCTCAAGCCACAAATTTTACTTTTTTTTCCCCAGTTCTCTCTCCCATTCCCCTAGAGGAGCATGTGGAGGTGGTGGGAAGAAGGCTGAGCAAGCAAGAGTCTGTGTCATGTTTATCTTCCTGCTGGCTTAAACCAAAAGTGTCCTTTTCAGCACCCAACATGAGGCAAGCAAGGTTGAGATAATGGCAGAACTTATGAGAACCCATTAAACTAAATTTATTGTAAGCATTCATTATATTGGTTTAGTAGTTGCTGGTTGTGGGGTTGCCAGTAGAGAAAACTGCAGCTTTTGCTTCAACATTCCCATTAGGAAGTCATGATCACCTTGGCCCTTCCTTAAGTACCCATACTTCTATTCCTCCCTGGCAGACAGGAGATTTAAAGATGCAAAAAACTGTTACATGATTTCTGTTTTTCTAAGAAGAAAAAAAGATTTAATAAGGAAAGTGCCAACTTTGCAGATATTTTGTTTAAATGTGGTTATTTACGTAGTCTCACTTCTTGGCCTAAGTCAGATTTTTAATTCTGTACTAGCTGCCTTGATTAGATTAATACAGATATAAATGTAAATTTCATTTTCTCTTTTTGAAGGACACCTTGTAATGAGATTATCCATAAACTGGTCTTTGCTATGTGTCTGCCCCCGTTAGCTTCTTACTGCTGGGTGACAAATAAATGCATGCATTATCTTTTCAATTTGTGTCAGTGTGAACTCATGAACACTGTGTGTCTAATAATTTTATTCTCAAAATGGTTACCTTTTCTACCACTTAGCAGTTAGGTTTTGCTTAATATTCACTAGTTTCCTTCTTTGTTATTTTTTTTGTTTGTTTGTATTTTGGTTTTTTGTCTGGTTTTTTTTTTTTTTTTTTTTTTTGTTGTTTTTGTTTTTTTTTAATGAGAAATGATAAAAAACTAAGAGCTGGGATGAAATGCCCACCTTTTTATAATAATTCTTATAATTATGAATTCAAATAAATAATCAGCACTTGGAACTAACTAGCAATGTAAATCAAAAAAAGGATTAGAAAGGGTTCAGCAAGAACGTGTGAGCTTTCTTAAGGCTTGTTGAGTGCAACTCTGTACTGGGGTCATCTTTCCTGAGTTGTGAATCTACTTTTGCAGCAGCTGAGACCTGGAGAGGGGGTGAGTGGGCAGGAGCTGTAGTGGGGAGGAGACACACCAGAGAACGAGCACAGAGGCATGTTGGTGTCTGTGCTGTGGCATTGTCTGGGTAGGCTGTGTCCCAGCCCATCATGGGCCATTCCTGGGATCGCCGTGAGCCCTACCAAGTGCTTGCCCCTGCCTCCCCTATGTGCAGGCAGTAGTTATGCTTCTGACCTGAGAAATCTCACTCTGCTGGTATGACATTTTGTAGGAGCTGTTGGTCTTCTCAGGTCCTGAAGGGGCACAGAAAAAGGCTGGAAGACTCTTTTCATCTCGATCCTGGTCATTTCAGGAGCTGTAGGCTGTGGCATCACCTGGACTGAGGATCAAGGAAGGAAGGAAGGGTTGATTTTAACTTCAAAGCTGAATCATTTTACTCAGTATCCTGTTAAATCAAATAATGACTATGTCTTTCAACTATGCAGAGGTGTCCCTTGCTTGATGTAACAGTAATTGGCACCAGGCGTGGGAAGCTCCCCTTTCAAATCTGCAACTGATAACTTGGAGTTCCAAGAAGGATTTTATCTTTTTTTTTTTTTTTTTTTATTTTTTTTTTTTTTAACTTCAGATCACTTTGTGACTTTGTTTTTCCATTATCAGAAATGTAGCTGCAGAACTGTCACTTCGCAGTTAACCCAGGGCACACCAGCTGCCTCTGATCTCTCCAGCTCTTCCCCGGCGTACCTTAGCTCTTCAAAGATTTTGCCTTTTGTAAGAGAATTACTGAGTTTGTTATAGTGATTTTGGAAGGGTTTCAGTTTCTTAGATGTGGATGAAATATTCTCTTGGCCTTCTAACAGGATAATTCATCACAAACTTTGGGGGAAGGACAAGGCAGAGAACTAGAGACCTCAATGGCCACTGGCTGATAATCATGTGATCCCACAGACAATAAATGACATATCTGAGGGGAGATTTTCAGAAAAAAATAATGTTAACTTTGTCTTGAGTGGTTTTGTGACAGCACTTCAAGCTAAGTTCTCTAAACTTATCCCTTACTGTGCACACATCAAAACACTAAAGAGGTTTTAAAACCCAGGAGTTATTCAGTAACAGATCATGGGATTTTGTAAAAGGAGAAATCACAAAGTCACTTAAAGAAGACGAAAAAACACGGCATCATGGAAAAATCTCTGTCTGCATTGCCTTTGCAGGAAATATCCTCTTTCATGGATTGTTTTAAAATTCTTGAACAAGTGTATTTCTAGGTAGCAGCAGAGCACAGTCTGTCTCTTTGCAGGAATTCCATCCTTCCACCCCTTTGGAGGTCTCATGGCCTGCCTGCTCCTTGCTCCTTTGAAGCAATCTACATCTGTTGCAATCTGTAGACTACACTCTTGGGAAGCTCTCATTTCTCACTGCACTCTAAAAACTTCTGTTAGTGGACAGACATTTGGATGTTGGCAAAATATATTTTCCCCTTCTTTTCTGAACGGTCCACCTGTCCCAAAGTGTGGTAGAATATACTGGATTTTCTGCAATCTTCCCTGAAAAATTCCAATTAAACATTGCATAACGAACACTTACACAAGTGCTGTCTTTCAAAAACTAATAAATACCTTTTTGAATGCACTGCAAAATGTATACACGCGGGTAGATGATGATTCCTTCAGTAATTAGGAAACATATTTTGTTGCTTTTATTTACCAGTCAGTTTTTCATTAACTCAACATTTTCTCATGACAGCCTTATGGAAATGTGGTATTGTGAATTTGGGAACAAAGAAAGATATAAATTAAATGTATTTTACTAGGCTTAGCTTCAAAGCTTCTCACAAGAATCCCTTAGAACCAGTGAATTGCTAGCATGAACATTATGTGGAATTGCATAACCAACATGCTTTATTGTTTTCTGAAAGGAGATATTTCCTCTATGCATTTTTTTAAAGTTTCTGCTTTTGAGTCAGAAATATCTGTGCTACAGAGGATAAGCTCTATTTCACAGTTCTGTAATTACTGAAGCTGAAGCTATACTTTCCAATTAATGACTTTTTCTGGATAGCTCTCTAGCTAGTGGTCCTGACCAAACTGAAGGAATTTAATATTTTTTGAATTAAAATTATTACTTAATATGGCTTTCTATTAGTCCTTTGACATGAAGGCTTAATAAATGAAAGGATTTTTAAATTAATTGTGAGGCAAGAAACTCTAGTTAATGTGATCCTAACTTCTCTGGCAGTGATGCTTCATAAATATAGAGTTCCAAGTTCTTATGCCTTAAATTGAAGATAGGCTGCTAAATATCCTTAGAAGACTCTAATGTAGCAATGTATTCAATGAAACAGTATTCCTTAAGGATTTTTTTTTTTTGTGGTGCTGTACTGAATTATGTTAAAGAAAATTCTAAAGAGAAGAGTAATGTTTAAATGGTACCAATAATTTCCACTGATTGTGTTACCATTATTAATATTATACCATAATGAATAGGCCAATTGAAGTATTGTGAGTTTTAAAATTTATTTTAAAATGGGACTGCACCACAGCTTTCCAGATGATGAGAGAGAGAGCTTTTGAATTCAGAATCTTTAGTTGCTGAAAAAACAATAGTGGCAGCAAGTGCAGCACTGGCCACAATAGAAACACAGAACAGTTTTTGCTCTAATGGGACATCACAGCAGAGAGCTGTTGTTTATATGTGAGTTTGCATTTTCTGCTTTGACCCCATTTTTCCTTTCTCAAAACTTTCTCAAACCATTGTATTCTTAGTTGAAATATCTTGTCTGATTTCAGTTATGAAGTATTTACTTGGGAAAAATGTACATGAAAAAGAATCGAGAAAAGGAAAAGTGTTTTGTACAGTTGTTCTGGAGCACATTCTTGAAGGCAAAACTGCATAGAATAAGGTTCAGAAGCTTAATTTACCTAAAGAAGATTCAATTTGAACGTTTATTAAAAAAATTATCTTTTTTGAAAAATAAAAATTATATTAATTTTCTTTGAAGACTGTGAAGCATAGATTTGCTGGAGTGGATATCAGAATTTTTAGACTTGTCAATTGAGAAATCATTGTGAACTGTATTAAAAATAAAAAGAAGGACAAAAGAAATTAAAACTTCTAACTTTGAGCTTTGTGTTACAGTACAAGACTGTGTATACCAGTTGAATTAGGATTTGCTTTGAGGATAAACATAAAATAGTACTCAGGAAAAGAAGTTTTGAATAATGGAAGATACCACAGGAAGAATTTTGTGCTTAGCAGTCTCACAAGGGGATTGCAAATAGCTCTTAAAGGGAAGAATGGGACTGCAGTAATAAAATCCTGTTGCCTGCCCAGATGTTTGATTTTGCTGTCTTGAATCTGGCAGGAACCATCACAAGAAGCAGCTGAAGTTTTAGTGATTGCAGTAAGACACTCTCAAAGAACTGACTCTACACATAGCTTCCTGTGTCATGTGGACTATTTCCAGTGATGTAATGAGCCTTGGCTGGGTTGGTAATTTATAGAAGAGGAATTGGCACAAGGTTTAGAATAATAGGTTGTTAGCTATTAGAAGAGAGCTGAAAGAAGGTAGAGTCAATCTGTGAATTCTAAAGAATGTATTATGGAGAACTATAATTGTGGTAATGATTTTTAAGCCTATTATTAAGAAGCTATTATAATTCACATATTTTTTTCTATTGTACTCTTGAATATTGATAACCTTTCAGAAGTCTTTGAGCTAGGAAGAAGTGAACAGACATGTTGATTAAGCCTTGAACAGAGCTAATGTGAGCTTTACTGGAAAAGAAATAAAATTATTTATGATCTAATGACCATTGTGAGGTTTTTGAGTCCAAACTTCACACTTGGAAAGTGAAATAAGGACTCCTACTTTTAAAAAGAAAGTCTTGTATTATATGGTAAATCTTATTTAGGACTTCCAAAACCTCCTTTGGACTCCTGGAACTAATGTAAGATAAGGTAATAAAATTGAATGGTATAATTATAAGAACACAGATCAGTTTAACGGAGGTTTTTTGGACAGAGGGGGGAATAGTTGACTTGATTTAATTTGTTGTTTCAAATTTTACTCTAACTTGCTGACAATGATTAGTGACTATGTGGAGGAACAAAACAGTGTAAAATTGTATTGTGTTTTTCTATAGGCAGGGTAAATTTTTTTGTTTATTCACCTTACTCTAAATGTTACATATTCTGAAAATTTAAAAAACAATATATCTTTTAAATTAAATTGTGATTTCATGGTTCACTCTATGCAAATAAAAGAATACTTCTTTCAATCCAAGACACTACATGAATCTAGGCACATAATGTTTACAGGTATTTTTTTCAAAGTCTGAAAAAGGAAATACCTGAAATTTGTTTGTTTGAAAGGAAAATATTGAGACATGGGAATGAAATCTTAGCCTGCTTGTATTTGCATTCAAAATGACAATGACATACAAACCCCATCAATTCTAGAAGCGGAGATGGGTCTAGTTAGTATAAAGCAACATGTATCAGATGCATACTCCTACTTCAGCTGCTACTTTCTTTTCATTCCTTTCTTCTGTTTTGAGTTTGGTTCTCTTTGATGTCTGCATTAGCACTGCCTGGATGGCAACATTAAGATGTTACAGCTGATAGAGTAGCAAGAACTCCAATTAGAGCAGAGATTTCCTCCTTATCTAAGTAAGCTTCCTTTGAGAGGTTTTTCATCCTTGAACTTGACATCTCTTAGAAATATGTATTTTGTGCTCAGACGATATGAGGTGCAGAAGCCATTTCCTGGCATTTTTCTCTTGTTAGTGAAAAGGAGCAGTTTGATCTACAGAATACTTCAGCCAAGGTTTTTGACTTAAGGTTGGGAAGGAAACCTATGAAACAGCATGAGGACTGCCTAAGATTTAGTAGCTTGATACTTTGGGCAAAGAGTAATATTTAGGTCTTAACAAGTACATTATTATTCCAATTTCAAAATCAAATATGAGACATGTAGCGCGGTTTTTTAACTTCTCTTGGTATGCTGGCACCATACAGAGAACATGAAATAAACACCAAGACTTCTCATCAAATACAGTTTTGAATTTGACCTGCTCTTAAGACTGGATGAAGTGATTAATCCAGTATATTTATTCTCTCTTTAGAAAGACAAACTACTTAAGCAAAATTATTTCTCTATTTACACATTGAATCAATGCAACTTAACATTTTAAAGCACTTGGAAAAGCAAATATTTGCACTTGGGTGGTCCTCAAAACAGAGTATCTACATCTGATAGCAAATGGGCTCTGTGCTATTGCTGCAACATATAATTTTTTTTCTGGAATTACCATAAACATGAAGAAATCTAATTGAGTTTTCTTCCTCAGTCCTGTGTACACAGTTATAAATTATAACTGTATACCAACTTAGCATTTTTTATTACTTTCATAAGATATTTCTTATTGTTTTCTTTTGCCTCAATTTCACATTTCACATTTGTGTTTGAAGCACTATTTACAGTCTTCTGTGGAGCATCAAAATAATTCTTTGTATTCACAGAGATGCAAGTTAAATAGAAATTTAATATTGCTTTGAGTAAACCACCAGGCTTCTAAAGCATGTTTATTTCTCCAGAACTGTATTTGGTACTATATTTTCAGATCTGTGGTTTTCCTGTATCACATTTTAAAAATTAGAAAATAATCTTCCAAAACAGAATCTGTACCATGATTTAATAGCCCACTGCATGATTCTAATATGCTGTGATAATATGATGAATATAATTAATATAATATAGTGAACCAAGATAGATTGTCTGATACTATTACAGTTTGACAGAGAAGACTATCCTTCAAGCTGCAAAATACTCATTTATGGTGTAGCAGATAAATTTAATATTAGACCAAATAATGATTTAAGTTTATCAAGAAAAATAACAACACATATAGAAACTTCTTTATGTCTTAATTTCCATTCACAAAATAGCACAGAAAACTTTTCCTAGAATCAGAGAATATCTGGAATTGGAAGGAACCCATATTTTTACAGGCTTTATGGCACAGCAGTTACTTAAGGATAGAATGTTAGACAAATAAACTGACTGTAATGGTAGAACTTGGTTTTGGATTTAATAATTTATTTGAAATTTACTCTTTGTCATATAACTAAGGAGGAATAGTATGGCTCTGTAAATACAGCTTTGAATGGAGTGGGAACACGTAACTTGTGGTGACTTTGCTATCTTGAATTAGTAAATTTATTTTGCAAGACATAAGTAGCAATAAAATCACCATGAAGAAACTCCTCATAAAATCAGTGTTCCAGACAAATAAAAACTTTAATTATAATTACTAAACATGCTTTAAGTTACTACACAAAAAGCTCTACCTAATGGATGTAATGCTTCTATATGCAGAAATAACATTGCCTTATTTCTGTGTACAGCTTTAGGTATGAGAGTGTTTGCTATTTGGCTGTGTTAATTAAATTTATTCCTTGCCCACATCCAAGTAGCTACAAGGAGAAAGTGCACTGACCACTTAATTCTGCTCCATGTCTCCTTTCTCCAACTGCCTCCAGAAAATTTACAAGTATTTTTCAAACAATTCTGGAAGTAAACTGCTACCTGTCCCCTTCTCTTGTGGTGTTCTCAGAATATCAGCTGCTTCACAAGTTGAATGCATGAGCTAAAGTCAATCAAATACCCTGAGCTGAGATTGTCACTTGTTGTGAAGCCAGATGACAAAAACCAATTCTGGTGTGATGTTGTGGGAACCTTTTAACACTCCCTGCTGGAAGCCTGCCGTTTATCTTCTTGTTGAAACATTTTTATTGTTTTATCCTTTCAAAATGCAGCTTTTTTATTCACTCATGGGGTGTTATCTGTCAATCATCCCAGCTTCATGCTGCTTTGGTAATTAGCTAGTTTTGATCAGAGGCCAAGAAATAAAAGGTGAACCCTGCCATGAACTGAAAAGAGACGGCTGAAGTGGAAGTACAGATGAGTGTTGGAGACCTGATTCTCAATTTCTCAAGTGTGCAGCTTCAGTGCTAATGGATATATTCAGAGCACACTGACCGAGATCCTAACGTGGTCCTAATGTGGGCAGCCAGGATGGGTGGAAGTACATTGGAGCTGTATTTTTTCCTGTGTTAGGGATTACTACAGATCATCATTGCGATAGCCTCTGAAAAAATTTAACTGCTTGTGACACTGCAGAATTTATATCTTTGTTCTCTAACAACGTTTTCCTGACATCTTCCTGAGAAAGTGAAACATTATTTAAGGAGAAAAGACGAAAAGAGGTGGAGACACTGGATGTTGTAGGACACCTCAAGAAAGAAGGCTTGCTTAAATCATGGCCACGGGATGATAGAGGTTAGATTACATAAAATTAGACAGATTACATAGATTAGATTAGATTACATAGATTACATTAGATTACATGTGACAGATTACATAAATTAGACTTGATGAGTGCACTCCTAAAGAAAATAGTTCCAGCCTTTACAGTCTGAATGTGTGTTACCAGGATGCCTAACATTTTCAGAAGACAACAAACACTGAAAATTGATTGTATCTTTTAAATTGTACCTTTTTAATTTTTTGTGTGATATTTTTCACCAGATATCTGACAATATTAGCAAGCAATAAAGAAGGAGGTTTTCAGCTATCATAGTAAAGACCCATGAGTAGGTAAGCAGGTGGACAGGAATAGGCTCAGACTGGGGAATGGTAACTGCATTCGGAGTCCAGTGATTGTACTTACAATCTTTCCTGTAATGAATAATCCCACTGAAATAAAATGAAGTTCTCAACATGAATAATGCAAACAGTGTGTTTTAATTTAGACGAGCTAACAAGTCTGGGGATTTTTTGGTAGAATAATATTTTTGAGCCCATGAATAGCATTAATAATTTCAAGAATTAATGAAAGTTGAGAATTTTAATTTGAAGCTATTATGGACTGTTTAGTCAATTAAAATGCACATGGGACATTTTGTCTTTTTAAGACATGGCAAACATTCTGAACAGCAAGATGACATGGCCTCCCTGTAGCTCATGCATATCTTTTAAGGGTGTTAGTCATGCCTGGGCTAGTGTTATTTTGTGGAAATTCTTTAAGCATGCTGCATCTGGTTTTTGTATATGTATTTTGCTAGAAGGCAGCACAGCTCTGCTATTTCTTTTTTCGAAAACTTCTTGGGCTAAAGCTCCTCAGAGATTTAGAGCCAGGCAGTGTAAAACTACCAGCCCAAAGGCTGTCAGCTTAAGGGTTTACCAGTTAAGAAATATGATCGTTCTGGTTAATCTGGAACATTTTCCATCAAAGGGGACTGCATCTTTAAAAAAGGTCACCTTGGCAAGCAGCTTGTTCAGAGGATAGTTGTACAGTGTTAGTTCTGATAAAGAAGTCATCCAACTCCTATCAGTTGTGGGATAGCAGGGACATTCCTTAAGAACTTCTTTTTAGTGATTCAGGCCCAGAAAAAGCTATTGAGTGTCTGCATGGATTCACGTAGAAGATTAATTTAGATCAATATCCTGTTTCTATCAGCAGGCTTCCCCAAATTGTTCTCCTGACACTCAGCCTGTAGTGACACTGAGGTTATTAGAATGGAGGTAATTTCTATTTTCCATATCCCTCAATGGATTTTTCTACTATCCTTTATAGAGAAAATGTCAATATTTTTCACCATATGTTTCTTCAAGGGAGGAGTTTCACAGCTCAGCTGTGCATTGCCTGCAAAGAAAAGCTCTTCCCTTTGGCTTTTATGCTGTTGTAAGGCATATTTGCTCTCCCAGGTTCTTATGCCAGCAGATAGAGTGAGCTTTTGACTGCTCACCTTTTCCACATCACACATATACCACATGGTATAACCACATCATTCTTGTCCCTGCCATCCCTTTGGCCAGAAGTTAATCTTGTCATTCATTCTATATACAGAAGTCCTTCTAAATCCTTATGTGTTCACACCACTTTGATTTTCCTTTCAGATTCTGTGTACAGTTTTTAATGGAGAGACATTAATTCCACACAGTATCTCAGAAAGTGGTGCACCATGGATTTACACCACAGTCTAATAATTCTTTCCGGTTTGTTCTCTGTTACTTTCTTAATTGTTCCTGACATTTAGTTTCCTATCTTGACAACTATTATAATATAAACTGAATAATATTTTTCAACCCAAATATATATTCCAGCCCCACAATAACATCAAATCAGAGACAATATTCCATGAAGAATCTGTGATGTTTTTACAGATGTGCATATATTTTTATCTACATTGAATTTCATATACTGTTTTATTGCCCAGTTATTCAGAATCAAGTTCTTCTTCATAATCATCTCCCATCTTTATTATATTGAATAACTTCATGCCATCAGCAAAAATTTCAATGTAGTCTCTTTGCTACTTTATCATGAATACATTACACAGCATAAGGAAGACCAAATGATAACTTCATAAAATGTATATTATGAAAAGCATTTGGGAAATTTAAATAGGAAATTTTGCTATTTAGGAAAACTAGTCATGAGAATATTTTACTCTTTGGCAGGATTTTCTAAGGATCCATAGACAGGACAGGATTTTGTAGGAACAGCCAGTGTTTTTTAGTAGACTTGCTAATATTCTTGAAGAAGAAAAATTTCCTTGGACATGAGCCCAAAGTGTCTTCCAGGTCTCAAAACAGTGGTAGCAATTTTTAAAACAAAATACCTGTTAAGAACAATTATTCAGAATTTACTTAATTATGCATCAGCTAAACCATCTCTGTAAGAAATAGGTATTGTTACACAAGAAGAAGAAGGAACATAGGAAGGGTAAAAGGAACTGAAAGGAGAGTAAAACAGACATGGAAAGCAAGAAAAAGAGAAGCTGAGAAAGGTGAATATGTACTGATCACTTAAGGGAATGAGACATGTAGTGTGTCATCTGTGGAATATTGACAGGACAGTGCTGAGGGAAGACATCATAATATCTTATAGAGTTCTGAGGTTTTTTTTGGTTATGTTTCCTTTGGGGAGATGAAAATATCTTCACAAAGATGAAGATGGAATAATTGTTTGCTGGGAAATTCCTTTCACTGACGGCTGGATATTTTTGTCATGCACAGCCTGGATGTATCAGTTCATACCTGTATCTAATAATTGTCTATTATCAATTATCTATATGCCTTGATAACCTCCGGTGCATTGGGTGAAACCTCCTACATCTGTCCAAGTGTAGCAGCCAGAGCTGCTCAGGGATCTGTTGTAGGGAATGTTCATTGCAATCAGAGCAGAGAAGTTATGTGTGCAGTCCGTGTTCAGTGCTGCTGGGATTATGGAGAATTTGCTCCTGTTGGTTGATTTCATGAGACTCAGAAGCTGCTTAAAGTCTCAGGAATGTGGTTTTGGAAAGATTTATTTCCAGCATTTTCTTCCAACTCTCTTTAATGACTTTGTATTCAAGTTCCAGGATAGAACGGTATGTACTAAGTGGGATTTATTTTTTTCCTTTTTGCTAGATAATTCACGTAGCGTTCAGGAAACTCTTAGAAAAATTATATAGTTCTCTAAGTATCTTCATTGGATAGAAGTCCTTTTTATTTACTAAGTGCCTATTGCAAATCAAATACAATGGCCTTGACCTTTTAGCTTTTGCTGTATGTTTCAGATGGCAAGTGGTCTACAAATAGGGATTCTGCCATACAGGTCTTCCGTGTATCATAGTTTGTAAGATGACATTGTTTATGCTGACAACACTGTTTGAAAAGTGAGATTTGTATAATAGGATTTTGAAAGTAATTTGACAGAAGAGTGCACATAACTGAACTTGTGGGGAAAATGATAATTTTTGAGCCAAATGATGAAGACACATGTGTCTTAGAATTTTTGGTAATGCTGTTGGAAAGAACTTCTTGAACATAGCTCATAGGTTCACTGACTAGGGCCTAGTATAGTGCTTGTACCTATGCCAGTGGTGGTCCCACAAATGACTGCCCAACAGTGACACTGGGCATTAATTTTCCTGGAAGCTCTACAGATAAACCTCTCCAGTTTCAACTTTGGCAGCAAAACTGGAACTGCTGAGTTGGAGGTCAGACTCTACATAGAAGCTACCAAACTTTCCTTTTCTCACAGAGCTCTTCTGATTGTATAGTTCAGGAAAAATCCTCTCCCTTGAGAAATGTGTGTGCATATATCTCTTACCCATCATGAAGACAACTATATGCAGTAAAATAAGATCTTCCTGTACTTCTTCATGCAGTTCATCTACCTGAAGGAGTCTGCAGTTTTTTTAGGTGGTTCATTGTTTTCTTCTGCATCCAGATAACTCCTTGCCTTGTCTATTTTATTACTTGCCTTAAGAGATGGACAGCCTGCTGATCTCCTTCCTGCAGCAGCTTAGAGTCCTCTTTTTGCTCAGTTTAGTTTTAAGAACCTGCTTGCTCCAGGCATTTTATGTCTGAAAGACCTATTATTTAGAATCTGCATGTTAAATGTATCAAATTATCCATAGATGGAAGAATTATTGTGAGTCTCCATTTTGATCTTGCAACAGAACAATCTGAAGGAAGAATTTGACTTATGTAATTTTCAATAGCTGTGCCTGAGACAGTTGCCTATATAATTTTTGTAAAGAGAGTAAGACATGAGGTGCATGATGCATCTGATATTCTTCAGATAGACATCTACCTTGAGATGAGATATAACAGTGGCTCTTTCTTCTGTTTGTTATGGAAGAACATATGATAGAAAACTAGATCATATGGAGATGTCTACCTTGCAGATGTTTTAAAATAGATGAGGCAGACAGTTCCTATTACCTGGGGCACTGCCAATAAATTGGGCATTTGAACAGGGAGGAAGTTGGCTACATAAATTCCTCTACAAGTTCAAAAAATGGCAATGAACATGAAGTGAGGAATTTTTTCATCTTCTGCTACATGCATGAAGTTCTTAACTACAGATATAGCAGTCTTGTCTAGTCTTACTAGACAGTAAGAGCAAGATGATGAAGCTAATTGAACATAGAAATAAATATGGCCCCCTGAGATGGATCATAAACATGCTTTATTCATTTTTATCATGAAGCTGTCATTTTCAATTTTTACAACAAACAAAGAAACAAGACTGAAAAAGAAAATAAAAACAATAAAAAGTACTTCTGCTCAGAAACTTCAAGCAAGGAATTTAATGGAAATTGACTGCATTTAGACTCATGCTTGAGTAAGTAGTCAGGAAACAATGAGTATTGTCTAACACATCCACACTGTGCACAGACAGAAGGCAGAGGAAAATAGAATTTTGGAATTTATCAAAATTTCTAATGCTTTTTTTGAGGTTTTGTGTAGATGGCTGTCAACACCTGTTTTGTAATAGATGCTCTTCTCTTTCTATTTAGAAGAATGGCTGCTGGAAGGCAAATTCTTTATAGTGACTGTAAGAAAACTTATCTGAATATAATTCAGCACTTATTGAAATCTACCATCAATATCAGTTTCATTGTGTCAGCTCCTTCATCTTAATGTCACAGTCTTTCATTCTCACAGTCTTAGAGTTTTAGGTTAAGCATAGATTTCAGGTTGCAGCTTCAAGCTCTGGCATTTAACCAGTCTGTAAAATGAAGCTAACAAACCTTAGACATTTTTAGACTATTTCATGCTGGATTAAAGGAAATAGAAGTCTTGTCAAGATGGCTGCAGAATAGTCTCTTTTTTGTTTTTTCAGGGAACTTCCAACAAGCCTGACATGGGAAGCAGACTATGCTATGACAAGCAGGCCTAGAAAGAAGAGATTAGGTACTGGTCCTGCTTCAGCACTGTGGAACTGGCTGATCCCAGGCCGTTTGGTCTTCAGGAACACTGTCTCAGCAAGATTTTACAGGTTATATACTTACACAGAGGTCTCCTTTTCTTGTGCTGTGCTGTCTCCTGCATGTGAAACACAGTGGGAGAATGTGGAAATGTCTCAAATATCAGCAAGCATAAAGGTGAACTTTGGCCCATGGCTGCAAGTCTTGGGCCCTCTGACTGCAGAGATATTTAGCTTCGACTTCACCCTGTGGCTGCTGCTAACTGAGCTGCAGACGAGTCTTGTAGTACTGCAAGGAAACAAGGCTTCCATGCAGCTTTACTTTTGCATCAGCTTTCTCTCCTGAATTTATTTACAACTTGCCCAAACAAATATGTTGAGAGCTTCAGAAGTCATTGTTTCCCACAGCTATGTGGCAATCAGCATATAATCATGGGTGTTGTGGAGACAGTCTTTTGAAAGATGTATATTAGAGCCCTCCTGGGATATGTCTCCAGTTGTGTGATTTGTTTTTAACCCAGAATGAGAGATGCAGCTAGAATTAGGCTTACAATGGAATAAGTATCTGTATGAAATCTGGGTTTGTGTATCGTGTACTAACCCTTAAGGAACAGCCCAGCACTGGCCAAACTGGTAGTATGGTAGCTGCAGAGGAAAAATGAGAAAAGTACAGATATCCATAGATTTATTGAGTCAAGCATTGCTACATGTATAAATGCAACAGTAGTGGCCCAGAAGAAGTGAGTCCTACTCTTGCCCAAATGGAATGATAGAGAATGGATGACAGAGTTACCAGCTCAGCAACTATTTTCTGTGAAAACTTTTAATGCTAATGCATTGATGAAAACAGCCCTCATATAAATCAGATTTATAGCCTGAGATATCTGTTATTATCTGTGTAACTAATATATTTTTATCTCCTTCAGAATTTAACTGGGCCATTAACAGGCAATTGCATCATAAGTCTGTAATTGCAAATATAGGCAGCTGTTTTTATTCACTGAATTTCATACTGGTGAAGCTTGTCCTTCCAAACTTGTTTAGTATGATTCTAATTTCCTTCTAATTTCTTTTCTCCCCACTTCCCCCTCCTTCTCCCCTCCATTGGTCCACATTTTTTCTCTAGCTCAGAAAAGCTATAATTATATTATATAAGAATGTGAGGAAGCTTTTTTCATCAGACATCAGTCTGTTGATTAATTTCTGGAGTGTCCAACGAGTAAGGTAGAGAATGTGAACATGAGCTGAAAAACAGTTTAAAAACACATAGGATGGATTAAATTAATTGTGGCATTCAGGCAGAGTATGAAAATTTCTCTCATGTTTTGAAGGACTGCTGCAAATTAAATGATGGGGGACATTCTGACGAATATCTGAAATAGTGAAAATTAGAAAAAGTAACAAAATAAAAAAGCTCAGAAAGTCTGAGAAAGAAAACTCGAAAAATGAGACTGTTGATTGCCTGCTCCTCCCCATACTACCCCTCGTCCCCTAGGAAAAAACCCAACCCCAAACCTTACCAACAAAACAAAACAGAGAAATTAGTAGCCAGGGTAACGTGAGTCAGTCCATGAGCTCTCAGTAGAAGGAAAAATCAGCATCTCTGCATCCTGAGTGAGAAGAAAAGGCAAGACAGTGGAAATCCCTGTTGTCAGCTGGGTAGTAGTCCCTAACTCTGGAAACTAATGATGAGAAAATATGGAAATGAAAGCAGTCCTTACCCATGGAACACAGGAATCATGACACAATGCAAAACAAGCCTTTAATGAAGGGGAATCTGGTAGCCATACTGCACAAATCATTGCTGGTTTCCATATATTATTCAAGTATGCAATTGCCAGATGGAGAGGACAAAGCTCTTGCTTGATGCATAGCTGTGGTCTAGTCTATTCCTGCTATTCAGCATTTCCAATCTTCCACTAAAACCATCTCATGAATTTCCACTGATGTTTGATCTGAACTTTTCTGTAGATCTGCAGGGTCTGTGGTAGTGATCAAAATTTGGGTATTCTGATCCATGAGTGTGCTTATGAAATCTAGTCCTTCAAACCCTAAAACTAGGTGACCGCTTTTTCAATCAGTGCTAGAAACAGACACTTGTTCATTTTAATTCTTGAACCATAAGTGGAAATTTTTCTGGAATGTTTAACTTGGTCCTGACCAAAACTATGTCAAGGACCTTCCAAGAAAGGCAACTCTACTAAAATTTTATTTTAATACCTAAGAAAATTTCTTGGGAATCTGTGATATAACAGTATAGCCATGGCACCCAGACCAAGCAGAAAGGAAGTGGCACTTACAGGCTGAAATCTACATTAGGGTGCCTTTTTTAA
The DNA here is from genome assembly GCF_017590055.1 of Onychostruthus taczanowskii. Classification (NCBI taxonomy): domain Eukaryota; kingdom Metazoa; phylum Chordata; class Aves; order Passeriformes; family Passeridae; genus Onychostruthus; species Onychostruthus taczanowskii. The sequence goes on from NW_024501126.1 coordinate 5,490,540, forward strand.
ATGGAGTTATCTAGCTAAAATTGGGTAAAGGACAATTATTGAATCCTTTGAGAGATAACAAACCTAACACCTTTATAATCAGTAATATTCATACAGCCTTTGTAAGACAAATAAAGCAATGCAGTTCTGAAAGAGCTGGCTAGTTTGCACTTTGGTGTCACCACTGAAGGCCAGAAGGTCCACATAAACTCTCATTTCGTGGACAGACTGTCCTAACCAAAAGGTTGAAGAAAAATCTCTGAGAAAAAATCTAGCCATAAATAAATGGTACTTGCAGCATAGTGGTTTATTTTACAGATTTCAATGTCAGCTTGACTGACAGCACAGATGTTCCCACTTTGGTGAGATGTGGTGAAATAATGCTTTATTTGTGATTGGTGTGTATATATATGGTGGCCTCATAAATAGGTTCAGCCAGACAGATCCTTCTCAAAAAGAAAGACAGTGAATAAATGATAAAACTGTAGGAAGAGTGAGTAGGAGAAAACAGGACAACACTGAGAAGATGACATGATACTTCAGTGACTGTAAGAAGTCTCTGAACTAGTGAGAAGATCATGTGGTGAGAAATAGGGAATTAATTACTTACATAGCATGAGGATATGTCAGAAATCAACAAGAAGATAAGACACAAGGTTAATGTTCCAATTCTTCTTCCTCTAGGTTCTTGCATCACTTATCTATTGGGATAACATGACAGAAACATAATTCCTTTAAAGAAATAATTGTTAACAGTGATAATTTATAATGTCTGTTGAAGTATCAATTATTTGTTTCAAACAGAATAGAACTGGATTTGCTTTTGTCTACTGCATATCCTAATCCTAAAATATAAAAACCCCCAATGCCTTTCAAACAAGTCAGTGACTGTCTGGCAGAGCACATTCTTTGCTGCTGCCTTGCAACATGGTTTACACTTTCATCTAGTACCAATAAAGTCATATTTGCTTCAAGAAATTAAGTTGCTCTAATAAACTTAGAAAAATTATATTCATTTATTAACTTTATGTACGATCACCTAAAGGAATGCTTGAAACCTTTTAACCAGGTGCTTTTGTTCTGGCCCATTGCTGAGAAGACAGATTCAACAAGACTACTGATCTCATGAGAGAGATTGGTGCAAAAACATAAAAAAGGAAGAATTTCCCCTGCCAGTGGGAAATAGGTTACAGGCAAGACTGGAATTAGCCAGTATAAGAGACAAAATAAAGAATGGATATTTTGGAAAGAGGCTGAGAAAGAATTTAGGTAGATATGAGAAGCAGCTGTGGGTGCAGAAGACACATGAACTGGGCAAACCAAGAAACCAATGCAATATTCCTGCCAGTGTCTACTTAGTTGAGCTGTCTGATTGATGAAAAATGGATCTTCCAGAGTACAGAATCCTAAAAGCAGATAATATTTTTTTAATCATCATCAAATTATTTGTGATTGAGAACTGAATATTTTAAAGCTTTTAAAGATACAAAAGGAAACAAGGGTTCTTTCAGTGGCAGCTGGGAAGATTTTAATAGCTGCATCGGTATTATAGAAGGGGGAAAAAATCTCACTAGTCTATTCCTTGGGTTTCCTGTGACAGGTTAACCCAAACATTAATCCATTGCTCATCTGGTATGAATATGATTATTTAATATTAGCACCTGCCCCTGTACCACTTGGCATAATCATAATGTATCCTTAGGGGGTGTTAAAATTGCTGAAAGTTTAGTCAACGTTTCCCTCTTTGCTTTATGCAAATGCATTATATTATGAGCAGAGAAAAAATGAGTCAGGACTTGAGTTTAGCTGCTCTTAATTTAGCTTAGCAAATTAAAAAGGAAAAATCCACAGATATTTTATAGCAGTCGTGATAGTCAGTTTTATTAACACCAAATTTGAAAAATTGAAGTAACTCAGGCTGTCCCATTTTTCAATGTCTCCAGAGAAACCATCAGGTGAAATCTGTCAGAAAATCTGTAAGAATGTGTTTGAGGAATATACTCAGGGAACCAAGTTTCATAAATCGTGGGGTAGATGGGAGAGGAAGGGAGTTTTTGACATGCAAATTTGATGTAGGCTTTTCTAAATATCTGTAGCATTTGCCAGCATATAGAATTTACTAGCAAAGGATTGCAATAATGTACAGTTTTATAAGATTTTGCAGTTCTGTTTAAAGACCCAGTGGCGCTCTTCTGTATTTTATTTTGAAGAAGGGATAAGTTTAGAAACTGCTGTAAGCCAGTTGCTGGTCATAATACCTCTAGCTCCTTTTTCCTTTCCTGCAGGAAAATTTGTAAAGACTGTCAGCAGTTATGGGAATCTGCGGCCATTCCAAGCTGCAGTCAACAAAGTCATTCATATATAAAAATATTTGGTTACTTTGTCTGAATTATTTCCTACCAAAACTGATGAAAACTGCCCATTAAAAATTAAAGGCAGTGTGTCTGAGACAAAAAGCTCACATTGCTAATAGCTGATTGCTAATTGCTACATCATGTGTCTACCTATAACCAACACACAGGGGGAAAAGAAAAAGAAGAAAGAGAGAATGAGAGAGAGCAAGAAATGCACAAAATATGTTTTCTGGAATGGCCAAAAATATTTTTATGGGAAAAAATAATTCACCAAAATTCCCTCTAATTTGGGAAGTTAAGGAGAACTTTTAAAACAAAACTGTTTGTGATTTATTTTGGAAGGCAGCATAGAACTATTTTCCAAAACAATTTTACAGTCTTGCATTTTTCTTTGACATTTCTCCCTTAGCAGTCTGTTTATTCTAGAGTAAAAAACCTTTTTGGGGGGATTCATATCAGTTAGCATACTAACTTGCAATTAGTTAGGTGATAGCTAAAAATTATACCCATTTACTGATGCTAAGAAAATATGTTTGTGTTAGTCAGTCTGGTGCATAAAAAAATCTTTTTCCTGGATTTCTTTTCTCTCTCTGTGTGCTTAGCTGAGTCAAGCACTGATAGCTGGGTGGGGTTTTTGGAATCAAGCTAAAGTAAGCCATCAGTCCATTCCTATATGAAGAGCTCAAGGAGGAGATTCTAAATTTCTTGAGTAACATTATCTCTCTTTTTTTTTTGTCCTCCCAGATGAGCAACTAGGTGTAAGTATTGTTTATGACCTTACCGAAAATATTAGGAAAGAAGATTTCTTGTTCTGTTTTCAGCGTTATCACTCCTTCTATCATTATCTACATAATAGAACTATATAGTAGAAAAAATATATTTAGACAAAAAAAAAAAAGCCCCAATCCACATCTTAATTCGCACTACTTATTTCAACTTCAGACTAAAAACATTACTGTTTGGAGCAAGTTCTAGCTTATTTCGGGGTTGATCTAAGTCTGTCATTATTGCCCAGATATTCAAACAGAAACAACTTGTTCTTGTTTTCTTACTACAGCAAAAGATGATTATTCCTTATAAGAGATTTACAGTAGATTAGTTGAGTTGAGAAGAGAGTGCTGCCCTTCTCTCCATTCAGGGGTAACACTGTCCTTTGGGCCCAAGCCACAGCAGCCTTTTGAGTACTAAGAGGATGATGACCCGAATACAGAGGTTTGTTTGCTTGTTAAATGGCTTTTTAAAATTTTCTGATTGAATTGACTCAAAAAGAAATAATGCAGAAATGCTGTATCTTGGCTAACTTTTTGACAGGGGTAGATATATGGGAATAATACCCATGTTGTCTTCTGAAACCACCAGTGAAAGTCCTATCAAGAGAGAAAGCAAGCCCACAGCCTGAAGCTATCAGCTTTGTGATATGGTGTTTACAATTCCCAGTATGTCTCCTGCGTAGCAATTTCCATGGCGTGTGTCTGAGCTCAGCATTCTGTGCAAAATCCCTGTAGCACAGATTTATGTTGATCTTTCCTCAGTGTTGTGTTATGGACCAAACACTAGAACCTAGTATTTCTTGGTGATTTTGATAAAATAACAACAGCTTGCATTCTAACATAATCTACTTATCTTGAATTATCTTAATTTAAATATAATGAAAAAATATAGGAGATTACATAGTTTAAGGAACACTTTTCTTTGAGGATGTCCCATGAAATACATGTGAACGGATAGATATCACCTGAGTATCCGTTTCCAGAGTCATATGAAACAAATAGCTTATCCTCTAAGAATTTTTCCAATTTTATATGGGAGGCAGGTACTTCTGAAATAATAGCTTAGCTCTACAATGCATTGATTACTGTGCTGTACTGCTGAATTCAGCAAAGTACACATATGTCAATCAAAACTTATTGAAAACTTAACTGAGAACAAATGACTGCAGGGTTATTGTTGCTCCAGCTGAAGTTATGGCAGAACTCATTTAAATGCAAAGGGTTCAGCACTGAATTCTCTGTGAAGCTGCTCCTCAATCTGTTTATTTTTCACTTAATAAGAATTATATATTTTAATTGAAATTCTCTCTATTAACATGCTTAAGACACTAAATACTTATTTTTAGATACAGTAATACTTTTTGAGCTAAAAAAGAGTTGATTTTAATGTAACACATGTAGAACTAATTTATATGGAGTGAGGCACTTGGAGCATAAACACATAAGAAGTTACAATATGGCAACTGACAGGTGGAACTGTTTCTGGCTGTTCTGGATTTTTCCTGCACAAATTAGCAATAATCACACTACTACAGAAAGCTACAGAAAGCTGTGTTTGTGCCACAAATGGCCTTTAGCACTCATTTCTAGAAGTTTTCTCTAAAAGCATTCCTCCTTTTTCCAAAACTATTGCTTCTTTGTGAAGGCCCTAGAGCCATGCAGACTTCAGGCATGGTGGTTGTCAAACATTTCTGGAGTAAATAAAGCTGCTGGCAATAATGTTCTGCACCCATCAGAGTGAAATTACATGGATTTTTTGATCTTAGAGGTCTTATCCAATCAAAACAATTCTGTGATTCTAAATGTAAAAGTATAGCTCTGTGGCTTATTGCAGTTAGGTGTCCCTTAAAAAAAAACTTTGACGTTCAGTAAGTAGACTTTTAAACTCTAGATTAGATTTTATTTGCCCATCTGTATTAATTAATAATTTTATGACTGTATAATCTCTTCTATGGCATATAAGTTATTTCTCATTTATTGTTTCTTGTCTTGACATACATGTGGACAAAATTGGACATATTTTTTTTTGTAAACATGGGCATATACTTATAAGCTGCATTTATTTCCAGGAAATAAATGGATATCTTCTATGGCATATAAATTATTTCTCATTTATTGTTTCTTCTCTTGACATACATGTGGACAAAATTGGGCATATTTTTATGCAAACATGGGCATATACTTATAAGCTGCATTTATTTCCAGGAAATAAATGGATGAATACTTCTGAGGTGTTTATTAACAGAAATTACTGAAATACTGACTTGCAACACCAAATAATTTGGTTAAGTTCTGGGGGTTTTTTCTTTAAAAACAAGTAAGAATATTTTAGACAAAGTACAGCATTTTCATCTGATGTTTCATTTTGTTTCTCAGGAACACTGTTTACATATTGACTCCCTTCCTTTAAATATATATTATATATATCTATGGCTAGATATTATACATATATAATGTCTGTTCATGCCCAAAAATCAGAGCTCCATCATCTTTATTCATTTCAACTGAGATGGATATTGCTGATTTTCTGCTGGTCTTCTGTTGCTGGGTTTCTGAGTGCTGCCCTAAGCAGAATCCATAACCTGTTAGATCCTATTGCATCTCAGGGAATTGACTTTATTTCCTCTCTTTGAGGGTTGTTAGCAATGCTGCTGGTGCCTGTGGGCCATTTGCTTTCAGGATAATAGTCCATTCACTTTGTTTTCCTTTAACTGTTCTTTTATCTGCTATTTTGATGGCATCTCTTTTCTTCTCTTGTCCCTGAGGTACTCCAAAGCATTATCCTTCACTCTCTGTTTGTCCCACTAAGTACATTATTTCTGACACTTCATCCATACACATCTGCTCTGTGCTGATTTGTGTATTTTCTAATTGCATGCTGGGGGTGACACCCCCAGTATTTCACCAGGGATGAGTCATCATCATTTTTAACTCAATATGATCAAAAATCATAGCTTTAAGTTTTTTTCATAGCTTGTCTTCCCCTCCATCTCTGTTCTAGTTGACAGCTTTGAACAACCAAATCTGAGGGCCATGTTTTGCTCATTTACATTGGATAACCATGAGATGTCCCTGTGTGGCTGCATTTTCGTCTTCAACATTCAACCAGCTCATCAGGTGTTTTCATCACCTTATTCCAGATTTCCCATTTAGGCTCACATATTATCATTCACCACCTTGCAGCTTCCTGCTTTTCCAAATCCACCCATCACCCAGCCCTTTATAAAATTTGGTCTCTGAGGCCCTGTTGATCTGATTCTCTCATTTCCTTCCTTTGCCTTCTAATGTTCTGTCATATCTTTATCTTAGTTTCAAAACCCTGTGTGACTGTTTGCAGTGTTTGAAGCATTTTTTTTTTCTGTGTGCTTATGCTGATGCAGTATTTTTTGCCTTTATTTGGAAAGGTAAAAACCTCGCTGAAGAAAGGGTAGTGTACATTTCACTCTGGGTTGGGCAGGCTTGCCTTTGAGGCATGCTTCTGAGTGACAGCTTTTCGGTTTTTTCAGCTTCACTGAAATGTAGATGGTGGACAGTTTTCAGCTGACAGATGTCTAATTATACAAGTAGATATTATAACTGGCACTGTTGTCTACTTGGCAGTATCTTCAGAGGTCAGGCATTGAAGCAGTTTTGAGGCTAAATATTCTGTCACTCCAAGACTTGGTCATTTCAGAGCAAGCCTGAAGTTGCTGATCCCAGGCTGCTTTGTTTTGTTTTCTGTGTGTGAATGTAGGCCGAGGACTTCAAGTACCTAGGATCGACCAACAACAGAGCTGGTGAGGGACTATTTACAAAGGAATGTAGTGATAGAACAAGGGGTAATGGCTTTAAGCTTAAAAAGGGTAACTTTAGATTAGATATTAGGGAGAAATTCTTTACTATAAAGGTGATGAGGTACTGGAACAGGTTGCCCAGAGAAACTGGGGATGCATCACCCCTGAAGGTGTTCAAGGCAAGGAATTTTGAGTCTAGTGGAATATGTCCCAGCCCTTTGTAGGGGGGCTGGAACTAGATGAGCTTTTAATGTCCCTTCCAATCCGAAACAAGCTCTTATTCTATCACTTACCTCTGTGTGAGTTTCAACATAACATGGTTCAGAAATGCTTCACTGACTTTACAAGAGATCACATGCCTAGGAAAAGTTACTGTACAAATCCTGAAGATCATAATTTCCTGACAAAATTGATAGTCTCACCTGTCAGCATTTGTCCTTTCCTTACATGTGAGAGTCACTGACATCTCTGTTTTGACCATCAGTCCTTGTCAGTAAGGTACCTTAACTTTAGTTGGTTTTTTTTCAACCTTTATTGTTTGTTCATGGTGCCTTCTGCCCTTTAAAGCATGTCAGATAATAAATATGGTATAGCATTGTGGGTTTTGGATGCCCTATTAATGCTGAAATAAAAAAATAAAAAAAAAACCAAAACAACATTCTGGCCACTTTTTAAGTAGTTTCACCCAGGTCAGGTAATTAAAAATGAAATCTCACAGCCAGCTATGCAAATTTATGATCCAAGTTTCTCTATTACTTGCATTGAGCTCGCTGCAGATTCAGGATCCTCAGAACATGAGGCAATTTGATTTTTCTCTAATGCATAAGGGATGTAATGAGTATTTCTCATTATCACCTTAGCATTCTGACTCATGCCATTCTTGAATAGTGGCTTAGAGAAAAGGATGACTTTGTATGTCAATGGTCTTGCACACTCTATTGACAGACACTTTCCAAGGACTTTCCTCAGACTGGAATAATAATGCACTGAACACCTTCACCAAGAGGACACAGAGTTGACAGGTGTCAAGGAGAGAGGGAGGCTGATGAGACATCTGCAAGCTGAATTATGTACCTGCGAGAAAACATGACTAGCTATATCACAGAAGAAAAATGTGATGTTTGATGAGGTGTAAATCATTTGTGTTTCATACTCCTGGGAAGCAGCAGTAAGAAAAAAAGATGTAGTTTCATCTCAGTGAGCAGGAGAATGTGATACATTTACAACAGTAAACAAGACAAAATTAATAAAGACATTAAGAAAAGACCTATTAGAGCTGAAGTTGTGAGCAAATGCCTCCATGAAGGTTTATGGTCTGTAAAAGTGGAATGAATTGTATATATATAATTACTATTTCTGCTAGCATTTCACACGCTGTATCTGAATTTCAAGGTGATTTCTAGCAAGCAGATAAATTGTTCTTAAACAAGATTTCAGTGAAAGGTAGGTGGTGTTTTGATACCTTTGACTTGTCTCATTGTGCAGGGGTGCATTTTGTCCTTGTTTTGATTTTTAGTATATTGATCAGATATGCAGAATTTTATATTAGATTCTGTCTTCTAACACACTATTTAAATGAAAGTTAGAAAATTGGTGTAAATTAATATTGTTTTAACACCATTAACTTTCACCCTTCATTTTCTGGTGTAAGACTTAGGAGAGAACAGTAACAGTGACATGATTCTTAAAGTCTCCTGCTGTCAGAGGTAAGATGATGCAAGACTCACAGTATCCTAAATATAAATCTGTTTTCCTCACTGGTACTAATTTTTAGAAGATAAAGACCTTGCACACATTTGTTCACAGACCCACTCCAGCCTTCTGTTTATCTTTCAAAATTAGTCCCCGCAAGGATAATAAACAATGATCAGCTTCTTTGAAGAGCTAGGTCTCTGAAATGTCTCAGATTTTTCCATCCTTGCCCTCACTTTTCCACTGGAAAGGACAGTTGGACTCAAATTCATTTTCTGAAACATTGAATGTTTTTAGGCATTTATATTAAACAGTAAAGATCTGAATAATGTTTCTCAAATACCATTAAATGGCAAAGTAGACATATACATGTCTAGTTACAAAATAGTGCCCTACAGAGGGTTTGAAGGATAAGCATGAGTTGAGTTCTGGAAAGAACTTTCTCTTGAGACCCAATAACGTCCTGACTTCAGTGCTCATCTGACAACATCTATTACTTTACGTGAGGTGTGAGCTGAGTAGTTTACACATTTTTTTTACACTATGCATATTGAATTATGTCAGACCAGCACAACCCTTTAGAGTCATGGATTTATTTACTTAAGGTCGACAAGTTTTTTGTTAGTATTCATTGTAAATCATCCCAGGAGCCTCTAGCCTCTAGCAATTATTTAAAGTTTGAGATGCAGTCAAAACCTGTCAGTTTTATTCACAGTATTTATTAATTTTCTTCTGCACTTTTATATCCTCTTGCTTTTTTAATGATGTTAGATGAACCATTCAACTGAGCCTTCATTTTATTTTCAATCTGCTTTTTTTTTTCCTCTGGTCCAGGAGGTTTGTACAGCCAATACATCAGTTTTAATTTCGTCCTTTAAAGTGCTCAACAACAAGTAACTCACACAGTGATCAAACAAAGAAGCACACAGCTGCATGACACACAGTCACACTGCTATGCAGGGGAGCAGAAAGACCCAGCTGCTCTCCAACAGGTGGAGAACCAAATACACTATCAGGGCAGGACAGAGACCTTGACAGCTGAGGGTCACCACCCTGAGACAGGCAGGACTGAGCTGAGAAAGGCGATCAGGGCCACCCAAGGTCCAGATCATTGGGTAAGACCATGGGGAAGAGGTCCATGTCATGCTGTGAACAGAGGTCTGGATCAGGTCCAGTGATGGTGGCCATGGCCCAGTGATCATCATGCAAGCACATAGTGATGAGGGAGATCTGAGGTGAATCTGAGAAATCAGTCCCAGGGACCAGGATCTGGACCAATGGGGTACATGGCCAGGCACAAACAGAGCTGAATTGAAACATTTATTTCTGATAAAGACACGATAAAGAGGACAACCCTCTAATAGCTAGCTGAAGATTATTTGTGTTTTTAAATTTAACTGCCAGCCCTAATGAACAAGGGTGATATTTATTTCAGCATGGGGCTGGAAAGACATCTCAGCTAGAAAATCCAAATGATGACTGAAATTTGTCTATTTGTCAGCTTTTTAAAAATTACAAATGTGGGTGGTATTGCTGTGTGTTTATTGTGCACAAGGATGGAAGAGAGAGGGAAACAGGATCGCTAAAAAGCACTGTTCTGAGCAGAAACCCTGCTGCAGACACTTTCATATACGCTTATGCAGAGATTGAAATTAGTCTGCACAAGCACAGAGAGAGAGAGAAACAATATAGATTCTTTCTTCAGCTCAATGATATAGGCCTAGAAACAACTTCATAAAACAGAGGGTTTAATAAGATTCCAATAGAATGGTAGGGTAAAAAAAAGAAATACAGATAACAATTAAATCTGACATCACTCAAGATGCCAGGAACCCTCCTTTTGTGCAGCATTGGATGCACAGATTTTATCTCTGGAGGGCTTCTTCTGGTGATGGATCAGTGCAGTGAACTAGGAAACTGACATGGAATTACCCCTATGGATGTTGGGAGATGTTTAGAGAAGCAAGTGGTAGGACAGAGGGAAATGAGATCTAGTTAGTATCTAGATCTTTCTTTCAGTGTCTGTGGGAATCCTACAATATGGATGAAAGGTGTCAAGGAACTTCCAAGCCCAGCTAACAAGTCTGGAGACACATTTCCACTCAAATAAATTGGAAGCCCAAGGTAAATGAGGAAGTATATGACCTTTTCTGTCATGAAAGAAATTATGAAAAAAAAAATGCCACTGGCATGTTGATTTAAGGTTTGTCATTTTTATCAATGTAAGAGTGACCTAATTTTTAATAATACATAGATATTTATCTTTGAAGTATTCACCTGCATATTAAAGTGATTCATGGTGTTAATGGGCAGAGACTAAAATTGTAATTCCATATGAAGGTAGCTAAGAACAAGATGATGAGGATGATGATGATAATAATAATAATAGTAATAATAATAATAGACTTTAACAGCATTTCAATATTGTCTTCATTTTTTCATTTATGATCTCACATTTTGTAAACATTTTCTTTTCAATCTGTTAGTAAACTGCTTTATAAATCACTATAGAGGGTTCTCACCAAAAGAAAGGAAGAAAATTGATCTTGATGCTGTACAACAATAGCAATGTAGACACTCTGCATTAGTCACGTTTGATTTCTGTTCCCCCTTTTCCCTTACAATATATTATTTTTGTTGGTTAAAGAGACAGTGTGATACAAAAAGTGACTACTCTAGGAAAGTACAATTTATGTTTCAGTGGCATCTGGGAAACTACACTATACTTCCTTCTTGCTTTAGAGCAATTGCAGTTGGTGATTAGGCACTGATCTCTTCTCTCTGGTGACCAGCGATAGGACCTGAGGGAACCTCATAAAGCTGTGTCAGGGAAGTTTAGTTTGGATATTGTTGGAACCCAGGACACCCCTCTGGGTGTCTCAGAGACCCTGGCAGCAAGCCAAAGACACTTGGGATTTTAATCTTAACCTATGGAGCAAATTACCAACTTTGTATGAAGAATTACAAGTCACAAAACTTTTGCAGTGTAATAGTAGTTGTCACAGGGTGAAACGTGGAATTTTGGGGATTTTTTACTGTAGGGGTCTAGGAGGCAAGATGGAGGGACATGGGTGTTGTCCTATTGTTCTTTCTTCTTCTCTCTAGCTTCCATCTTCTTAGTGATGCTAGCACATTTAGATTAGTCTAGAGTAGAAGTAGACAGTCTAACATAGGTGATAGGTATTGGAAAATAACTGTAAATAAAGTACACGTAGTTCATACTATAAAATGTAGACACCAGCCCAGGGGCAGGCTGTGTGCCCTTGACAGACCTCCTAGACAGAACTTGGTGGGTTAGAGAAAAAATATTTTAGATAAAAGACAATAAACAACCTTGAGAACCAGAGCTGAAGAACTCCGACTCTTTCTTCGGCCATCGGGCTGGGAAAAAAGGATTCTTGGGTCATTCCGACTGTAGGAAATCTGAGAGGATATTAGAAAAAGTTTTCCACCCAGAGAGTGGTTAGGGACTGGAATGGGCTCCCCTTGATGGATCATGGTTTGTTCAATGGTGTTCTGAATCATGGTGCAGTGTCCCTAGCGAAGGGCACACTAATGCTTTCGAGGGCAAACAAGCCCTTTCTGTAACTTGCTGTAGATCATACTACTAGACAAATAAAAGGCCTACCCTTTTTCTACTTGACATCCATCTTGTAAGTGTGTTTAAATGGCTCTTAATTCAAGAGGTAGTCACAATATGCTATGAAGAAAAGGCTTATTAAGCTTAACCAAATATATAAAAATTAATTGTAACCATTCTGCATACTAAACAGTTTCTCATGTGACTGTAGCTTGCTAGAAAAATGATGAATGTTCAAAATGTGCTTCTGTTCATTTGTCTTGATTCCAGTGGGCATGTAAAAGTTGTAATTCAGCATAAATTAAACTAACTCAGCAGAAAAAACTGATTTCTTGAGCTGACAAACACAACCTACTTCAAATTATTAATCTTTCTCCTTAGCAGGAAAACACCAAGTATAGTGTAAAAAGAGGTGTGGCAAAGGTCAGTTAAAGAAGAGAATAAGACAGGAAACTTGAATTACTCATTTGAGACAACATAAGGTGCACCTTCAATTGCAAGAAATTATTTTAATCTAAAAAAAATACTCATAAAAGAAACATAAATTTGAAAAGAAATGACAAATTAATGGTCCTCATATGTTACACATAATTGGGTGGACTAACAAAGTAATAGGAGAGTTGTAATTAATATCATATCATTATAAAAATTGGTGCAGTCAAGGACCTGAAAATTGAGTAAATGGCAAAGTTTTCTCTAGTTTTTCTGCTCTCTGCTTATGGCAGAGAATTTTCTCAGGTGTTGCTCATATGGCAACATTTCAGTTTCTAGACCATTTTTGGTGAGGTTTTATTCTGCTGAAATTATATTTGTTCCCTAGATATTTTCTATGTGTTTTATTTGAAAAATGATTGCATGGTGTGAAAAACAGATGGAAGTATCACTTGAGAGTGAGAAGCCCAGTTTCCACAGGGAAATAGGTATTGAGTTACTGATCTCTTAAATATTTGGCAGTTTGATGCATATTTCGAAATACATAAAGGTAAAAAAATCTCTGAAGTTTTATGTTAGAAACCTGTCTTATTAAAGATGAGGGTTTAACTGGGAATTTTACCCAAAGATTTGCTCCCATTTTTGTTCTCTTTGAAACAGAGCTTGTGATGATAATTGTATTTTCTTTTCAAATAAGACTAAAACACTGTCTTTGTTCTTTTAAGGGGGAGAGGATATTTGTTTGTTTGATTTGTCTTTTTAACAATTTAATGACCAAGACCTTCAAAGCAATGCCACACAAGCCTAATTTTCATAAGGTCTCCTGGGATTTTTTTTTTTCCAAAATTGTAGGCAACATTTAAAAATATCTTCTGAAATGCACTGGGTAGACGAGCTTGGATTAGTGTAACTTCTTGACTGCAGCTGCGCCAGAGGTCAGTAATCAAATTGTTTATATCCTCTCATCCTTTGTTTTTTGCAATTTGTCTTTTCTGTTAGTACTGTGAAGTGCTTCATATAAGCATATCATACATCTCTGGTGAAAGAGAAACCTGCTCATCTTAGAAAAAAAAACCTGTGGTTAGAGGGCTGCCTAACACACGGCCAACATAAGGGCAAGGTTGCTTGATTCAAAACAGCAGCTTGAATTTGTGCCTTTAACTACCCAAATGAGTACCCTGATGCCTTTGAAAGGTGCAATTTACTTTGCCCATTTATTTCTGATACATTCTAGAGTCATCGTATATTTTCCAGAGAAGAATGGAAATTTTTTATAAGCATATTCAATGAAGAAAAAAAAATTAACCGCGAAATGTTTAGTTGAGTTGATCTAAAATTCTTTTACTTATTAATTGCTTTCTGACAGCTTTACATATCAAAGCATGCTCAGAATTAAAGAAAACTATTTCATTTCAGGTAAAAAAACCTATTTCCCTTACATCAAAATATTTCCCTACCACTTCCCAGTGGATTATCAGAATTCAAAAAATAATATTGATTTCACACAGAGAAGAAGCAAATTTTCACTTTTATGAAACATCAGGAAATGTAAAAACATTTATTCATGCTTCCTTCATTTTTTTGGTGGGTTTTTTTTTTTTTTTTTAGCCTTTACTTATTTCTATTCAAAGAATGTCACAAAATGGTCCTAAATATTTTGCTTCCTAGGGCATAGCTGTGTATTCTTCACTTTTATCTATTTGGATTCTGTAGTTTGTCAGACTTAATTCTGTTCCAGGCAGAATCAGCCAACAGGACTCTTTTCTATGGTTTGTGGCTTTTCTGAGTTTTTTTAAAATTTGTTTAAACATAACTATATCTGCACAGCTCAATGCAATAGAATCGGATTCAGACCACACAGCTAGGTTAATCAGGCAGAATCTTAAGATGTGGAAGAAATACTTCCACTAACACTCATGGGGCTTAGAGTCTTGAAAGAGACCTGATGCAATGACAGGGGTGACAGCCCTCATGGGCAAAGACTCCTGTTTGTGCAAACAGCACACAATGGCCTGCTGCGATGACATGGATGCATTACCTTCGTCTGTTCAGTCACACAAAGTGACACAAATTGGCACCAGACACGGGTTCTGAGAGGTTCATAATGCTGGATACAATGGATTAATGTGACTTATATCTACTGCCACTCAGAGATATAAGACTATCAAGACAGAATTATAAGTGGTGAGCTGAAAATTTATGACAGTGAGGTGGAGAAAAATTACGTTTTTTCAATGATTGAAAGGACTTCAAGAAGGAAATAAATACTTCATACACCAGACTTTGGACAATGCTAGTCATGACCTTCACAGAAACCTGAAGACACCCAGAATTATGTTGAACAAGGGAAAGGAAGACTTGAAATCTACCCATGACTTTGATCCACTTGCCCCATTTCCTGTGGAAGCTGGTCCTACATAACATCCTTGGACACTGTGCTTTCCTTGGGGGTCCCTGCAGCAGTGCAGGAATGTTCTCGATACCTGTACAGTCAAATTCTTGAAGAGAACTTAAAGGAAGATTATAATAATCATTCTACACCTTCTTCACCTCCCCAGTGTAGCAGTTAGCAACATCCCTCAGCTTCCATCAGGACAGCTTCTACCAAATAAGAACTGTAGCTATAATTGCTTGCTTGTATCATAATAAATCTGCTGTTGGAGAGCCAGAGAAAAGAAACAGAAGAAAAGGAGGCATTTAGGTGCCCAATCCCTGAAAAGCCTTTTGTGGCCAGAGAGCAATTAGGCTGAACATGAACACGTTCATCAACCCAACAAGATGCTGGCCAGACAGAAGGGAAGAGTTTCCTTGCTGGAAATTGCTGTTGAGTTTCTGCCTTACACCAGCTCCAGCCAAAACCAGCTACCCTGAAAACTCTGTTTGATCACATGATAATTCTCAAAGAGGTCCCAACTAGATTGAACATCCTGATTAGCCTTGTTTTGTTTGTGAGGTTTTTTTGGTTTTTTTTTATTTTGTATCTTGCCATGGTGATTTCAACCTTGAAATGTTAAGGTACTGCTGATTCTCTCACAACCATCCAGATTGCTCAATATTGATGTGATTTCAAGAACCCATTGCAGACTGTAAGAGCAGATGTCTACCTACATGTTAAATACACCAAACAAATCATTAAAAACTGCATTTCTTCTGTGGAGGTTGTTGCACAACAGACACTTTTGAGTCTGATGTAATAATTTTCCCAAGTTCCCATTTAGCAAATTTGGTACTCAGTGAGATAGCCAGCTGAAGACTTCTTTGTAACATGTTTACATTCCTATGGCATGTAAAGGTGCACAATAAAAAGCAACTATATTGCATTCTTGCTATCTTACTTCTAAGTTTTGTATGTATGCATGCCAGTAAATCTATTACTAGATTTTTACTCGATTTATATACTTTAGCTTACTATATTTAAGACATTTTTTGGCTATCTGTCCCAATTCAAATAAAGAAAACCCACATATTTACTGAAGCAAATATAGAATCTACCTCAAGGAGGTTGTTCTTTTTTTAGCTTAACATCTGGTATGTGGATTGCATCTATTTTCATAGTCACATGTTCAGAGAAAAACACATTTCAACATTCCTTGGGCTGAGTTTCTGATACTATTTTAGCATGTGATATTCTACCATATACAGGTTTTTATCCATTTTTCCCCATATATTTGCTGTGTGATTTTATTATTTGATTTGAGTAAATATAAAAGATTGCAAGATAAAAAAACCAAACCTTCTTTAAAATAAAGTCATATGCTCTTGTAATAACTCTGTAACACATTCAGGTAAATTGGAATGTGAAATTCTGCAAAAAATATTCCTAATTTTTTATAAATCTGATATGCTTTGTAGACTTGAAGACACCTGATTTTGTCATTTCATTCTAGTTTATATATAATACAGTCATGTGTTACATGAATATATTGAACAGAATCACAGGAATGTGATCTGCCAGTACCTCCTGTCTGCCTTCTGTTGGTGAAGAAATTTTTACCATTCTTTCAGATTGTTTCATGGTCAGCAGTTCTATAATCTAAAAATGTACATTTGAAGGGTTCTTTTTTCAGTTCTCTTAGAACTTTCTTCTTCAGCTTCTCGTTCCTTTGTTTATAACTTTCAAACCAGAGCCACCTCCAGTAGTCAAACCTTTGTTGTCTTGCCTGTTTGCACCACTCTCTGCTATTATGACATTCATTTCTAGCACATAGCAAATTTTATATATAGGCTCAAATTGCCTGTTACCAGACAGAGAAGTGTTCCTTTAATCCATTGGATTGTGGAATGGCATTCTGGCACAACTTGGTGCAGCTTTTAAGAGCATTAGAGCTCTTCATGGCTGAGTTAGGTGACACTGAGGGTTCCTTGATGGTCCCTGCCATGACAGACAGAGCAGCTATGCTGGAGTGCAATACCAATCTGTAGTTAGAAGGTGTACTGGAAAGGAGCTATCCAAGTAGAAAAATTTTAATTACTCTATATATCTTTAAAGATAAAAAACACCATAATAAAGACCATCTGAACAAATCACAGAAATGAATCACAGAAATTAATTGCAGAATAGCCTGAGTTGGAAGGGACCCAAAGGATCATCGAGCCCAGCTCTTAAGTGAATGGTCCATATAGGGATTGAACCCACAATCCTGGTGTTTTTTAGCACTGTGCTCTGACCAACTCAGCTAAAATGGAAGATGTTCCCTTGGAAAGCAATGTTATTGAAAACTGTTTAAGGAGCACAACTGAGGTTTTAATTTAATTTAAGGAGAACACAACACTTGGTGGCATGAGGAAGGAACACTGAGATGACTTACTCTGCATGGCACAAATAGAAAATATATACTTCTACCTTGGACTTGAGGCTGCATTACCTAATCTTCTAACTTTACCTCTCCTCATGGAATTAATGTCCGTATTCCACAAGACCAGCATTATGACTCCAGCCTGTCTGCCATTACCTCAGGTTCAAGTTTTGATCTGAAAATACAATTCACCTTTTTTTAAGCAATGATTTAATTAGCTAGTGATGACTAGGTTTTAGGATGCAAATGCAAGTCACATTGCAGAAAACAATAAAAAAAAGGGCAATTCCTGGACTATGTTCCTAGACTTACAATTTGTTCAGAGCCTGTCTGGCTGTGACTGCTCAATGACCCACAAAAACATAAGAAAGCTCCTAGACGTGGATGGTGACATGACTATGAAGCTCAGACAGGGATGTAGGGAATGGGCTTGGCTACAAAAAGGACTGAATGGTTGTCTTCTGTATGAATGGCTACATCATTTGAGTGGATTTGCTCAGTTGGCCAGAGCATGGTGCCAGGGTTGTGTGTTCAACCCCTTTGTGGGTCATTCACTTAAGAGTTAGACTTTATGATCCTTGTGGGCTCCTTCTAACTCAGAATATTCTGTAATCCACTATACGAGTGCAGTGGATCAACAGGCTGTACTAGTTGTAAATCACCCAATAGTACCATCTGAGTGGATCAGCCACTTTTCTGTCCCTTGGTTAATAAAAAGAGCAGAAATAGTCACAAAACTTTTAATAAGGTACCCAATACTCTGTGAACAACACAAAGTATAAAAATGGAACAACAAACAAAAATTACTTTGATGAGAATAACAGATGTGATCTGGATTCTTGTCATATACATCTAGCCAGCAGCTGAGGATAGTGAGCATGTTATTGAGAATTATGTTAATACTGTGGTTCTACTATTTATTCCAGCTCTGTACTCTGATTGCTTGTGCTTGTGCTATGATTCAAGCATGTTGCTGTATCACTTTGCCAAATCAAATTTCCGTGCAGTATCAAAAGCGATTCAAATCAGTAAATTTGATGTTAGACTTTAAATCCTCGGTGTGTGGAGTAGCTAATACAAATTGGTCAGAATATTGGACTCTGGTGCTGATACAGGTTTTTCAGATCTTCATCACAGACTTTGCTTTGTTGCTGGTATCTATGTCCTGTATGTGTCCTTGCTTTGTGCAGTTTTTTAAGCCTCTTGAATGTGGACATTTCCACAGGTGAATGTACTTCATTAATGATTCACAGCAATCCCCTTCATCTTTTCAGTGTTTTCTCCAAAAATCATCACTCACTGAGCCAGGAAAACAGGAGTATATAACAAAGATACATTGATATTAGAGTTTTTGCCAAATTGTGTAGATTAATAATACATAACTTTACAATATGTCTGTATTTGAAGGACCTCTGATTCCAAAATATGAACCACTGCACAGAAAGCTTGTACAAATGAGTCTGCTATCCATGTTTTAAGAAGATTGCTGAAAAAATAACAAAAATTAGAAGATATACACAAGCATTACTTGTAGGTTAGCAGAAATAACAACAAATGGCTTATCTCAGGATATTTTATCTTTTCCAGGTTTGAGTTACTTATTTGTATTTTACAAATACTTGAACAGGCAGAAGAGACTAGTTACCAAGATGATTTTTAACCTCATGGAGAATAGTACATTAAAAGCCTTAAGGCAAAGAAGTTCAAATTAGAAATATTCCATAAATAAGTTTAACTGTGCACATGGTTATCCAAAGGCACAAATTCTGAAGGCAGTGGTGCACTCTAAGCCTTTAGAACTCATTGAACTGAACTCAGATATCCACCTAGAAAATGTATTTTGGGCAAAGAAAGTTTATTGTTCTCAAGAGGGAGTTAGCTGAAGGAAACATAGTGGCCTGTTATTGTTGGACACCAAACTAGGTAACTGAATGGTCTCCACACTGTGTGAACCTACTTTTTATGTGATAAAAGAGATGCATAAACCCATTCTAGAAAAAACAAAAAAAAACCAAAAAAACAAACAAAAAAAAACCCAAACAAACAAACAAAAAAAAACCCAAACAAACAAACAAAAAAAAACCCAAACAAACAAACAAAAAAAAAAAACCAAACCAAAAACCAAAAAACAAACCTGAGATAAGTCTGACATTTTTCCTTTAAATTTGTTACTGGCATTTAAAAATATGGGACTTAGAACTATGAGTTCACAGATTCTAGTCTCCTGTTTAGACACATTGCAGTATTTTTTTACAATTTTGGAAATAGCACCAGCTATTCCAACTTTAAGTCTGTTTCACAACCTCTCTGCTCTTCTGACTGAATTTCCATTCCTGATCTGTACGTGGCCAACTTACATATTTTCATTGTCATAATGTTGTCCTTCAGCTCAGGCTTCTGATGTCAGTGAACTTATCTGTGTAGAACAGTAATAGCTTTATTCAATTCTCAGATTGGTGGACCTGCAAATGTTAATTTTTTTTTTTTTGCCTTTTCCTGTAATACATGCTCCTGTTCTCTTTTTTAAGCCAGCAGTCCTCTACATTTTTTCCAGTCAGAGATCATGCATATTGAAAGATGATTGTATTATTTTCTGTGTTTAATTCCATTTTTTTTTCTCCACCACTGCTCTGCTTTTTTGTTTTCATCCTTCTCTATTCTCTGTTCTGTGATCAGAGCTATTTTTCATTCTGCTTTTGCTTTGATTCATTTATGTTTTCCCTTTTTATCCATCCACTCTAGCCTGGTTCCTCATCCATTCTATGCAACTGAAGTTTTAGAAGTGTCACTTCAAGATAAATCAAAGTGCATAATTAGGCTGGAATCTTATCTCCTACCGTGGCCAGTGACCATAAATTTTGTTACACTGCAGAAATTGTCCTAGTAAACTAATATTCTTGAGTTAGAGACATATCTGCATTTCTCAACGCAATCAACTTTTCTCCAAAGTATCAGCCATCCACTTATTGAACTCTTGTCAACTTTACCACAACATTCAGCAGGAAAATGCTTCCTGAGTTTAGCTATACATTACATTTTCTATATTTAAATCTTGTTGTATTTTGTATCACCTTATTCCTATACTGGAAGAGACACTGAACAGCTGTTCACAACCCTGCTCTCTTTACAAAACTGTAGAGTACTAGTCTGTTTAATTTGGTTTTTTCAATTTCAGTTGTTTGCTTACTCTTCTTACTCTTTTGTTTTCTAAATCTGCTCCATCCTTTTTTGTTTTTTGTCAGAGAAGTATTGGAACTACACAGGATGCTCCAAGAAGAGGTGGATATTTCCTGTGTACATTGATGCTGTCATGTTTTCTGCTTTGTGATTTTACTTTCCGAGCAGAGTGTAGTGGTAGTCTATATTCTATTCTTTTTCTGAAATGCTTTGAAGAGCTTTTTTAAAGTCCCAGTAATCAATTACCACTCAGCATGTCTGCAGAGTCAATCACACTGTGTACAATGTTAGAGTTATTTTTCTCTCTGTCATTTTACACTGAATGTTATTTTACTCCTTCACCCTTCTGTACCATCTAGTCTCATAAGATCTTCCTGCACATTCATTTCTTGTCTTTAAAATCCAAAATATCAGCTATCAAACTCTGTCACTTTATTATGCATCCATGTGGTGATGCAGAGTGTACTCCACTTATAGCTTCCTTATATTCCAAAACCTGACAATTGATTCCAATCTTTTAATTATTATTCTGTTGTGTGAAGGATTTGTTTCTTATCCTATCATAGGATAATTTTTTGAAGAGCATTTGGTGGCTAACCTATTTGAACACCCTTTTCAAGTCCACACAGACTTTGTGAATTGTATGTCTTATCACATCTTTATATGCTTTTCTAGAGATAAATTATACATAATTGAACACTACAAAACTTTTCTGGATTTCTCCAGTGCCCAGTATCTACTATGACTTCTCTAATTCCATCTATTTATCATGATTGCTAGTAATTTTGCTGTGTAAAGCAACAGATGCATCGGTCTGTACTTATTAGATTCCACTAATATAAGGAAAAATTAGCACTGTATTCTGGTTTTCTGGCCATTTGAGCCTGGCTTACTTGCTCAACTACTTTACTCTACAGTTTTTAAGGAATGCCTGAGTGAAAATTGTCTTGAACCAATAATTTGTAATCACTACCTTTTTTCTCTTTAACAGTCTATTTACATTTCAATTTGAAATTTATTCTTCTATGACTTACCCCATTCCATGGAAAAACACTCTGCAATGGTAACCTTCATTTCAGCTTCTAACCCCAATCACAAGCCCCAGAGCCTATCACAAACTCCAATCACTAACCCCATTGTAAACCATATCCTAAGAAAAAATCAGCCCATATTTAAAGCCCTTATCTTAAACCAGAACCAAATCCCTAACTTCTAACACCCAGTCCCACATTCATGCTGTAACACCAAAGCCCTAAATCTAATCCTGTGGATAGCATTAGAGTCAGGATTCAGTTTAAGTTTCTTTTTTGTGTTAATGCTTCATGTCAAGCTGAGGATTTGTTTTATTGCTAGGGTGAAGGTAACAGAGTGGCCAAAGTGTATTGCCAGGTTTAGTTTTAGGGTTTGAAATGATAATTATGGGTTTGGGCAGAGGAGAACTAGAGTTTGTGTTAGGATTAGTTTTAGAAATTATGTCTGTGCTTTCACACAATAATTTGGATTATGGTTTGGCTTTATGGTCGGAGTCAGGGTTCCTCCAGCACTTCAAAAAAGGGACATTTAAGGTTGGCATTATGATTCATTGGTATTATTCAGATTTACATGCAGTTCTGATTGAGTTTCTCTTTAGTATTATGACACAGTTTATGATTAAGGTTGTATTTAAAATCTGGATTTTGTGCTTGAGTGTGGTTAGATTTAGGTTGATGGGTGGGATTAAGGTTAGGTTTAAAATTTGGGTCAAATTAGGTTTTTGGGTTTCTGTTTAGGGTTTTGTTTAATTTTGGTATTAGACTAAGAGTCAAAGAGATTCCTATTTTGTTTTGTTTAAGCACTAGGGTTTATTATTAGTGATACATTTTAGGCGTATTTATGATTAGAGAGATTTTTTGCATTTTTTGGATTCCAGCAGTTCAATCAAACAAAGCTATAACGAGTTCGAACTTTTCTGTTTTAGTATTGACATACATTTGGAGAAAAAAACCCACCAGTTAAAAATATTGTTATGGATAAGAAAGTCAGATATATGCAATTTGGGTTTAGCAAAATATATTTTTCAAGTACATGCCTAGGTGCTGTAAACATTTTTGTCTATATTTTCCATGTGGGCTAGTTAATGAACAGTTTCAGCAAAACTAACTTTTGGAGGCAGTGTTATTAAAGAGTTGATGGTATGATAAAGCGTGCATCAACTCAACTGGAAATGCAATTGATGGCAAGGACCCAAGCAGACTATGTGAAGTTCAATCAAGATATTATCCAGCCTGCAGAAATCTAAGTTAATCACATGAAATCCCTTCAGTCTTCAGGAGGAATACAACCAGATGACAGCAAAACTGAAATCGTGGCCAACATAAACCATCAGCCACTAACATAATCAACAAGAACATAACATTTCTGGAGACACTTGTAAACTAAAAGAACATAGCATTTCTGGAGATGCTTGAATTGATTAAAGTTTTGGTGTAGTACCTACTTTTAGAAGAAGCCTGGACTGCTGTACAGAATTTATTGTTTTGTATCACTAAATTTTGAAGAACAGTCATAAAATATGCAGCAATAAACATAGGTAACACTCTTAATTAGTCAGGATATATATTTCCAGAAGCCTAGTTATCATTCAAAAAATGGGATCCTGAAATTGATTAGAAATTTGCCTATTGAAAGACCAAAGTCTTATTTCATGTATATGTTGAAATTTTATGTCACTCAATTTATTACTAAGGAATCCTGGCTACTGGATTTGCAAGAGGTGATTTTTTTCCCTCTTTGAGAATGTAAAAAGGCAGATTGCAGCAGTGACATTTAGCAAACATTACTGTGACTCTCTAAATCTCTAACAGCTCTACTGAGCTTGAGGCAAAATACAAAAAATGCTGTCCACAAGTGAACAACATCTCACCTTCAGATTTGCAAGGCATGGAAATAACACACCATGATATATGGAAAAAATGCTATCTGTAAGTCAAGAGTAAAAGTGAAGAATAAGCCACAGCTTTTGGTAGTGTTAGGTTTTGCAAAAATATTCTTCTTCATGAAAAGCTGCACCTAAATTTTTCTGGCATGTGTATTAAAATACACACATAAGAAGAGCAGCCAGTGTGGTGTTATATGAACCTCTGGGATTGATGTTAATGCCTCCTGAGAATGCAGATTTTACAGCTACCACTGATGCTGATACCATCACATACTTGGTCTATCTACACACAGATACTGAAGCAGTGTTGATGGCTTACTTGAGGCAGGGGATTATGACATCAGGTCCACACAGACCTCTTTGACCTCTTTCCATACAAATCAAGTTGAAGTGAACTGTAGTTTATCTAAGACATTTTTTCACAACAAAGATTAAGAATGAATAATTATTAATTCAAGTATTTACTATTTGTTAATTAACAATTACATTTAATTCTGTTTGCTCACCAGAGAACCTTTGCTTGGGAGCTCTTTCATAGAGTGCAAAAGCTTGCTCAGGGTCTGGAATACTGACATTTGTGTACAGTCTTTAGTAATTCTACGCCTCATAAGCAGTGTTCTGGTTCAGCTTAGTGGTCAGGATGCTACTTTGTGATCCTGGTGTGACTGACACTGTAGATATAAGAAAACTCACTCTCAGATTTACTCCACATGATTAAGGGGAACCCTCTCTCTTTCTTCTTTTATTCACTTCTGAACATTTCTGAAGCAGTTGTTGTTATCTCTCATGTACCAGGTTCTGATAATTGGCACTTGTTGATGCTGCCCAATACAACACACAATAAAATCTCCAAAGGGACTTCTGGTTCAAAGAGCGTATGTGGGAGTTAGCGTTGCATCTTTAGGGCTACTGCTTTGGACAGCTCCATGAATCCTATGCTTTGCCTGAGCCCATGGGGTGCAGAAGGCCCACTGTGCACAGAAGACATGGTCCACATACTTCCTACAGTGTTCCACCACTGTTCCTTCTGATAGGTCCACCCTTAAAGATTGTAGGGTGTGCTGAGAATCAAAGATAAAGGTATTCTGTCCTCTATTGACACACACTTTGAGGTGGAAGAGACCTGCTTTCATACTGGTTTCCAGAGTCATTCTGCTAATTCTAATGGAATGCAAGCAATTCAAAAATTATCAAACTCAGGGAAACTCTCTTAGACTGACATTCACCTGACTGCACATAGAATTTTTCAGCATTGCAATATGCAGTATGAGACTGTAGGTGTTTAACACGCTGTCAGTTGTTTGCACTACTTTTATTTTTGGGTGTAGAAAGAAAGAATCTCGGAATTAGATTCTTCTTAGCTGAATGTGGGTTTCCAGCATAAATCAGATAGTTTCTAAAAATCTGTCTGAAGTTGTAGCAGATGAATCTCAACCCTAATGTTTCCAGGACACCAGGTTATCCTCTGCATTATTTCATTTTATAAAGAGTGATGTGACTTGTATTTTAAATTCATAATTTATAATTCCATGTCTTTGTGGCATCTTGTAGTTTTGCTGTGTTAAGCTGCGTGAAACACCACAGGAGTAATCTGTAGTCAGACAGGACATTTTAGTGAGTTGCTCTTTTTCTGTTGAATGCATTGCTAAAAGAAAAACAAAAGCATCCATCAAATGCAGACAGATGCAGCTGCAATTCTTCTTTCCATCCTTTGGAAAATACATTGTACATTGCAAAGACTAAAACTTGCCATGTTTCTGCCAACATGCTATCTTCCACCTCTTACTATATCAGTGATATCATGTGTAGGTCACTTTATGGTAATAATGCTCATGATTTTATTCTTTACCAAATGAAAAACAAAACAAAACAAAACCAAACAAAAAAAAACCAAAAAAACCAAAAAACAAACAAACAAACAAAAAAAACCAAACAAAAAACCACACAAAAAACCCCCAAAAAAACAAACAAAAAAACCCCCAAACCTGAACCACTTCATATTGATTTAAACCTGGGTTTATGTGTCAATAGAAAAAAATTCCACAGTGATTTTCCAAGTAGAGTGTCCCCTCAGTTTATCATAGTTTCACATCCCAGGAAGTTTTTATACCATTTTGTAAGGTATATATCCTCTCATATTTTAGCCGTATTTTTGCACAAACCTCATCACAAAAAATATGAGCCCTAATGGCATTTTTCCAAGTCACTAGCCTAGTCAGATTTTCCTAGTAACTGTAGGACAAGTCCTCAAGGGATGACAGCCCATTGCACTGCATTTGTCCAAGACTGGTTACTACACCCATGGACAATTTTGTAACCATATGTTTCCCTGCATTAGAATCTGTAAGTTTTTCTGCCTTGGTGAAATCTAATTTGCTGTTTTAATTCTATACTGAAAAAAAATCTCCTTCCAGTTGTGTATCCAGTGTGAATGTCAAGATAATTTTAAAATAAGTACTTTGGATTCACTTAATTAATCTTCTATTTCTACTGTTTTAGATCAATGCTTTAATCAAAACTTTAATGGTTGCAAGGGTTTTCTTGTTGTAGCTGGTTGATGTGAAAGAGAGTTGACAGCTTATGGTTCCAGTGCAGTGTCAGGTCAGAAGTTGGTAAGTATTCCATCTACTCCCACATCAGCCATGTGTTCAGTTACTACATGTAAAAGGGAATTTTTTCCCATGTTATTAACCTGAAATAAGATATAAGAGCAACAGCTGTATGGACTCAGCACTCACTAACATGCACTGGAGTTCTTGGACTGCAAACTGTTGGAGAAATCTGGCTTGGGAAGGGAAAAGGAAAAGAAAAGCGAAGTTGTGCTCTATTTTTTATGATTTTTTCTTATATCTAGGGACTAGATTTACTGCTAATGAACCCATCAATAATAACTAGCATGATGGTAATCTCATGGCCTTTTCTTTCCAAAGT
Source organism: Onychostruthus taczanowskii (assembly GCF_017590055.1). Taxonomy (NCBI): domain Eukaryota; kingdom Metazoa; phylum Chordata; class Aves; order Passeriformes; family Passeridae; genus Onychostruthus; species Onychostruthus taczanowskii. Next base: position 5,516,941 of record NW_024501126.1, read on the forward strand.
GTTTGTGTTTCTCTAAGGCAAGAAATTTCACATATAATGGTCATATTACATTTAACACATTCCGATTTAATTTTCTATCTGAGCTGCTTATAAATGGAAGGTACTTTAAGGCATTGTGATCATTGTGATTACATCAACTCTATAAAGTCACCTGACAATGAGAAAGTTGTTTCTGGAATTTCTGTTCTTTGCTTAGGATCAACACTCCTTCATACCTTATCCTTCTTACTGTGTTGGGGTTTTTCCTGCACTACTTTTTACAATACTGTTATTAATTATATTATTGTTGTTATTATTAAAGACAGCAAAATAACTCATACCAAATAAACCATCCAAGGATTATAACCTTTGTTTTCATTTTTAAATGTAGATATAGTTTGTAAGTGCAAAATACATGTCTTATTATATTTTAATGGAATTCTTCTAAGTAGCTGTCTTAAAATATTAATTTTTTTTTGATGTGTAGACAGTCATAATGGTTCCACTCAAGCTTTTCGCTCTGTCTGCACAAGTTAAGCCTTCCAAAACATGGAGAAGTAGCATGCAATGAAACATAGCTGTTAAGACTTGTGTCTTTCAAAGAAAGCTGTATGCTAAAGATTTAGAAATATTGGGAGTTCCTCAGGTATTTCTATACATTGATGAACCATCATTCAAAAAAACAACTGGTTCAAACCATACTCATTCATTTTTACATTCACTTGTGGGAAAATTTAGCAATCTGTGTCACTTATAGATCTCTAAAGATGTCTTGAACAAGCACAATGTAATGCTTTTTATTTTAGATATATATCCACCTTTTTTCACTATAAATATTCTCATCCAAAAGGTCAATAAATGTTCTAGCAAACATTTGGACTTAATGATATAAAATGATAAGATTTACATTTATAAATGTAATGGTCTCTTATTCCTGCTTTGTGAAAAAGAACATTTTCCTTTTTCTTACAACCATTAAAATAATACTATAGAAGCCAGTGGCAGGGCCAAAACTCTGTGGTTCCTCCAGACTCTTTTTGGGTTAACCAAGCAAACATCCCGTGATTCCATAAAGTCTGGATACTTCATTTAGCATAAGGTAAATTGTCTCTGGCGTTAAGTCTGCCTCCACTCACCGTGAAAGCTTCCCAGAGGATAAACTGAATGGTGAATGCTTTCTGTCAGATAGAATTGGGTAAGATGAATCCCAGCTATGTCATGCCCCAAGATATTCAAAAACAGACATTTGTTTTATAGGGCTCTTGCAGCTTCACAGATTCTTCAGTGATCCCACCTGGTGCTGAATGTTAGAAAGAATTCTTTTTCTAGCATAGAACTTGCTTATCCCTTTGTTATGGTTTAACCTTCAGGCAGCTGAACACCACAGAGCCATCTGTCCCCCAGAGATGGGGGAGGGAATAGGAAAACAGGTAAAACACCTGGGTTGAGATAAAGACAGTTTAGTAGGACGCAAAAGGAAAGGAAAATGCTAGTAATAATTAAAGGAAAGTATACAAAACAAGTGATGCACATTGCAATTGCTCACCAACCACTGTACAGCCTGCCCCAGTCCTAGGACAGCTCTCCTGACAACTCCCCCCAGCTGGACTGTTCAGCATGATGCTTTAAGGTGTGGAACATTCCTTTGTCCAGTATCTCCAGCTGTCTCCAGCTGTGACCCCTCCCAGCTTCTTTTGCACCCCCAACCTACTCTCTGGTACTCCAATATGAGCATTTTCCTTTCTCAAGCCTTACCAAGCACAACAAGATCCCTGTTTGCTGTTCTTGCAGGTTGTACTCCTACATGTTTCAGGTACAGTAATTTTCAGAGCCTTTCCTAATGGACCTTACCATGCATATGTGACACTGTTTAATTGTATCTGAATGAAATTAAATTGCATTTTTTTCAGATTGTTTCTTCATTTCATCAAAATCAGCAGCTCCTCCCTTGCTCTTGCAGTTCTCCCTAGTTTGGCACTGTACTTTTTCAGAGCAAAATGCAAGCTACCTGCCTGGGCACTGAACAGCAATCACTGTTCGAAGAGGAAGAAATCTGTTCATCTCCCTGTTTTTCTGGCAGAAACAATTTTTAGCTATTGTGTTCTTACCTGATGAATTGGACACTTTAGTTTCAAACTCTTTCACATCTTCCCAATAAAGACTGGCATCCATTACTTCTATGTGATCTTTTGTTATGATTTGGGATTCACAGCTTTTCTGATGATTCTCATAAATGATGGTGACACAGGAAAACAAAATTGATTTCTAGACCACTCTAAGGTATGTCAACAAGGCTGAAAGGACAATAAATAAGAAGCAATAAATTTTTTCAGATAGCAGGATGTTAGTTAGACTATGGCAGATGGAGGCTTTTCAGAGTCCCAAACATATCTAGTCAGGTAAGCAGAAATTGTGGCATCAAGTGGGGTTCATTGTTGATAAATATCAGTTCCAGAGGAATATTGACCACCAAATATATTCCTGAATTACCTGTAACAGGTGGAAAGAGCTATAGGTTGCAAATGATAAGTTCTAGCTCAGCAGAAAATCCAAAGATAAGGAGAATGAAAAAAGATAGGAATAAACATAGAAAGGTTAAAGCAACTTAAAACTATTCTGTACATTGAAACACATTAAAGTACACTAAGAAGGAATTTCCCATCAGATAATTTTCCCAGTGAAAAAAAGCATTCTTTTAGAAATGTATCAAAAATTAACTAAGAAAAGTCAACAAGACTCAGAAAATCTTTACAAATAAAAAGTTTTCACCACCATTAATGAGTGTAAAGTACTACAGTCTGGACCAGTAAATTATTACACACAATTACCAAAGTGTTCACACTGTTATAAATCAAATTGCTGGAAGGCTCTATAGCAATATATTTCTTATCTCATATAAAAATACTGCAATCAGCCAGTATTTGTACAGGAACCTTTGGAAGAAAACACGAAGATATTCTGAGAGTATTTGCAGCAATGCTGTGAGATCTGAGCCAAGTTCTATGAAGGTGAGGCAGCAGTGATGACAGTACAAAGGAATCTGATAATGTGAGGCAAACATGATCAGCCTGAAGCCTATGACTGGTTCCAGCTGCCCCTGCTCTGCAGAAAGTGACTCATAACCAAACCCACCCACATCCTGAGACAAGATTAAGAGCTCACCAGCATTTCCATCACTGGCACCAGGGAGAAAAGGGAGATACAGAAGTCTTTGCAAAGGAGGAAAGAGCATACACCAAATTACTGCTCCCTCTGATAGTACAGAAGTCTACCATAGTTGTAACAGTGTGTGTGTACACATCCTCTGGCCAGCACATCTGTTGCTCCTTAAAGAATTTAGATTCCTGTGCTGCTGTGGGTTGCTGTAGACATGAATCTTCATTTAAACAATCACTGTCTGATTAATGTCCAGGAGATCACTGATCTGTATGGAACAAAGAGAAGATGCTCTTCCTCGCTCTAATTCCAAGGGAAAAAGCTTCCACTCACCCTCCCCAGTGCAGGTAATGGAGCCATGGTTCCTTGCAACTACTCCAGCAGTACCAGCAGCAGAGTTGTTCTGGAAGCAACTCAAAAAAGGACTTGAAATGGAGCCCCCCCATATAGCTAGTTCATTCTTTTGTTATTTGTCTCTGTCCTTTTTAAGGTTTAAATGTTTGGTTTAATCCAAGAAGAGATTTTCAGGCCTTTTCCAGAAAAGGGAACTTGTGTTGTCCCCTCTCATGGTTGATGAACAGTGGCAGTAGGGATGGCAGCTGGATATCCTGCAGTTATGTACACAGTTCAGTAGTGATTGATCACTTCCTGATGACTAGAAGAGGTAAATCTACATTTAGTACTGTTCAATAATCCACAAGTTCAGTGCCAAAAGTGAAAGGAAACAAGAAAGAAATCCCCTCATATTTGAGGTATCATGGCAGTTGCAATCTAATCTATTCTTAGAATAACATATGTATTTACAGGGTACATTTTTTAGCTGGAAATTGAGAGTGAAAAAATATAAACCCATTTCTGTGACTTCAGTTTTCATTTACTCAATTACATTAACTAATTTTGCATATGATTTAAAAATGACAACCAACTCTTCAGCTGCTTTGATACTCTGCACTACATAGATGAGAATTTCAGATCTGGTAACAGGCAAAGGAGTATGAATTGGCTGTTTTTGGTCAGTGGGGTTTAGAAGTTACTGATCCTTCCTGCATCAGAACCTTAAATGTCAGAACACAAGTGACTGAAGTGTCTTCATAAATACATAAAAAATGGCTGTTAAAATTCACTCGGCCAACATTATTTACGTTAGCGGAGGGGATAAAACTATCCATTCTACTTTAGTATTTTGTTGACATTTTAGAACCTTTAAGAATGTTTTATTCTGTGTGAACACTGCAAGATTTTCTGAGGTGTCTTTTTAATTAAAAAAAAAATCCCAGCATATGGCTTTAGCAAGAGCCAACCAAAATAATGTGCAAATGTGTTTATGTGTGGATGGCTGTATTCCAAAGTTCAACAGTGCTAAATTGGCAGCATTTTCTGAAAAGATAAGATTTACTGTTTGGAAACAGGATGAAAGCTTCAGCTTTGCATTCCTATTACTAGCTAAAAAAAGATTAGTTTGGTTTCCATTTGCTGTTTTCGTCGTGCTTTATTTATCTTTATTCCTTTGCTGCAACTATATAGGCATAGCATAATACTGTCTTCAACATCAACATTTAAGAGTTAAAGCTTGTGCAGAAATGAAAGCATTAGAGGATGAAAACTTCAAATATATGGGTCAGAAAAGAGATATTGCTCCTATTGACACAAATGGTGTTCTGTGGAAAAGCTGTGCAGTCTAGGTTTGCTGAAGGCAGTTGTGATTCTAGACTAGATTTAGAAACCAGTATGAACAGCCTTTGATGAAAAGTAGCCTCTGTTTCCCAAAAATCATGCTGTTATTTTGGTAACTGTTTCACTTGGTAATGCCTAATGCAAACTGCTGCACTATACAAATAATGAGGACATATTATGCCAACAATTAAATTGTCTGCAAAATGGCCTAACTCCATTTGCATGATAATGAGATGGCCCACAAAAAGCAAACACGCCAGAAAATGAGACTTTATGTAAACTGATGCTATGTGCTGGTTGCAAGCCTTAGAGCAAGTCTGTTTTTTGAAATTGGCTAACAACTTTTACTAAGTCAAAGACCACAGACAAGTATTGCAATGAAAAATAGAATATGTAAACATTTATAAATCAATCAGGCAACAAGAAATTATTTTTTGTATAATAAGCCAAGAACGTTAAATCTATAAAATTGATTCTAGAAGAGGAAAGAATGCTTTGTTATTTTGTGTGTATGTTGAAGGCAGGCTTCAGCTCTCTTCTGAACAAACAGCTGTGTCACTACAGGTGCTGCACCACCCACTGATTTTAGGTGGATCTAATGACAGAAAAGTTGCTTCTCTTCTCCATCAAATTTCTTTCCTTATGCATTATTAAATAGAAAATACATGTAATCTCTCCTTTCTAAGTGTCCTAGCATAGGAAAATATTCTTGTCTGCATTAGAGAAAAAAAAGAATTTTCTAAAATGCTTGTCGGTTTTGTCAGTGATTTCTTGGAGGATACATGTCATTCCTATCTCCAGAGTAGAGAACCTTTTAATGGAGCAAGGGACAGAGCCCTGAAATACCCAAAGCGCTGTAAAATATACCTCTGTCTTGTTTACCTTACCTCCTAATTTTATGGCTGATATTACCAAATTAAGAAGGGACCAATTAAGAATGGACTCTATCAAAGCTTGTGCAAAATGCATCTCCCTCTCAAAGAGCTTACCCACATATGTACTATGACCCTGGATATAAACTCAAAATGGGAACTATTTTAAAAGCATACCTGCAAAATTTAACACCAAAAAGCTAGAAAGTTTCTGAAGGATGATTCCCTACATAGATTTCACAGCAAGAGTGCCTGGGTCCTGGAACAGGCTGCCTGCTGGTTTTAAAGAGATTGTCGATTTTAAAAGCTCAAGAGGAAAAGATCCTGAGCAGCCTGTCCTAGTGGTTAAGCTGGCTCTGCCAGGAGCAGAAGGCTGTACTGCAGAACTTCAGAGGTCCCTTCCAAGCCAAATTATTCCATGATTCCAGGATCCTTCCTGTTTGTGTGAGTGTATGATCTAAGTCTATAGACACATTTTGCTGCTAATTTTAGAGCAGATGCCTTCCTTGCCAAGAGTTAGTCCACAGCTGATTGCTGTTAGCTAAAACCTTTTTGTGACAATCACTGACTTTGGATTATGGCCTTGCAACAGAGAATGGATCTGCTCTAGGGAGGAACCAGCTGTTTTATATGTCTTTTTATACTCATTGAGCATGTGGCTGCATGCTTTGTTTACTGAATCACATCCAAATCTGTCTCTGACAGAAATAATTAAGTTTTTTCTTTTTTGGTGCACTTATTGTTATGATTTTCAAATACTTAATGAATTCGTTTTTATAAGCTTTAAGTGATACCTTTATACTGTCATAGGGAATAGCAGTGTTGTTTCACATTTTTACAAATGGGAAGTGATGAAGACAACAGGACAACTTGCATGTTCAAAGTATCTGCTCAAAGCCCTTACTGATGGATTGAGGCCTTGAGTCCATCATGCAACCTTAGGAATGATATAAGCAACCTTAGGAATTAATGCCATATCTCATCTCAGGATATGTTCTGCAAAGCACATCTTTTTCTTTTTCAACAGGATACAGGAATGCCCTGAAATGGTTTCACTTAGAAATGTGCCATTTCATTAATTACCTTATCTTTGAAATTGTTTTTGACTTTTTGTGAACCAACACAGGAAGACCTGTGAGTGACATTCTGAAAGCTACAGAAAATCCAATATATATCAAGTATCTAAAGTGGAATTATTTTGTGGTTTTTGTTAAATTAGCATTATTCATATAGGTGGGTCAAAAATTAAAAGAATAAAATGCTGCAAAATGAAGAGTATAATTTTTCCACTCAATTTGTGAATATAAAAGTCTGAAACAGTGTCACAAATCGAAGTGCCTTTTTGAAATGTTACATTTTAAGCAGTCTGCTCCAGATGTGGTGTTCAAAAACATCAGTATATGATTTCTCCTTTCTTTTTCAGCCAACATCACTGATAAACGAATGTATGGGAGAACCAGCCATTTTCATGATAGTATGAAAAATTATGTTTTAAGTTTAGCTAAGAGATTTATGCAAGGTGGAGATAAGTTCAAACTATCAAATTCTGCTTTAAACTGAAGCCACCTATCAATTTTTAAATTTGGAGAAGTCAAAGATGTTTAGCGACATCTGAGGCACAAATAAATTTCTTCTAAAGACCACCAGCAAACAGAAAGAGCCATGCTCTTCACACACTCTTACACCTGTGTGCATCAACAGATGTTTTTTTCCTTGCTTATTCCACCAAAGAGCACACTGGAGTTCCTCTTGCCGTGACTTGGAAGTGTATTCCTAAAACACACTGAATATGTGGGTGTGTCAGAAAAGCACAGAGGGTGCAGGTGGAAATTATTGAAATCAACGGCAAAAGTATTGATTTCCATGGAGTCTGGTTTCATAAATTATGGGCAGACAGTTAAGTCTAAACATGTAAGAGAAGAGGGAAGAAAATGGGGAGAGGAAATAGACACAGGTCTGTGCTCTCCAGTAGGTGGAGACAACCAGAGTCACCAGGATTCCTGCCGCTCTAAATCCAAATCAATCCAGATCTGCTTCAATGGCAGAGGTTGTTGGAGTAGAAGCCTTCTGTTTTATTAAAAAAAAAAAAAAAAAATTCTAGGGGCTATTGACTGCCTACATTTGTTTTAGATCCTTAAGTTTTAGGTCATAGTCATATCACAGTGCAGCCCAGGTGCTAATCCAAGCCTACTGGAAATGCAAGTGCCTTGATATTCTACACTTAATTTCAGTAATGGTTGAAGGCTGACTTTTCTTATTCCATACATTATTGTAACTTCTCCACATTAATTTTTTACTGAAAAAATTGCAGAGAATTTCAAATGACCTTCTCAGTCATTCCCTGTCTTTCCCTGTCTTTTGTGGTTTTTATCTGCTCCCTTTCACCAGGAAATATTGGTTTATGTCCTAGATAATAAAGTGTGGATGAAGAAAAATATTTCCTTAGTGTTTTCTCCACTAGCAGTCACTGCTGACCAGCAGAAGTTTCCATACATCACTCTTGCAGAAAGAGTGAAGAGTTACTTCAGCCATGGAGAGAAAAAAACATTGTTAACAGGAAAATAAGACAACTGGGAGTATTATGCCAAGCTAAATCATCCTGCTATAACAGTACTGAGGAATTGCAATTCAGCATCAAAAATAAGAAGGGCATTATGTCATCTAGTTTGCTTTATTTTCCTCCTACACAGAGTGTTTTTATTTCTTTACAGTGTCTCAATCTGATCAAGAAAAAAGTGTATGATCTGCTTGGCTCTTAAAAAAATTAATAAAAAAATAGGGATATTTCTTTGTTCCTTACCATCTGAAATGCATTATTTCTGTGCCTATGCTGCTGACAGTATTCAGCTTGGAGAGTTTTCACTGCCTCTCTGGACTGCTTATGTGGATTCGTTCATGTCTATATTGCTGCAAGCACGCCAGAGAGAAGTGCTATATCCACATTGCATTGCACGTGAAGGGATATCTCTCTCTGCACCACACGAGAAAGAGCTTTGTGCCTTCTCATGGAAGTGCTTTACCAGCTCAATAGGGAACGTGCTCGCTGCTCATTATCTCCCTGTGTGGCATGTGACTGCTCCAGTAGCCTCCACACAGGGGTGCAGCCAGGCAGTCTCTATCTGCTGCCTGCAGCACAGCCAGGCTCCCTGCTGCATCAGCTGCTGCTCTGCAGGCTGCTGGTAACTCTGATCCTTTGGCCACTGCTGCATTTTGCCAGGCTGGTTTGGAACTTATGAAGGCCATTGGCAGAACTCTCACTGTCTTCTATAGCATCTGGCAGGCTGCTTGCAAGTTGTATGAGCAAGACATCCAGGAGCTGCAGCTAAAAATGTAGCGTGCCAGCCATGGTTGGTAGCATGAGTCGGGTGGGCTGCCCAAGTTACTGGGGGCAACAGCTTTCCCACTGTGTGGAGAGATTTGGGAGACAGACAACCAGTATCCACTGCTCTGCTGATGGGATAGGCTGGAAGAGCTGAGGATCACACTGAGCTCTTTTGGAGGACCTGTCAGCTCCAAATGCATTCATTCCAGCCAGAGAGTTCATGGTAGCTACCACCTCCTCCTTGGGACAGTCCTTGCTCAGTGTATTCTGACCAGAGGTTATGCACCATTCCCAAAACTCTCCTCTTTCCTCCTCGGTTGTGGGGCAGTGTCTGCTGGCCTCAGCAGGTGAGCCTGTGGGCTATGGCCTCTCCCACCCTAACACAGGTAGGGATGATTTTCAGGACATCTGCTGGGTTTGTCTTTGCCTTTCTTGTGGATACATTCTTCTCCCTTAGTCTTGTTTACTTGCTCCTAGACCCGAATAATTGAACAACACTGTCACCTTTATCTTATCTCAGGTTCCCTTAGATGGCTTAACTCACAGTACAAAGTTCCAGTCAGGTCAAGGAGGGGTGAGCTTGGGTGGTCACAGCTTCTTTATCCAGTTTTGCCATAATGGGCAAAACTCCCTCATACAATGTTTGAGTCATTGACCATAACATTTTAGCCTCTGACAGCCATGATATGCCCATACATCCTGTGAGGCTTTGGACAGAGTCCCACATAACACCCTGAACCCTGCACTGCTGAGCTCTGGCTTTGGAGGGTGGCCTGTTCAGTCATGAGGAATTGGCCAGATGGATGCAGCCAAGGAGCTGCGGCTCCATGTCTGGGTGAAGGCTGGGGACAAAGTGTGTCCCTCAGAGTTCTGCCTGGGCACTAGGTTCTTTAATGGCTTCCCTAATGACACAGAGAGTGGATGGAGCTCACCCTCAGCACAGGTTTGCAGGGGAAGGGAAAGTGAGTGGAGCAGGGGATGAGGAGAAGGACATGGGGATGCTGATGGATGAGAAATGTTCTCACAAGGTGGCAAACGCTGTGGAGAAGCTAGATATCAAGATATCCTGAACAGAAAAAAAAACATTCTGGCTATATCTGGTACAGCCTGAGTGAGAATGATGTTGCCTTTCCTTACAGATCCATTGCTGTGGCATTTGGCCTTTCAGCTTCTGTGTGTCCAGCCTGAAACTGGACAGCAGCCACAGTTCAACATGCAGCAGAGAAGACAGACAAACATAAATGTATTCCATTCGTGGTTATGTGCCTACAGGAGCCTGCTCACTCACTGACACAGCAGAAAGCCATACAGAGTGTCCACCCAGTCCTCAAAAAGCACATAATACAGCATTTCATATTACTTTACAAAAATGTACCATTTGCATTCTGGAAATCAAAGAGCACATAAAGGAAAAAAAACCAAACAATTATCACACACAATGCATCCTGGACTTCATTTGCAGACCATTCAGGCTGATTGATCATTGTAAGAGTATGGGGAATCTGCTTCATTAATTACCAATTCATTATAAATAAAATAATAAATAGCAAGAAAGGTGATAAATTGAACACACAGATACAAAAATCTGACAGGTAAGTGATAATCGAGGCAGTAACGAAACACAGAACTGTTCAGACAGTGATTAATCACTGGAAAACTACTCAGAAACAGTCTTAAAGTGGGTCAAGCTGAACCATTAGCAGATAAGCAGGTGGAAACAAGGCTGAGTATTACAGGATGCTTGAGTCCCTGTGGGCATTAAAAAAGTCATTATGGAAAGACTAAAGGCACGGCCAAAGGCTGAGAAATTATGTTCAGGGTGGATCTAAGAGGAATAAACTTGAGAAAATAGGAAAAAGGTACAAAAATAGGCTCTTTAAACAGTCTACTGGTCAGTTAGCTTGTCTGAGCCCTATTCCTGATCACCTCAGTCTAGCCAATATTCCTGCTAAAACATTTTCCTTAACAAATTTTCTTGTATAAACACACTGCCTATCTAGTGTGTGAGTCCTGTAGGGTATATATGTCAGTGTCTGGTGATCCTCATGTGCAAAAGAGTTCTGGGTGTCTGCAATTGCAGAAATATATATATATATATATATATATGTATAATCCCTTCAACTCCTCATGCACGGCTGGATGTTATCCAATGTCTCATAGTACAGCTTTATTATGATGTGATTCTTATGTGGGGTAGAACTCCCTGGAGCAATACTCTGAGGACAAATGAGATGGCTGGCTTTCACTGAGAGGACTGTGCCAAGTGCAGCAAGACATACTGGAGCAGTCTCAACCCTAGCACCTGTATGGTGGGTTTTCTGAAAATCCTTTCCCCACAACTATCCCAAATCTGGACCCTGAAGGAGCAGCTCAGTTCACTCCAAAGCAATCTAACCATGTGGATGACTTGGGGCAATGCATTTGCATTTGTTTCCAGGCAGTAGATATTTTTTGCAATTAAAGGATACCAGCAATTTATTGAAATGCCATTTAAAAACAAGTGTTTAAATACTAGAAATAGTAAAATATTCTATTTTTGATGTTGTAAAGGTTATTTACAAAGACAGCTGCAGTAATAAGTCAGAATAATGCTGCATGACATTGACATGTATTTCACCTCATTTTTAATAGCTGCCATGAACAGGCCTGTTGAGGTAAATGGTGAATGCACCTTGGCATTTCCAGCTTCAAAAGCCACAGTGAAGGATTTACAACCACTGCAACTTTCTAACACTGCTCTGGAAGGAGGAAAAAAAAAAGAATAGTTTAAATGACATCAAGATTGAAGTATTCTGTAAAGAGAAATAAAGTTATTAACCCATTCAGTCTTTTCAGAGGCTGCAGCAGTCAAAGAATGATCCTTTCATACAGTCTGTACTAGCACGCTATAACTCAGAGAAGCTGTTAAAAACACAACCAAGGACATATTCTGTACTTCAGAATTCTCCCTGAGAACAACTATCACAAAATGTAACAGCTTGAATTAGCTCAGTGCTATTTCTCTCAGCTAATTTCAGAGCCATAAGTACAGGCCTCTGCATAAAAAAAAAAAAAAAAAAAAAAAAAAAAAAAAAAAAAAAAAAAAAAATATTTTTTATGCCAAATTCTATAAATGATCACTTGAATAAAAAGGATTTATTTTTAAAAATGGTATGTCTGAGCTTAAAGTCCAAACTTTGTGAAGAGATGTTTTCTTTATACAACATTAATGTGGTGTTGTTTGTCATCTACTTATTTTTCTAGAATTTGTATTATTAATATAAGGAAATGATGGTCAGCTATTCCTTCAGAAGATACTCCTTGATCTTTAAACACCTGCTGACGTATTACCGTTTCCAAATATGCTTGGAAGAAATTTGCAGTGTCTTGCAGAATGGGATAAAAGATTGATCAGATCTGTGAGGAGAGCTCCAGAAAGAAGCACTGAACAGGAAATCTCCTTGTCTGTCTCTCTGCAGCCAATGTATTTCACCCAACCATATCTTAAAACTGTTATTGAAGAGAAGTCTCTGGAATATCTTGAATCATGCTGGTCTTCCAAATATAACCTTTCGCACCAAGACTTTAGGAGAGTCAATACTGCAGGAGCTTTTTTAGAACAAGTCTTGGTAACTTGATGTAACTTGCCTTGCCAGGGTGTCCTGAGTAAAACTAGCCTCCACTATGGGAAGTTCAATGAATTAATTTTATTTCCAAATAAGATAAACTTTTAATTTCTGATTCTGAGGTATTGAGAAACAAAATTTTTTTTTTCTATCATGTCTTGCTCCTTACTCCTGTTTTCTGCTGCTCCTTCCTGTATTGAGAAACAAATTTTTTTTTTTGTCTATCATGCCTTGCTCCTTACTCCTGTTTTCTGCTGCTCCTTCCTTCTTACTCATTCCCTGTGCTCTGCCCTGGATATTCCACTGGCTCCAGTGCCTTCAGGTTGTATCAGCTCTAGCAAGGAGTGCCTCATTCTAAGGCAGGGTCTCCAGCTCTGTCCCTTCAACTTGTCATCTTTCACGTCTCTCCTCCTGTATCTTCGTTTGTGTCCTTTCCTGTGGGTGGCCTCACATTCCGGTGTCACCTGTTACTAGCAGGAACCCATTCTGTCTTTCCCACCTCACCTCTATCCCTTAAAAATATATTTCAGCAGGAGCTATGCGTTCTCCTTTGGCTGATGTTCTGGCATGCAGTGGAATGTTGTTGGCCAGTGGGAGCTGGCTGACAGACACAGGGAGGTTCATCACCTCCTTCTACTCAGGGCACCCCACAGCTCCTGCTACACTAACCCTTCATTACCTGCATTACCTGTGCCCAGCACAGCGCAGGGAGCAGCAGGAGAAGGCTGCCCTGCCAGGCACAGGGAGCCAAGGGCACACACAAGAACAAAGCCAAGTCAAAGGGGCCTCACTGACAAGGGAACAATCCCACAGAGCTGAGCAAGGTGAACAGGGCACGTATGGTGACAGTCACCAAGTCCAGTCACAAGTCCAGATCCCAGATAAGTTCATGATGAATAAGAAATCAAATATGAAGTCAAGCCAGCAGGGCACAGCCATGATCCAAGTCAGATCCAGACACAGTAACCAGGGTATTCTTCAGGATTTCTTCCATCACAGAGGCTGTTTAGTCTGTAGATGTAGATTACTTTTTCTCCTAAACGTGGACAATTTGTATTCTAGAGGCCATTACTTTCTGTTTCATAAAATGACTTTAATTTTGTTGTAAGATGGATATTTGATGATACTTGTAACTATGATCTCTCTGCAGAGCAGTGACTGTACTCTCAAGCTAGGCAGAAGCTTGTTCTTAATGTCCTTGTAGAGCAGCACTGCATGCAAAACATGCTTCCCAGGAAGGTACCAGCACCCTAAGACACTGCCTGACACCGTAATCTCCTTCCATTGTGCATGTTGCCTGTCTTTTGTTGATAATAAGTTCTCATTGTTGTTATCCTGGCTTGGGCTCAAAGCAGTGATCTAGAAATGAAAGACTCTTGTCTCTTATCAGACCCAGGAGCCATTCCAGCTTCTGTCTTGGAAAAGATGGTGTTTAATAGCAATCATTTAATTTTGTAGATTTCTATAAACAACCTTAATGATGTCATTAGAATTCTCAAGGCTGAAAGGTAGCATTCCCAGTTCATATTGTCACATTATGCACGCATGGTCTATTCCAACTAATTGAATTAATTTCCTGTTACAAGAGAAAACAAACAAACAAACAAACAAACAAAAAAGCATTTTAGACCTGAGTTTACTTATGCTGCTATTATTTTTACTCTGGATTTCAGAATTGAATGGAGCCACAAATTTTTCTGACTGGACTTTCTCTTCTCCCTTGACAAACAGTAAATTTGATAAAAGTATTTTCTCCGTCATGTCCCAATCTTTTTAGTAACTTTCAGCTAAGTTCACAGCATATTTTTAAAGGGAATTATTTTGGAAGAGCAGAACAAAAAATTTCTTTCGTATATCCAATCTAAATTTATCTTCTTTCAGTTTGAAACCATTCCCCTTTTCCCTGTGACTGTGTGTCCTTGTGAAAAATCCCTCTCCAGCTTTCTTTTGGGTTCTCTTTAGCTACTGGAAGGTGCAGTAAGGTGGAAGGTGCCTGGAACCTTGTCCTCCCCAGCTGTCTCAGCCTGTGTTCACAGGAGAGGAGCTCCAGCCCTCTGATCATCTCTGGACTCTCTCGAACAGGTCCATGTCCTTCTTTATCGTCTTCATTTATTCACTAGTAATACTCTTGAAATTAATTATGTTGCTTGCACAATGAAGTTGAATTATTCATCCAGGTGTGAGGAGTAAAGCCGTGGTATTGCAAATTCATAAAGTTGCTGACTCTACCAGTTAATTTCTTAAAAGTGGCCTTCAAATACAATGTTGACTACCTTAGAGTTAGTCTGTATAAAGTAACCATTTCTTTGGCAAACTAATGCAAACTTAGAAATACATTTTCGTAGAATAGAGGAGTCAAATGCATAAAAGAGAAGCAATTCAACAGTGGATGATTTGAATTTAAAGTTAATTTTAATGTGTGCCCTGTATTTCAGGAAACTAAAATTGCAAGGTTTTTTTTCCATTCCTCAGAGCTTTCTTAAAACATAAATGGTATTTTAGACTTATAGTTTTAAATTAGACTCGTGAAACTGTACTGCTAGATCCAAGAGCAAAATTAAGTTATATATATAAAATAATCAATAATAAATTGCACTGAACCTCTTGAGTCCACCCAATTAATTGTTGTAGCAAAATAAATCACAGTTTAATAACTTTGAAGTTATTAAATTTACATCAGTGAACAACATTCACATTTGTTGCCAGTCCCACAAGACCGAGATACACATAGCCCCAGTTGGTTGTAAAAAGAACCATTTATTTCAAATTTTCAAAGACATTACTGGAGAGCTTTAAATTAATAGCATTCATATTGTGCTAGGATATCTGAGGGTCCAATACAGCACCTTTAGTCCACAAGTTATTTCCACTGCAGTTAGGATCTGATATAGCTAAATGAGTGCTAATTTGGAGAACCCCATGAAGCCACAATCAGACTTTATAATTTCATTATCAGATTTGCTTCCTTTTTTCACCACACTACAGAGCATTACTACTTGCATTGTCAACCTCTTTTGGTCTCTAGATTGTAACTGACAGAGCTTGATCTCTGCAATACCTTTCCAAGAAAAAACATCTATCAACCTGCTTCTGGCCAAGACTGAAAACTGATGGTGCTAAACTCTTTTATACAGGGTTCAGAAATAAAAAGCTGACACATTGATAATTACTTACTGATGCTGACAGTATTGGCACTGCTTCAGTTGACTGCATCAGTTCTCCTGGATTATTTATTCAGCTTCCTGTGCTGGCTTAAGTTATAAACCTTTTGGTCCATACATTGTCATTCCATATATGGCTACCTGACCTCCCATCCACAGCATCAGTACCGATACATATGATCAGTACTACGTGTAATCATACATTACAGCAGTTTAAATTGATCCCTAAAAGGGAGAAATACAGCTCCTGAGTCACCTGATCTGACTTTGAATTTAGGCCTGTTGCAATCTGGGAATTAGGCCAGATGACTCCAGAAACCCTCTTCAATTTAAATTATGCTATGATCCTGTCATCTAGGGTGTTCTCAATTTTACATTTACTTGCCCATGACTATACTTCCATAAATTAAATTCATTGCTGATAATAACCCAATTTATTCATATCCCAGCACCACAGTGACTGAAAAGTTTTGCTAAATGTGCATTACGTCTCCATTAAATAAAAGATGTGCTACTACCTTAGTGGAAACCTCAAGCAGTAGGAAGAGATCTCACCTTCCAGAAAAACAAACTGATAAGTAAACATGCATTAGTTTCATTTTTCTGTACATATTAGTAACAGTAAAGCATATCTGAAGTTTGGAGAACTAAGCAAGATCTCTTTCACAGAAAGAATGTCATGGATAGAGTTGAAATACCACTTTGCTTCAATTTTCTTTTACACTGAATGGAGACATTTTACTTTTTCACTATCAGGGCCTGACATTAGCAACAGAGGTTGGTGAACGCTGTAAAATCTGACAGTAATGTCTTCCTGAATTTCTGAGTGTATTGACTTCTGCTGTGTTTGTATGTTGCCTTTCACATGTGGTTTCTATAAGCTCTTGTGGTGCTGTGCATAACATATGAGACTACTTGGAGGCATCACAATGAAATTACAGTCAGCAGTATTTAAAGTACTTAACTTTATTTTAATCAATGTGCCAGCTTAAAAAGAGCCAGTTTCACAATCATGTATCCATATTGTTTTAGATATTTTAAATGAATCTTAATTTTCAGGTATTCTCTGAAGAAAATATTGCACAATTTTTGCACAGAGTAGAATTGTCATCTGATTCCATGTGTTCAAAACAGGCACTAAAACTTTTCAAAGGTCAACCACCTGCAGATACTCTCCAAGCAGGCTTATTATATTGTTTGTTGAACGTATTCAAAGATATTATAACTATTAATGTATGTTTTTGTAAATGGGTGGCATGGTTTAACCCCAGCTGGCAACTAAGCTCCACAGAGCTTCTCACTACTCACTACCCTCTGATGGGATGAGGGGAGAGTCAGATAAGTACAAGTAAGAAAATGTGTTTTGAAATAAAGACAGTTTTACAGGGAAAGCAAAAGATGCACACTCAAGCAAAGCTGAACAAGAACTCCCACTTCCCATGGGCAACAGGGATTCATCTACCCCAAAGACAGCTTGGGTCTATTGCGTGCAATGGTTACTTAGGAAAACAATCATCACTCCAAACATCCTTCACCCCCATTTCTCCTTCTTACCCCCACTTTATATACTGAGAATGATGACTTATGGTATAGAATGCCTCTTTGGTCAGTGGGGGTCAACTGTCATCAGGGCACTGTGGAAAATTTAGGACAAAGCATTTGTTACAGGTTAATCTGTCAAATTATAATAAAACCAGAAGCAATTTCTAAACCAATCAGATTTTTCATCATGTACAGAGATTGCTTTTTCTATTACTTGGCAAAAGTAATTTGAATTATTTTGTGATTAATTTCATAGAATCATAGAATATCTTGTGTTAGAAGAGATTCACAAGTCCACAGTCCAGCTGCTGGCATTGGACAGGACACCCCAAGAGTCACACCATGTGCCTCAGAGTGTTGTCCAAACATTTCTTGAACTCTCTCAGGCTTGGTGCTGTGACCACTTCCCTGGGGAGCCTGCTCCAGTGCCCAACCACCCTCTGGATGCCCAACCTTTTTCTAATATCCAACCTAAACCTCCCATGACACAACTTCAGGCCATTCCCTCAGGTCCTGTCCCTGGTCACCACAGAGAAGAGATCAGTGCCTGCCCCTCCTCCTCCACTCCATGGGGGTCTCTCCTCAGTCTCTTCTCCAGGCTGAACAAACCAAGTGACCTCAGCTGCTTCTCATACAGCTTCCCCTCCAAGCCATTTATTTTGCATTAATTTTATTTTGCATTAATGCAATATTTTTCTGGTTGAGATCTCAAACTACCAAAGAAGCAGAAAGATTTTCAGAGTTGTGTAGAACTTCCATGAAAGTCCCGTGCAGTGACTCATTGGACAACAGAATCTTGATCTACTAAGTCAGTGCTAGAGCTGCAGTCTCTTAGGTGTGTTCTCCAGGGAAATTCACTGCCCACAGAATGCAGGGAAAAAGTAGCAGTTTCACAAAACTAGAGTTATTCCTGACTCAGTAAGCTGCCCCCGTCCCTCCCAATTTGTCTTAGTAATTTGTTTCTAACTTGGGCTGCAAAAGATAAACCTGTGTTTCCATTAAGGAAACAGAAAAAAAATATTTTATATATATGTACATATATGTTTTTTTGAAATTCAGTGATTCCACACATTTTTTTGGTGTGCAAAGATGTCAAGAAAATAGCAGCAAAACTCTGAAGGAGATTCTGATTTTTTGCCAAGATGCTGAAAAGACTTCTCAGGTTCACATTAACTTGTGGACACCTCACACTAAATACATTGCGCCCTTGAAACTTCACATATAGTCTAGTAACATGATCTGAAGTGCTTACAATCTAAAAAGTTTTTAATTCCTCAGGCAATTGTTCCATGTTTGTTTGTGTTGGTTTTATCTTTATTTGCTACTCGTACAGATGATTTTAGCTAGACAAAAGTTAGAAAATACCCTGATTTTATAAAAGTAGTAAAGCAAAGCTTTGATACTGAATATAGGAAGAATGCGATTTACTTTTGACATAGCACTTGTATTTGACTAAGTAAGGAGCTGTGCCATCAATCTCGTGAAAGGAAGGGTTGGAGGGACTGTAGAATGATTTCCTTGTGTTGTGGTGAAACAACTCAGTTTCAGAAGAAAGAGGGAAAAATGATTCATAGCAGAGGAGATCTGGCAGAAGACTATCTGGTTTGATATTTGAGATTTTGGACAGGGTTAAATAACATAGTCGTTGAAGGTTAATGCAATGTAAATATAGATGAAAGATGTGAATAAATTAAAATTAAGGTGAGGCTGTTAATGAGTTGCTTCCTTGACCTATGTCCATGAAGCAAGCAGTGCTTGCCTTTCATCCTCTGCTGCAGTTCCATCATTGTTTCATAAAATGAACTATTTTCATTGCTGAAATAAAATAAATTCAGATTCTGCCTGGTTTGTGCAAGTACCTTCCCTCTGAAGTAATTTTAACACCTTTTTTTGGGCAAAACCTGATTAATCATATGAATCCAAAAATAAACTACTAAAAAAGCCTCCATTAAACCACATTATCATAAAGCTGCCCTGCACTTTCTGTTTCAGAAGCTTTTATTTTAATGTGTTAGAAATAATCAGTTATTTTCCTTAGAGTTAACTGTTAACATCACTTTTCTATCAGTGTTGCTTTGCTAAAACAAATGAACCATCAGAGGTACCATTAAAGTGTCCTGCATACTGAATATCAATATTTCAGCACCATATTTCAGATAAGGATGTAATTTTAAGAAACCTATCACATTTCAATTTAGCAGAATTTTTCTCATTGAAATATTTTTGGCAGCAATTGCTGATGTTTACACAGCTTTACTCAGAAATTACCTCCTCTGGATAGATTGCTACACATCACAGTAAATTCCTGACATCAGAAAAAGTTCAGATTTTAATGTTTCTATAATCAATTTCAAATTTTTTCTATAACCAAGTATTGCTTTCTGCTGCAAATATGCAGAGCAGCCAGGGATCTAAATCTAAAGAAGAATCATCACCTAGGCTTTTTAAAGGATTTTTCTGTTTTTAAGTAATAAATTTCAAAGAACCTGTGAGAGGAACATGAAATATAATGGGATTTGGTTTTTTTTTTTACCACGAGTTAGGCACAGGGAGTACTCCGCAGGTCAGTAGGTAAAGGTATTTGTATCCAGATGGGAGCAGAGAGCGCAGAAAAGAAGCACATTTGATTCTCAGCCATGTCACCAGGGAGAATCACCAAATTCTCTGGGTAGTTCCATAAATGCCAACAAGCATAACTAATGATCCCAAGATGTAAACCCTCTCAACTGGAAGCCAAAGCAGGGTTGAGGCTGCCATTCTTCAGTCCAGGGAAGGATGAACCAACAATATTGGCAGCCAGTCACTGATGCAGATGGTGCACCCCTGCTTTGACAACACTTTGGCCAGTGCTAATCAGCTCTGTCATCTTGCATGTGAAAAGCTGTGACAAAGCGCTGAAAACACCCAGTATGTTTCTATAGGGATATATCCTGCACTTTTTAAAACCCAAAAGGACAAAAAGAAGGAAAAATGAGGAAATAAGATAAGAATCAATTTAAAAATTCCTCCATGATTAAAAGAAATAAAGATTGATTTTCAACAACAGAGGAATCTTTAGAGAAGAAAGAATCAGCCAAAGTCTGTATGCAGAGAGTGATTTAAAAGGAGAGGAATTTTACAGCAGCAGCAAATAGCCATACAGGTGTGATGTCATATGAGAGACAAGCAGAACTTTAGTATATGAGGTTATAATTGTTAAAGTGGTTAAGGCTTATGGAAGGCAAAGTTTTGTGCTCAGAGAGGGCCCAGCCCATGGCTTCTCATTCAGCAAAAAGCCCATGGCTTTTTCTTCTGTCCACAAACAGTAAACAGTAACAGTAACAAAATCCTGCAAAAATTCCCTGATTGCTTTTCTTCACAGTAGAAAATGATCTGGTTTTTTCTTTCTGTTTGTTTTCCTTATTTAAGAAGCTAATTATCCAAACAAGGACCTTCCATTTTACTTCATGACTGCTTAACTTTCCTTAAAAGCCTGTAGGTGAGGTGTTTTGTCAGAAGTCTTTCAGAAATCCATTTGGACTCATTTATCCTCTGGTTTGTTAAACGATTCAAAAAACAGCAGTGATTTCTTCTAGTCCTGCCTCACTTTTAAACAAAAGCTGTGCTGACTTTTGTAAACTGAATAATATTTGCCAGTGCTCAAAATTTCTCTGCTTTATTAAATTTTCTGCTATTGGGTCCTTAGAAACATCAGGTTTACAGATCTATTGTTCCCAGAGCTGTCCTGGAAACCTCTTTAGAAGTTGATGTCAGACCAAGCCAATTTCAAGCAAGAGACACTATGCCAACCTTTATAGTTCTACAGTTGGCTCCATTCATTTTTTATAAATCTTGGATAAATGCCATCTGGCTTTGGTAGTTTTTTTATTGTGCATTTTATAAATTTGTTTCTCACTCTCTTTTACACTTTTTTTCCATTTTCAGCAAATGATCTGATTATTCACTCAGAAAAAGGGATCAAGCATGGCAATTTTCCTAGATTCTGTCATAGTAAACTCAGAAAACTGATTTAATGTCCGTACAAGATCCTGATCTTTTTGGAGCCTCCTTTTCAGTGTTGTTCTCCAATTAGTCAGAGTTACTTGCAACTAAGTTTTCTGCTCCTAATATACTGTGAGAAAAAGTTGTTATCTTTTATTCCTTCTGTTAACTGCTCCTCAAAGACTTTGTACTGTGATTTTGTATAAAGAGATTATACCATCAGAACTTTTAATTTAATGTAAATAACCTAGGAAGCATTTTAAGCTAGAAAATGTACACTGAGTACATCTAAAACTTTAGATGTATTTTTAGAACCATTAGAAGGAAAAAAACGCTAAAATGCAGCTTCTTTTAAAGGAGGTGTTCATAAGTTATATGATGTTATTTAAATAAAAACACACTGTGGACACTCACAATTTACAGCATCTGTGACCAAACAATCCAATGGATATCTTCTCATTAGATCAACACCTAGATCATGACATTGTCTTGGGCATCCCTGATTCATCCTTGAGGAAAACAGGAATGAAGAGGTCCCTGCCAACCTTGCCCACTCCTTCTGTGATTTTGTGAAAATATAGTTATTCAGAAGAAAAGCAAAATAAAAGCATTTATTTGCCTAAACTGAAAATAATAAAAGACCCTGCAAACTGCTAAGGAATGTCTTATGGGGAAAAAAAGAAAAGATAAGCCTAATTATTCACCTGTTCTTGTGATGAATTCTAAAGTGGTCAGCAAATGGGAACAAATTAATTAATCATTGCAAAAAAACCCCTCCCATCTAGAAAAAATTTTTGTTTATTATTGTGATACAAATGTTGAAAGTCTGATTGTGTTTTAGACATCTCATAATTTGCAGAAAATATTCAAATCCTAGCAATTCATTTCAATCAGTTTAAATCAGCCTGAGAATTTGCCTTCTTTGAATGCCAGACCTGCTTAAAGATCTTAGAAAGAGGTAAAGAGAAGATGGGGAAATAGAAATTAAATAAATAGAAAATAATAAATGTGAAGAGAAAATTTAATTCTGCACATGAGGAAATAAAGGACTTGACATTATTTTATGATGCCCACCAATAAAATGTTGCTTATGTATTACCGATGTTGGAAAAGAAGAGGAAATTTGCAAAGAGAAAGAAACATTATCTTTGTTAAACTCTTATCAAACTTGGGCCAGTGTGTTTATCACTTGAAACAGCTGCTCACTTAATCTCTGGTATCATGGTAGTGCTAGGAGTATATTAACAGTAGTTGTAACCAATAATTCCTTAACCTACATCCACTGAATTTCAAGTGCTTCCTAGAAGGAGGTCAAGACCATTATTTCTATGGTAAAGAATAGAAAAGAAATATGTGGTGAAAAACTGATAATTCTTAAGTTTTAAAGTCACAAAGAAAATAATTTACATTATTGAACAAATTCTTGTCCTTAAGTGTTCAAATTTCCAATTTATTTATAGTGTATTGTAAACAAAACATATACACACACTTGTGAATACATGCACACACTATTTAAAACATTATTTAATGAGCCACAGTGATCTGTGTCACAGGAAGATAAATCAGCTAGGGTTATGAGGTGGGCTGAACTACATGTTTTGCTAATAGTGAGCTCAAGGTCTCTGTATAAATCTGTGTAATTTAAAGAAGGCTTTAAATCCAGGTCCATATGAACAGAATGTGAACCAGTTTATTTAAATTTTAGAACAGAGAAAACTCAAAATGACTAAGCCAGGACAGAAAAGCAGGTTTGATAAATCAATATCCTCCTACTGCTGTTGCCTTAGAGGATGTGCCTTTACTCTTGTGTTTGGTTTCTGTTAAATCAGTGTCTTGCTGGAAAAAACATATTCATATGTACTCCTCTTCAGTCCTCATGGAGATGCTACTCATGTCAGAGGTGTGCTTGCTCCTGTTCAGCCTCTTCTCTTCAGAGCCTGCTCACCAAGTCACTTCAGACTTACTCTGAAGTGTCCACCTTTTCTTCTGAAGCCCTGGTTATTCCAGGGGATCAAAAAACCTTACTCTCCTTCTTCCAGGGATTTGCCTGCTTTAGTCCTTTCTCTTCTTACAAGAACATGTTTCATAACGAAGTAAAAAAAAAAACCAAAAAAAAAAACAACAACAAAAACCAAAAAAAAACAACAACCCCAAAACACATTCTATCCACTATTTTAAATAACATTTAGATAAAGGAAGTTACTATAATAAAAAAAAAAAAAAAAAAACCAAAAAAAAACAACAACCCCAAAACGCATTCTATCCACTATTTTAAATAACATTTAGATAAAGGAAGTTACTATAATAAAAAAAAAAAAAAAGAAAAGAAAAAAGGAACTCAGTCAGAGCAAGAACACATGGGATAGTTATTTGGTGTTTTTGAATAATTTGATACATTTTAAAATAAGTGGTTTTTTTTATTTCCTAAAGTGATTCATATAAGGTTTTGTTTGAGTTACTGAGGTATTCCCTTCCTGCTGTTCTCATAATATTTTCTTTTAATGATTTAGTTTAATTACTTGATGGCTTTCAGCTTTCTGCAGCTGAATTCTATCTATCTATCTATCTATCTATCTATCTATCTATCTATCTATCTATCTATCATCTTCTGTAAATGTATAGATACCTACAGAGATAGATACATGGCTTTTCTGGTTAAGATTCTATAGTTTAAGGAAACCAGTAGTATGAAAAACAGAAAACCAGCAGCACTGATAAGGGGAAGACAAAAATACACAGTATTAAATATTGGTATCCAGAGCAGAAAGAGGTTGCTCCTTCAGCGCATCATGATTAAAGCCTTGATCCTTACAGGCACATTAACTTTGACATTAACATAAAAATTCCTGGCTTTTAATAAGAGAAAATAACCAAAAATTTTTCTGTTGGTTAATTTACTCTCTATAGAATGTATTATTCATCACTATCCTGCAGAGCCAAAGCCAAGCTACAGTACAATATCAGCATGGTTGCAGTTAGCCCAGTCATCATTTTCCTTCAGAGGAAAACTCCTCTGTGTGTTCACAAAGTTGCATGCAGACTCTGGTTTTACTTTAGCCAAGCAACAAAACACTGACCAAGTGAAGGGCAGGCAAAAGCTGCAGTGCAATTCACATTTCCTGAAGACACACTGTGGGTGATTAAAACAATGCAGGCTGCTTTGTCAAGAGATTCCACACACATAGCCATAACAAGTGTGAATTTTTTGCAATTGTTTACGTTACATATTTTTGAGAAGAAGCTAAGTGATACAGCAGGCTGGAACAGTGATGATAGGGGCAAATCCTCCCACACGAGATGATTGATTATTGCAAGCAGGGAATAAAGAACTAGTGCTTTATATCAGATGTAAAAGAAAAGAACATATGTATTAAGTAGAGTGGGGAAACAGCTGGTCCTTCAGCCTTCCTTTTATGCAAGGACAAGGATCTGTTCTGAGGATTTGCAGTCTTAGAAATGTTCTAAGTTCTGAACTTTTCCCTCTGCCTTTCCACATATGAATTAAAACACTAACTCAGTGCAACAGCAGTAGGGTGTATTTGGGAGGGGGGGCCATCTCTGTGTCTCACATTCAAACAGCATTCATTGCACGGTCTGATTCAGCTGAGGATATCTCACTAAGCAGTGTTGGTCACACCATGTGTCTCTGAGACTCCTGCAAATGAATAGACCTGGATTTGTCATAGGCGCTTCACACCTGCCCTCCCTTCCCTTTTCCAGATGAGACCAGCAATGCTGTTCACTGAAGAGAATACAAATGCATGCAGGAAATAAAGACTATGGAGAAAAGAATTATGACCCCCTTAGAATTTCTTTTTATCTGCGCCAAGCTCAACTCTTCTCCCTCATACTAGACTGCTCCTAGAAATTAGTCATTTGAGTTTGGCGGCAGCTGAGTCACAGCTTCATTTCATAAGTGGATGAGAAGAAAGTGGTATCAGCAGAGACCTCAGAGTTCACTCCTCCCACAGACATCTGGTCTGTCACCTTTAGGAGTGCAATCCAGAAAGTTCCACAGGACCGCTATTCCACAATGAATATGGATTAATTGACCCATAGGTCCATGGTCAGGAGGTAATTTTTGTTGTAAAATAGCTATGAGCAATCTCAGGCATAGCTGGACCCTGCAATACCAACTCCCACTTACTTCTAAGAAACAGACTCCGTTAAAGTTTCCAAAAGGAGGTTTCATATGCCTACACAGAAAATGCCCTGTCATTCCCTGCCCGTTGGTGAACAGATTAGTCCTGAGCATGCAGGAGATAGAATTAGAGAGTCACTAAGGCTGGAAAAGACCTCCAAGACCACTGAGTCCAACCCATCACCACTGTGTTCACCACTAAACCGTATTCCCAGCTGCCCCATCCACGTGCCTTTTGAGCACTTTCAGAGAAGGCGATTCCACCCTGGGCAGCCTATTCCAATGCCTGACCATCCTCAGAGAATAGATCAGTGATTATAATGCCATTTTGTGCCACCCACAGCACACCTCTTTTTCTCACAGCCGTGTATTTCAGAGGCAAGTCGAGCAATACTTCTTTATCTCTCACCAGTGACAACAGGAAGCCTCACATAAGATAAATACCAATATAAATACCAAACAAAGATGCACAGTTTGCTCTTATTTGAGATGATAACACATGAGATACTCAGGAATTCAAATCACATATTTAATTTTTTGTCTCTACCAATTCTGTTTTATCAAACAATGTCTCAGTTTTATAAAACATTCAATTTTCAGAGGTATAGAGACAGTCCTGATTCCTTTTCTATCTATCAGGAGCTGCTGGCTATCCTTCAGTCTGCCACTGATGCATGTGGATGTTTATCTGTGAATGCACAGTTGGTGATAAAACAGTTTTAAACAACACACATTAAAATTTCCAGGATATCCTTAAAGTTTTCAAGTGGAATTTTTGATTCCTTCTGTGTTCATCTAAATCTAGTTTATAAACTATCTGAGTTATATGTATATTTTTTTTTTTACCCAGCTGAGGCAAATATCACTTTCTCAAATAATTTCTCAATAGTGTTAATTAATTTTTTGACTTATTACAATATTACTCAAGGTTGTCATAATTTTTACAGACTGGAAATATTTTAGCCCTCATCAGTCACTATTATATTTTATTTTAATAATTTTAGAGAGGAACACACAGATATTTGATTGTTTGGATACATTTCCCTCTCTAAAGAAAATGTTTGCAGTGATATGCTTGTCAGAGTGGGTGGAGGATAATGAGAAGTCCAGATTCTTGTTTTGTTCCTTGGCATATTTAAAAAGACTTGGTTTGTCATATGAAAGCACTGGAAAACAAATGAGAAGCAGCTGGCAAAGACAAGGAAAACTTAGAAGAACTAGGATTATGTGTTCTTATGAGACACTGTATGTCTTGAGCCAAGGAAGCTTTTGTGACCTACTACCTATGTATTAGTTTGCACCTAATCTTGTATAAATACGTGCAGATGGAAATTCCCTTAACATTGACATTGATTCAAAACACTGACTAAAGATGGAGCAAACTGCAGGTCAGAAAAAATAGAAGACTCACATAGAATATGTTTGAAAATAGGCAACAGAATTGCGACCCTCCAAGTCTCCAGGACTCCAGCAAGCAGTATCAAAAGCGGTAGCAGTGGACTTTGAATGCTTATAAATTGAAAGGCTTTACTTCTTTACACACAAAATGAAAGACTAAATGCTGCAGATAAGACAGGAGAAAATATTATATGCTTATTCCCCCCATTGTTTTAAGAGAAGTCAAACTCTTCCTTATTCCTTATTCATCTGAGTTTTCGACAGTTTTACGGGTAAACAGCTGATATTAATGACTTTCTTGAATTTTCTATTGATTTGCAACATCATTGTTCTTTTCTTGAGTCTTGTTCTTCCATTCATATTTAAAACCAGAAAATAATAAAAATATAATTTTGTGCATTTTGAATGTTATCTCTGTTTTGTCACACAGGAACAAACTACTCAATAAAACTGAGTGGGAAGTGGTTGGATGTAACCCCAGGCAACATATCTGAAAATGTCAGATGAATACATCAGTGTTTCACAGCAATCTCCTGCTGTGAAGGTTTCCTCATGTTTCATTTAAATAGACAGTTTTGTTGCCATATAAAACACTAGGAATACTCAGAGCTTGAATTTTGCTTTGAACAGAGAATCCTTCCGAGGCTTAGGGAAGAATTCTCATAAGAGCATCACAAAGAAGCACACAAAATATGTACACATATTATACATACACATGCAAAATTATATGTATATTTAGTGATAACCGCACCATAATTTTGAGCCTGATATCTTTTTTTTTGATAGAAGCAGTAACAGAAGCTTTCACTTACCATGTCATCCAGCCATACTGACATAGATGCAAATCAGATGGCTGCGTGCTGCTTAAAAAGATTTTGGGTTTTTTCTTCAAAAACATGTTGCTTATTTTCCTGCTGTTGACAGAAAATGGTAAAAAACCATGGCCGATATCTCTAGAAAACCAGGTAAATTCATGATTACCTTAAAGCGTCTTAGGAGTTCTATTTTTTTTTTTTTAAATAATGTCCTGAGTTAGCTAAGATAGAGTTAATTTTCTTCACAGCAGCTGGTAGGAGGCCATGTTTTGGGTTTGTGCTGAAAACAGTGTTGTTAACTCAGGAGAGTTTTAGCAATTGCTGAGCAGCCCTTACACAGAGCCAAGGCATTTTCTGCTCCTCACCCCACCCCCCCAGAGGGGAGAATGAGAGTACACAAGGAGTTGGGAAGGGCCACAGTGGGACTGCTGACCATGGTTGACCAAGGAGACATTCTATACCATATGGAATCTCATGCTTAGTATATAAACTTGGCAAAAGAGAAAGAAGGGGGAGACAGTGGGAGCAATGGTGTTTGTCTTCCCAAATCATGGTTACATGTGATGGAACCCTGCTTGGGATGGCTGAACACCTGCCTGTCCATGGGAAATGGTGAATGAATTATTTGTTTTGCTTTGCTTGTATGTGTGGCTTTTGCTTTTCCTTTTAAACTGCCTTTATATCAATACCCAAGTTCTGTCACTTTCATTCTTCCAATTCTACCCCCCATCCGTCTGGGGAATAAGAAACATTAAAAGCTGCCATTTGCCCCTTCTGTTACACAATTTCCAAATTGTGCACAAAGACGGATTAATTGTTGCTTCCTAAACAGAGGAAGTGTGAGTCCTTAGTTTCTAAATTATGTAAAACACACTGAGGTTTGGAGTGAGGTTCAGCTATGTTTGCCTGCCCGTGATTTCACATAGAAAGCTTTTAATGTTGACCCTTTCCTATTAAAATAGAACCCATAAGAGGTGATGGGACTGTGCACATCTTTACCTTAAAACAGGACATAGCTTACTGCAAGTTGTGAAGCAAAATGAAGTAATCAGTCAACTGTTGTGGCAATTGCTTTATGTTCTGTTATGTTTTGCACTTTGATTGGTGCTAAATGAACTCTAATGAGATTTACATAAAACAAGCTAGGAGGGAGAGCAAAAGGTGGGGAGTAAAGAAAAGAAATTCAGGAGGCTGGGTTTAGACTTCAGAATTCATTTGGGTTTTTATGTATCTTTAAATCCTAAACACAAAACTCAGTATTACTCAGCTGTTCATGGGGAACAAAATGAGCTTAGGAATCATTGATGCAAAGACAGCCGATTCATGTATAGTTGGATGTTTCTGTGCATTCCACATTTCTATGAGGAGTGAGCCATTCTTATAAATCTCTCAAATAATGTGTCTTGGTAGCAAAGATATTTGCCACTTCAGTTGCTTTTGTTAGCAGAACTGTCTGAAAAATAAAGCTTTTGATCCATAAGAAATTGGCTTTTTGTTTATTACCCAGTAGTGGAAATTCCTGTATCTGTATACAGTGAAACTGATTTCTGCAAGAAGGCCTTGTGGTAGGATTCAACACTAAATGAAACAAAAAACAGGGTTTGCCTTGTTTATAACATCTATGTTGTTATAAACCTCATTTAATATCTGAAGCTGGACTGCATCAAAGTTCACTGGAAAAATGCCCTCAGACCTCTGGCTGGATTGAGGTCTTTTGACAGCAAAGAAGAAAAGGACATCATCAATAAAAACCCAAGGAGAGGTGATACCAAATAGCAAGTGATGGATGATTTTCTGTGTAGAATACCTAGGTAAGAGCCAAAGCTGTTGTGAGTTGTACACAGCAAGAAGGTATCAGCCTCTTACTGTTAATGAATGTTTTGAATGATATCTGCCACAGTTCTGGGCTGTACCTCTGCAAAATCTGAAAGTGATAGAGAGAAAAATTATAAAAAGTCAAGAAGTTGAAGAAGTAGCCTCAGAGGAATGATAAAGTAAGCGAAAGGATGATTTTTTTTTTTTTTTTTTTTTTTTTTTTTTTAATGGGGGCAATACTAAATCTGTGAAAGACTGACATTATGGAGTGAGAAGGTTAAGTTAAGGTATTACATGGGAATGCAATACAGATGTGATGATATGATATCTTAAATTACCACTAAACATTAAACACAGCCAAGAAGCAAGCTGTCTATGGAGTCCCCATATTTCTCAAAAACTACAAATATAAGTATCAGAAAAATTGCTTCCCACAGAAAAGTTCTGTATTTGCAGACACTTGAGCACAATGCTTAAAAGCTTTCTGCCTTCCTTTGTGCTTTAGAGAGGAAACATATTCTACCTCTAGAGTTATTCTAAAATTAAAATATCTGAATTGCTGTAGAGCAGAAGGGCCTTTTCAGTTCAGCCACTCTTGCATCTCAGTTTGATATTGCTGAAAGAATGAGTAGGCAGCAATCAAATTCCACACCTCTCTGATACCCTTTGAGAGGAAGCAGTTGTGCTTCTAAACAGAGCTCTGCTGAGCAACAGGGAGTTTGCTGTTAAATACTGTTGCAAATATATAATTGAATTGCTTTCAATGGCTGCTACAAAAGCAATCTATGCCTCCAGCTCATGGGATAAAACCTTAGAGCAAAACAGTTTAATAAAATACATTGCTTCACTGTGATACTTCTAATTTTGTGTGTTCTATTGGGATTTCTTTTTAAAGTATGAAACTTCTTTATATTTATTAGCTTTCCAGAAAATTAGCAACAGTAATTACAAAATCCTTCTTAGGTTCGCAGGTTACTCTGATTTTACGCACGGTTAACCTGTAGAAAATACCTTTGCTTCCTTGGGCTTCAGCTGCTTTTGTATCCTAATGAAGACCCAGGGATAAAATAACAACAACTGAGCATAGTTAAGTATTTCATATTGAATTACAGGGAACTTCCTGAAGTGTGCAGTTTCTGAGAACTGTTTGTGTAATGCTTTTGTTCTGTATACAGACATTAGTATTAGGTTTGTACGACTACCTTGAACATATAAATGAAAATTGAATTTCTTTATAATTTTTTCTCTAGGTAGGTGCCAAGAGCTACACAAGTGCTTCAGAGGCTAAAATTTAGAGAGGAAAAATTATGACATTTTGCTGTTTTGAAGGAATCTAAGTATTTTGCCTTTCCATATGTTTAATTCTATATTTTATTGACTAAACTGTATGTAATTCATATTCTATATGAAAATATTTATATGTATCCTGTGTGTTTGATAGAAACTTAAGCCATTCATCTTGTACAATGTTTAATAATAGTTTATTCAATTCTACTCAAGAGATCACTAACAACAGCAGATATCTGGCTAAAATGATCCAATTTTTGAGTAGTTTCAACTAATTATTGTAATAAATTTTGGTACATTGAAATTTGAAACACCATGTGGATACTCTAGGGTAGTCTTTTGCTGTGTGCTAGAAAGCATTCATTGGTTATAGAAACTTTTGAAATTATTTAAGCCTTTATCAGAGATCTTATGCACTGTTTTGGGAATTTTATTTTGAAACAGTAATTGCACTGGTCTGATTTGTACTGTCCTTTTCACTGTCATGTAGGTTTTCCACAGAGCATACCTTGTATGTGTTAATTACTAGAAGTAGTTTTAAGGGCCTGTTAACTTCATTGACTTTATGTAATCCAACAACTGCCAGTGCTTATATGGCACTGCTAAAAATGACCTTGATATTTAAATTCTTGGTACCATTCATTTGCAAACCAAAGTCCATGGCACATCAATTTGATGAAGCAAAGTCTGGAGACAGATACACAGAAAAGTAGGAATAGGGAACATAATAAAATGAATAATTTTGAGAGTTAGATTTAAATAATCCCTGTGAAATTCAGGAGCATAAAGGTCAGTTAGCTTATTTAGCAAAGCACACTGACTAATGTGTAAACAATTTTGTAGTGAATAGAAAGACTCACCAATGACTGAAAATTAAAAATATTGAACAATGGGTTCACTAGGAGCAAAGGTAGTCGGGAAATTGAAGGTTATATTGAGATAATTCTTTTTATTTTGTGAAGAGAGGTTTTAATCAAAAGAAGAAACCCAGGAGGCCTCTACCTGGTAATTTTTTATTTCAGAAAGAAACAAGTAATAAATACTTTGAGACAAAAGAGTCACAATTCTTCTGTAACACTTATATGAAGCACTCTACAATATACTATTTGAAATCTTCTAAGTATTTATTCTGTGAGTACCAGCAAAACTCTTGTGCATTAGTCTACCTTCTCCTTGACCTCTGAACAGCAATATATTTATATAACATATATCTGAGCTTCAGAGAATAATAACGAGCCAAGTGACCACTGGTATAAAAAGTGGTAAAGAAAAATTTCCTTTGATACATCTTTTCCAGGAATACACTGTCACATGAAAATTTTCATTCCACTATGCCATAAACCAAAGCATTACAACAAACACAAGGTGGTCAATAATACATAATTACAGAAAAAAGACAAATGTTTCAATTAGAAAAACTTGCCCTGGAGGCATTTTTAAAAGGTTCTTGGCATCAAGTCTTCATGTAGAGATATAAATTCTGCAAAATCAATATAAATCAATGTTGTGGCATCAAGATGTACTCCTAGACTAATAGAATAGCTTGGTTTGGAAAGGACCAGTAAATGTCATCTAGTCCATCCCCCTGCAATGAGCAGGGACATCTTCAACTAGATCAGGTTACTCAGGTCTCCATGCAGCCTGACTTTGAATGTTCTTGGGGATAGAGCATCTGCCATCTCTCTGGGCAACATGTTCCAGTGTTTTACTACATTTGTGATAAAAAAAATTCTTCATTATTCCTAGGCTAAATCTATCATCTTTTAGTTTAAAACTTTGCCCTATCACAACAGGTCCTACTAAAACATATATCCTCATTTTTCTCATAAGCCCTTTTGAAGGGTCTTGTCGGAGGTCCGAAGGACCTCAAGGACCTCAAGGAGGTCTCCCTGGAGACCTCTCCAGGATGAGCAGCTCGTTCTCTTTGCATCTTTCCTCATAGGAAAGGATCTCCAGCCTTCTGCTCACTATTATGGCCCTCCTCCAGACTGTCTCTAATCCTCTGGTCCGTGTCCTTCTTATGCTGGGGGCTCCAGAGCTGGACACAGCACTCCAGGTGGGGTCTCACCAGAGGAGAGCAGAGGGGAAGAACCCCTGCCCCGTTCCTCAGGGCTGCCCTCAATCTATTCTCCACCTAATCTGTATTTGTTCTTGGGATTGCCCTGACCCAGGTACAGGACTTGGCCTTGGTCATAGGAGTTGCATGGGCCCACCTCTTAAATTTGTCCAGGTCCCTCTGGATGGCATCCTTACATCAGGTGTGTCAGCTTGGTGTCACTTGGTCTTGCCAGCAAACTTGCTGAGGGTGCATCCATCTCACTGACTATGTGATTGATTTAGATTAAGCAGGGCTGGTGCCCATATGGACCCCTGAAGGACACCACTTGCCACTGACAACCCCCTGGAGATTGAGCTGTTGACCCCTAGTCTCTGGATCAAATCATCAAACTAAATCCTTGTGCACTGAACAGTCCATCCATCAAATCTATCACTCCAGTTTGGACAGAAGGATGATGTGGGGGGCTGTGACAAAGGCTTTACAGAAGTTCAGATAAATGACACCCTTGTCATTTATCTTGTGTTCCCTTGTCCACTGATGTAGTCACTGTCATAGAAGGCCACCAGGCTGGTCAGTCAGGACTTGCCCTTGGTTAAAGCCATGTTGGCTGTCCCAAATCACATTCATGTGTCTTAGGAAAAGTTCTGGGAGAATCTGTTCCATGACCTTCTTAGGCACAGAGGTGAGGCTGACAGATGGGTAGCTCTCAGGGCTCTTTTCTTGGGTTGTAATGGGAATTACAGTCAGTTAAATGAATTATTCAAAAATGAGATGTTCACACAAAATAAAATATTTTTTTCTGTTAAACAGAAAGTAAGGCAAGGTTCTTTAATCCTTTCCTTTGCATTTTAAAATTGTGGGAGTATCTAACACAATAATGTTGAAATAATAGATCAATTTGATGTTATTCGATATTGCAAAAGGCAAATTATAGGTTCAAGTGTAGTGTGAAGTATTTCTGAAACAAACATGTAGCAAGCATGGGGAAAAGAAAGATAACCTGTCACCATGAGATATAAGAAGAACTCATACAGAGGTACATGTGGCATATAATTTTCACATTTTAATTTGATAGTGCCCTTAGTGCCCCATATTCTTGTTCTATTCATTGATTGTTATCATTATGCTCAATTCTACTTAGGAAATTTGCCATGACTCTTAGAACTATGACATGTGACACTAACGATTTTGACAGGTTTAGTAACACAACTGACAGCTCATTTGCAGTTTTCAGATTAAAGCGCTCTGTGTCAGTCCTTCAAAAAGATAAACATGCACAGATGTCAATAACTGCACACAGAGAGGGAGAATTTTATGGCAATATCTACTTTGCTAAGGACAGGGTAGAAAGCTCCGGGTCTCATAAAACAGTGAGCAGAAAGCCTCCTTACTAGAGGTTAGGAAAAAGAGTGAAAACTTGTATTCTAGTTCACATAATGTAGGTAGGGTGATATAAGCCATGCAACTTTGACTGTAAGTAGGTGTGTCTGCTACTGTGGGAGCTTCTCTGTGAGCTGGAAGATCGTTTAGGATGTCAGCATTCAGAGCACAGGACCACAGTTTTTTGTCTGTGGTTGATGCAATCAGCTGCTGTTTTCATTACCTGTCTTCTTAGAAATTATCTCTTGATAATGGAAAAGTATGGGGAGTCATGTGCTTTATATTGTCTGTTTGCTGTGTTATGTTTTGTTATGTCATGTCATGTCATGTTATGCTATGTCTTGGTGACTTAGTGCACTCTTGACCCCAAATGCCTTAATTCTGCAGACTGCATGTGTGCTGGCAGTTACCAGGAATTACAAGGCAATCAAACCCATGGGGACAGGGTCCTTGCACACTGCCAAAATGCTGGCAGAGCCACCAATATTACAACAGTTTGCACCATCTGAGGAGCTGCCCCTGTATGTGGAAGTCATGACACATGAACCACTATGAGCAAAGCACCTTTAACAGTAACATGTTGTACATATATTTTGTGAGATCCTTGCTTGCCCAGAAAAACGGATTTCAACATGAATTCTTCTGAACTGGTGTATTAAATGAAAATGTTTACAGTATCAATACATCCTTATAAGGAGCTGCATTTTAAAAAGCCATTAACTGTTTCTGAAATAATGGTGCAACCATTTTCAGGGCTACTTATCTCTTTCAGAGTAACATCTTTATGTATTAGTTTTACAGAGCTAATGTGTTAATTGCACTGATGTTGTAATTATGTTTTATGTGACTCAGGTATGCAACAGCTGTCGACCTTTTTAGTGCCACCAAACCAGATAAGGCTGATACACCACAAGAAGAATAGTTCACACTAAGCATTTTAAAAGTAGATAAATCATATTAATACCTCATTAGCCTTCAGTCTTCCATACACACTCATTAAGTAAAAAAGTATGTTACAAAGATTGCTCAAGGTTAAGCAACAGCTACAAGAGCATAAATGAACCTATAAATGCATAAATGAATTTTAAATGAATAAAAAAAAAGTTGTTATTTGTTCCTACTAGGAAACATTCCTATGGGGATTTTGTTATCTTCCATTGGTGGTTGTTTATGCTACTGCAACATGCTGTAACAGTAATTTCCTATGATATAGGCTTAATACCCCAACTCTGGGTTAAATAAATGCTGTTACAACCATTTTCAACTCTTTTTGAAAATGATAGTTTGTATAAGCATGTCCTTAAGGTGAAGGAAACCTAAAGATGTTCTATATCAAGGAGAGTGTATTACACATCACATTTTTACCCTGTTTCTGCTGCAGTTGCCCGTTGAAAACAGCTCCATGTTCAGTGTATGTGCTGAGCTTTGTGGATATCTAGTTGGAGCGCCACTGAATTAATTTAATTTCTTTTTTTCAGGATTCACTTCATGCAGCTTCATTAATGGAGAAATGAAGATATGGAAATGACCTTTTCCAAGAAATCATCTAGACTTAATCCCATGCACTGAGGAAGGAGAAGACGATTCCTGACAGACACTGGTCTATCTCAAACACTGAAGAACACTTGCCCTGTTTTTCCCTAGTTTTCTGTTTCAGTCCTCTACCATCATACAGTAGAAGAGCTTTTCCCACCACCCCAGTAATAAGTACTTTTGTAGGTTAAGTTCATTTTTCCAGTCACACATTTATTGTGTTCACAAATACTAATTACATCTCTCTCTCCTGGTAGCTTATATTTTTAAAAGAAATCCTAATTCCTTCAGACTTCAGACTAGACAGAGAAAGCTCACTATGCAATTTGCAATTTACATTAACCCAAGCTGAATGTAAAGCCAGTCCAAACTGGACACAGCTTCAACTATGACCTTTGAGCTGAAGGAAGGGGAAGAGCAGAGCGAAGTCTCTATCATCCCAGTGCCTCCCTGCTGGTGCTGTGTGACTGACCTCTGGGCTTTGCCTCCTAACTGTAGACTCTATTCTTCTGGGTTTCTGTGAGCATGATTTGGACACTAAGGGTCAAGGGAACAACTGCCCTAGAAAAGAAGCAGGAGTGCTGAAAGGCCCTTTGCATCAATAATTTCTTAGATGTAGTTTACATTTTTAAGTTAAGGTGGTTAAAATAAGAAAATCTGGTAGGACTAGTTTGCTTGCTAGCAGGCACTTTATTTCCTTTATCTTGGATATTACACCTTGGCACACACAGACCTCTGAGGAATGCATGGATTCTAGAAGTCTCCTGAGTGACACAGGAGCAATGCGAGTGAAGAAAGCTCCAGGGTGGAGAAGGTAGACAACTAGAATTCAGTGAAATCTTTTCCAGCCAGTACTCATTGATTTTAACCCTCTCTTATGCATCTGCAATTTCTATCTCGTGTGTTTCCAAAACTTTAGCTTCTGCAATGAAACAGGCAAAGATTCTACTAATAGACACTTCTTCACCTCTTTTTAATAAAAAGACAATCAGTACAGCAGTTCTACTTCGTGTACCGAGTAAGACAGTGTCCTAAGGGAAAAATGCTATGTGAACATGTAATCAGAGATTGTATTGCAAATCATATGTAGAAGAAAATATAAGACAATGTCAAATAAACAGTGTTCCTACCTTTGGTTTCATACTTTCTAATTTTTGTGTCTAGTTTCTTGTGTTTAAGCACTGGAGGTGCTGGGAAAGATCACTTGTAGGTAGGGGGAGTGCTTTTCAATCCCTACATGACCAGTAACAAACAAATCTTGGTGTTACGTAAGTCAGGTCATGGATCTCTTAAACTAACACATACAAATGTGCACAGCCAAATGCACTAAAAAGCAAACTCCCCAAAGCAAAGCTGTCCACATAAGTAAAGTCTCTACATTGCCTGGGAAAAATGCAGTTGAACTGTGGGAAGGTGTTTTATGAATATCTGACAAGTAACAGGGTAATTCTGTTGCATTAACCAAAAACTAAAAATAAATCTACCAAAAAAGAGAAAGATAAAAAGGACATGAGAGTACTTTCTATTGGTAGAAATTTTTAAATAGAATGGCACATCAAACTTGTGGGCATTTATTCTGTGTGAATGTTTGTTGAAAATGGTCATTGGTAAGTTTCGCTGTACAAATATTGTGTTAAGGAAATTGGGAAAGTTACATTTTTCTGTACCTCTCCAGTAAACATCTGGGGAAATGTCAGAGCTTAATGGTAATCCAGGGCAATAAAATGAAAAAATAACAGTGATTCTTCACCTTCACATTTGTTTTTCATGTTTCCTTTGCTCAGTTCCTAGAGGGTTTCCAAGCACAGTTTGATTTGGACTGAAAAAAACCACCCAGATTTCCCTGAGGAGCTAGTACAAAAATGTAAAGGACATAATGCACTGTTTGGATGTGGTTGGGAAGACATCAATGCCATCAGGTCCAGCATGAGCAGTGACACACTAATGTTCCATCTGATCATCCAGGTGTTTTCCTGACAGACAGGTAAAGTTTCTGCTACACTTATCTTGACTGTGGAAATGTTTTTGACATGTGTGTGATGATCAGAACAAGAGATTTGGTTTGTTATCATGCTTTACCAGCAAGATAGCAGTGGGGCTGTGCCAAAGGTAACCCCAGAGAAAGCCAATACCATGATTTGATTTTTAACCCTTTTCCATTTTTTTTGATCTTCCTTTTCTCTGCTTTTGTACCATCCTTTCTCCATTCCAGCTTCCTCCCCAATAAGCAGCTCACTCTTAATTATTTCCTTCCCATTGATCCTTATTTTACTACACCAAATTTCATATTTCTAATACTTTTAACTTGAATCCAGGTAAGTTCTACTACTAATGTGCATTTTACATAGATACTGTCTGCCCACACTAAGGCTTCACTCCACAAAAGGTCTGATATTCCCCTTCCATGATATGCAAAGTCTGGCCATTTTTCTCAATTGACTTCTTGTGAAGTCCAGTCACCTTTCACAGTGTTTTATTTAACTTTTGGCAGCTTTTTATACTGTTATCTGTCACATCCTACAGCTTCTAATATCATATGCTGTAGTCCTCCTTTTTTTTTTTTTTTTTTTTTTTTGTGGGTTAAACTCAGCAACCTGATCATTTGCAACTGCTCACAATTAATGTAATATTTAAGTATTCTTATACTCTGGTGAACAAGCAACAAAGTTATTCTGTTGGAACTGTCAGGTAGAATGAAGAAATAGTTAATTGTCCATATGTTTATTAGCAGAGAAGAAAACAGGAAGCCACTAGACTAGATACCTGCAAGGAATGCTGTCTGCACTGCTCTTAATAATGAACAGAGGGGAAGGGCCTGATTTGATGTGGTGTGTATAGCAAACACTTGCAGACTGTTTGAAAGATGACTCTGAAGCAAAACTTAGAGCATATCTCAGCAGCGTTTTGAAAAGCTGAGTAACAATTTTTTGTCTCATGAATAGAAGAAAAATGATTTTGGACTATCCTCTTTTGTACATAAACAGGACTGCAATTAACTATTTGTGATGTCTCTATTAACAATGCACTAGTGTAGTGTTCATGGTTTTTCAGGATAAAGGTGGATGGGGCTGTCCCACAGTGAAGAGTGCTGTCACGCTTTGGAAGAAGATCCTAATGGTAACAAAAAGAATAGAAAACAAGTCATAAGCCTGGACTTTGAGTAGTGCCAATATTTTTTCATTAGAAAGGCAGACACCAACTTCTAATCAGCAATGCTCAGCACAAGAAACTTGTAATTAATCCTGTACCAGGCTATCAGCTTGGAAGAGCCATGGAAGATGTCTCTGATCACCAGAAAGAAGCAGATGATGGACACAAATGTCATCTCTTTCGGGGAGTAATCAGATAATGCATCGTCCTGGAAGCCACTGTAAAGTGGAATGGTGGTTTTCCTTTTGCCATTTGTTAATGTTAAAGTCACTGAAAAATAATCAGTGTTGTGAAAATTTGTTGTTCTTTGAGGATCTGGATGGCTGCTTGGTAGAGAAGTGAATTTAGTTAGGAGATGGTTTTTGCACAAGGATGAAAGAATGAAAGGGTAAGAAGAACACAGATTTGCAGAAGAACAAAGATTTTGATGCTGCAAACTATGGAAAAGCTCAACAAGTGAGGCCACATTGAACCACAGGGCTTTCCATTTCTTTCCCTTCGTGAAACACGAGTCACAGTTGGCATGCTGAGTCTTTTAGATCCTGTTATGTAGGTCGGGGTGTTTAGGGAAATAAAGTTGGAGAGAGTTGGAAAGAAGCACTAATTTCAGTACAAAGGTAAAAGTTGTATTAAGAAGCAGAACCTTCCTCTAACTGTTTTGCAGAGTTTAAGTGACTTGCCTAAGATCCCTCAAGCTTCTGAATATTTTCTAGAGGTTTTTCACATTCCTTACAATGTCAAGGAGATCTGTCACTGCTTCAAATTTAAAACCTGTAAGAGTCCTGGGGAAAAGCCAACATATAAAGTGTTACTGGGGAAGGTGGCTTCAGTCAATTTCTAGTTAAGGAAATGTAAACTTTCCCTGTGAGAACAGCATGTTAAAAACCCAATAAACTACATCAGTACTAGGTAAAATTGGGATGTTCTGCCAGCATTCAGACCCTTGGGATGCAGCAATAAATGAACAGAATTTGCCATGATTATGCTCTGTTTGATACTTCATATGAGATGGCAATAAACCTTGAGCTCCAAGAACATGTTTACAGCAGTGAATCAATGTTGTGGCGCTACTAGATTCAGGTTCCTGAGATGATATTTCATTGATAAAGTCATATCACTGGTTGCTTAATATTTGTTTCAATGTTCAGGTGGTTTAGCATTAAAGAAGGGGCACCAAAGTAGAAAACAGATTGACCACGGATAATAAAAAAATTGCTAATTTTTCTGTATGCTAGCGGTCTGGGGAAAGTTATGTATGACAAATTTATGAGATTCTGAGCATTACCTGGGAAACCAAGTGTATCATTCAAACGGGATAAGAGAAGGCTTAATGCAGAAGGTGACTTATGATGGAAATCAACACCATGTCAAATCACCTACACTGTTACAAGACAAATTGCAGGCATGATGGAGAAAGGAATTTTATATTGTCTGTTCACTGAATTTTATGCCAACAGCTTTACAGTTTTCATTTGTGATCAGATTTTCCTTTTTGAAGGCAAATTCAGTCAGAATCAAGAATTAGCTAGCCATGTCAAAAAGGGCAATAGGATTCTCTATGTCTTTAAGGAAGAAGGAATTAAACAGCAACCAGCTCCTTCCCAATACAAATACCTTTATCAGGAAGTTAGTTCCTCAACTGGTAGTCTTTCTCTTCTTTTTTACTCCTCTCTCATAGTTCAGTGGGACTAGAAATATTTCTTTCTTACATGTCTTTTTAGTTAGCCTTTAAGCCAGTTACCTTTTGGATATGATTATGCAATACAAATAAATACTTGGCAAGTTGTCCTTATGTTTGGATGAAGATAAGATCAAAAATTGTCACCATAAAAATTATTTGTTACTGGGAAATATTTTCCAGAGAAGCTGTGGAATCTCCATCCTTGAAGATCTTCAACCTTCATTTGAGGTCCTGAGCAAACAGATATATCTTTGAATTCAAGACATCCTTGGAGAAGGAGCTTAAACTAGAGATGTCCAAATTTACTTTCCAGAGTAAATCTTTCCATGGTCGTCTGATTCCAGTTATAAACTGGTAAATGAAAGCATAAGTTACCTTTAGGTGAGAAACAGTTTCTGTTATTAACATTGTGTCCTACTTTTAAAGTTACTGCAAATCCAGTCTGAGTATTTGAGGACCCCTATATGAAGGACATAAAACAGGCTTTGATATATGCAAAAAAAGAAGATCTATAGCCCCTGCAAAGCCTGACTTCTCTGTAACAAGTTGTTAGCTAGGTTTTCTAAAGTATAGTATCCAGTCCAAGACTGTAATTTCAGCATCTGAGATAGCAAAGATACTCTCCATCAGATTTCAGAACAACCCAAAGTCTGCAATCCTTCTTAGCACACTAATATCTAGAGTTCCACTGCTGACAATGTAATTGTCCTATAGCTCAAGATTTGGTCAGTCTTATTGATGCTGTAATGTTCTTGGTGCTAATGGAAAGTTAACATTGTGACAAAACAAATTATATCACTGCATACAGAGAAGACTTTTAAATACTAAATTAAAGAAAATTTTCACTGTTAACACATTCAGTAAGTTAAAGTCTTTGCTCAGTCACCTACCAAGCAGAAAAAAACAAGTACAGTTTTTCAAGAGTTCATTATGGATTCCTGAGCTCAGTGTAAATTCAAGCACCTTGTGCTGACTGTAATTGACTGGAGTGGGCAATTAATAGTAATAAAAAATAAGCAATTAAAAATTATTTGCAAACAATTAATCATTTCCACTCCCAAAACTGAAGGCCCAGGTGTTGGAGATAATTATTAATTAGTGATCCATTTTATTTTATTTCTGGATATGCTATCCTGAAGGATTTGTCAGCAAAGTGTATGCAGCATTCTCCGCTTGGCAGAGGGAGGGCAGATAAGTGCAACACAACTTTGACTCAGTTATTAAGCCATAATTAGTAGAATTGTCTCTCTGCTTTTCACCTAATATAGTTGATAGCTGGGAAAGGAAGTCTGAAAATAGAACTGATTGCCCTGGAAATAAAGTAATTATGAAATTAGATTATAGCAAGGAATCCCTTTTGGTGTCAGGCTCACTCACTTTCACTACCTGTGTGTGCTAGTCAGAAAGTTATTCTCAAGAGGTCACCTCAAGAAGAAAATAACAACATTCAGAATCAGATTTCTACCCCCTGAACAAATTAGAGACTAATATGAAGTGTCTTTCCACTACATGTAGCTAATGAAAGAAAGGAAGGTTTTCAGACACACTGGTGAGGAGAGTCACAAAAGCTAAATCATGCCAGACTAACTTAATCACCCTCTACAACAAAAAAATATCTTCCATCAACACCGGAAGAGCAGTGGATGTTGTTTACCTGTATTTGAGAAAAGCGTTCAATGTTGTTTCCTTTAGCAGTCTCATGGACAAACTGGCGGGATACAAAGTGGATGGCTGTCACGATCCGTCCTAGAGGACAAGATTCGTGGAGGTTCTTTTCATTGATCTCAGGGTGCAAAAACTGACATGACAAGGGGATTTGCAGAAAAATAAAAGCAAAAGTACTTTTTATTTAATAACTACAACAAACAATGTGTTAAGGAGAAGGGGAATGAAGAGAAGAGAAAGAATAAGGAAAAAGAGAGAGAGAGAGAAGAGGTGTATAGCTACCGGACATGCGGATGACTTCCCTCGAAGTCCAGTCGACGAAGAGCCTGTCGTCTTCACATCAGGGGAGATCTCCAAGTGTACCAGCCAGCTTTAACCACTTTTATAGTCCTTTCGATTGGGGGAAGGACACACACATTTGGGTGGCCTGTGAGATAGGTGGGAAATGGGCTAACTAGAATATAGGTTGAACAGCTTTGTATATCTGAATTCCTGATTAGTATTTTTGGAGCAATGTTTCATGCCACCAGAAATTAAACCCTATAAATGGCACAATATACAGTGAAAAAGTGCTTTCAAGTACTTTGTATATTTAATACTTCTGCTTTACTAGGGGCATTATGTAGTTTCCCAGCATGAGATTTTTGGAGTATAGGACAATAAATTAAGCAGCATTCTCAACCAAAATGAAGAGATCCTAGGAGACGTGTTTCTCATGTAAATGAGTAGGGCAAAGATTCGTAACAGGTAGGGTATCAAACATTAAGTTGTCTAGTATTAAAAGTAACTGATAAGAAACAAATGCTCATATGCAAAAATACAAGAATTCCTGTTGAGGGCAGAACATAGACTCAGCTGGTTTTGTCCCTTGAGAGAGAGGTTGAGGCTGATACTCTAAATGAAAATGAACTCTTGGGTAATACAGCAACCTATTGTGAGATGATAGACTGTAGTAAAGGGAACTTCTTTCCTAACTTCTGCAGACAATTAGCTTCTTCCCTCCAGCATGAAGTTTAATAACCTGTGTCATTATATTTCCTTGCATAGCCAGAATGCTAATGCTATTAATATTAACTTCAATCAGAGTGCTGAGTTGAAAAACTGCTTTCCAGCATGTCAGGACCTGTTCAGTTCACTACAGACAGATAGAAATTACTCTGTCATAGCCTACTGACAGGCTGATGGATAACACCTTCTATCAACACATGTTTAGAAAAATAATGTCAAAATAATTTCACAAGAAATTAAATTATCTGTATTAAATGATGAGATGAATAAAGATATAATAAGCTGAAATTAGTGTTTAATCAAATAGTTACCTTTACTAATGCCGAGAAACACGTGGAGATTTCAGAAACATTCTCACTAAAGTAATTTTAAAAGTCTGAGGAAAAACATCCTTTTCTCTCCTGGTTCATTTGCTTAGGAAGTGGGACTACAATTTAATTCCCAGTCTCAGTCTTCCCCTCATTGACTGCAGAATGTGCTATTGCTCTAAAATGAATGTAGTTGTTCTGGAAGTGCTTTAATCCGGTGACAGATGCTTAGGTGGACTTGTGATACAGTAATCAGAACCTTTTAATAGTTAAATCTGAAAACAGGCAGTTACTTTTTTCCAGGTTAAGTCTTGAGATAGGTTTTCTGACTCTGCCTGCTTCCTTGTGAAGCGAGGGCAAGATTTGGGCAACTTGGACAGATCAGCATTCTGCTCCCAACAACCAACATAGGCTTGGAATTGATCACTGAAACAGCCTTTCTAGTTTTGTGGTATGATTCACTGCAGGCACCAACAGTTGAGATATTTTCTCATAATTTTTTTTTTTTTTTTTTTTTTTTTTTTTTTACCTGTAAGAAATTATTTCATTTAGGTTCTAATTTCTCCATCCTCAGCATATTGAAAACAAATCAACAGGAACATCTTTTTTTTGAAAGTGTCCAATACAATACACTCCACTCGTCTTTTTGTGTCTTCAGGGAAGTAGAGCCTCTTATAGAATTCCTCCTTGTTTTCTCTAGATTTTCTGCATTTTTTTAATGCCCTAGCATGGGCCTCTTCTGCTTATCTGAAACTTGGAATTCTTATAACCATCTAGCATCCAGAGGTGAATTTGAGTCATCAGTGAAGGAATATGCTTTACTAATTCTCGGAGCAGTTCTTGTATGTTGTTCTTTCTTTCAATAGAGGCTTTTCCAATTTTCTTTTCCATTTGTTATGAGTTTGTTTGGTTTTG
Source organism: Onychostruthus taczanowskii (assembly GCF_017590055.1). Lineage (NCBI taxonomy): Eukaryota > Metazoa > Chordata > Aves > Passeriformes > Passeridae > Onychostruthus > Onychostruthus taczanowskii. The sequence goes on from NW_024501126.1 coordinate 5,561,388, forward strand.
TAATGTGTGGCATATTGCATTCAGTGATACGAGAGTGCGGTTACACTGAGTCTCTCCAGTGGATGACAGAATCCTTCCTTGTGCTGTTTTTGATAGAATATGTTCCTATAAATATCCTGACACTTCATCTTTGCAGTATTTATTTAAAAATGATGGAAAAAGAATGTTGTTCCTAGGTGTTTTATTATTGTTTTGAGTGCTGTGTCAGCCTGTCAAATATTGGCTGTAATTTCTTTAAGACTTACTGAACCCTTAACTACTCCCAGGTTCACACTAATGGTATAAGGCAGTGTTATGCACAGACACCATTCCATGCATTGCTTTTCCATCTGCCAGATTTCCATAGAAGCTTCTACCAGCCTTACAAAATGTATCCAATTTTCCTGGTGAGATTGCTTTGATAGCACACAATTGACACACATCAAGGAAGACACATTTTGCTTTCACTACTGAGAGAGCTTGATCTGGTGACCAGGTCTCAGTAAATGTGCCAAGGACACATGATGGGAACTAGCAGATCTCCTCGAGAAATACTTCCACCACACTTTCTTCTTATCTTCCTTTGGAAGCAGGTCTAAAACCCTGTTCAAAATATATTAATTGGAGCCACTGGCAAACAAAAAATGAGATTTCATCTTCAATATCTCTGAAAAGAACAAATGAAGCTCACTAGCAATAGAGTTATTATCTAATGATATTTTGTGTTGTCAAAGAAGAATAGCCAGAGAAGAAGAATAGCCAGACTAGGTGAGGATGAGGTGAGAATGAAGAAAAAAAACATGGCTAAAATAAAAATATCTTATTGTAAGAAAATGCAAAGCAAAGGTGAAATATGGCATAGATTGCCTACAATAAATACTTCAGCAACAACTACAGAAATACTTGTGAGTTTTTCAAGGCCATTTTTTTAAACTAAACATAAATCCAAGAAGTTCTTTCTTCATTATTTAATGCCTTGACTATCTTATGAAGCCTAATTTATGTGAAGTACTTAACATAAATTAGCTGTAAATCTGAAAAGAAACCGTATTGAAATATGCAAATAACATTACATTTTATAACAAATACAGATTTTAATTAGTAATGACAAACATCTCCATTCTTGAGTTCTCAGGAAGGAATCAGTGTTTTTTTTTTTCTAAAGATTATTCTACTGATTTTTTTCTATATTTTTTTCAGAGTTTTTTAGGCAAACTAACACAATTAAACAATTAATTATAGATATGAAAACATTAATGAAGCCTTGCTGACTGTGAAAGTCCCCTGTAGTTGATCTCTCTGATGTCTGATATGACTGAGACAGGCTTTTCATGGGAAGAAAGTTTTCTCTTCAACTTATTTCTACAACATCTGTCGAAAAACATCTGTTTTAATATCTTCAATCAGTTCAAAAAGCACTGGGGCCAATTGTGCATCTGCAGCTATAGACTGTAATTGCTTGGGAAGCTAAGCTAATATCAGTAATTTAGGTGTCTGCCATGAAAAAAAAATCTTTTTTTATAGTGCTTTTTTTGCTGTTTTTTTTTTTTTTTCCTACTGATACTTCTTGCATACACTGGATATTTCTTACACCATAATTAAAAGAAACATAAAAAAAAATACTAGAACAAAAAAATCTTTTGTGACTATTGCAAATCTTTCTCTGACATGGTGGTGTTACAGAAAAGGAGAAGGAATATGTGACCTTTATAGCGTCAGTCATTTTTTAAGTTAATTGGAAAAATCTCAGAATAGCTCCAGAGGAAAATTCTTTCAGAGCACTTTATGACTCGGCATTTAGTGTTAAGTCTAGGAAATTAATGCATTTGAAGAAAGAGGTCACAATTGAAGGAGAACTTGCAGATCTGTGTGACCGTAAGCAGCACAGATATTACTCAGTCACATTAATCTTATCACGTGAAAAGAAATTATCTGAAATCAGCTTTGCAATCAAAATATATAGTTCAACAATGAATAAATACTCTGGCAAATGTTCTTTGTAAAGCTGAAATGAAAATGCTCTTGAAAGAATTTAAAAACAACAGTAAAAGGCAATGCAAACAGAAAAGTCAATGGTGTACCAAAGGTATAAAACTGGATATGTAGGTATATATGCATATCTCTATATATATGGATATATATGCTGGGTTTTTTGTTAACAGAGGACAAAATCTCTCCATTACCAGTTATTACCTCAGGTCAGGGCACCACTGTTCTGTCACTCAGAAGGACACTAATATGAAATTCAGTGAATGTTACTTGAAAGTCACACTGTTCAGGTTTTTTTTTATTATTAAATGAAGAAAACAAAAATAAAGCAGCTGAATGCTTCATTTAACTGTCTAATATCTCTAGGCTCTTTTCTCATAAATATATTTTTAAAGACGTGTAATTTAATCTTATTTGTAAAAAAACTACTTGCATCATTTAATATTCCCAATCACCAAAGGCAGGAAAAGCCTATATTCCCACTCCTATACCAGCAACAGGTTTACTAATTTTGCTTGTTTTAGGGCATAGACCAGCTTCTCTGAAGTATGATAACTTATCAGAAGACTTGGAGAAGGAAAGTTATTTTTTGATGTATAAAATCACAAAATCTGTAAAATTTTGAATTTGAACTTATTAGATTGGTAATTTAATTAACTAAATTACCACTGGTAATTTAATTTAACTATGTTTAGTACCCTGGCAATCTTGCTTGGTTCTGTTCTGTTTGACTAATGTAAATTTGCAATATGACCATGAGCAGATTGTTTACATAACATGACTGGTGTTGCTTTGGTACAGCTAAAAGACACTTACTATGTTTATATGACAAAAGCAACAATTACATGGCTTAACAAAGTATCTAGACCTATCAAGATGTGGAAAATTTCTAAGTCCTAAGAAATTCCTTCCCTTTCACTCACAGGGAGTCTAGCAAAGATTCTCCTCAGTGGCTAATTTTCCATCACTGGCTGATTGTGGCTACTGATCACTGTGAGAGAGGACACACTATCTCAGGCTTCAGCATAAGGTTCAGTGCAGAAAAGGAAGTAGAAAATTATTTATAGTGCGTGTCATTACAGTGTGTTGTGCTCTGCAAGGAAAAGGAAATACAAAGCACAGCTTGTAGAAACAACTATTTTAGCACAGCACATGTATGCTTAACACTACTATTTACTGTGCTGGGTAACATTGGACTCTGCTTATAGCCATGCAGCAGAGATCCCTCAAGATTTCTGGGTTTGGGACTTGTTTTACTGTAACCAAGAGGTTCTTCTGCTGCAAAAGCCTCATAACTAGCTTAAGTAGGATCTTTGTATGCAATGAGAAAAGTAATTAAAGCTTTTCACGTGCAAGAATGTTGTGTGAGCACAAAATCAGAATATGAAAAGCATGTTAATTTGTTTTTCAGTCATGTAAATCTACCATTGGATAAGAATTTGCCTGTGCTAAATTAGAACTAAATAAATGAGTCAAGAATGAAGTACAATGACTTACCTTAGTTTAAAAGATAAAAAAGCTTTTGCTGTACAAACAGGAATCCAAATCCTGTGTAGGGCAACCTGTGAGTTAAAGCATGTACCTTAAAGCGCTGCTCTGTTCTATTGCTTCTTGAATGCTGGAAGGTCTAGGGTTGTGACCTCTTCCCTGGTGAACTAGTTCCAGTGCTCAACTACCTTCCAAGTGACGATTTTTTTCTAATAGCTCTTCCTCTAATGCAACTTTAAGCCATTCCCTTTTGTGCTGTCACTGGATACCATAGAGGGGAGTTCAGCACCTCCCTCTCTGCTCTGCTTGGTGAGGAAGCTGTGAACATCAATGAGGGCACCCCGCAGTCTCCTCTCCTCTAGGCTGAGCAAAGACAGTATCCTTAGTCACTCTTTGTAATTCATGCCCTCTATTCTTCTCGCCATCCTAATTGCCTTCCTTTGGACACTTTCTGGTGAACCTCCTCCTTATTTTGGGAAGCCCTAAATTGCACACATTAGTCAAGCCGAGGCAGCTTGTGTCCCCAGGATAGTGGGACAGTCACATCTGAACAGCCAGCTATACTATGCTTAATGCACTCCAGGATGTGGCTGTCCCTTTTGGCTGCCAGCACAAACTGTTGATTCATACTGAGCTAAAAATCAATCCAAATCCCCAAATCCCTTTCTTCAGGGCTATGCTTCAGCCATGTCTCCCAGTCCATATGTACATGTAGGATTATGCAGTTGCAGATGCAGAACCCAGCATTTTACTTTGTTACATTTCATACAGTTGGTGATAGCGCTATATTCGATCAAGATCTCCCTGTGTAGCCTCTCTATCCCTGATGGAATCAAGGACTCTTCCTGAGTTAGTATTGTTGGAAAACTTATTTTAGTGTGTACTCAAATCCCTTGTCCAGGTCACTGCTGAACTCCCATTTTCACTCCGAGAATTAGCTGCTTAAAAATATGCCCTAAGTCAGCTGAAAAATAAGATGGAAGTTATGTTAGCTTTATATTTGCAGCCATATAACTGTGTCTCATTATTATTACTAAGTCAGCAATGGATTAAGGCATAAATCTGCAGATGCAGGAGAAGGATTCATTGCAATGTTTGCAGAAGCTGCAATGACATTCTAAGCACAACACTTTAGAGAGTCCATATCCTTTGAGACCACAGCTTCAGGGAATATTGCTATTTTCCTTTGACGTTCAGTAAATATTCACATTAGCCAGGACAAGAATCAGTGGAAAATACACCTACTATTTACACTTGAAAGAAAAACTGTGAAGAGTAGCATGATTAAATGGAACTGTCAACAGCGTGCTAAAAGCTTCTCTACCTAAATATCATTATTTGCATCTGAATTTTCAGTAGGGAAATCAACAAGCTTGCACCAATAAAAAAATTAAATATTGAGCTGTATTCCCTACTACCAAAAAACTGACTAGCATTTATCACATTTTTTTTTATTTCCTTGTATACCCTGTGCCAGGTCAGACTATCCCTTTTAGTTCTGTTATAGTTGGATTCAACAGGATTCAATTCAGTTAATTTTTAAAAAATTTCTTTCCAGTATTACTCATTGCTGAGTTACTTCTAGCTGTGCCTAACCAACTGAATATAGGTATTCTTTGCAGTGCACTACAAATTCTAAAGGCACCAAAATATGTAAAGGGGGAGCACATAAAATAAGGGGAAGGACATTTCCTATTAAAACCTGACATTTTTGTCTAAAATTTTTAAGTAAAATAGAATGGTATCTATTCTTTTAACTATTTAAGACACTTTATTTAATAGTTCTGAAAATAACCTGTGGCTACTTACATTGAGTATGTAAGCACTTGGCAGGAAGTAAACTGTGTTAATACAAAATTGTATATTTAGGCAAATTTACTGTTTTTCACAAAATTGGCAGAAAGTTCAATGTTAAACATATTCTCCAGCTGTGCGATGGATAGCTAGTTTTTATATTGCTATATTTTCTACAAAGTTGGAGCCTGATATTCAAGCCATCCACAGCTACCTGAACTGACCTTGCAAAGTAAGTGTAATAAATTGTAACAAAAAGCAAAAATCTAATCCTGTGCCAGCTATAGAACCTCCCCAGCACTAAACAAGGAACAGAACCATCACTGCTTTCTTTCTGTGGGCAGAACATGATTAATATTATGATAAACAGCAGCACCATAAACCTCCTACACAAATCTAGTCAGCTTTGGGAATAGAACTAAAAATTTCTCTTAGCCTTGGATAATATCATACCTCTAAATATTGTTGTATCTTGATGTAAAGAGTAAGAAAATATAACAGAAATTGTCTCAAAAGAGGATAGTCCTGGTCTTTTCTGTCTCTTCCCCTGTACTTGCTATGAATTCTTGGTGTTTTTTCTGAATCAGATCCTGGTTTCTTTCTGCCAGATTTATTTTCAACTACACCAGTTAGCTAAACATCATCAGTAAATAGAGGCATAAATACTGTGTAGCCATTCAAGAAGGATGGCTGAATCACCAAAAAGTAGAGATGTATCCTAAAAATATCTTAATTAAACATTTTCATAGATGCTTCTGTAGAAATTGCATTTACTTTTGAAACAGAAGTGCTAGAAATGGAGACTCCCATTGACCTGCCAGCTCTCTTCGCAGACACTTTATGAGTTCCTGCCACATATTCACCTCACACATGCAAGTTGAAAACTGCTGCTGCATTTGAATAAGGAATTTTGTTCAGAAAGAGAAGGAGATAAATATATGTCAAGATCTACTCTGTAGTCCTAGAAATGATGCAGGACCTTTAAGGGAAGGTAAATTAAGTTTTATCTAAAGAATAATCATCTGGCTGGAGGAGACTGACAACTGCTGAGTCTCCAACCCTGGCTTGCTCATACATTAGGCCTAAGCCAGTTCTGTAGAATCTGAGGTCTAGATGCTAAAGTAAAGATGATATGCAAACATCACATAAAAGAAAAATGTTTTATGCTTAGTTCTTTGAGTAAGCTCTTTGTATCTCTGATGTGATGTTTGTACCCTTCTAGCCCCATCTTGTCTGCTGTTGATTTCTTCAGATCACGTACATAATATTAAGCATATCCTAAAACATGACCTGAAACAAATGTTTGTAAGCAATAAGATTCTAGAAAATGTGTTATTCAATGCAAAAATTTATACACAGCAGAAATATTACATTACTGGGTGTGTTCACATTATGCAAATGTGACTGCTACCTCTTAAACAGAAAAACACACTTTTAAACAGAAAAAATACTGTCCAGTGTTCTGTATAAATCCTTTTAACAATGAAAAATTGCCTTGTCTATTTGAGTAGCACTAAGTTCTTACAATGCCTATAATGCAGATATTTATATGCTGTTCCATGTCTATTTGAAAGTGATCTATAATGAATCTTTTAGTTTTGTAGTATAGGAAGTTGAGGTGAAATAGTTGTACCATGCCAAAGGAAATGCCTTTGGCATGGTACAGCTATTGAAGTTAAAATGAAGTTAAATTTATCTATAAAAGGTAGATTTTCTTAAATAAAAGTACTAATATTTAACAATTCTTCTTGAAGTTAGACTGTAGAAGATATAATATGGAAGATTAGGAACAAAAAAAAGCAACAAAAAAAAGACAGACCCCATAGTACAGCATAAGTTATTTAGGTGTTATTTTAGAGAAAATTGGTTCAAATTTTCTGGGAATGTCACAAAGTCTTCTGTGGGGAGCACAGAAAGATTGTGTGATGTAATTTACCTGTTTTCTACCCTAGTCCAAATCCATCCTGCAATTTACAAGGACTATAATGTTATGAAGCTGAAGCTAGAGAATAATTTATTTATTTACCAGAAAGAGGTGGGAGGAAATTAAACAAAAAAGTGTAATTGCTTTGGATTCTGAACCTCTTCTCATACGTTTTCCACACTGGCCACTGCTCAGATCACAGGCTGGAAAACTTGTATGTACTGCTGTGACAGTGTAGTCTGATTTCAGGTCCAAGACAGGAGTATACTTGCATTTCTATCACAATTTAAACACTACAGAAAAAGGGATCTAACATCACTTTTGGAAAAAAAAAAAGAAAAAAGAAAAAAAAAAGAAGTTGGTTTAATGGTTAAATATCATACATGCTACAATAGAGCAGGTTTATTGTGGTTTGCACTTTTCCACTGTCAGTATTTAGCCACAGGCTCTTGCAGTGCTTTTAATAATTGAAAGATTCTTTCTCATTGCATTTATGTAAGGTCTATGATTAAGAAAATTATTCTTTTTCTCATTATACAAAACTGGAATATATATTTCCCTAAATATTTCTCAGAGATTTAATCATTCTGAATTCTTCAGTACTTATCCAGCTACCATGTATTAACATTCTTTTGCTGTGAAACCATGATTGTGCTCAGCATCAGCTGCAGTCCCAATTTCAGGCATAAGGGACTCCAGCTGCTGTCATTTGAGATTTCCATGTTTATAAATCAGAGTATTGCTTTATTCCTTCAGGATAACCATTGCACTCGGAGATACTGTAGTACTTCTGATTAAATAAATTGGCCTAGAAGAATCACAACATCAGTTTGATCCACTCATGTACAATATTAAATTGATATATAACATTTATATTAAATGCTTAAGTAACATTTGTCATTTCAAATGCAATGAACTCAATTTGCTTAGTTGTATAACAACTGGTAATGTTTTTTTTTAGAATCCTCTTCGGTAAAAGTGCAGATAAATAAAACATTAAAATATCAAAATATGGTATATTAAGTAAGGATTTCTTTTTAAGTCTTATTATTATTATTATTACTTTTCAAGGAAGCCAAAGGTTTTACAGCTTTTGTAATGGTATTAATGTAGTTATAATTAGTCTACCTGAATAATGAGGAAGTCACTTAAAAATAAGTTGGATGTTGTTTTCATCATCATTGTAAAACTATGTTCTTGGTTTTAACACAAAATAAATATGCACATAAAAAGAGAAAACCAGGAACACTAAATTAAATATGTGAAGGGCTCACCTGCAAATTCAGTTGTAGACCTTTACCTTTACACCTTCACCTACAATTTTACTTCTGGAAACAAAGGTCATAAAGGGGAAGGATCACCTCCTTTTAACAGCTGGCAACTCTTTGCTTAAGGAAGCCCAGAACACCATTAAGATCTTTTGTGGCAAGTGCACATTACAGGCTCATAGATTCATTTATGTTGGAAAAGACTCTTAAGATCACTGAGTACAAACATTAACCCAGCACCACCAAGTCCACCACTAAATTGTGTCCCTAAGTGCCACAACTACACATCTGAAATATCTCCAGAGATGGGGACTCAAACAATTTCCTGGTCAGATATGTTCAACTAGGTGTCCACCACGAACCCCAGGTTCTTTTCTGCAAAGTTGCTTTCAAGCTGGATGTCCCCAGCACATAGCAGTGCCATCAGGTTGTTCCTCCCCATGTGCAAGAATTTGTACTCTCATTTCGTGTCCTGATTATGTTCCTGTCCAACCATTTCTCTTGCCTGTCTCTCTCTTTCAAAATTCAATCACAATATTTGCTTTATTTCTATCTTTTGGATAATTTCCAATGTTCCAGGTGCTATTGTAAATCAACATCACTACTGCAAAGATGCTTGTCCATTTTTTTCAAACTCTAGCATTAAATCCAAGACAATTTTGTCATGTAACTTTCACTCCAAGAATTAGAAAGCTAGCTTAAATAGTCCTTGTTTGGGGACTGCTTTTTTCTACATTTGCTTTAAAAAAATAGCCTTTACCATTTTGTTCAAATCCCAGAGAGAGTAAATTGTCTGTGCAACCCTGGAAGGATCTGCTGACAGTGAGGGCTTACTAGAAGAGAGGTCTTCCAGCACTGTGTGCAAGAGCAAGACTCCTGAAGGCTATTTCCAACAAATTATAGAACCAATGTCAGTACAAGATCAACCCTGCCTGGAAAAAACCCAGAGGTTTTGTAGCAGTTACATGATGAATAGTCTCAATGTGGTGTTCATTCATAGCAAGCATTTTTCTTTGTAAGGAAGAAATTATTAAAAAATACAAGCATTTGTTTTTTCTTGATTCTGTAATAAATAAAGCCACAGTAATACAATGATATCAACAAGACTTACACGGTCTAGCTGAAAAGAGTCAAAGAATCCTCTGAAAGCAGCAATATGAGCAGTTTCACCCCGTTACCCTTACTGTCACTGTTTTACTGAGCTCAGTGTATTAAAAATGGAAAATCATTCCCACATTTAGCTTATTCCCATAACTAATTAGATCAGAATTGGAATTTCTGTTAGATGAGTACCCCAAAGGTATTAAAATATCACTAAATACAATACCTGATTTTTCAGACACTACTGCACTGCATCTTCTGTACAAAACAGATAAAATACACTAATCCAATAGAGGGGATATTTAAGCTGTTAAATAGCTCATACATCTTGTATAGGCAGACCATTTTCTATGACATTAAACTAAATTAGCTTCATCTCTGTCTATATATTGACTGATCAGTGGTTCCGGTAGCACAGTGATACCCAGTCCTAGGATTTCATTATTAGCTATAGCACTTAAATGTGTTAATGATATCCAAGAAAAATGAATAAAATCAGTGATATGTCAGAAGAAAGTTATTCATGTTACCTGTAAGACAGTGCTTGGAGGCTGAGTGCTGGTGCTTAACTATATGTTTTAGTACCACAAAATTTCATAACCTTTCTACACAGTGCAGTCAATACAAATTAGGTGTTGGCAACAGTAGATTCTTATTTTAGGTGTGTTGGGGTGCATTCTTGCTCAGTTATAGTTGAATGGATTTGAGTTATGTATGTCCCATTCCCCCCGGAAATACTGCAAAAATTGTCAGATGATGACACAAGTAAAGCAAAAGTTCTTATGTGATATGTTGATAGACAAAATATTGGAATTTTAACAATTAAAATGAGCATATAAGCAACCAACTAATCACAAGAATATCACTCTGTAGTATACACAAAGACTGCACTTCCAATGGACTTTTACTAGTCAGTTGCTAAGTCTTCAGAGCACATCCTTCATTTCCTTTCCTCTGGCCCACTGCTAGATGAAATGGGATGGTCAAAGTTGACTAAAATAAGGTCCTCAATAGGAAATTTGAGCATAGTTCTCAGATGAAGTCACTGCACTGAGAATATTGCCAGTCCTTTGAATAGTGCTTGACAGCAACAATTCTTTTGATCCTACCTGCTTAATCACTAATCTTTGAAGTCCTGCTTACTGCTGTTCTCAATTCCTTTCTCTGGTCTAGTAGTTTTTGAATATTTTAACAAAAATCATCAATTTCCATGCTTTCACCCGTAATGACCAACAGCCTTTGAGGATATTTACAGTGAATTTAAGCTGTATCAAGTTGCAGGTAGAGCTGGATCTGTCTCCCCTTATCCTTGGCCTGGGATTGGTCAGGATTTTCCTAGTGCAAATTCCTGAATTAAGATGGATCACCTCTGCAAGTTTAAATCTCAGTCATGGCTGGACCCATATTATGTTTTAACTTATATTATGGATTTGTTTCTGATAATCTTCTTTGCTTAGGTAATAACAGCAGCTTAATTGCTTTGAGAATTGTACTAATGACAATATTATAATACTGAATTCTAAAAATTTCCATCTTTACCATGTCACACCATTCATTTACTCAGTATTGCTAAGAAACAGAGAATGTAGGTTTAGAAGAGTTACCTTGCTGCAGCATTCAGCAGTATCTCTGTGTGTTTAAAGCACAAAATAAACAACGCATTTTAAAGAATGTGCTTCTCAGCTTTAACTTCTTTTTATGGCCTTGGACATGTAAGAAAGGAAAAATATCTTTGAAGTTAGTAGAATTTTAAATTTATGCACTCACTTTAAAAAAATATTCCTTGATTAAGTTTTGATGCAAAAATTTTACTTCATGAATGTTGATAATCTGATACTAAAAATTAAAGATACTGCAATATGCTGTAGCTGATCTAATAAGAAATTTGGAATTGTATTTAATTTACAGTGAGAAGAAGTAAGCTATTAACTAACCTTGCCACAAAAGCTTCTAGCAATTTTATATCTGTGTCACTTTCTGCGTGATTTAGCTGTGCCATCCTCAAATTTTTTCCAGAGTTTATACAAAATGGTATCAGCTGGTTGCTCTTTAAAATCAAGGCTTGTCTAAACAAATACATGCAATTGAAAATGAGTCTTTCTTTTTTAAAAACTTGTAGATCTGGCTATACATAAAGATATATTTTGCCAGTGAAGTATTGAAATGAACTTTAGGGCAACACCTACTCCTTCCAGTGAATGATAAATATGATGATCTCTGCCATATAAGTTTTGTTATTCTGTGAATTGAAGCAGCGTCATCAGTTTCAAGTCAAATCACAAAATCAAACTACTGGCCCAACTCCCCTGCTCTTATTTAAGATGATGCGGTCAGATACACTGGTATGATAGGTCACATGCCTTTAAAAAGCTGCTGGTTTTAAGTGCTATTCGCGCTCTCCGAGGTATTTCTTCTGCCCTTCTGGCACCTATCTTTCTAAAAACATGCTTTGGCAATTACTGTAAATCTGGAAAGAAGCAAGGAATAATTAGCTCGGTCAAACAAGAGCAATCACAGGAACAAGCTAATTGCGACTATCTTAAAATACTTTGATCTACTATGTTTTCTAGTTACTGTTGTGGTAAATTATTCTGTAGAAAAGTCTGTGACATGGTGAGCAATGTGTTGACCTTTCAGTTCTGAACTACTGAATAAGTGAAATACTAGGAGAGAGTGAATGAATCTTTTTATTATTAAATTTAAAACTTTACAGTTTGTATTTAACTTCCTCACTTCCTCAATTTTATTTCATAAGAAATCACTCATTTTATGAGTACATGACTGCTTACCTACATATATTTTCTCTCACACACTTCTTTTAGCACACATCAAATTGTATTTGTTTATCAGACAGAGAGACATGTTAACAAGGTAATATTTCTCTTCCCTGTTACACAGTTCAGAAACAGCAAATTTACAAAAAAAAAGAAACTCAATAACACAGGGAATTTGAGAGACAATTCTGTTTCTAAAAATCTGCCCTTTCTTGGTCAAGAAAATACTAGGAATGAAAGAAAAATGCTTTAATCAGTGCTGTTCTTGCCAGTGCAAATGTCAACATTTTCTCATACAAATCCTTATGTATGGAGACATGGTTAATGGCCCACAGTTTCTCTGAAATATGAATATCCAGCTAAGTTCTATTTGGCCTTTAGAAAAGCCAACCAGCAGAAGAAAGTGATGAAACCTTTTTGATTGCTATAAGGCTGTTGATGGATGATCTTAATACCTTATGTTGCTAGGTAGGTTTCACACACCACAGGTAGAAAGATTGATATTTATATAAAGAAACCTTTGTATGGGCTGAGGATTTAATAACCAAGCCAGAGCTAGCTCATGAGAATGGGAAATCCATGCAATTTACAATCACTACAAGGCTTTGATATTTTTCCTCTGATTGAAAAGACTTCTAGCAAACTTGATGTACACCATCATCCATGTACAAGTGATTGACACCCTGTGCCTCTTGTTTGGCTCAATATGTTGATGTTCATGCAATTTGTTTCCTCTATTTTTCTTGAGGCTGTCTGGATAAGTTGGTAAATAATAATATTAATAATAACAATAACAACAACAACAACAGCAGCAACAACAACAAAAATAACAATAATAATAATAATAAATGCACTTTTCCCCCCTTGATAAACTATAAATACTGCTTGTTTAAACTCAATTACAAAAAAAAGTAGGCCTCTTTCATAGTTAAGGTAAATATTTTTAAGTCCCTTTGAATTCTTAATAATACAGTCATTTACATTGCTTTAGATTCCCTGACATTTTCCCTGTTTTTCATTGCATTTTTATTATGCATTTGAAACCCTGTAAAGATTAGGACAAATGTACAAAAACAATGAAGTAATGAAAAGGCTAATCAAATCTTCCAAAACTTTAAGAACACTCTTGTCTTATGACATTTCTTGTTTTAGACAAGCCTTTTTACTGTTCCTCTTGATAATATGAAGAATTGAGTTGAATTCAAGTGCAAATACCCTCTTAGGATGATTCAATCTACTTTCGTAAATACTAGGCACATGATGCATAGTATCTGCAACAGTTGATCAAGCTCTTAATTCAAAATTTTTAGCCTCCTAAATAGGTACTTTTCTTATTTGCCGGTTTCCCCCTTTTGCTGCTTTTCTATCCAAGTAAACTCAAGATATTTTTAATGAAAAATGTTATTTGTCCCAAACTTGAAATGCAAGAGTGAAAAAAAGTAATTTAAACACAATCTGCAGGTAGCAAAATGTAGTTCAAAGTTCTATATGTGTAAATTATTGAGGAACACAAAACAGTCTAGAAGAACAAAAGGAGCTTTGACTCCCTATCTTATGATCTTAGACTATCAACACAATAAATTAATCCATATTTTTTTCTGAAACTTCTGATTGGTGTAAAAGTGATTTATTTTCAAATGAAGGTAAGGTTTATGGATTGATACTGAAAGTATCCTCCTCTGCTGAAGAAGAGGAATGTAACAGTAGCTCACATGTCCAAACAGCTGTTGACAAACAGTCAACAAACAGGGGAGAGAAAGTTGTTCCTTTGGGCCCCAGAATTTGATCATATAGATTTTTACATCCTCATTATGAATAGAAAGGAACACCGTGGGAACTACTCACCTACTCAGCCTTACTTCTGTGCCTGGGAATATCATGGAACTCCTAGAATTTAGACTGAAGTACATTGAGGTGATTTGAGACAACCAGCATAGCTTCACCAAAGGCAAGTCCTGGCTGATGAGCCTGCTGGCCTTCTCTGATGGAGTGCCTGCATCAGCAGACAAGGGAAAGCTTATGGATGTCATTTATCTGGACTTCTTTAGAGCCTTTGACACAGTCCCCCACAATATCCTTTTTTCCATATTGGAGAGAGAAGGATTTGATGGGTGAGCTTTAAGATGGATAAGAAAGTGGTTGGGTGATCATATCCAGAGGGTAGCAGTCAAAGGCTCAAAAACCTGATGGACATCTGTGATAAGTGGTGTCCCTCAGGGATCTGTGTGGGGACCAGTTGTATTTATTATCTTCATTAATGACACAGAAAAAGGGATTGACTGAACCCTCAGGAAATTTGCAGGTGACACCAATCTGAGTGGCTCAGTTGACAGCCCTGAGGGATGGGATGGCATCCAGAGGGGCTCAGAGAAGCTCCAAAAGTGGATGCATGGCAATCTGTTGAGGTTTAACAAGACCAAGTGCAAGGTGCTGCACCTGGGTCTGGGCAACCCTCAGTACCAACACAGGCTGGGGATGAACAGATCAGAGCAGCCCTGTCCAGAAAGGCTTAGGGGTGCTGTACAGCATGTACATGACCCAGCCATGGGCACTGACAGCCCAGAAACCAAACGTGTCCTGGTCTGCATCCAAAGCAGTGTGGGCAGCAGGGGACGGAGGGGATTCTTCCTCTCTCTGCTCTCCTTTCATGAGATTTCAGCTGCAGTGGTACATCCAATGCTATGAAGACAAATCAGTCATCTTGTATTGCCCAACGTTGAAAAATAGATGTAAAAAGCATTTTTTGTAAATTAATATGCTACACCAGAGAAATGCACTGCCTGAATTTCTGTCTTCAGAAACACACTGTGACATCCTAGAAGACAATATATTTTGTAGTCTCACTAAAATAAAAGAGTTTATCAAATATTTATTATTTTTTGTTATGTGGACACACTCAGGCATTTTAGATATTTTGGGCTTAGGTCTCACTATGTACTATTCTTTCAAGAGTTTCTAAGTTTTCTCATACTCTTTTAAGATTTCATAACTTCCAATGGGCATATCTTCCCATCAAGACTGATCTCATAAAAGTTATTCACAAGACATGCTCTGAGTCTTCCCATTCCTGAGTTTGAATGACAATTTCTAATATGAATAATAGTTTTTACAGAATCCCTAATCCTTTACAATTCCCAAGTTTCAGTACCTTTAATTAGCAGTTGAATAATCTTATTAGGTACAATTATGATTGCAGACAGACCATCTATTTTGTACAATTTTCTCTTTGCAAAAATAATCAGGTGCAAAATGATCAGCTCATAGATTTCTGTTCCTTTTACATTTTAGACAAAAATATATGGAAAGCATCAGTAAATAATAGGGGAATGCATTTCATCTTAAATACTGAAGATTTATGGTAACATTGCAGTTTCATTTCAGTAAAGTCACAATGCATAAATTTTTTAGCCATGCAGGTTTCAGTGTCATTTTTGATGGGAAAATGTAAGGGCTGTATTTACAGACTGTAGCAATAATTGGGCCAGATAATATTGCTGAGTGTAAGAGAAGTTTATTACAGGTATAATGGGAATAGAAACATAACTTCAATTACCTAATCATTTTAAAATTTGTAGAGTTGAAAATAATGTCATTTTAGCAAGACTGTTTGAGACTGAAGATGAGTAAATAATTTACTCAGTTAAATTAGATTCTTCTCTTAACTGTATGTAAGGAGGATCATAATTTTCTGTATTTATCCACCATTCAGGTTCACTCTTACCTGTAAGCTTTTGTTGATTTTTTAAACAGCTCTGTGAAATCTCTGCAAATATGCAAATCCATTTTTCAAGGAATATATGACTAGCATGTTCATGCCTGATGGTGCCTCATTCACAATCAATAAAAGGTGGCATCATTGGATCTAGAATTTCTAGATATAGTAATTATTGAAAAAATTACATTCTATTAATGACTAATTAGCAAGATAATATTAAAATGCATTTACTTATTGAAGACTGATCAGCAAAGCCCTATACTCAAATTAAAAAAAAATTATTCACTCTTTCTTTTTCTTTTTGTATATTTTGATTTATCTATTTTGATTTTCTCTATTTTATGAACTAATTTGTAGTAACTATGCATATATAGGGGACAAAAATTTTAATGTCTTATTCTAAAATAGGTTGGAACTAGGCAATATTTATAAATGTGTCAGAGATATAAATTTTTTTTCTCAGTGATTATTTCTATTTCTTTTCTCTTTGTACCGTCAATGAGACAGTGACTGTCTCTTTCAAAGCAGCTTGAGCTGACTTTACAATAGCTATGAGTGTGTTATCTAAATCTGTCCTATTAAACCTGTTTTCATTTGTTCTTTCCAAACGAATAGTGTCTACAGATAGGGAGGTCTTTTAATCAGTAAACTAATTAAAATTGAAAGGATTGAAGATTCTTCTTTCTACATTTATTGATATTCACTGCAAGAGTAACTGTATTCAACTACAGCCAAAAACTTCCCATATGGAACGAAGAATATTTTTACTCCTTTCACCAGGCTTCTGGAAAAATCTGTCCATAAAGATGCACATAATATACCTGTAATTTAGGTCACTGATGACGGAGGATGCAATGGTTTGTCTGTTTCTCTGTGAAACAGTGATATCTGGCTTGAAGCAATGTAGCATCAATTAAAAAAACTGGACTGGCTACATGCATATGCAAACATTTCTTCCTAGTGAGTAGTATTTGTGACAAGTGCTAGTTTCATGACTGCTCTTATGCATAAATCCTTTTCAGTTCTTGTGGTGGGTTAGTCTTGGCTAACTGCAAAATCCCCATCCAGCTGCTTGCTGGCTCCACCTCTCTGCGAGGCACCCTATGCAGTTCCACACAGTGATTCACTAAAGACAGAACCTGGTACTGGAGGTACTTATCACTCTGACTTTTGTTGAATGTCAGAAATTTAAATAACCTCTCTATGCTCCTATTCTTTGTGAAGTACTAAAGGAAAAAATAATTCAATTAATTATGTAAGAAAAAAAACACAATAGACAAATATACTGTGCCACTCCAGCAGACTGGACTCTGACATAAAATTAGAAGAGGTAATTTCATTCTAAATTTCCTGAAAGTAACTGATGGAACACAGAAATTGGGAGGTATCCATAAGATGCAAAACCCAGAATTAACAGCATATCCTCTTTAAGGTATGGAATTAGTTTCACATGGAGACAAATTCAGCCTTGCAGTATTAACCATATTTCTATTATATTTGGAATAGAGGTGAAGGAATATTATTTGTCACATAGTAAAACAATACCTTAATTCAGCTATACAAAAGAATAATTTTGCGTCAACATATTCTTAACAATAGAGAGGAAAGTATTAAAATTTGTTTGTCATCTCTCATGTTGCCAAAAGTTTTGAATATATCTCTTGATATAATAACATACACAGTAATAATGAACACAACATGACTTCCTAAGACTCAAGATTTAGCTAGAAAGAGAGATCACAGGGAAAAAAAGCCACTGGATAGTGTAGCCACTGGATAGTGTGCCTTTCATTCCCAATTATCCATTGAGAAAAAACATATATCAACCTGTTTAAAAGAAAAAATCAAGTATGATAATGAAACAATGCCTGAAAAGATTCTGTTATAAGAATAATTTGCCTGAATCTGAAGGGCTGGTTCATCCACTTCAGTCCAAGAGGTTGCAGCTCTGAACCTACATATTCCAAAAATTCTCAGACTGGAGTTTGTGGCACTGGGCTAAATGGTTGAAGTGCTAAATGGTTGAAGTGCTAAATGGCTTAAGGATTTTTAATTTTTTTATGTCCTTTTTCCCTACCACACTGTGAAAATTGACTCATATGTAAGTAAAGCAATAAAGAAAGTAATTTGGTTTGCTATGCAAATGCTAAAAAACTCAAACAAAACCCCCCATTTGATATCAGTGAGAGCACTGACTGTCCAGTCTAATTTAGTCCATGTAGGCTCTGGATACTGCCAAGACACAAAGATATTTTTCAGTTAAAACAGTTAACCTTGCACAAGAATCTGAAAAGAAGATGATATAATTTAAATTGCTTGTCAAGGCATAGACACAACTCTGTAGTAAATAAAAATAGGGTTGAAAACTGCCCAGTTCACGCGGCAGTACTGGGAACAAGCTTTTTGTGAAGTACACATCGCTCAATGCAAGACACTTCAGGGACAGCTGCAGTGAAATACAGAATGCAACACAACCCCTAGAATATATCCTAATAAAACCAAGTATGTAAGTTCCTTTTTCCTTGAGGATATTGCTTTCCATTTGCTGACAATGAAAGACGGCAGCAACAAAGGTTGGCCTGCTGACCCATGAGACCACACCAGTCTTAGCAGATGCTCATTGCTCCTTCAATAAACAAGTTCAGATGAAGTACAGTGGCTTGAGCATTTACCAAAACTCAGGCTTTTGGCATATGTTTGACTAGGATTAGGGTAAAAGGAACAGGAGACGTGACCTCCCACATTCAGTGTCTTAAAAACACTAAGAAATTACATGTTTCTCCACTTAAAACCTGAAATCTGTCATTCCTCGTTGCTTACTTTTTTATGAGGAATCCTTTGGTTGCTTTCCTTTCTGTCATTGGTGCACACCTTTGACTCAAGCAGATACACTCAATGAATGTATAGTATGTACTGTTCTTGAAAGAAGTCCTAGTTTTTGCTTTGATTGTGTATTTCCTGTGGCCTGTTTAACAGTCAAGAAGCAGTGAGAAAACTAGAGTTTCTAAAAAAAGAGAGCAGATTACCCTTGAATGTTGTGCACACCTAATTAACTGTTGGTAACACCAAAACCAAGAAAAAAGACCTTCTATATTTTTTTCCAGTCTTAATATAAAAATACAAACTGTTTTTTCAATGGAGTTTTTATTTAATAAAAAATGTTCTTGACTAGTGTTTTATACAATTACCACCAGCTCTCAAGTTTCAGATGCCAAGCAGCTGTTGCAACAAAGTTATAAATAAGGCTAATGATTTCAAAGCTGTCTAGAAATTTACAACTTTACTTATCTGGTTGTAACATTTGTATGGTTAGCCGGTGGTTTATATACACAAGGACCACCGAAGAGCTCTTGCAGACATCAATTTGAGAATTGGCTACTTATTAACAGATTATGAAACTGGAAGTAAATTATTAAGAATGACAGACAGCAGATCTAGTGAGGTATAAAGAAGTTAATACAATGTTAGTATTGCAAAATAAGAACAGATGGAGACCTCTGAAGCTGTAAATAATTAATTCCATAATTTCATGTTTTACTTCAGGGAACAGGGTAAAACTTAGTGGATTTTCCCAGGTGACCTAAAAGACTTGATTTGTTTCAAAACCCTTGTGAATTGATACTTCATAGATCACTGAAACTGTATTATTCGAGTTATTGAAGTATATACAAGAAATTCCAGGCCTTCCCTCTTCCACTTTACATATTAACATATATGTCTTCCACAGAGTCACTCAACAACACACACTTGCAAATGAAGAAATGAATTGGTTATACAGGAGGATCATTGAGTCAGACACTGCTTTGTTTTATGCAGGCATAGGACACAGGTCTGTGCTTGTTTCTTTCTGGTACTACCTCAATATAAACACAAACCAGAATCCTTACAATGGTGACATTCAGGTCATATGTCAGTAGCAAAATTACATTTATATCCTTTCCAAAAGATGATCTTCTGCAAGAAGTAAAGGTTTTGCAAAAGAAGATTTGCAGGAGATAAGTAAAATTAAAAAATGAAGTTAGGGGATTTTGAAGATTTGATTACATGGAAAGAAGCACAACCAAGTTTTCATAAGGTCTGTTAATTTCCTGAAGTCTAAATGCTGCCAGAGTGCCCAAACATGGTAACCTGTGACTACTGAACACCCTTTGCATCTTCTTCTAGACTGAATCAAGAGTGAGTATATGCCACGATATTTTCTGCAGCACTGACACCTTGACCATCCTGGGAAGGGACCCACCTAGGGAACAGTAATTCCCCTTTTTGTCACTCAATCAGATTCTCTTCTCTCAAAAAAGCAAGGCAAAAATGAGTGTGTTTGCAAGACGTTGCCCCGATAGTTTTGGTGCACAGCAAGGATTCACGTGCATGGATGGCTCTGTGTTTGGATGTGGCTAAACTGTACCACCAGTCACAAGTGTGAGGGATGCCTGCTCAGCACTGGTAAGAAAGCAGATAATTGTAAAACCATGTAACACTTATGCTTGTCAGCATCTTCTGCTACAAGGATGCAGCAAGAGCTTTGCAAGGTCCAATGTTCTGTTGTTGCTTTCCTTGTGTGTTGGGGATGCCTCTGTGGGGTGACACAATCATAGGATCTCATCGCTCTCTACATTGCTCTCCTCTCTCTGAAAGGAGTGGTTATGAGGTGGGTGTGGGTCTTTTCTCCCAAGAAACAAGGGTTAGGACAAGAGGAAATGGCATCAAGATGTGCCAGGGAAGATTTAGAATAGATATTGGGAAAAATCTCTTCACCAAAACAGTTGTCAAGTAAGCATTGGAACAGGCTGCCCAAAGAAGTTGTGGAGTCACTGTGGAGATTTTTGAAGGATGTGTAAATGAGGCACTGAGGAATATGGTTTAGTGTTCATCTTGGCAGTGCTGGGTTAATGTCAGACTGGATGACTTTAGAGGTATTTTCCAACCTAAATGATTCTGTGATTCTATGATTTTCCACAAATCAGCTTCTACATCAGTAGATTAAAAATGTCAAAACACATTTTAATATCTTTGATTCAAATTTATTCTTTAGTCCTTAAATGCTTGAAAGATTTTACCATGACTGAATAATTCCAGCTGAGAAAGGAGTAAAATCTTCTTTTTGTAATGAACATTTTCCCTGCTAATAAATTAAGCACCTCTATAGTCTGTTAAAAAAGAAAACTCTACTTTATAATGGAAAGGACAATTTGAGTTTAGAGTCACTATCTTTTAATCACATTATTTTAACTGTGCATTTCAATAACACTTAGTAAGTTAATAATGCATTTTATGTACAATAACCTTCAAATAGAAGTGCCCTAATGGCTTTCAGATAATTTACACTGTTGGAACTGCAACAAAATTTTTCATAGAGAGTATTGTTTTTTTTGCTTTAATAGAAATAGTGATTTTATAAAGTATACTTTTATTTTATATAGTCAGCCTTCCGAATTGAACAAATTAATTTACAGAAAACATTCTAAAGGTCCAGCTGAGTGATAGGGTAAACCAAGCAACTGTGTCTTATGTGTCTTTAAGACACAGGCAACTGAGAAGCAGCAGAGGGAGAAGTGACTGACTATCAAAACTGGGTAATATCTCATGAAACCAGAGAGACTGAAATGTACATTTGTGACTTTTAATACATTGTCATGCATATACTTTCTTTTATTGTGAGATTTGACATCAAAAATAGAGGAAAGTGTATTTTATTTCTACATCAGAAAATGGTGCAGCTTTTGAGCTGTGAAGTTCCTGTATTTTTCCCCACCCTTGAATTCAAGATTTAATTTGTAAGACACCCAGTGATCTAGACCTCATAAAAGGATATGCACATAAGCTTTATGATAGCAGTCAGCAGCTTTATGGGAACATCCAGTACCTCTCTTCAGGCACAACTGTACTGTTTGCAGCAAGGATTGGAGTCATCATCATTGGGATAAGCAAGGCATTGTGAAGGGTTAGTCCCAGTCCAAGTGTGGAGTGCTTTCTTTCTGGGTGAGTGGTTATGACATGATTGACCCATGCAAGACAGATAAGTACTGAATTTTCAAGGATAAATTTTGCCCATGTATGGGTGCTAGAACTATGAAACAAAACTTAAGCCACCATGTTATCTTTTAGTTCCTTATGCTACCTTCTACCTGATGGTAACTCAGAACTCAACATGTTCGGCATGACTTATTTCTAGTCAAATCCTATGTGTGGATGCATTGTGTGAATAATAATTAATTTCTATGAAAACACAGCTCTTCAGACTTAAAGAATTCTTCACCTTTTATCCAGAAAAGGTCAAGAGTTCGTATGAAAGGATTTGTTTTACCTTTAGCTGTTGTCTCCATTTGTCCTCCTATATGACAGAAGTTTCGCCTCTCAATGTTCCTTGGTGGAATTTTGCCACTTCTGTTCCTAGGCTGGTGTCTGAACAGTTCTCTCCTTGGAGGTTCAAAATGTGTTGCACTGTCATAAGTGCAATCCATTGATAAAACAGTCTCCTGAAAACAAAAATTCTGTTTGTTTTTCTTATTTGTAGATACAAATCCTTAGGGAAATGTTTTTTGAAAAGTCTTCCACATTGGTCTATTATGAGAAGGGAAATATCAAAACTTCTGGAGATATTTTTGAGAGACTTCACATTTGAATCTTGGTCCTTCGAAAACTGGTCCTATTTTTATTGCCTGAAATCTTCCTCATAAATTAACCGTAGTTCCTTTGATATTTGCTACTAATTGTGGGCTTCTTCTGTTCATGGTTTAAATTCTGTTTTAGGCTGGCAAGCATGGATACAAAATATTAAATGCTGGTGGCTAAACTGCTTTCTAGCAGCTACTGAGGAGTGACATAATTTGAGCTGCTCCTACCTTCCTGTTCCTTGCCCTGAACAATTATCTGTTGACTTGAATAAAATAAGTGAACTAGAATAATGAACTTCTCAACTAACCAGATCTAAATGTAGAAAATATTTTAGAACAGTACTATATGCATCACAGATGGAGCCACACAGTGTTTTATCTCAGTGTGCAAAGTGCTGGAGAATGGCAGAAGGATTCACTGAATGTGACCTTTGAGTGGATGCATGCTTGCAGAATAATTAATTCTAGTTATTAACTGACATTTTAATTGAATTTAAATAGATTATAACCCAAAGTTTTCTACTACACCTTTTGCATGATAAATATTAATGTTAATTCCAGTGGTGTCAGGAAATAAATCATCAGTCTCTGCCTGTTATGTGGGATAAAACACTTAGAATTTGTTTCTTATCTCAGATGCATCTGGGGCAAAATAGAGCTGTTAAATATTTCATCCTACACTGAATTCATCTTTCAAAAACATATGATATTGTTAATAGATCTTTACATAACCGGTTCTTCACTCTTCTAAGAAAATCTATCATCTGTTTCAATATGTGTGTGGGGAGGATTTCCTTCTAAAAGCAAAGGAACCATTTTCTAGACAGAATATAAAATAAGAACATACTGAAATACTACAGTAATGTGCCAATATACCTTTGTCTTTATTTTCACATCTCTCACTCTTATGCTTGGTTCAGCGTCACCCTTTTAAGTGTATTATCTTTTCATGGCAGAAAAAAGAGCACAAAGTTCAAAAAATCCCTGTGCTTTTTTTTTCTCTAACTCATTTTTTCAAATTCAATTAGTATTTAGCCACATGACTGATAACTGACTTGGACTTGAAATTTTTTTAGTACTTTTCTAAAAGGATTCAGTTGTGGCAAATGTATTTGCACAAGATGAGTATTATCCAAAAAAGTAAAAATGTTCCTGTGTTAGAGTTAATATTGAGAATCTTATAGTGCTCTATAAGCAAAACTGTACTTTATTATTACACCCAAGATGTTTCTGCTCAGGAAATGGGATAATAAATTGAAGTTTCAATATTTCAAACTGTACTTCAAATTGAAATATTTGGGAAAGGGGGTTGTTGACACTAAATCTTATCAAATAATTTGCATGATAGCCTTTTCTATGGGTCAGTTCCTTATAGTGAACAGTATTGGGAATGAAATTCTCTGTGTCGATGTTTTGCCTGAGGCTGAAGAGAAGATTTGCTTTTATTCTGTAAATGAATCATGCAAGTAAGTTCTGACAATAAGATGATAAGAAACATGTACATTATTAACTATACCAATATTGGAACTAAATAATAGAGTAGTTACTTATTTCTTTGCTCATGGATATGCTTTTTGATGGCCTAGTGAAAAACTAACCAAAATTAATTTTGAAAATAATTTCAGTTCATGAACACCCTGTGGATATTACATAGAGTATAGAGGGGAAAATTTCTGCTCTTTTTCCAAAGAATATGCTTTAATTCTTCACAGGTCTTTATTCTGAATAGGTAACTGAATATCTTACATGTGTAAAGAACAGAGTGTGGATGAACTGACCCATGTCTCTACTGGTATCAAAAATCTATTACGAACATTAGTAATCGTAAGGATTCTAGTGGTGATCAAGGTAAATGTCAGCATGGTTGAATCACTGTGTTTTGGTTGTTCTTTTAAGGATTTGTGATATCAGCACAGTATTCAATGCAAATAAATTTTTCAAAGCTGAGCATCAAACCCAGAAAATCTCAACATGTCAGGGCTCTGTGTGTACCAATGGTCCTTAAGCCCCCTGCACGCTCTCATGTGGTATGATACCTTCACCAAGAGTAATCATGCTCAGTTTTCATAACAGTGTCACTTTATTTGAATCATCTCTTAGAACTTCTCGAAAGATTTATCCAAAATCAAGTATCTTTTATCATGTAGTCTACTTTCCCTCTCTTTTCTTCTTTTTCCTCTTCTATTCTGCTACTTTTCCAGCCAAATCTAGACTCAGTCTACTTCCAAACAGGATTCTCCCAAGACCCATATCCCAGGCTATTAACACAGTAGAATCATTGAGGCTGGAAAGGGACACTGAGTGTGTCTAGTCTTGTCTTTGTTATTCTGTGGCCTTGCACAGTCATGTTGTGATTATCTCCAGCCATGGAGACTCCACAACCTCTGGGAAATTCCTAGGTCTAAATGGTATTTATTGTATTTTAAATTATGCACTTTGCCTCTCACCTTTCAACTAGAATGACCAAGATGAATCTGTCTCCATCTTCTTTACTGTCTTGCATCAAGTACTCATTCACATTAGGAAGATTTCCCAAGCCATTCTTTTTAAATCTTGGACTCTCCTGAAGTACATGACATCATGATCTTTTGGATATAAAAATCATAGTTCCTCCTTGTATCCTGTGTATACCAGTTTTCATTCATGCTAAAATTTCCAAGGAACAAGATCCCTAAATAAAAATTCTGGGTATTCCGTCATATCTCAAACAGTTCAGACTCAAAAAAAGACCAGTGAACACACAGAGATAATAGGAACTAAGACTGAAAACTGGAACTAAGACATAATTCAATTGCTTGAATATTGTCTCAAAGTATCACCTCTGTATTAACTACAGAACATGAACACATAGAGAAAAATGTACTTCCTCTAGTAGATGAAGTTTTCCAGTAAGGCATCACCTTCCCCATTATCTTTCCATTTTAATTGCTTTTCCTCCTTTTTTTGACCTGTGTTGTTTTTAAACATTTCTACTTTTTTTTTTTTCTGTTTCTCCCTTTGTCCTGCTATTTTACCATAGTTATTCCTCAAGTAATATTTTTTTTCTCTCCTGCTTTTTCCTTTTGCACAAATAACAGGTTTAAGGTCATCATCTGAGTGCTAAAAGGCAGACATTTTGAAGTACCAATTTTAAACATGTCAGCTGAGGAGATAGAAAATTGTGAATCACCTTTTGAAAGTGCAAAACATGTAATTTAGAATCTGTAGCAATTTAGTGTCTTTGGTCTTTGATTATATTTCTTTGGCACTGCCTGATAAGGTTGTTGACCCTTTAAAAAAAAGCCTTCCAAAATGGCATAAACTCTACAGGTCTGACAGATGCCTGCAGAAAAATGAGTAGCCCATTTCTGAGTTCACTCAGAACTTTTCTATGAAGGACTAAAAATGACAGCTGAGGCTAGGAGGCAATTAGATGATGTGTTCTGAGGGTCTGAGATGAACGAAACTACAGTTTTGGGAGTCTGTTCAGGTCCTGAATTCTGCTTCTAGCTAGATTCCTTTTTGGGCTGATTCATGAGCCTGGAGATTCAGTGTGGGATTATTTCACAGAATTAAAGAAATGGAGGGGTGGTCTGGAGGTCATCTTGTACAGCCTCCCATTCAGAATGGGACCTCCACGTTCCCAGTTATAAATCCATGATACAATGGGATGTCAAAAGATAGCGGTTCACATTTCCGAGTTAATATAGAAGTATTTTCCTTTTTCTTTTTCTCAGGAAATCTTTTGTCATGGGCATGACAACTGTTTAGTGAAGTCACGTGGTAATGTCTTCTGCAGCTGGTCACATCTTAAAGCTTGCCAGGAGGACATACAACAAGAAGTAAAGTAAGTTTCTAAATAGCTTTTCAATTACTTTTATTACTTGAAGAGAGGAAGAGCTCTTTTCCCAAAAGCAGAGTAAGATGGAATAAAAGGTGGTGTGTTCAATGTATTGTAAAATTAAAGGATGTATTCTCCAAAGAGTGTTTTTGCCAAAATGTGATGGGCTTAGCAGCATGGGGAGGCCTTTGCATTTTAAATGAGAAGAAACAGTTTAAATGACTGTGTGCATTTCCACAAAATCTAATATCTCTGTAGCTAATGAGGGTTGAGTGAGGCCTGTGGGAATCTGTCCAGCTCTGTGCTAGTCATGACTTGCACAAGGAGCCTTCAAACTTGCTCTGCTGTCTCATTGTTTTTTGTTTCTCTTGTGGTTTCAGCATTTCCAAAGGGAACAGAATAATGTTCAGCTGTCCCACTGAAATATGAAAAATACTCTGACAAACACTAAAATACTACCTGAACATTCAGGTCTATTTCTGAACATTGAAACCCAGCAAAATGAACCTGTGACTCCAAAATTAATGACACAGGAACTGATCTTAGTGCACCAGCTCTGTTCTTTGACAGCATCTCTTACAATTCCTTTATGTTAGAAGGCCTCCACAATATGGAATAGGTCAATGAAATCATGTAGCCTTCTGTCTCCATGCACGCTTGGAGAGAATTATCATTCCTCCAGGATTCTCAGGAAGGACTGTGTGCTGGCTCTCCAGATCACAGTCTTCACAGAGCTGCTTATCAACTTCCAATAAGACTTTGAGGATTTGAAAAAGAGAAGGAAAAAGGATCTTCTCAAACTGCAGAAGAAGGCAATACTCCAGCTACAAGGTTGTGAACAGTAATCCACTGAAAAAATAAGAAAGATCATTATAAAATATACTCAAATACATATTCCTACTACAGCAGTATTCTGTCTCAAAAAGTGGTAGTAAGAGATACAGTTTAAACAAAAAATATTTTAAACAAGGAAGTTACATGATTTGTATGACAATTTTAGCTAAATCTTGCGAAAGGAAGACATTGCTATCTACTTTTGGCAAATAGCTAGAAAAAATTTAAGCAGATCTGTAGGAGTGGGATTTGGATCAGTAGCAACAGAAAACGATTACTTGAAGGAACTGTGAATGAGATCATGACAAAGTGTAGGAAAAACTAACATTCTTGTTGAAAAAAACTATAACTCTTCAGAATAAATTATGCACCCAGTGTTACCTCATAAGGTACAATCATGAAGTGAACAATGTAATTTTTCTGGATTTTTTATTAGCTAAAATATCTGTGTTCCTACTTCATATTTCCTATTTTCTATACATGGAGAATCAGCTATTTAGTATATCTGAAAAATTTTCATGAGATAGTGTGGAATAGTTGCATAGAGCGTACTATGGGTTTTTTCCACAGTGTTCTTTTAACATTGCTGTAAGTTTTGTCCATGGACACGTGTGGTTATGCAGTATATAATTTTTCTATTATAAGGTGCAAAAAGTAGTCATGATTGTGTGATATTTTCCCCCTGCTAGATAGAAGAACACTGAGCTCTCATTCTCTACAGCTGCTCTGTTTTTCCAGTGGCATGACGTGGCAAGATCATGGGTTATTCTTTTATTTGGATTGCCTGTCTCTGTGGCAGTGTGAAGTAATCAGAAATTTCTTTAGAACAGCTACCTTTAAATCATCTATGTCTACATCTTTTAAACATCACTAGTTTTGTGTCTTCAATGAAGAAAAGGCATGAGAGGCAGGATTATAGTAAAGCATTTTAGTAAGATCATTTTCCTCATTTGTACAACCTGTGGCTGACATGTGAGTTCAGGGACTGCTCAGACAGAATGAAAATTACTCTCAGAAATCAAGGATGGGCCTTCTTTTTACCGCACATCTGGAAAGGGCAAGTTACAGACAAGTTCCAGCCCACTGAAGAAATGGAGTTGCAGTGCGATAATGCTCCCTACAAAAAATGGCTTTGTGTCACATCCCCTTTCCAGTGAACCCAAAGTTCAGTCATGAGCAGGTATTGGCTTATCCTTAAAATGCAGTTTATTACCTGAGGTCACAAGGTGAAGAAAGAGTCAAGAGGAGCTCTTGGGAACTTTTTGTTCAGAGGTTCCATCAGCAGGCAGTGCTGCCTTTTCCCCTCATATGCTTTGCTTCCTCACAGAAGCATTCAGTGTCAAAAATAGGCTTAAAATAATGCCCAGTGCCTCCAGGCTTCATAATGAGATGTTAGCCACTAGATGTTGCTCACATGTTACTCATTCTGCTGCTTTCCTCTTTCCTGCTTCATTTTGCTCAGGATGATGCTGACTTTGTACGGTTATCTATTTCACAAGACTTTGGATTCACAATATTAAGAAATATCATTAAAAAAAAAAGGGTTGCATTAAAATGTTCATTATAATAGAAATTGCCTAGTAATAACCCCTTTCAAAATCCTGTGCACACAGGGAACACTTGACCCTAGTGACTGGATTTATTTTACACTTGGACTGTTATGCTTAATTTGTTGTTCTCATTAGCTAGATAGAATGTTTTTAGTCCTCCTATGTGTCCGTCTTTCATTAAAAAGTGCTTGTCAGATAGTGGAGAAACTAATTAGATTACCATTTTGTCTTCTGAAAGTGAATAAATAGCAAAGAAGTTATAAATGGTGTTTAAAATACTATCAGCACTTTCTTTATTATCATATTCTTTCTATTTTTTGATTTGTTTAGTTGGTTTTTTTTTTTTTTTTGGTTCTAGCTTGACATACTTCCTTCTTTTATTTCTCCATCACAAGTTATATCTAGCCTTATATATAACTGCTTTTCCCATGGAAATTTGACTATAAATATCTTTAAAATAATAGTAGGAGTGCACATAGCTTTAGCACTGAGGACTTATTCTCTTGCCATCTTTTGCTACATCTTCTCTCTAAAAAAGCAGCATTTTAGTACTTAGGAAAAATTATTACTGTTAAATGAAGGCACTGTGCATGTTGTCATTGTGTTTCCATAATAACCCATTTTTGAGGATTCCAATTCAGCATTCAATGCACAAGGAATATTATTGAATCATAAATAACAGGTTGTTTCCTCCAAGTAATCCTGGTTTTTGAATTCATTGGGTTCAGTTGCTCTCCTAAGGATGCTCTTATATTGATACAGAGGAGACTCAGACTTCAGAAGCTGGTATCTTGCCAGGCAGAGACAGAATTTTAGTAAGTGTGGTTAGTTTCTACTCTTACATGAATATGAGTATCAGTTGTTGTCAAACAACAGAACTTCAAGTTATGTGAGTCTAATTATTTACTTAAAATATTCATACCCCCCCACACTCTCATATTTCTATACTTTTATATATAAAATTTTAGTGCTCCTTTGAATTAGAGGTTTAGACAATTGTCTAGCAAGAAATTGTTTAGCTCTTTTCCCAGTAGTGTTAGTATTGATATGAAAAAAAGTCTAGAGCCTACACAAACACAATACAACCACCTCTAAATGTTTTCCTGGCTGCACAACACCATGGGTAAGAAGAATTTTCTCAGTCTGAGCCTCTCAGGCAGGCTACAGTTAAATTAATTGCATGGAGGGAATAGAGTTTAGAAAGAATCATTATTGATTTAGCTAAATATCCTTTTTCTCACTTCTTTCAAGCTTGATTGCAGGGCAAAACTTCTTCACATGCACTAAAACACAGAGGAAGTAGGATGAAAGAGAAGCTTAGACTGATCTAAGTAAATGGAGGGCAAATGGCAACAAGGGGTCAGACTTCCTTGTGTTAACTCTAATTGCCACCTCGCTGCGCAGACCTGGATTTGAGAGGGACAACACTGACTGGCTCATGGGTTCCCTGCAGGAAAGGGTGGCTTTGAATGAAGCTGACCTCAGACAACAAGCTTTGACAAATGGTCCTTTCAGATGACATTGCGTTAACTTTGCCTCTGAGGGTATACAGAACACGTGAATTGTATTCCTTCATGCTTCGTAGAGGGAAACAGAAGTTGGGTAAGTAAAGAGAATCATAAAATCATGGAGTATGCTGAATTGGAAAGGGCCATCAGGATTACTGAATCCATCTCCTGGCTCGATGCAGGACACCCCAAGAATCACAAGCTGAGTTGTATGATTGAAGAAAAATAAAGCAATCTGTAAGAAACAAATGGGGTTGATTCCCATGGATCAAGAGGTGCAAAATAGACAAGGGAAAGACATGCAGAAGGGAAAAACAAACCCTATTTGTCTTAATGCAGAATATTTTGCAAATCACAGAGGTAATACAAGGTTCATTTTATGTACTGGTTAGTCTGTGTTGTAAAATAGAATTTGAATGTGATTGGCCACATGCAGGAAATAAAGCCAAATTTAAAATTGTATGTATGTCTGTGCAACCAATTCCCACCAGAGAAGGAAGTACTTAATATCATGTTGAAATATATATTTTCCTGATAAAAAGGGTAGATAACTCTAGAATTGCAGATACTTAGAAATACATTTACAAAAGCACATCACTGTATAGGAGCATGCACTAAAAAGGATATGAGATTTCAACTGGAGAAGGCACTGCTAAGAGGAGACTTCCCAGTCTCCTCAGTGCAACACCTAAATACACACAGTATTTTGGTAAACAGAGCCAGCAATATTATGTTAAAGCAGGAGCAAATGCTCTATTTGAAATTTTCCAATGCATATCAAAATAGCCTTATAAAATTTGTCACAGTCACTGTGGAGGTATACTGAAGCTGCTGATCACAAAAGCACAAGAAAATATTTTGATGTTTTTTTTAAGATTTATACAATACAGCAGAAATCAAATAAAAATGCTATCTATGGAAGAACCACACTTTCTAAAACCAATATCATTTCCAAAACTGACACATGGGTTTATTTGGAGAACTAACTATAATGCTATTTAGCTTTACTTTTTTCTTTCCTTTTTTAAAATGTTTTTTTAAAGTGAAAAAGCAAAGAGTGAAATTAGGATGAATTGGGAAGCTTCCCAGGGTAATGGAGAGTAGCACACCATCTGTTTGAACAGGAAAAATATTTGATCAGTGCATGTTCCTCATCCTGCTGTGAAATACAGAGGTAAAGGTTCTTCTAACAAAATGCTGCTATGAGTAATGGCAACTGAATTGAACAGACAATAAATGCAAATCACCACCAGCTCTTGGGACACCTAAAATGCAACCTAGGTATGGGTCAGTCTGCCACATAGCAGCTGTGAAAATTATCTTTCTACCATGATCAGAATTTTTTTTTCTGTTAATAACCTGGTAAAATTTTCTCTCTTTTAAAGATGTATCAGTGGGAAATTTTTGACTATGGGTCTGGTACAGGAAGACCTTGGCAAAAGGTTATTTAGAAATCTCTGGTATGCTATGAAAGGAAAGCTGAAGTAGAGAGGAGCTGAAATGGACACCTGGAGGTTTTGTTTTCAATTGGACACAATATAAATACCAGGCTTTTTTTTTCCTCCTACCCATGTACCCTTGTTCACTCTTACTCCAAACAATATAATGGTAGTGAAAATTATAAAACTTTTTCATGTAGGTGTTTAACAGGTAAGTAAGTAGGTTAATGGTCTTTAAGGTATGTAAGGGAAGATGTTGCCAATCTTTTAAAGAAATCCCATTGGAAGAAACACGTGGATTGTTCTTGTGCACCAGATTTCACTGCTCTCAGCAGAAGGTGGAGTGCATGCTTCAACTCACAGCAAAAGTTGCGGGGTATTTGCAGTGGGCGAGGTTGAAAGCATCTGGTCATGTCAGATGCTGAATTGGTATTGACTGAACAAAGGAAACCTCTGAATGAAGAGGAGAAACTTGTGCATAATGATAGTGGCAGTCTAACAAGGAAAATGTGAGGGATTTTTATGCCTCTTTCTGGAAGATGGGTGCTTTTCTGCTGGGATGCGTAGTAGAAGTGACTCTGTATCTCAGTTTTCTCCACTTACTTTCTAAATAACTTCAGACTCACTGCTATCAGAAGAAGAAAAAGCACAAATTCCATCTCCCCCAAGAATGTTTTAAGTAAGTTCAGAGTGACACAAAAACCTTGAAGTTCTATAGGGAGCAGCTCTCCCCTTTTCCTGTGCCCTTCCCTGCTTTTCAGAAACATTAAAAAGCAAAAAATGGCTAGGAAAAGAAATGTTACAAAAATTAGACAAATAAGGGCAAAAGTAGACTTTTGAAGAGAGCTGGATCATACCATACTGATATGAAAGAATCAGCCTGTGTTGTTTCTGGTCACAGACATTCACGTCCTAAGTTGCATTGAAAAATTGGTCTCCCTCTCTCACACCACATGTCACACGGCTCCTGCAGGACACATCTGCAGGTCTGGGCAGACCTGCTCATCAGCAAGGGCCTCTTTCAGCAGCATTTATCTATCTTCAACATATGTGTAAAGACCAGTTCTGCCTCCTCTCAGATGCTCTCAGCAGAACTGTTCCAATCCCTCAGCTGAACAAGAGAGACCTCTGATCTTTCTCAGGATGCAGAGCTGTAATTATAAAACTGTAAACTAGATGTGAGGCTTAATTATAATGTCAAATAGATTGGATTTTAATCAGCTCTCTAGATATATAGTTAGGAAGGATTTATCAGGGCAATGACCTAATTTAGGAGTACGGATTTCAGCTGAATGTTCTGAAAACAATTTGGTTCCGTGCCTATAGAGGGGAGACAAAAATACAGACCTCTGCTTCCCAATGAGTAATGTCTCAATCATGGCACAGACTTTAGGAAACAAATTAGTCTCTGCTGTAACACTAAAGAGGATTTCTGAGCCATGGTGATGATTCTGGTTACAGACACAGAAGAAATGATACAAAGACACTTGCCATAAAACACAAAAGGACATTATAGCATGTAGAAATGTATTTTTGAGCGAAAGTTACTGCAAGTGCTCAGTGTGAGAGGCAGAAGACTTATGGGAGTATAGTCCCAGCTCAGTAGCAGCTGGACTCATTAGTCAGTTTTTGTCAGGTTTGGTGAGAAATGGGAGCCAGAAGAGACTTAGGAGCCTTGCTCCTAACACCAAGTTACCAAAATCCTTGCTGAGATAAGATTTTGTTCAGTAAGAGCTCTCAACTATGACCTGTCACACTGGTGAGACATTTCCAAGCTGGTCAGCCAGAAGCCTGTCAGGAAAGGAGGCTGCTGGAAGCAGGTTCACAGGTGCTAGGTGGTGGCCTTGGACTGCAGCAGGGGCTTCCCTCTATTCCAGAGTGGCAGCAGAACCCCTGCTCTACAGCTGTGTAATTTCTTGTGTTGTGCTGTGCTCAGTTCCCAGAGGGAGCAGGATGGCTTCTGGGATGCCTTGTCTGCTCAAAGCTATTCAACTATATCCCTTCTGATCCTTCTCAGCTTTCCAGCTCTTGGCAATTACTTGAAGTATTCTGAATGGACTTGGCAATCTCAAGAAAGTCTGTTTGGTTTTTCTGAGGATGTTTTGAAGTGGTGGTCTGGCTTACAGTAATGCACCACCATGCTTTTAGGAACCACCACAATTAAGTGACTAGGACAGATGACAAAAATCTGGCCCCACAAGTGCTTTTAAAGTACAACAATGCAGTAAACCCACATCTCCAAAAGCACCTACTGATTTTAAAAATCCAAAAGGACACTAAATTAACACTGTGTTAACTGTAGTTTGAAAGCATAACAAAGGCATTGCAGAGTAGTTTCATTACAAGTTAATTCTGGTCACATGGTCTATTGATGCAAGGCTGTTCTTTCTGACAGAGTTTTGTGGAGGACATTATCCCAGAGGTTTTGGAGGCTTTCTCTGCCCACTCTATCAAATGTATACTCTCCTATTTTCTGGGGGGAGAGGGCATCTCCATCAGCCTGTCAGCTTGACCAGAGTGGCAAATGCTGCTCCTTGGGTGACCGTGTTATGTGAACCTGTGCAGTGCTCACTCATCTGGGTTTGTTCTGTAAAATAGTTGAGCATCCTACAGATGTCAGATTTCTAATGGGAAAAAAAAATCCAAGGGAAAAAAAGGACATATATAGTTATTTTCAGCATTTGGGTTTGAGTAGAAACATCAAATTTTATGTTCCGGATGAGATTATGTAATCATGACTGCATGTGTCAAAACTTAACAACATATCATTTTTGTTATGTAAAAAGTAAGCTTTAAAAGTACTCTTACAAGTTATAGCTTCTGATATTTATTAAGCCTTTTAATAAGATCAGTCACACCAATCAAAATACAAACAAAAATCTTATTCTATTCTATTACATATATAAAGCTCATCTAAATATATATCTAATAAGTCAAAATAGCTATGAGGATCTTCTGCTTCAGCAGAACAAAATGTTGTTTTTCCAGCAAGCAGAGTGTAATTTTAATGCTTATAATGTAAAAACACTGTATCAATATACCTGCTGTATATAATTTTTAGAAGAGCAGTTGACTATAAGCAAGACTGGTTGCAAATATACACAAAAGTTTAACAATAATTTTTGGTGCATGTGTGCTTTGTACTCTTCTACTTATTGCTGAAAACTTGGCAACAACACATTCAGAAACTAAAGTCATATTTTACCTCTGCTGCAGCAGTGTAAGTTCTGGAAACCTTAAACATCTTAATCATATCAATGGCAATTACATTAACTCACTTTACTGGCTCTGAGATACAAAAAATGTGTGATTCCACTAAAATTCTCCTCTCACAATTGGATTATTCTCAAATGAGACCACAGGTAGCCCCGTATTTTAATTAAGAATCATTAAAATCTTATGCTGCTATACTGATAGTCTGGTAGAAAATGAGTTGAGCTAAACTGTTTGGAAAAAGGGAAATATCTGCTAAAAAATGGAACTGCCTACCATATAAAAAGGCTATCATCCAACCTTTTGGAGCTATGGTTGAACAGACTTATATGCCAGCACAAAGGTTAAAGGAAGAGGCTACAATCTTAAGCAGAACAATCAGGAATCCCAATATAAAAGAACAAAGAATGGATTTTTTAATTTGCATTTTTATTATACTCCAGAAAGACAAAAGGAAGAAAGAGTGGTAGTTGTTGGATAGGCAAATTATTTTGGATTGGTGATGGGCCCTTTAAAATGAGCAGTTGAAAATATATTGTGCACTGTATGTACTAGGGGAAAAAACAATTAGACAAATTCCACATCTATGACTAAAATGTAAAAAAATTTTAAAATTGCTATCTGTGGGTTGTTGACCTAGGCTGTTGTTGGCAGATGGGATCCACCCAGGTGCTTGCTCATGTTCGCATCCCCACACAACCAGTGGGACAGGAGAGAAAAGGGGAGGCATAGGAATGAGGAAACTCATGCATCAAAACCAAGATAAGTGATAAAACTAGTGATAAAACTAGTGATAAAACACTCACTAGTTACCGGAAAAAGAGTCTTGGCTAGGAGTCACCATTGCAAGATGATCCCTGCTTCTCTGCTACCAACACCTTCCCAACAGCAAGCTGCACCCTATAAACAGTCAAATGCCTTTCCATTCCTAAATATATTACATTGCCAATAGCTCTCTTAGGGTAGACTTCTGTGAAAGTTTGGAATTTTAACCTATAAAACCACTTTACTTGGATTGAAATAACAGTTTTGTTTAGCTGGAAGATTTGATGCATAACCTGTGTTTCCATTTTTTTCTTAAATTCCCACGTGCCAGTACATAGGCAATCCTAGACTGTATGCATACGTACGCACAGATGCAATCGGTCTCTCACAGTGACCAAAAATTAAGACATTCGTTTGTGCAAGCACACTTGGAAAATAAAGCCTTCTGTATGTAGTTATAAGAGATTTAATTCTGCCATGGAAATAACATGAAAAACCTGACACTGCTTCTGAACCCTGTGACAGCTTTGCAACTCAAACACTTGCCTGTTATTAGCTATAGAAATTTCTTAGTTATTAAATTGTGAACATTTACTTTCTTGGATCCTTTTTTCACCTTAAGGACCTACTGTAGAAAGTTAAATTCCTGTTTTAAGATCAGATGTTCTGGCTGTAGTGTCGACGTCTAAAGGAAAACCAGATACAAACCTAAAGCGCAGTGGACCCAATTCTTCCCATGCAGCAGGTGAGCACCTCAGTAACCACACAGCAGTAAGTCCCTGGGCAGAGGGGAGTGCCCTGCCCTGCAGATGGGTTGACAGGTTTCCTCAGAAGCTTGTGTCTGCAAGTTTCTTCTCCAGCAGACATGCACAAGGCTGAAAGCTGCTCATCATTCCCATTTCACTGCCATATAACTAAGCTCATCATGATTACAGAAGATGGGAAAGCTGGTTTCAATGTCACTATTGTGAATTGTGAGCCATTATCTCTTGTTTCCATAATATTTCTACTGTAGCACAGAACATGATGGATCAAACACATCAAAATTGTGAAGGCTGAAGCTCCACAAGTTCATAGTCAAGCTCCAGAGTGCTCCAAAAGCAGCTCTTCAAGGGCAAACCTTGTTTGGCCTAGTTAAATATGCTTTGGGGACTGCTGAACACATTAACATCCGGTGGAGAGGAGCTGGCTTTAGAGACTGAAGTGAGAAATGATCTATGACAAAAATACATTTGGGGCAGTGCAAGCCAAATGCGAAAGCAGCTCTAACTTCTCCCATGGCAATTCAGTGTGTTCCACTCTTTCTTGTTTTCTGCTCTGTGCTGTGAAGAAAATCATCTGATGCCAGTCTTATTTATCCTTAGGGGCTGTTTTTCTTTCATGAGCTATAGTCCAGATAAGGATGCTATACATGCATCTCTTGCTCTTCTAAAAAGGAAATGTGTTTAACATGAAAAAATATTTTAAAAGCCATTTGGGGGATCTAATTAGAATCCAGTGCTCCGTCATCTTAAGAAATAAAAAAGAATCATATCTTCAAACAATCTTTCAGGAACAAGCTGTATTCATTGGAATCTGCTACTTATGGCTTTGAATGTTTCATTCAACAAAACTCTCTGCTATAACTAATATGTGTTTTGTAACTGGTCCTCATCAATCAGCATGGTATTGCAATTCCACAGTATACCTCTAGCAAAGAAAAAGATTAAAGAGAGTTCTTTTGGTAATGCATTTATATTCTTAGTCTTATGCATTTATATTTATAATCTTAGGGTAATTGACTTCTTTTTTAATCAATGGAGACAATTATTTTCAGGGGTAGGCCAGTCACCAACATCTCATTTAAGGAAATTCTACCATCTCACAATTCTCTATGTTTTTGGAAAAAAAATAAGCTGTCTTGCAGACAAAGGTCTGTCTCCATTAAACTTGCCTCACTAATATAGTTGCAATACTTTTTTAGTCTGTCATTAATGCACTGCTTTGTTTTCAAAAATCTGTATGTCACATTTGCATTTAAAAGGCAAGATAAATGGTAAAAGTTTCTGGACTTTTTTTCCAAGCTGAGTAAAAAAGTCTTGAACTTTCTTCTTCTCATAAGTATTTACTGCAGAAAAGAAAATTTCATCTCATGCTTGGTTTAAAGTGTTTTGTTGTAATAGTGTATCAGCCTATGAATTGATTGAAAGCAATGTTTCAGATCAAAGGAAGATCATGAGACAAACACTGACTTAATTACATAGAGAAGTTTACTCCAGAGTAAAACCACAGAGGGTAGGAAAAGAATTAGTGCTTTTGTAATACAGATTAGAGTTTATTACAAATTATTCACATGTTACAGTCTATTACAAATTATTTACATGTTATAGATTCTGCAGGAGAAACTACCAGGTCATCAAAGAGGTTTCTTCAGATTTTGAAGTGTTATTAAGCAGGGTGTTAGAATTCCCAAACTGCTAAATAAATGATTGAAAATTCTGATCAAACCTCACAGTTCTGGAAGATATATTCAAAGGTTTATAAATAACAATGATTTTTAGGAAGAAGTATATTCACATCTAATGATGTGCAGCATTGGACTGCTGAATGTAGGTGGTTTTAAGACCCTGTACAGATATTTTATTATTAAAAAAATAGTATAGTAAATGTCTTAATGTCAGTGCTACGCCTACATTATTGTGACTTCTGCATCATGACGTTCCTAGGTTCAAAAATGTCTATTGACATGTGCAATATTATAGCAGGAATAAATTTCTCTGTTGTGTAGGTAGAAAGTAGAATTCATTTGTTAAATTCTCCATCTCCTGCAGGGTTTTTTTTTGTATAGCTCACAGAGTTATTGAGAACAGCCTTAACCTAGCACAGCCCAGAGCCATGACAATATGACCCAAAAAATATTTAGCTCTTACTTCTTACTAATATTTAGCTAAGTTGAATAATAAAACTTTTCCTCCCCCTTATGGGTGTTCAAACTATGCTATTCAGTGCAAACATCTAGTTCTTAAGCAAATATGCTACTCCAGCTCTTATTTAAGTGTGTTCAGCTTCTGATACCCTAGGAACTACACAGGCATCTTTCAACCTACATGAGACCTAATATAATAACTATAATCCTCCTATCTTGATATTTTTCAGAATTGCATGGAATTTTGGTGAGTACTTCAAATGTAATATTTTGGCTACAGGCTTTTAATCTAAAAAACAAAAAGGTTTACTGTATCCCTAGTCCTAATAAAAAGGCTATTTGCTTTGTGCTATTCATGAAAATATCTGTGAATTTCAGAGAGAAATTCTTGACTACCAAATATTTTAGATAATCTTTTAGAAAAAGTTTATGTGATTTTATCACAAAAGTCATGTCCAAAACCAGAAAAGGCATCAATTAAAAAAAATAAAGTGGCTTTATTTAACTCACATAGTATATGTAATAATTCTTCTAATAGGACTAAATAGAAATAATGAAGATAAATAATTTAATGTTGTTTATTTGTAATGCACAAGATTTCTCCTGACACGGTTCATGGTGTGTGACCAATGTATGTGTACTCATCCTATTTGTGAAAACAAGAACCCTTGTTTTCTGCAGTATTAGAAGTCCAATTTTTATGGTTTTTAAAATCTATTTTAAATAGTAATATAAAGTCTAATACATATTTCTACACCCGGTTTACCTGCCTAAGGAACCATGACATCAAAAACTAAATCTACAGTTCCATTTTTTCAACTGGATTTGCATCAACTGACTGACTAAATAAGGGTCTTTTTGGATTTAAAAAATTGTAATAAAAATAAATAACACTGAACAAATAAAGTCTATTTATACAATGATTATAAACTAAAAACAAATATGAGGAACTGAGAGGTGCTTTATATAATATATATTATCCATGTACATCATAATACTGTATGTGGCTATCTTATGATTTTTTAGGTTTAAAATGACATTTTCCATTGCTGAATGGAAAAACAGGAACATAAGACTTCCTCACTGTTTTTAATCCTTACTTGAATTTCCAATTACTGCAACAAAAGATCAAAATTTAGTATCCCATCTTTATCTTCAGATTAAGTTAAATCAAAGCACTTTATATGGAACCTTCAGGGATCTCTGAGAAAGAATTATTGT
This sequence comes from Onychostruthus taczanowskii, assembly GCF_017590055.1. Lineage (NCBI taxonomy): Eukaryota > Metazoa > Chordata > Aves > Passeriformes > Passeridae > Onychostruthus > Onychostruthus taczanowskii. The sequence goes on from NW_024501126.1 coordinate 5,601,289, forward strand.
GAAAATATAATAAAATTATTGAAATTAAATTAATTGTCTGCAAGACTTCAAACTGGGCATAGTGACTTAATAGAATTTGATTAATTGAATGTAAAGTCTTGAATAACAATAGATTGCATGGAAATGGACTTTATTACACTAAATCAAATAACTGACAATTTGGCCAATGACACAGAAATTAACTGGTTAAATTAGAAAAAAAACATAGAAACCCAATTTGTGTTTGAAACAGTGTTACATGGCAAAACATTGGGGTGAATAAATAAAAAGTAAAAATACAGTTTCCTACTTTTGGAATTGCATGGAGCCTCTGGCAACCATGCAATAATCTGGTAATGCTGAGAGGCTGGGAGGCAGAGAAAAGGATAAGGATAGACTAAGCAGAAAAGTCTGCATTTCTTTCCTTTTCAATTTAAACAGCAGCAGAAGGGAGAATCTGTTAAACCACACTCATCTACCCAGGATTATTCCAGTAGGAGCTAAAAAATTACTTGTATATTTCTTCACGTGATGGTGGGGGAGTGTCTGAGGAAGAAAGACTTTCTACAGAAACCCCTTAAACAGGGGATTGCAGTAATTATGCACGTAAATCAATAATTTGGCATAGAACTTGCAAAAAAAAAAAATGCACTAAAGTTTTATTCAGCAGCTCCACCATTTAAGCATCGAAGCAAAGAACACATAAAAAAAATATGTTTTGCATTTATGAGAATGCCACATCTTCAGAATTATGAATCTCATTTCTAACAAAATATCAAAAAATTTCCTGACTTTGAAAAACCAAACTAGACTTTTACATGAGTAAATTATAGCTTGAAATTGGTTTAATTAATGTTAGATACCTAAAGATTTCATGCTTGAGTATAACATAATATTATACTCCAGGTATGAAATTCTATCATGAAATATTGCTATCTTATTAGATTCTTAAAAGGTTATTAGAAAAAGCTTGAGAACATTTATAGATTGTAACCAGCTAGTATTTTATATTTAATATAATTTAATATGGAGAGAGATGAAATTTAAAAAAAAAACAACTTATAATCATTATATTAACACCATTTAATTCTTACTGCATTTTTTTGCATTTGTAATATTTGTTATTATTGTACTACAGCTAATCATACCAGCAAATAATGCAGCTGATGTCAAAGAGTATTCCATATTTAATTTCTCTTCAGGAAAATGAGAGTTTTTTTTAATTTTACCATCCATCACCTCCTTTTAGAAAAAGAATGTGACTGGTTTTGCATTCTGTTATTTCACTTTGAGTAACAAATATAATATTTCCAGGGATGATACTATTTCCAGGGATGATTTGTAACAACAAAGGTTGTTATAGCAAAATTATATACATTAGTTGTTCTCTAAAATGGTTGATAATATTTGAAATTCCATCTTAGATTCACCCAGAGATGATGATGTTACATAGCATAGCAAAAAGGGTAGTCTCATTTCAGTGTATAAAGGGAGCTAGCTGCCTTTCCTGCATATTCAGATTTGCATGTCTATGGAATCTCGTCTTTTGACTTTTTAAAAATCTTTTGAAATACTTTTTGTATTGTGTTTTTAGATAGTGGCAACAGTGTAGTTCAAATGCTACAAACTTAATGATTGTGTTGATATGAAATGGCTCAGATTGGGAGGCTGACTTTTGATGAGGTAGGAAGTCTTTTCAATCTAAAAGAACGATTGTGGATTCAATCATTCTTCCCCTTCCTAATTGTTGTCTCTTCCAGAAAAATAACCATAATGGCCAGGTTACAGCACTCTACAATACATGCTGCCTGAACAGCAAAAGATTACATATCTTCTATGCACAGTACACAGCCTAATTTTTAGTCAACATTGTAATACAAGCATACTGGAATAAGAAGACAAAATCCTTCACACTTGAACATAATGCACCGTTTATCCTTTATTACACTGTTGTTCAAGCATATTTTCATGTACACATATTACTGAAATCAGTGTTTAATCTGTGTGCAGAATTAGTTTACAGACTCACAACTGCTTCAACTCATTTGTCATGCTAGAGCCAGCACCCTTTTTCAGACTTTGTCTTTATACTTTTTCAGTGTTGCAGATGTTAAAGAGAATTTCCATAATTCACAATAATCATTTGTATTGCTCATCTGTAAACACTCAACTCAGACCCATCAGCAATGCTGTATGACATATAGAATAGTATATTTACTATTGTTGATAGTGTTTATTTCTTTTGAGAACTGGAAAAATTATGCCTTTTGCATATTTGAATACTTTAATTTATCATCTATTAAAGTTTTGTTGTCCAGATCAATCTGCGTGAATGCCTTGATCAAAAAAGTGAAAGAAAAAGGATATGTCATATTATCACTTTTACAGTTTAAAGTGTATAAGCCAGTCTGGAATTTGTTTAATTTGTATATGAGACTTTATTCTAAGGAGCATAATTGTGTTCCTTCTGCTTATACAGCAACCTTAACGCCATGTGTTACTTGCCATTAGCAGAGCAGGATAGTTATTTCTAGCTGACTCTCTTTGACAGAAAGACAAATTTGTTTTTGTTGTTTTCTTGTCTGGTACATATGAATATACATGTGCTTTTCTGCCCTGTCTCCATTCTGCTTCCATTAGCTTACAAGCAACAAATGTGTCATTTTCCTTCCCTAGTTTTCCCACTCCAGCAAATTGGTATTTGAGAATTACTCCACTGTTCGAAAGATTTTACACATAAAAAGGTATCAGCTGGGGGAAAAAAAATAGGGAGTGATTTTTTCCTAAGCTTTGTAGTGAGAGCAGAGTGGATGTGTGGTAGCAGCTGCACTCATGAGCTAAGCAAACCACACAGAAAATGTTGAGGGAAGTGGCAGGACAGGGCTCATCCCATGCTTCAGAGGAACCCATGGGATAGAGGCTCCATACGCAACTAGCATGTGCCTGGGCTTACTTTCTGTTTGTTGTTTAGCTGGATCTTAGCAAGTTTGGTAGCTCAGAAAGGCAAGGCAGGACTCAGGTGTCTCTAAAACTGGCAAAAGGTGCCAAGAATAACAAGGCTTTTATAGGTATGGTGGTAAGAAGCAGAAGACCGGGTTGGTTTCCACTGCTCAAGAGACCTTGCAAACCTTGTAATAGTCTTATGAAGCCCACCAAAATGAACAGAGTCTTGGAGATGGTGACAACCAGAGGAACTTAAGACTCAGAAAAAAAAGGAAACTCAGGGGAAGCTGGTCGTCTCTAGGTAATTATAGAGAAGGTGAAGATACTCTCTTCACAAGGATCCACGGTGACAACAGGAAATTTGCACAAGTTCCTTCAAGGCAAATTCCACCTGGACTTGGAAAAAGTTTGTTCACCATGAGAACAATGATGTGCTGGAATAGTTTGCCCAGAGAAATGATGGAATAGCCCTTGCTGGAAATATACAGGATTGTGCTTTACAGAGCAGTAGGTGGTTTAATCTAGAGTTCAGTCATGATCTCCAGAGATCCCTTTCAGTGTACACTTTTTTATTATTCCAAATTTCAGTGATTCTGTAGTTTTGCTCCTTGGAATTTTACCACCTGATAACATAAAGACATAAATCACAGAATGAAAACTATTGCCAGTGGCAAGCTGAATAATGTATGAGGATATATAAAATACTATGCATAAATTCTACCACAGAAATGAAGGCACAAAACTATTGCCAGTGGCAAGCTGAATAATGTATGAGGATATATAAAATACTATGCATAAATTCTATTAATTATATTTTCTCAGGTGTTTCTGATGGTTGATAATTTGGGCCAGTTTTTACTGGGAAGATTACGTTATTTACCTGGAAGCTAGAACAAGTTAAATATGAGGATAAGGTTTGTGCTTGAAATGTAAAGGATCCTACAGAAATTTGAATCTCTAAGCAAATGAAGAGCAGTTCAAGAACTGTTCCAATTACAAAGCAGCCTTCAGAATTGTACGTCATCTGGAGTCCCTGAAGGAATCTACACCTGATTGTTATTCAGCAGGAAATTGAGTACTTTTATTCTTTAGAAGAATATGCTGCATAGACCCAATATTAATGGAATGACATTCGGCTGAAACATAATAACCAGCCACTTCATCAGTACTTTCAGATGTTTCTATTCTTTCTGTCAAAGAGTCATCTGTGTCTTAGGAAAATGATATGCTAGGAATGACAGATGCTTAAATTTGCAATGACCTCCCTCATATTGGATGTTTCCTTGTTTCATACTCTGAGGTTCCTCTTCCTCATCCTAAGTGGTAAGTGTATTACCACTTACATTAAGATCTTTGCATGTGATTGTGTTTTGTATCATTACTCACTCTGTTTATAACTAAGATAGGATTCTTAAAAGTTTTGCCTGGACTCCAGTTCTAAACCAGTGTAACTTATTGCCCTAGATACTCTGAAATTAATGTAAATAAATCATTTCACCTATATTCATTTATGGTGTTTCCACCTTCCAAGTCTTAAACACGATGCAGACTTTCACTTTTTCCCCAGATGTTTCCATTTTTGATCTATCTTTAATTGCTGACAGCTGTGTTCTTCACATCTAATTATTGAAAAAGGAGCCCGAAAAAGGAGCCCGAAACTTCCTTAGCAAAAAGTATATCAGCTTACAACAACAATTTCAATTGGATAGGCTTCCAAGATTTTTGATGAAGGACAACAGTTTATGTTTCATCTTCATCATACTCTTATTTCAAAACACAGAAAATGGCCCAAGGAATGAGGATCTTGCTGCTTTCATATATTCCTAGTGTGCATGCTGGAATTACAGTGTTCTGGACCACACCTGTATGAAAATGTGGTGTCTGGTAGCACAACATGAAAAGACATAATATTCGTAACAATATAATGTTAAGCTACATGATCAGTAAACTCAGATAAAAAGTCCTCAGAGCTAGTTAAGGGGAAAATTGATGAAATACTATGTCATAGAGAGCAATTTCTCAGTTTATTTAGTTTAAAATGAATCAGGACAGAAACAAGATATAGATTTATAAGTGACATAAACAAAACCTGCAATCATCTTCATTTTCAGGTTCAATATCAGTAATACAACATATAAATCATAATACAAGACACTTTCAAAATCTATCAAGCACCTAAAAATGTCTAAATATTTTTTAATAAGCAGTCTCCAAAAATTATAATCATAAATGCACACAGAGACAGATATTCACATACCATCACACCCATGGCATCCTCAAAGGGTCCTCTGGTTTACAAGCACCATTGCTCCTTCAAAAGCACCAGTTACCCTGCCTGCATTTTGTCCTGTAAGACAGGAATGCTACAGCCTTATAAGTGTCTATGTTGCTCTCTATATCATATTAATTCACCAGCTGGTGAGAAAGCACCTCATGAGTTCTTGTGCACAGACAAACCTGAGGTGTGTGTCCCTGTGTTTTGCTGTCTGAGCTGCTGCCCCATCAGCTGCAGAGCAGGCAGCTCATGGTGTCTCACAGAGAGTTTGCCCTTGCTGGCCAAAGCAAAGAGATGATCCTGGTGGGGCAAATTCTGGCAGTGTTGAACTAAGGTTGCTGTTTTCACTCCAAGGTCTCTGATTCCTGCTATGAATTTTCATCATTCTTTTCTACTGCTTCCAAGATGAATTTATTCTTTGTTTCTAAAGTTCCCCCATTACTGTTTAATCCTGCTGATGACGATATTTCTCTTACACATGATCAGGTTTTGGCAAACACACTTTTTTTGTGTGCTTGAAACACACACACTGACTTCACATTCTTACTAACAAAGTGTGTTAGCATTTAATACCAAAAGATTAAGATTATAAATCTTATTAGAAAAGATTTAGCAAGGACAGACAGAGTGAACATTGTCACAATGGAGTAGCTACAAAAGATTCCTGCTTCTACTTGAAAAATTTCTTAAAATCTTCTACTTAAAAAACTTCTACTTTAAAGACTTCTACTCAAAAACACATTCTTCTGTGTCTGGAATTGAGCATGTGCATAATAATAAATAAGCATAACAGTACTATTAGTACTTTTAAATCCCCTCACTTGACTATGGCCTGCATGTATGAGAAGCTTCTGTGTTGTGATTGCAAATAGAGCATGTCTGAAACGTGAAAACTCAGAAGAGATAAGGTGTGTCAATACATGTCCATGACCAAAAAGACAAATAGGTGGCTTAAATGTAGTTACACTACAGATGACACTGCAGATATAGCTTAACTTCTCAACTACATTGCTTCTTTTTGTCTACCTGCATGGATACCCCTTTTTTGCTTACTTATCCAGCCAAATACAGATTTATACAGAAAGGAGGCATATCTTTATTTTTTTCATTCTCAGGAATAAGCCCTTTCCTTGATATGACAGAAGTCATATCAGGAAAGAAGGAAAGGAAGAATGATTTGCTTTTGTTAAAAAAACATTTCTCTGTTTTTTAAAATCTTGATTCAGCATAATGCACCAACCCATGCTGTGAGAGGCTTCTCTGATTATAAGAATCCATTGGGACAGTAGATTTTTAATCACATTATGTAAGCAATCCATATCAAAAACTTATTTTTCTTATGACTTATGGGTCTTCATGGACATCAGATGTGTTCAGCACTAATTATCTAATTATATAATGAGCACTAATTATCTAATTATATAATGTGAGTTAAGTAGTTTGAGTTGAAATAACTTTCATCATGAATTATGCTAGTAAGAAGAATTTGACTCTCTACCTTTCTATAAACCAATTTGGAGCAGTTTGAATACCAAACTGCAGTTTGAATAGCAAACATAGCACTTTAGCACACATGTTAAATAATTTTTGAGTTACATACAGAAACCAGAACTTTTTTTCAGCACTGAATGTTTTTACCTTCATTTTCCAGTTCCTGCATCAGGTCACAGCCTTGACTGTTATATTATATTCTACTATAAAATCATCATTAGCCCTTGATTTTAACTTATCTAAGAGATGTTTATTTATTGTGTGTTTGCACCCCTCTTGCAGAGGTGATTAAATGGCAACACGTTAGCTAACATTAGGTCTTTGTTGTAAAGAAAGAAAGCAAGCAAGTTACTAAAAAGTGCAGGTGCTGGTATCACTGGGTTCCACAGACTGACTGCCTACCCAGCTCAGGAGTGAGCTCTGCTATGCCAAGAGTATCCTCACCCTTCCTTAGCAGTCTTCCCTGATATATAGATATCAAACACAGAGTCATTTTCATGAGCATTTCAAGGAAATGAGACACTTCTGATTAAGGCCCATCTTCTAGTGCTTGAATTATGGACATCATAGCTGGAAATCTATCCAAATTAGAAATGAGCCAAACGACAAACAAACCTGTTTATTTTGAAGAATTATCCTTCTGTATGTACAGACAAGTGTTAGCTTATCCTTTTCTGGTCAGAGAGCTACATGGAACACTAAGATTTTGATCAGCAACCAGAATTTGCACTTTTCAAGCTCCATGAGTTCCAAGATGGGGTTCGCCCCCCAGTAAGTCCTACACTGCTCATCTTTACATCGGATCCTGTGGTATGAGTTTGATTTCACACACTTAAATATCTACTTCCCTCTCATGGGAAGAAAGAAAAAATGCCTAATAATGTTTAATCAAATATGGATTATGTTACTAAAAGAAAAAGAATAGAATGGAAATACCTCCAAGACATAATTACTTTAGGAAATTCTATCCTAAAAGGGATACTAAACCAAACAGACTCATAAGAAAGTTGAGTTAATAAGTTTCCTTAAATTAAATGTCGATAAAAGAAATCCAAACAGAATTAATAAATGTATACATCTATTGGATATCTTTTGAAAATGAGACGGAAAGACTTTTGGAGGCCTGACTAAAACAAAAGATTGTACTTTATGGAGATGTTTGGAATGTCAATTCCATTTTTTCTTCAGGGTTTGTACACTCATAGCAATGCAAGATAAAGATGATGATGTAAATAAAGGTGTATTTTCACATATGAACACACTGTGGTCCTAAGGTTCATGTGATGGATTCTGGAAACAGCAACCAGCCATTCACAGATCAGTGTGAAAACACAAAGTTGTCAAAGATGTGACTTCTTTGCATACTCAAAAGATAGATGATTATATACCCCATGGGGAGGAAACACCCAAACAATTCAAATCTACTTCATTTGCTACTGAAAAAAAACCAAACTGAAGAATTAGATGTTAAAGCCCTCTAGCCCTGTGGGTTTTTTCAATTTAGAAAAAAAATCATTGAACAACAAAGAATGCTTACTCATTACCAACAAATATGCTCTCCATGACCCAAAGAGCAAACAAAACTCTAAATAGATGTAATTTATATTCTTTCTGGTTGAATTTCACAATAATATGGAATTGATCATTAAATATTGTCATGCAGCTCATTATGCCAGCTGGGAGACTTTTGTCAGTTTATTTATACTGCCTTTTGCCAAGCATTTCTTCCTTAAAAATATACAAATTCTTTTTCATCCCCCCCCAAAAAAAATTTTAACTTTCAAAAATTTATTTAATTTTTGTATTTGAAATAAAAAAGATGAGATGAAGAGAAGTCATAGGTAACAGCAGATAACTGTATTCTGCTGTGAGTCCTGCTGTCACAGGAATTCTTCGTATTAAATTTTTGCTCTACCCATCCTTGCAGGAAACTGAGAGAACAGTTTGAATTTTTTACAATGTATGTATATAAAAAAAACAAAACCAAAAACATGAAAACGTAAACGCACATATTAATTAGGTTTCCTAGAAGTTGCTACTAATTTCAGGGTCTACAGCTCTGGAGATCTACAGACAGGTTTGTAAAGAAGCAAACTAGATTTTGGGAAGAAAATAGCTATTAGAGGGAAGGTCTATAAGAGGTAGAGTTTCAAGAGTAGGGGTGTTTCACAGAAAAGTATTTTGTGCATTTGGATTTTATCCAAGTAAAAGAAAGTGCCATGATTCAGAGGGAAAAGTTGTGAATTATAAAGGAACATTATTATTTTTTTAGTACTGGGATTTATTTATTAGTATAGAGATATTGAAAAAGCAAACTATAATTGCAATCCTTTGAAGAAAATTTATTTAGCAGCCACAAAATAATGCTTGTTGAACCCCAGAAGAAAACTTAATTACTGAGACTGGTTACCCTCTTCCCATACAATTATTTTTCAGTGAAATTCTTGCCTGTCAGAAGTGCTTGCCAATTTGAGCCCTCAGCATGCTGCCAGGTCAGCTCTGATTCTTTCCTTCTATTCATAATGAGAAATGTCTTCTAAAAAAGTATTCTTCAAGTTTTGTGCTTCTGGTTCATAAGCCTTAGTTTTGTTCCCAATACTGGTGGTATCTGTCCTCATTTTGTGGCTGAATGTCTGCTCTTATGAGTTACTGAGACATCACCAAATTGAGGCTTGTTTTCTCTTCATTTGAGTTCAAAGGGCTTAGCAAGGCTGCCAAGCTGACATCCAACTGATGTTATATCATGAAATTAGTCTTTCTAGTTGCTGAAGTGTAATGAAAACTTCTTCTCAGAGCAAAATTAACAGGAAAAATTTTCCTTGCAGCTGAAGGACCTCATGGAAGTGGGGAACTTTTGCTTGACAAGGCAATCAAAAGAAAATGGAGTGGTGATGGCTACATTTCAACTAGACTCCATTGTCACTGAAAGGAGGAAAATAGTACTGTCTTCATTAGCAAGGCACATATATGCTCATAGGTGAAAAAAAAAAAAAAAAGTGGAAAAGGCATCCTAAAAAGCTCCTAATAGGAGCAATTACCTCTTCTTTTTGGAATCCTTGCAGAATCAGAATGATCCTGAAAATTCTTCCAGACCATCTCACCTAATAATCTTATCCTTTATTGAAATAAAGTTTCTCATGACAGGAAAAGTAGCTGTTAAATATGTCTGGATGACACAACAGTACTTCTGAAAGTGAGTGTAGAATATATATGCCAGTGAAAGGGCAGAGATGGGCTGCATGGGCTGGCCAGGAGGTTTACCAGCAGAAGATGAGCATTTCAGTTTGCTGTGACGAGTGTTACAGGATGTTGTGTTAATTGTAAAAATCAAAATCACCTATTAAATATTTCAGTCATGAATGTATTTTTTCATTTAAGGGCAAATTTAAGTCCGTACAGTTCAAAACCTAACTAGTGGTGTTTCATTTGGTAGGAAAAATCCTGGATAGGACACAAATATGAAACCTTTATGCATGTTAGTCTTCCCAAGGCTTAGGGAAATTGATGTTATTTTAAAGCATACGAGTTCATGCATTTTTATTAGCATGTGCTTAGAATACTGTTTCACAGTTAGCAGCTACCAGAGACACATTAAACTTGCTTCAGAAATATGATGTGTAGTCATGATCAATGCTAAGGATGATGCTTATGCTGTTTGCAGCTTGACACTTGCAAATAAGCTATTAATTCAGATGTGCTTACTAGCTTGTTGTGCAGTGTCTGAGTTCATCCAGGCAATATCACTGAAATTGATTTCTTTGTGGAAAAGAACAGAATTAAAGAGATTCATCACATGAATAAGTATCACACAAATTGTGTTGACATAGCCCGGCAGTGGTGCTTCCAATGTTAACTGGGGCTTCTTTTAATTCCCCATTCATACAGCTCTGTATGGACCACTGACAGGAAAAAAAAAAATCACCTGCCTATTACTCATATTCTGTACTGAATGGGACACCTTCAATAGGACACCTCAGATTGCATATCTTTCATATGTGGATCTCACTCTTTCTTAAACTTTCTCATTTTCCACTAACTTTTACATACACGGCGCAGTAAAAAGGATAATGCTAAAAAAGAATTGAAATAAATTATGCTCTTCCCTTAGTCTGTATACAATCTTTTCTCCATTAATGACAGTAGGAAAAAAATAAAGAAAAAATATATTATTCTTGATTTGCACTGAAATAATAGTTTGCCATATCAGTGATACAGCAATGTCTGTACTACTGTGGATGCAGATGTCTGACCTGACTGCAATACGATGAAAAGAAAATCTCATAGAGAAGAAGAAACCAGAAATTTTAACACACTTGTTGCTTCTCTATACCTGCAATTGTATGTCTTCCTTAGACACAGCATGGCAAATCTTTTCCCTCCATTTTAGATTACAGTTGCAGCCTTAGAAATACACTTTTTGGACAAGTCATAACTGGCAGAAAAATCTGCTCTTTGAAGTCAGCTGTTCAGGTCTTCTGACCTTAAAACTTCCTGCAATACATCTAATGCCCTCTCACCATTTTTCAAGGAGTGTGATACAACACTGTACATCACCATCTCTAACTGGTCATAGTTCAGAAAAGGAGCTCACCTCTGCCTTTGGAGGTTTAGGAGACATCCAGATATAGCCATGGTTAGCATGATTGAGTTGGTGATTGTCTGACTCACAGTGGGATATTGAACTGCATGACCCCAGAGCAAGAAATAAATACCTTCTTTTTACTATAAATAAAATATAAATACTATATATACTTTCTTTTACTATAAATAAATACTTTCTTTTATCTATTTTTGCATTTAGTTTGGAATTAAAATCTGCCCATAGGTCATAGTTAAAAAGAGAATAACACTGTGAAATGAAGACACATTCTTAAATGAAGAGCAAATGGGAATAATTTATATTTTCGAAATACAAACGATGCCTAATAGTTTGCATTTTTCAATCTGTGTGTCTGAGTACTGGCCAGGAAGGATGCTGAGATATGAAAATGCTGGGCTCTGTTCCAAATAGAACCCAAATAGAATAGAAATTTGAGCAGCAAAATGTTGCCAAAATGTTTTTCTGGAGCTAGTGATTATGTATGATTAAGAATTGAAGTGGCATGAAAATAATAACTTAAAAACTTTTCTTCTGGAACTTCACAGACTGCAGCTACAGTTTATTCATGAGTCTGACAACCTGAAAATCTGAGTTATAATGGCAAAGATATTAAAATAAGTTAGTCACAGGCAAGTGTTCACTATGCTGAAGACATGGCTTTGCTTGTAGAAGGAAAATGAGAGCAGACATGAATGGGACAACCTTTGTACTGAATTTCTAGCAAGCTAGAAAGTTTAAGACTGTTTCAAGACTGGCTTCTAAGACAAGTTCTGTAATAGATTTTTACTCTCTTAGGAGGTATCTCGCACTGCAGGAGCCATAAGCCAACATGCATTCAATGATATTTTAAATGGACACCTATTTTTTAAGAAGTCACAGTCAAGGAGAGGAGAAGAGAGAAACTTTTCACTCTGAATTTATCACTAAAGCTTTCACACTGCACTAACTGGACTAGACTAATAATCTTGCCACACTAGAAGAAAGGATTTTACTTCCAGGAGCAAGTGGAAATGATGACTCCAGTGGTGGTTTATTGTCTCTCCAAGGTCTCAGTACCTTTGTTGGACAGTTGAACTTTCAGTTCAATTTGAAAAGGTATCTCCTTACTGGAATTCAAAAGAATTATTAGTAGTTTAGCTTAGTGTATAGGAGAAGTATCATTATGTGAACGTAACATTAAACATGCTGAAGTTCTCACTGAGTAAATCCTCGATCCAAGTGTGGCATTAATACAGACTTTCTCATTTAGATAGGAAGTGGAAATATTGTTTCACAAGAGCATCAAACTCAACTGTGCTGTAAAATTTCATGTCCTCCTTTAGACAGCAAAAATTAGAAAACAGCAGAAAGTGCCTGTATGCTGCAAATCTAATTAATTTCTTTTTTTTTCTTTCCTTCCACACAATTACATATTTATTACTATGACAGTAGAAAATTAGGTGAAATATTCAAAACTACTAGAGTGATCATCACAATTTCTTTTTACTGAGCTATTAGCAGAAATATCTTTTTTTCCACTTGTAGGCATATTCTGTAGAGTATAATTTTCTTTGACATGAAGAAAACCGGTTCTAATTTAATACGTATAGCAATGGATTTTGAATGGATTTTTACATTAATTTTCATGGTAAGTTACTTATGTTTTTTCATGCTTATCTGAACAGGCATTTGAGCAGTTACTGTAATTCACTTCTTGTTATTTGAACTGATATTTTTATTGTCAAGACAATTAACAATTAATGAAGTGGGAATTGAATCCACTAAAGATCAGAGCTGATTTGCTATGAACTAATTTATGAGGCTTTAGATATTTTGCTCAATGGCCTTTTGTATTGATAAAACTTCTTGCTGTTTCCTAATAATACTGAACAAATGACAAATTACAAATTGCTCATTGCTAAATGCTTCCGTGCACTTCAACTGATAAAGTACAGAAATGTGCCCATGCTGACACAAATAATCCTTTTAGCCACAAAAAATAACAATTCTTATAATAATCATCATCATCATCATCATCATTGCCAGTTCTGAAAATTAGATTTGGAAAAGGAGAAATGACAAAAGCAAAAGTATTTTACAGAGTGGCTTATATTTGTATATAAATATCTCAGGTATATTGATCTATGTTATTCTAGGTACTGTAGAAATTGTAATATAAGAGAAAAGCCTATACAAAGCAATCTATGATAGCAAAGAGCAGTTATAGCTGATAAATGAAAAAACAAGCCAAGATGGGTGAAGAGAAGCAGGAAAAATCATCTGGAAACAAATAAGATTAGATATTAATTTTTCCGGGTAGCTGAAGTGATGGTGCTATATTTCTGCTTTCCGTTTCCAAGCAGAAAAGTGTGTAATTTCTCCTCAAGATGGTGGGTAATAGCATGTTATAGATCAATTTCTGCTGTGCATGTCCTATGCAATCAAACTATTCACATGCTGTCAATGCAATGTATCCATAGCACTGCAGAGCTGAAAACTAAATATCCATCGTAGTAGCAGGTCTGGTAGATTCTGGATTTTCTGTGTCAGTTCTGCAGAGTTCATCTTTGCATGTGCAGAAACTGTGAATTCTAGACAGAATGAAATTTTGTTCAAATGGCTACAACACAAGACTCTCTTTGAAATAAAACATAGAGCTGGAAATGAGTGTGAACATGAAAATTTGGGTAAAAAATTTTCTGAAGATGAAGGACAGAACCTGTCCTCAGATTTTCAGTTTGTTGTTTATTGCCATGCCTCCTGAGATCTCTAAACTGTTTATTTGTACTCTTTCAAGAAGGGTAACTTTTTTATATCATATATTTTAGTTTAATTTTATTTGTTCTCATGACCTTTCATAGAAAGCGTTTATGTTTAAGATAAATTTCAGTGGCATTTCCCCCCTGACCACAGAACTCTACACCTGGGACAGGTCAACCCTGGCCATGTATATAGGCATGAACAAGAGGCTGGAGAAAGGGACAGCTGCTGTGGAAAGGGAGCTGGGGATCCTGATCAACAGAAAGTTGAACATGAGTCAGCAGTGCCCTGGCAGCCAGGAGAGCCAACCCTATCCTGGGGTGCATCAGGCACAGCATCACCAGCCGGGCAAGGGAGGGGATTGTCCTGCTCTGCTCTGCACTGGGGCAGATTCACCTCGAGTGCTGGGGGCAATTCTGGGTGCCACAATATTAAAAACCCCATTAAACTACTAGAGAGTGTCCAAAAGAGATCCACAAGTATGGTGAAAGGACTTTTGGGAAAGCTGTATGAGGAGCAGCTGAGGTCACTTGGTCTGTTCAGCCTGGAGGAGACCGAGGGGAGACCTCACTGCAGTCACAACTTCCTCATGAGGGGAAGAGGGGGGCAGACACTGATCTCTGCTCTGTGGCGACCAATGACAGGATCTGAGGGAATGATCTGAAGTTGTGTCAAGGGAGGTTTAGGCTGGATATCTGGATAAAAGTTTTTCACCCAGAGGTCAGGCATTGGAGCAGGTTCCCCAGGGAAGTGATCACAGCACCAAGACTGACAGAGTTGAAGAAGCTTTTGGACAACACTCTCAGGCACATGGTGTGACTCCTGGGGTGTCCTGCACAGGGCCAGGATTTGGACTCAATTGTCTTGACAAGTCTCTTCGAACTCAACATATTCTATGATTGCATGATTCTGTGAAGAATTTCACATAACTAGTAGAAAATATTTTCCTATAGATGTCTTAGAATTCAAATTTGGTAGAGGATGGCAGGGAAAAGAACTTGCAACACAAATTTTAATAAAAATTACAGGATTGGCTAGATTATTTTTTGGTATATCAATAGACACTTATAGGTGCTTGTAACAGAAGGAGAATTACTTATATAAAAGTAATCAATAGTAGTACAAATGAGTATTGTTTAGCAGAGTGACAGTAAAGACACTGCTGTTTGCTTAGATATTATGAGACAGTAAAAGAGAAATCCTGTGTTTTAATACTCTCAATCCTACTCCAGCCTTTCCTCAGGAGGCAAAATGCTGCCATAAGGATGCTCTTTTGGGAATTCCAGCACTGGCAGTCCAAGAGATGAGTGCAAGACTGTGTTTTATAAAGAAGCTAAGACAGAGCAGGGAGTCCTCATCTCAGAGTTGAAAGGGCAACAAAGCAAAGATTTTGGGCAGAGACTTTCCCAGAAAATGTTCCTCCTAGAGCCATGCAGGACTGCAAACTCAGAAAAGTAGCATAAAGCTATGTACATTTTCTTACATATGTTATGTGGAATTTTCTTTTTTACAGCTTCTTTGTAAAGTGTTTATAGTTTTAATGAATTTTAAATTTGTTTCCTCTCTACCTTTAGTTTTAATGCATTTTAAATTTGTTTCCTCTCTACCTTAGACATGAATGTTTGCTTTACAAATCAATGCAGGGCATATTTCCTGTGTTTGATGATGGCTTTGGATGAGCAAAACCAGGAGTGTTTTGGGGACCAGGTAAAGGATTCCTGTTCCAAACAAATATTCTGAGGAGGCATGACATCAAACACAAAGAAACCACCAAGTTTAGCACAGCTTGCATATTTGCTCTGGCTTGAATTAATAAGTTTATCACCCTGAATTTACCATTTTCACAGCCATGGGTTTTATCAACCATTATGTTCAAAAGCACAAGGCATCTTGAACAGCTGTTGAAAGCAGACTTTATTTTTCTGCATCCAGAAAAGAAAAGATAGGAAGATATTTTCTGGCTTTTATGCAGTGGAGAGAAAGAAGCAGAGAAGACTTTAACCAGAAGGTACACGAGCTGTTAACCATGTCAGTGATCGGAAAAAGAAACTTGCTGTTGGGAGGAAAAGCTTAAAACCAGAAGATTTGACAAGGACAAGGGAATAGCTCCAGAGTGACCTTGTATCTGGAAATGCTAAAAAAGCCAGCGTGGGAAAACGTCATTTTTATGCCAAGTGTTGTGCATCCTTTACCTGTTTTGAGAAGAAGAATTCCTGTAGAGAGATAAGAGACTCTCAAACATGCCTGAAGCTTTTTTTTTTTTTTCCAGTGATGCAGGCAACAACCCTCCCCTAGGATGAACTGAGCCAAACAGAGCCTGTGTCCCTGAGTGTCTCTGTCCTGTGTTTTTAGCAAGGTAACGAGATAAATCTACTCTTTGCATTTTGGCTGTGGTTTGATGGTTGCCCTGGTAACCTCTATGCATCCATTCACACACCTGCAAATGATTGCATAGCCAAGTAGAGATCATGAAATCTTGTGCCTCCTTCTCCTAAAGTCACAAACTTTAGTTCAATGTCAGACAAAGTCTGCCATATTAGTTGGTCAAATATACTATTATTCACACACAATTGCATTATTCTCCACAAATTAAAAAAAAAAAAAAAAAAAACAACCCACTTGTTCCTCTGAAATTTACTACCCCTTTTAATGCATGGACTATAAATTTACTATGTAACATAAACTACCTCATAGTATTAAAAGGACCCAAAAATATTCAAAATCTAATGCATTTGTATATAATGATACCAAGGTTAATACAAGCATTTCTCTATTACATTAGCTACTACTTGCTTCTAGTTACCATGACAATTCAGTATCTTAATATCCTCAACAAAATCTACTGCAGAAAATAAATCTATTCCATAGGCTAGTTAAAAAAACTGGTCAACTCATCATCCTACATATAAAATGAAAAAATCACAGATGAATCAACAAGATACCAAGCTATATTAACATCTCAGGCATATTTGAATTGTCTAAGAGCAGCTCTTCATGTAAGTTCCATTTTTAGACTGTTGTCTTCAGATGTGAAAATTGACAATGTGATTTGTTTTATTTTTTTAGTTGCAGGTCATCAACAAATCCTCTATTTGTCTGATAATAATTTATTCAAATTATTTTATGTAGCTATAATTTTTTACCAATTAAAGCAAATCAAAATTTCAGATAAATTATTTCAGAAGGGCATTCTGTAGGAAAGCTTTTGTATCAGGAGACAGCAAGTGATAACTTTCCAAACTAGATGAAATAAAGTGACCAAGTTGCCTTTGGAAATTCAAATATGTCATGGTTTAACCCCAGCAAGCAACTAAGCACCACACAGCCATTTGATCACTTCTGGTAATCAAAAGAAAAACTTGTAGGTTGAAAAAAAGGGATGCACAATACAATTGCTAACTTCCCTCTCAGTGATGCCAAAATTTCGTCCCTGAATTGAGATCAGGTCTCTCTTCCAGCTAACTCACACAGTTTATATACTGGGCATGACATTCTCTTGTATGGAATATCCATTTTGCCAGTTTGGATCTGCTGTATTGACTATGCTCCATCTCAGTTTCTTGTGCACCTCCTCATTGGCAGAGTGTGGGAAACAGAAATGTCCTTGATTTAGGGTAAGCACTGCTCCGCAATGACTCAAACTGTGCTATTCAGTGTCTCATAAAATTTAAAAAATTCAGCACTGCACCAGCCACAGAAAAAATATGAACTCTATTCCTGTGAAAACCAGGACAACCTAGTTCAGCTGTTGTGGTGGAGATGAATCATAAAGAGAGATTTTGGGGTGATTTTGCCAGCCAGATTTTCTTTCGCCATTGCTTTCTGATTTTCATTATGCCTCTCCACTCCTTACTGCCTACTGACAATAAGAAAGAAGTGGCAAACAAAAAAAAAGGGTTACTTAAACTTGTGTTAAGTTATTCTCAAGGCACTACCAAAAAAACCTACCAGCTGTTACAGTTCTAACATCTTTACACCATGCTGTCTCAAGTCCTACCTTACTCTAAAACAATTATCTGCAGTTGCTGCTAGCAGAATATAGGATTTGGAATAGCTTAGCTCAATTTAAAGTCCTTTTCATCTTTTTGTGAATCTGCCTTCCCATAACAGTGAACCAGCCCTTTTGAGATATCATTAGCACTATGCTTTCACAGTCTAGGACATGACTATTAAACAGTTCCAACACAATATAAATTGCATAAATCTTCAAAATAAGAAAAAAATTAGATTTACATTACAGTCTTAGACTGAAAGCAATAATTAAAATTTCTTTTATAAAATTCATATTTATAAGACAGACATTGCTTACAGAGTTTCTAGACCCTCTGCTTTGTTTCCAAAAGTGTTGGAAGAAATCTTGCTGTGTGTCACAAGATGAAGTTAAATATGCATGCCAAGGTACTTGGAATTAAAATGGCTGAAGAGTCCAAAAGCATATGAAAATAGTCTTAATTCATTCTGAAAGTTGCCAGTAAAGATAAGAAATAGAAAACACAAAATATGTCTATACAGTTTGCAGGTCATTCAGTTTCCCTGCAGTTACCATTTAATTCCAAATGCAATACAGATACACCTGTTAAAACTTTGGATTCTGAAAATTCTTCTGCCTGTAGCAAGCCTTCCAGTAGGTGTCATGTATTTAGAGGTATCCAACCAGATGTCCATTTGGAAATACCAGAAAATGTCAATGGAAGTTTGAAAGAGTGTCTGCAAGATACGTGAAGCCCTTAAGCTGATAAAAATTAAAGTTAGGTTGAATGGGACTTTGAGCAATCTGGTCTAATGGAAAACGTTCCTGCCTATAGCAGGGATTTGGAACTAAATAATCTAATTTAAGGTCCCTATCAACCCAAATGAGTCTCTGATTCTATGGTTAGCTACCAGTCAGAAGGAAGGAAGCTGTGAGTTAGAATAATATCTCCAGAGAAAGATATGAAGAGATATGTCCTGTTGAGTATGCATGATGCGAAGGCCAAGTATGTGTTGAAGACTAGAAGACATGACTGGATATGGGCCTCTTTTTCACAGCACTTCAAAGGCTTCAGCATGTAAAAATAACCCCTACTTTAATTTACCAGCCAAGCTAGAAAAGGCAATGTACAAGCTTGGAGATTTGCAAACTTGGATTTGCAAATATTCTGGAAAGAGGTGCTGCTGCAGTTACTGCTGCTGCAGAGTGATACAAGATTTTATTCTAGAAGAAGGTGAGTAGAACTTCTGAACCATGGTTCTCAGTCAGATGCATAGAATTAGTTTTTCTCCTGGCCCTGCTACTTGTGAAAAGGGGTCCACACCTTTGCGAGAGAGGAGGTGAAATATTTCCTATGTGTCTGCAGAAATACAACTTTGCAAAATCAGTGCACTGATAACAAACCTGACTGCAGAAGCAGATTTAAGAAAAATCTCTTCAGGATTGACCACAAAGCCCTACAGTACATTTGAACAGTATGATTTGATGCCAGTGGTGAAGACATCTTAGCTGTAAAGCTGACACTGATAGAATGAATATGATCCAATATCCCCTAAGAGAGTCTCTGCTAAGACAGAATAGAGTTGGGATTCATACTTATTTTATGCCCATTTTTCCATACTGCTTATTCTGTTGCTCGAAAATATTGTCTTATTCTTTACTCTGTCATGTTTCCGACTGAACAACTAAATTGTTTTTCTTTCCAAGAATGTAAATGATCTGGGGAGCACAGTGAGTGCAACACACTGTAATAGTTTCTTTCCAATCCTCTGACATTTCATAACAGCTGAGGTCCTTGGAAGATACATAGCTCTGCCTAGCAAAAATTGCTTTCTCTTCCAGAATTTGATTTCCACCTGTTCTGTTCAAAGACACTCTTAATGGAAAACACAATTATCATTCAGACTTTTTCTTCTCCAGTGATGTAGTTTCCATTTCATACTATACTTTTTTGTTGGTCACCTCTCAATCAGCTTGTCCAGGTTTGTTGCAGTCTTGCCTGTTGAGATCAGAGCCATGATCCTTGTTCTGTTTAATTGTATTCCTGTAAATAACATTGCCGTAGATTCAGCTGATGTATTTTAAAGATGTGAATCCTAGCAAATCCTCTGCAATTGCTAGAAGAATATACGAGTTGAAAATGTGCTTTTGAATACCTGTGAGCTTCCAGCCCATCTGAAACAACCATTAGCACTGTCTCTTCACAGTCCAGGACACGAGCATCTGACCATTAAACTGTTCCAGCACAATCCAGATTACATAAATCTTCAGAATAAGAAACAGTTGAGATTTAAATCACAGTGTGAAAGGAGTGAAAGGAGTAGCTAATATTTCTTTTAAAAGATTCCTGTTACCAAGTAAATTAGGTGTTGTTTAAGAAATTTCTAGAGTTACAATTTTATTTCCAAAAGTGTTGGAAAAAACCTCGTTGTGCCATGGGGTGGAGTTGGGTAGAAATATCAAGGTGCTGCACACACAGGGAATTGAAAAGGTTGAAGAGCATGAAAACATATGGAAAAAGCCACAATGCATTCCAAAAGTGGTCAATAAGAAAAAGAGATAGAAAACACAAAAAATGCCTGTACAGTTTACAGTTCATTAAGTTTCCCCGCAGTCACAGTTTAATTCCAAATGCAATACAGACAACCATGCTAAAATTGTACATACAGCAGATGTTTTTAAGGGTTTGAGTACTAACTGAAAAAAAAAAATCATTGGGCTTGGTATTTAAAGTCTGATTGTAACTTTCATATGGATTCTAGTGGAGTTTTTGGTTTTCTCTACTATGTACAGTGTGCTTATACCCCTTTCTGGATTTCAGATACTCTAGAAGTGCATGAAGAACATGACTAGTAATTGGAATCCATTTGTTTTCTGAAGTTTGTCACTGAGACTGATCATCAAGGGCAATTATTCATCAGTTCCTTATTTCTTCATCCAGCAGATTAAAAAAAAATTATTGCCTAGGGGTTGTGGATTTTCTGGAGCCCATGAATCTTCCTAGTATAATCTGGTTCATAAGTCTTTCTGGTGAGTCTGGAGATGTCTTATCGTTACAGCAAAAAGACTCACCTAGATGATCTTTCTGCCAGCTAAATTGTGAGTCATCCTCTGAAATTTAAATGTTATGGGAGACTGTGCTGAGTAGCACTGAGCTGAGCTCCATGGGAAAACTGACTCAGGGACTGAAGGAAGAGACGTGAACTCAACTACATGAATTTTCTTGATGTTTTCAGCCACCTAATGGCAAATTTTGACAGGACAAAGAAAAAAAGCCAGATCCTACAACACTTAAATTCAGAATTATCACTGAGATACAATATTCCAAATTTATTTTCCCTTGGGATGTGAACTGCATGTCATGCTCTAGGCAGTGATAGACTATGACCTTTCCAGTTCTCATCATCAAATATATCAAGGCGTGTTACAGTATGATGGAGCTTTATTGACATTTTCACTTTGGACATATTTGATAAAAATTAAATCTTAATTTTAGTTTAGAAGGCATGGAGAAGCAAAATACACAGTACATTGAGTAAACAGTAGTTTGGGCATTAAAGGGAATTAGTAACTACATATTTTTGCTTTACCGTCTAATACTAGGCAACAGAACCCTGCAGCTTCTCTAGTTTTCTGCATGATAATAGGAATGCAGAACAGTGGGAGAAACACAGGTTCTGACTCCACTTCTCCATCCTGCACACCAGCCTGAAATGAGTGTGCTATTCCTCTATGGCCTGCCCCGAAATGATCTCTGCTGTTTCCATAATGGAGAAGAGAGCTGGATGAGGAAGAAATGGAGAACAACCATCATGCTTCACTTGAATTATTGGTGCTCAAGTCAAATTTACAAGAAAAGACCACAGTAAAGAAAATTTCTGGCAAAAGAAAAAGCTTACCATAAAACTTCCCAAGAATAAAAGACAGTAGAATGCACTTTCATTATGCCAGTGCACTTTGATTAGCTGTATCCTTATGAGATTTTTTTCAAACCAGACAAAAAAATGGATTTAGCTAATCTTCTTAGTGGATAATGGACTTTCACTGGGAAAAGAGAAGTTAGAGAGACAGCTCAACTGGAAGAAAGATGATGAAAATATATTTGACTCTCAGAATGTCATGACTAAACTAGCAAGTTATGTAAATTGGTTCATTAAGCAGATATTACAATTTGGAGCATCTCAGCATGTTTTATATAATGATACTCAATTACTGCAGAGTAACTCCACTCTGTTGTAGAGAATAATATCTCATTCAAGAATTCAGACTGGTAAACTGAATTCTGCCAGAAATGAGTTTCCCAAGATTTTGATGGATTTACCTGATGCAATTATGTTTTTGTACTTTAGTTTCATTTGTTTTTTTGTTTTTTTTAAAAAGAAGAAATTATGAGAATTGGTTGTCGGTTTTTGTACTTTAGTTTCATTTGTTTGTTTTTTTGTTTTTTTTTTAAGAAATTATGAGAATTGGTTGTCTCCATCTAAACTGTGTTAGGTTTTCTTAGAAGGTGTAATAGAAATACTTATTATGTCAGATATTTAAAAAATGGCTATCTAAAAAAAAAATATCCTTATGCTGTGTTTATCTGCAGTGATTGTTTCTGTCATTGTTCTTATGCAAATACTATGACCTAAGGTATTTTTAAATTTCCAAGTTACTCATGGGAATTATTATTCCAATTAGTAAAATCAGAGATGAACAACACTGTTACATTAATCTTTCTTCTAGTTCTTGATTCCAAGAATAAAAAAGAGTTATAATAGTTAGAGCTCTTGTGTATTGTCCAGCACTCAGCCAGATAACCAGTGGGTGAGAAACCAGCTTATCGGCTGGGCAAAAAGGCTTACAGTGAATGGAGTGACATCGGACTGATGCCCTGTCACTAGTCGGGTTTTGCAGGGCCCCATCCTTGGCCCTGTGCTCTTCAACATCTTCATTAATGATCTGGACACCAGACTCAAACAAATACGAAATAAGTTTGCCAGGGACGCTTAACTGCAGGGCTCCATCCTTGGCCCTGTGCTCTTCAACATCTTCATTAATGATCTGGACACCAGACTCAAACAAATACGAAATAAGTTTGCCAGGGACGCTTAAACCAGGAGAACCTGTTGACTCCCTTGAGAGAGGAGGTCCTGAAGAGAGACCTTGACAAATCAGAGATTGGCAATTACCAACCCTCTGAAGTTTAACAAGGAAAAGTGCCAGGTTCTGTGACTGGGGTAGGGCAACCCTGAACCTACAGACAGACTGGGGAATGAGATGTTGAAAAATAGTGCCACAAAAAACAACCTGGAGGTCCTGATTGATGGCAAGTTGAACATGAGTCAGCAGTGCCCTGGCAGCCAGGAGGGCCAACCCTGTCCTGGGGTGCATCAGGCACAGCATCGCCAGCCATCAGGCAAGGGAGGGGATTGTCCTGCTCTGCTCTGCACTGGGTGGCCTCATCTCAAGTGCTGGGGGCAATTCTGGGTGCCACAAAATAAAAACCCCATTAAATTATTAGACAGTGTCCAAATGAGGGTGATAAGGATGGTGAAAGACCTTAAGGGGGAAGCCATATGAGGACTGGCTGAACTTGATCTGTTCATCCCAGAGGAGACTGAGGGGAGACCTCATCACAGTCTACAACTTCATTGTGAGGGGAAGAGGAGCGGCAGACACTGATCACTAATCTTCACTCTTGTCTCCAGTGACAGGACTTGAAAAAAAACAGCATAAAGTTGTGTCATGGGAGGTTTAGCTTGTATATTAAAACAGGTTCTTCACACAGAGGGTGGTTAGGCACTGGAACATGTTCCCCAAGGAAGTAGTCACAGCACCAAGCCTGACAGAGTTTGAGAAAGTTTTGGAAAATGCTCTCAGGCACATAGTGTGATACTTGGGGTGTTCTGTGTAGGACCAGGAGTTGGACTTGATGATCCTCATGGGTCCCTTCCAACTCAGCACATTCTATGTTTCTATGGCTTTCATCCTTATAAATAAAATTTTTAAAGACCTGAGGGGCCTGAATTTCACAATGAAAATGTTTTGAAATACCTAGCCATTCATACCACACAGCAGTTGCTATTGAAACCACGGAAATTCCCTGTTCATGCACTTCAAGCAACTGTGAGAAGACTAGCCATCACTTGCTAAATCCCTTTGAACTACAGACCTGTAAGTGATGGCTCATATGGCAGACAGAATATCCCCCAAGGCTGACTTTTCTGCCTCTCCAAGAGCCATGGCATGATCTCTGTCCAGCAATAACTTTCAAGTACCACCAGTGTATCCAAGTGATCAGGAACATGATCATGTCTCAAATCTACTGTGTGATTCAGGGCTGCCTTTTTCAGGGGAAGCCTCTGCCCTTTCCCTCAAGTTAACAGCTCACCACGTGCAATATTCTGCTCTAGCCTTCAGGTGCATGCACTAAGGGGACAAATGCTGAAGAAAAAATTGCTGTTCAAGTGTGTGCACTCATTGTGCCACATCAGCTCCCCAGTGAAGTCAAGCTGGCTGAAAGAGCTGAGAACTGGGATGCTGGAGCACCTGGCTTTGCTGTTGATCTTGTGATGAGAGATCCTGTCCCAGAGCCAAGGCTGGCATGGCTGTTGCCATGTTTTCTACCATCCTAATTCTGTATCCCAGATATCTGAGAAAAAAGCCCAAGTCTGTTGGTAACAAATTCATCAAGAAACATGGTTGCTCCACAACCTGTGGATCCTGTGGCTGAGAGGATGCATTCTTGTCACATAGTTGGAGGTCAGTGTTCAGAGGAAACTGGAAAAATCCCACTGTTCAACTGGTATGTTAAGACCAGAGGAAAAGAACATCTTTCCTGACATTTGCAGGATTTAAATACTGCAGTCCTTGAATAAGTAATTAAGAAATTCCTTAATATTTACATATGAGTATAAGGGTTACTGAATTGTCATGGCAAAGAAGGATTTTGGGTGGGTTTTTTGGTATGAATAGCAGAGACTTATATTGAAAAATAAGGGAATGTATAAGCTGGGAAACAAATATTTTCTCTTTCCTCAGCCTGAACAACCCTCTACTCTGTAACCTGTACTTAAATTCCCATGGCATGTATTGTCTTGCAGAGAAATTACTCAACCTGTGAAGAATTAAAAAACATTAAAATAATTCTCTCTGTGTTTTCACAGTCTATCTATCTATCTATCTATCTATCTATCTATCTATCTATCTCTATACTTGGCTTCAGGGTACTCCTATCCCTTCATCAAAATTAGGCCAATCTTCTTTTCCACTGGACAGTGATCTTTGACTGGTATTTGTTGATAGTCAGCTATTCTCATTTCAGTTTTGTCATAGCTACAAGGCAGCCCTGAGTCCTCCTTGTCGCCTGTCTCTTATTGTCTTAAAGTTGTTCTGTTTTCACAGCTGTTGAAAATCACCAGTCAAAAATTGGCCTGATTCAAAATCCATTTATTTCAGAAAGCCTAAATTTAAGCCAGAATCATCAATGGAATTTCAGAGCAGCTGTACCTTCCCACCTACACAGTCATAAATCAAAACAAGAACATGATCCAGGCACATATGAACTTCAGAAATTTTGAAACCTAAAGGAAAATAAGCTAGATTTGAGATTCCCCTTTCCTCTTCCTACAATTGTAGACATGTACAGACATATAACATGGAGAAATTTCAGAACTAGATGATCAACAGCCAACTTGTCTTTTTAAATATACTGAAGATATTAAATTTGATTTATACCTTACCTAGTAAAATGATTACAAAATAAAAAAAACCCCTGTTAACTCTCTCTCTCTTCAATTTGACATGAACAGCTTTAAATGAACTCTCTGCAGAGGTGTGGCCATCAGGGTTATGGTTTTACATTCATGACTCCACTCTTTCTGAGTAGCTACTGATCAATAAAACTGGTTTGTCTCTAGTAATCTTATAATTAAAGCTCCTGGCTGGTCTGATTTTCAGATGTCTGATGGTCATGATCAAGGTCATTCAGTCTTTCTCATTTCTTTTCTTGTCTTGAAGTGGCCTTGATGCTTTACCTAAACTAAGGAGTTGCACTTTTCTTGCTTTCATCCTCCAAGACCCAATGTCTGGTAAAAATATCAGGTTCACTGTTGATATTTTATCAGAAGATAAATATGCTAAAGGTGGTGTATCTTTAGAGCAATATTTCCCTAACATGTTTTGGAAATGTTCTTTTGATTAACCTGTTTCCTTCCTCCAATTTCACTGTTTATAGAAAAGAAAAACAAACAAAGATTTGGTGTTTTAACTCTGTTGTTAAGCAGTGGCTTGTTGATCAGTAGATATATGAATTAACCTACACTTTTGAAACAAGTTTCAAAGATGAAAGCATTGCATCCCAGCTGGCAAACTGCATTCCTTTAGACTAAATATTCCTTTAGACTAAATAGACTAAACTATTAAAAAAAAATACCAAAAAACTTCTGAAAAGACAACCCTCCTGAAAAATAAAAAAAAACAGATATAATAGACAATACTGAAAAAGATAAAACTGGTAAATTTTACCAGCTCCATGTAAATTACATTACAATATTTGCACTTAATTTTTTGTCTGAAGTACAGAAGTGGAATTTCTTCTTTTAGTGTGGCTTATCTCTTGATTGTACAGATGTGTACAGCCTCTTACATAGCATTTCCATGTCCTGCAAAGTATCAAATGTATAACCCAGAATTAGAACAAGGTGAAGAAATAGCTTAAGTCTTAAAAAACAAAGGCAGAATATGTCATGATAGTATGTCACCTTCAACAAACAGAAGAATTTAAAATACAACCCAAAATATTACAGATAACAGAACTTATTTTTCTGGAAGAACGGGATCAGCATTTCTGGTAACAATTCCCAAATGCTTTAACTGCTGAAGAATGTGCCTTGCCAAATGGAAGCTATTTCCAGTTGTTGTGTTCTACATTACGACTAACCATGGTAAATTACAGGGGAGTTAATCATCTACATGGCAGAGCATGTGCACCAGATGACATACATAGATCAAGGCTAACACCTAATGAGAAGCGTCAGTGTACAACAACAAAAGAGAAAAAGGAACCAAACATCTATTTGATTGGAAGCAGAACAGAAACAAGTCATATTTTGGCTCACAATCTTTGACAATGTCTTTATACATTAAGCTGAAGATAACTGCTGAGCAAATAATTAATGAAATGTCCCAGATACCTTCTTCTATTTCCACTGATTCTAGTTTTCAGGTAGAGTAGTAATTTTTAATCTCTGCATAATTTAAATCAACTAGCTGGATTTTCCAGCTATAATAAGGAAAATAGATACTTCGCAGCAGTTTTTCTATATATTTTAATCTTTTTTTTTCTTATTCACTCTTTCTCTCAAAACAAAAATGATCACCCTTTTGTCACACTGGTATGTAAACCATGAACTGTTGGAAAAATTATTTTTCAATATTTTCAGAACTGTTTGTGTCTGTAGTTGTGTTTTTTTGTTTTGTTTTGCTTTTTTTTTGTTTTGTTTTGTTTGTTTGTTTGTTTTTTGTTTTGGTTTTCGTTTTTGGTTTTCTTAGATTTATTTATGTTTAAAAAGACTCTCTGAACTACTCTTTAATTTAGAAGGATGGAGATGTGGTATGAAAATTTTCTTTTACTTGATGTACTTGTTTAAATAAAGACCCCAAAAAAAAAGAGTGACCAAAGATCTAATCTTTTCTTTTTTACAATCTTAAAGCAATTTTCTCTTCTTGACTTCTTCACCAGTAGGTACCACATTCTTTAATATTTTCTAAGTAATTGTATGCTGATCTGAAAATACTCAGCATTTCAGTCTAGATTGTCAAAGTTAAGGCTGCTTTCTGATGTGCTGTTCTCAGGCACAGACATGCAGAAGAGCAGATCCATGGGAAAAAAAATCTCTTTCCATTCAAACAATTTACTACCTCATCTATTCATCAAGCCTGATATAACCAAATGGAAAATATTTTTGTAGTGTTCACTGCTAATGCCTAGTAAAGAACACTGGAACACATTTTAATGATTTTTTTTAATAATATCGTTTTATAGAATATGTTGTTTTATTTCCCCCAAAGGATTATTGGGAACAAAATATCTTTATTTTAGCTTTAATAATCATCAGTATTCATATCAGATCCTTTCTTTTTAAATAGCAGACTTTTTACAGAGTATCTTTTTGAGGGAGGAAACTGAATTAATAGCATTATGCCTTTTCTGAAGTGAAGCAAAAGTCATTAAAGGAAAATATTTGAAATTCAATGATAAAATATCTGGCTTGGAACACACACATACAATAACTATCATCATATCATTACATTTTTGGATAAGACTTATTAGGTTCAAACGATTTTTTTCATTATACCAAACAAGCTAGACATTTGAGAAAGAAAAAACTTTAAACTCAAAAGTGTTTGTAGAAAGTGAGAGGTTTTAAACTATTGAAAATAATGAAAATAATGAAAATAATGAGGTTGAGTACTTAATCTTTGAAAACACTCTCCTCTCTACACTCATTACATTAATTGCAATAATTAATTGCATTAATTTTTATCACAGTGATTCAAGTCAGACACATATGCAAATCCAAAATTTGCAGCCTGTTAGAAGGCTGTGAAAATGCAGGGAATGGATGCTCATTGCTCAGTGTGACAATGTACTTCTTGGTGATTCATGAACCAGCCAGCTCCCAGGGTAAATTAATTCTAAAATGAAATTCAGGAATATAGTAAGTTAGTAGGTGAATTAGATGGCAATCTGTTAAATTCATCTGGTTTGCAGAAGTGATTATCAGTTTGAAAAAACTATTACCATTCCTTCAATCCACAACAGCTGAAGGTATGGAAGCCTCCTCCAGGTTGACTGGACATTTGAATACAGATCTGGCACTGATGGAAACACTTGTTGGAAGTGACCCACTGTTTGTTTTTACCAAAAATGGCACACCAAGATCTATTTCTTGCCTTCAACAACTACCACAGGACATTGCTAAGGAATAGGGGAAGTATATATTATATATTTAGCCCCAATATCTTTCTAAAGGATTTTTCCAAGAGGAACTGTTTTTCTGTTTAACACTCCCAGACAGATTGCTCTTCTATGGACTTGTCAAACAGACTCTTGGAATCCAAGGAAAACTATAGCACCTACAACATCCTGTGTCAACAACTTCCACAGATCTATTTTCTCTTGTGGGAAGAACTTTATGCTTGTTCTAAAGTTTCTCATACTGTTTTTATTTTATGCCTCCTGGACCTTGAATTGGAACCCAACTGCTTTGTGACACTGCTGGTTTTGCTGACGTGCCGTATTTGTCTTCAGTTACCTCCTGTCCAAATTGATCAGTTCCACTTAGCTGACCTGCTCTTCATTCTGTATCTGTGTAATTTATCATCCTTCTCTGAACTTTGTTAATATTCTTATGGAGATGAAAGAATCAGAATCCAAGCTGTTGGTGAACTATATCATGCGTGAACACCATTCAAAAATGCATGGGAAGAAATACAGAAAAGACCATAGGTCTACTGGATAAACATTTCAGTTGTAAGGTTCTTATTGTTTGGACTAATAACAGCAATTCAAATATTATCATCATTTTATATATGAGATTGCACTATTTTCTCTGTATAATTTAAAGCTTATCTACAGTGAAATTCAAATACAAATTATTATAATCTCATTTATTCTCTGAAGACCTCTTTAAAATCTGCCCTCTTTTTTGCTGCTCCAAATAATATAGTACCAATAATGTATTTAGCCATCTCTTACCTTGTATTCTTTTTCAGGCTGTTTATAAATATGAGGAAAGGACAGATCCCAAAGTTGCCATTCCTTCCTTCTTTGCAAGAACAGGCTGGTCCATACATTGTGTATTTCCTGACTTTTATGCAAGTAAGGGTTTTACCTCCT
This sequence comes from Onychostruthus taczanowskii, assembly GCF_017590055.1. Taxonomy (NCBI): domain Eukaryota; kingdom Metazoa; phylum Chordata; class Aves; order Passeriformes; family Passeridae; genus Onychostruthus; species Onychostruthus taczanowskii. Next base: position 5,631,173 of record NW_024501126.1, read on the forward strand.
GGCTTACACAGCATTGCACTGCCTAGTTTACTTTAAAGCAACTGGGTTTAATCCATTTGCTTTTAATCCCTTCAGAGAACTCTAATGAATTTAAGAAGGAGGACTTTTCTTTACAGATATACTGTTGACTCTTTTCCATTGGGAGGAGATGATATCCATACATGTGTCTATTATCTTAATTCTTCTCTTTGTTAACTTGCACTTTTATTCTCACCAGAAACTTCTTTGTTTCAAAAGACAACAGTATTTTTTTTTCAAGGCTACAATCCCTGTGATTTTTATGGAGAGGTTTGTGGAAGAAGGAAGTTACTTGGAAGCAGGAGGAAAGAAAAGAATGTGCTCAGCTGATGATTTAAACAACTGATGATTTAAACCTATTTGGGAAAACTTACTTAACATCTAGCATTTGAAGCTCAATCTAGTAATTAAGATGGCTATATAGGATGAAAGGATTTTTGAGAGACGCTGCATTTTTTCACAATACTAGTTAGGGTCATTACCATCAACAACAATTCTGGCACCACCAAATGATGAACAATATGATTGAAAATGAAAACAGGATCAGAAAGTTTCAATTCTTCCTGCACTGAAAATTTATCAGATGCGATTTTGTTTATTTATCTTCAATCTGACAATTCCAGAATGGCCTCCTAGCCTGAATAAACAATTAATGAGCCAAGCCGTATGATCTAAAATTCTTTGTGAGAGCTTTCATCTTTTGATATGTTTGTATTGAACTCTATATTTTGCTGTGCCATGCCATGTTTTCTTGCTGCATGGATTCAGTCCTTCTAAAATACAATAGTCATTTACTGGAACTAAATGGAAGATAGGAAAGATGCTCCTAGAAAATGAAGGTGAGGATGAAGTGACCAATTACATGTGTGGTTAGATGTCATTCAAATAGATAAAACCTCTGTACTGAAGGGCAAAATCAAAAAAAACAACCAACCAAAAAACAAAACTTTTCTCTGATGAGACTTCTTACTTCTCTCTCCAAGGTAAACAGAGATTTTATTACTTTGTCACGGTGATTTATTTTGCAACAGTAAGCTAAAATTTGCAGAATGTTTCAATGCTGTTTTTAACTTCATTGCCCCAAGGAACATGCTGGGGATGACCTCTTAACCTGACAAGTGCAATTGATATTAAATTTAATAATAGCATAATAACACAGAATCTGAGCTGTTTATTTTTGTCCATATAATGATAATGCTGGTAGACACAACACTAGTCTCAACTGTGTCTTCTCTGTAAATCTGTAGGACCTGTTGCTGACAGTGGTGCTGCAGCAAGAGTTCATGGACTGTGTCTGGAAGGACATCCATCAGAAGCATCTATTGGAAATCTAATGCACAATAACAGATGGGGTAGCCTGGAAGTCCTATTGCAGTTCTAAAGCAGTCTCACAACAAGACACTTGAGAATCTAAGTATTGTCCACCAAATCTGGAGCACTCCAACTCCATCAGAGAGGCAGATCTACAGACCTTCAACAAGGTATTAATAATGGAGTGTCCTAGAAGAAACAGTACAAAGTGGGAAACATGTATGCTCAGACTTGTTTTATGTACCGTGACAGTAGTGAGCATTCCGTGTGCCTCTGGGGGATGCCTGACAGACTCAGTGACAGGGAACAAGAGAGTATGTTTGCATATTAATGTTGGTCACACAACAAGTGTTGCATCTCTGCCTCTTGATTTCAGTGGGGATATTTCTTCTGCCTCAAGCAATTCATCTCAGCCTCTATGTTTGTTTAGTGGGCATGCAGACTGGGGCTCAGGTACTTAATAAGTGCTTGAATGTGACATAATCTACAATTCAAAGTGAGGAAGAGGTTCATTTTGTGACTGCCTATGATTTTTTTGCTCTGTAAATTCACTTTGCCTCTTCCTCATAGATAATGCTGCAGTTCTGTAATCTTGCAAAATGGGTATTTTAATAGTCCTTCTTTACAGCATCACTGCAATGATGAGCCTGATTTTTATCAATAATACAATGCACAGCTATTGATATATTTTAATTACTTCCAAGATAGCTCGGTAACATTTTTCTTTAACATATTAGTATTTGATGAAGGAAAAAAGCAATTAATAAAAAGTGGTCTAACAGCTCAAATGAGATAACATCCTTCTGTTTAGTGGAGTTTATGTACCTAGAGAGGTGGTTTGTTCCCAATACATATTGTCTGCTTGCTTGTTTGTTTAATCACCTTTCTTATCTCTTTATATTTTCATCTTTGAGATGTCTAAGACTGAGGAAATGTGAAAGGGTCTAGCTCCCTAGCAGTAACTGTGACTGGTGGATCTCTGTAATTTTAAGACTGAACTTAGAAACTAAGTTAGCAAGAATTTCCAAGAGAAACCTAAAACCAGATTTCCCTCTTCTCTCTCTCTCCTGATTCCTCAAAAAACACTGAGGTACCACATGGGCTGTAGAATCTACATTAGCTGTAAAATTTCCTTCTTACAGCTTAATAACTCACTAATGAGACTGCAAGAATGTACTGGAATTTTACCATTGCTTGTAGAAAACCACATTTATTCAATATCTTTTGATAAACTGAGGGATCTATCTGCAAAATTACATTTTCACTCTAATCTAGTGCTACCACTTGGTCATCAGGTGTCTTAATTATTTAGGGTGTTCAAAGTTCACAGAAAATTTAGGCTGCAATGTTAAGTTTCCTGATTTAATTAGCACAATTTTTTTTCAAGTGATAAAGAGCTTCCGAAATTCTACTTGATGCTCACATTCTTATTCATCAATTAGGTTTGCTAATTGAAATAGCCATGTAAGAAATATTTGAGACCATTACAGGAAAAACAAGGAGAAGTTTAAAGTCCTAAATAAAAATTTCAGTCCTGAACTTTGTTAGGAAATTTAACAAAAGAAAATGTCATCCAGTTTCCGGGTGTAATTTAATAATGGCCATTTATTTGCTTGTTTGGCTCCAGTATTGTCATTTGATTTAAATTTGTTTTTCTTAGTCTGGAAAATCAGTTATGTTAGGATAAGAAGATGTTGGGTTATGTGGTACATTGTAGCTTTCACAAAAATTCTGTTTCCATTTTTGCTTCACTTCCATGGCTTCACTTATTCACTTATTTTTCCTTCAAAATCTGCTTTTGTTCCTGGAAATATACTAGTGATCCTGCAATTAATAATTTTTTCTTGTCTTCTTACATATAAATCCGGAATTTTTTACTGTGCTGTGATATGGTAGCAACACCAATTTTGTTAGAAATCTTCAGTGTAAGACCACTGTGTTAATCAGAGAACTCTAGAATGATGGCAACTGGCTTCTCAAATGAATCACAGATATTGTTTCTTTCTATGCCCATTGTGTCAGATACAGTAGAAAAGCAAACATGTCTGTGGTTATTGCATCCAGTATCTGTCTTCCAGAGCAGTGAGATACTGTAAATCAGCTGAATATCAGTATCTTGCTTCTGTGGCAGGCTGGGACTTTGATTGGGATGCCTTCTATGTAACCCTGTTTGCACTGCTGTATTTGAGGGAGACTCTGCTTGGCCTAGCAACACTAAGATCATAGGCCCATATCCAGACTGGCATTCAGATGCCTAAGGTGATATTCTAATGACAATTTCAATGCTCAGAGTCTAAGTCTTTAGGGCCTTTTGTAGCCAGACCCATCTAGCTCGTGATGCACCCTAATTTCTTGAGCATGTCAGCTTTTGGCATCAACACCCATGCTTCTCTTGTGAGAAAATGAGCCCTGAGCATTAGCAGCTGTACTCAGATTTCCCACCATAGCAACAATATGGCCCAATGTGTTCACAATTCTTACCATGGGGATGGGCTTTTACTGTCCCTGGTAAGACTGTCCTCAGGTAAATTATGCTCTAGCTCAATCATTTGTCTGCTGACTTTTGTCTCCTTAAAACTCTATTGACTCACCTCAACCAAACTAAGAAATTCTGTTCTAGCTTTTTCCATACCTTTGGGATTCAGATTTGTTCCCAAGAGAGTCTGTGACTCAGTCTTAGGTCACTGCCCAGCAAAAAAAAAAAGGTGTAAAATATTTCACTCTCTTCTGCTCCACTGCATGACTGCATAAAAGAGCATTTTCCCCTCACATGCCTTACATTTTACAGACAAGAAATAGAGACTTCCTCCTAAGAGGGGAGGAGACCAAAGACCCCACATTCAGCAGCGACTACTCTAGCTTTTTATCTGAGTGCATTTCTTGTGTTGGTGCACTCACCCAGATGCAGACACAAAAACATGAGACCTAAATTTTAACTAGCTCACAATACCTGTACCCTTCTGAAGTTTTTTCTTTCTTGTGGAGTTTTTTTTTGGTTTCTTTTTTTCAAGGGGGAGTTGTGTTTTTGTTTGGTTGCTTTTTGCTTCCATAAGAAGCTGAGCCACTTGCAGACTAGAAATATAAAGCAAAAATCTTAATTCTTCCAGAAAACTTTCTCCCATTCATGGGAACTATATACAGAAAATTGGACCAGATAATTTAAAAAGATTCATGACAGCATGCACAAAATTACTATTTTAATCTGCTTGCTAACATTGTCTTTCTTAAATGGTGCACATCTTAGAGTCTTGTAAGGGGACATTTAAAATCACAGCAACCAAAGAAGGGCAATTAAATATTGGTTAAATTTGGTTGGTTTGTCTTATGGAAATTTTTTACTTTTTTTTTTTTTTTTTCCTTGGGAATCTGATTTGCCTTTAGACATTTATATTATTCTGCTGCAGGATGCTAAAGGAGCAAAGTTGTAATGTCTGTAACACATACCCATTATACAGGGCATTTGACTCTACAGTAATACACTATTACAAATAATTGCAGCTTCCATTAGCCCTGGAGTTGGTCCAGCCTATAGTGACTGTTGTATTGGGCACAGGTTTCTAAAACTCCAAGGGGCTTTCCCAAGCAATGTCTAAACAAACTCTGAATCTGAAATATCAAAATTGTCCTGTGGACATGCCACCCTTTTTCAGGCCCACTCAAGACAGTTTCCTGAAAGATCTTTCTAACTTACAGAAATGTCTACTGTATGCTTTCAAACCAGTGTTCTAAATTACTTTTTTTTCATTCCATTATCCATAATTTGATTGTTTTGACAGGAAAAAAAAAAAAAGAACTTTGTGGGAAGGGAGGCTAAGTGATCATCACAGAGACTTTTAAAATGCTAAGAATGAATGGTAAAACATGCTTTCTCTCACAATTTGTTTAACATTTTAGTCTCTTCAACTCCTCACGTGTTTGAAATAATTATTTTTTTAATAGCAGTGTGTCATCTAGCTCATAAGGAATTTTAAAAATATTTTAAGCATAAATTGTGGTTTCTATACACTAATCCTTCCATCAAACACATTCTGTTCCATAAATTTTTGTGTCATATTAGTCTCATTAAAGCACTTCTGAAATGAAGTCTGAAGGAATGTGCTTAACATGCGCCAGATGTTTGTTTCTTCAAGGTCTCTCTCATAGGGAAGAATGAGTACAGTGGAATATCTTTCTTATCATATTATTTAATTAGACACATACAAACTATTCTGAACTTCTGTAGCAGAAAGAACAAATAAACAAATGATTTTTTTCCCTGATATAAGCTTGTATTATCTGTAAAAGTCTGTTTTACATTATTCAGTGCCCAGTCTGTCCCTGTGTGAAGTGTGTTTCCTGCATGAGTGAGATGAGTTGTTCTTGTCAGTGATAAAGCTGGTGACCAGCTTCAGAATTATGGGCACACTTTCTTTGGTTTATACCATTTTAATATATACATAGATAACTATTTGTATTTCTTTATAATAGATAGAATCAACAGCAAAGTTCCAAATGTTGTGTCTTTCAGAACATAACCTCCATGAACTGCAAGAATTTGAACTGTCAATTTCTGCAGCATTCAGTCTACACTTAAATCTTCAAAAAAGGTACAGCAAAATCTTTAGTTCTTTTAAGAGCCAAGTATTCCACTGTTCAGAAAAGGATTTCCAAATTAAAAAAAAAAAAAAATTAAACAAGCTGGCATGTGGTGCTTTGGTTACCTGCTTCTCTTTAGTTAAAGTCAAAATTTTCTTTCCCCAAGTAGCCCAATACCAGATACCTAAGTTTAATTTTATTAGGTGGAAAATATCACCCATCCAAGTAACATTTTCTCAGTGCTTTTATATTACCATTCTGTTTCTTCTTCATCAATTTCAGGGACTGATCCTTAAGCTAAATATTAAAAAGAAAACCTTGAGTGTTTTATGAAAGGTTGTGATGCAGGAAGTTTAAAGAAAGAAATGCAGAAACTTAGAGTTTGAGAATCCACCAGCTAGAATTACTCAATTTCTCCAAACAGCTTTCTTTTTCTCTATCCTCATACTTGGACCCAGCCTACAGTGGAAATCAAGGAATTCTCACAGCTGATGAATTTGTTTCCACTGTTGCCTGTGGACAGAAAATGGGTTGGAATTAGACACATCATTGGCTAGCACCCTTCCATGGCTTATGTCCAAAGGGTTATTTGAACAAGGGCAGAGAATTGCAAAATTGTTTCTGTGAGAATAAGCTTTATGACATTAGGCTTAGTTTGATCTCCCTTTGCATTTTTTTTTTGGCTCTTGTTTTGATTTATTGCACATTTATTTCTTCAGCACCAGAAACTGCTTTTACTTTCTTTATGTCAGCACTGTTGTCACTGGTTAATGGTTGGTCTCAAGCACTGCACATTTTTTCATTTACAACTAAAACTAAGGATTTTAAAATTGCAATTTTACCTTTCAAATCCTTCCTCAGAACAGTAATTTTCAGTCTAATCTGTAGATCTGTAGTCCTACAAAAATTAGTATTAAATATGTGCAGACTTAAATTTTAGATCAACATCTCCACTAGAAAAATGCTAAGCAGCACAGAAAAAGGTATTTTTAAAACCACAGCTTTGATTACTTTAGATCCACTTTTATTCACATAACTACCTTATTCATCCTGTTTGCTGAACTTGCATAGTCATCTCTCTCCCTGCTATACCACTTTACCTGATGAAGTTTACTACAACCTGGATTTATCAATTCACCTTTACTACTCTCATTTTCCATGAGCTTTGATTTGTTGCCAAAAATCATCTCCCTATATCATTGCAATTAAGCAACTGCTATTTAATTCAAATACTTTTCTTTGTTTCAGCAATTGATTGAGAATATTAGACACCAGAAATTATGTCCTACTTTGTTTTTAACAAGTATTCTTTGTTCCTGCCATTTTCTGATTGTAGTCTGACTGCTGCTAATTGTTTACTGTGAACAATTGATAATTACCATTCTTTCCAAATATCTGTCATTTGACCCCAACTTTCTACATTTTGCTTTTGTATTTGCATTGAACTTTCTTCAGTAGCTCCTCCAAAACCTTTGCTTCTATATTTTTCCTGGATCTTTACCTGAAAACTCTTTTATTTACCATGTTAAATACTTATTGTAAAGGAAGTTACTTTATTTGCTGTCTGCTTTACAGGAAAATAGGATGAGTGATACAGTGAGTGTTATCTGACAGCAAAGGTGGGTTCTTATAAATATACATAAATGCATGTATATTAACACATGAATGAAGGTTAATAATAAGAAGAAGCCAAGTTCTTTTCAGTGGTGCCTAGAGACAGGACCAGAGTAAATGAGCATATAGCACCTCCCTCTCTGGAAATACTCAAAAGCCATCTGACTCAACATGGTCTTGGCCAACCAGCTCTGAGTAGTCCTGTTTGAATAGGGGGTTGGATCAGCTGACCTCCAGAAGTCACTTCCAACATCAATGCTTTTGTCACTACGTGATCAATAGATTTTAATTAATCCTGTACACCCCCTCAAACACAGGACTTTCATGAGCAAACATTCTCCCTTCCCTAAAGCTTATAATTCTTCCCTGTGAAAAATACTGCACTCTAATCACATTTCATTTCCAGAATATTTTTCACCTTATGTTTCATTTTCTGTCTGACTTGTTTGAAATACTTCAGAAATACTCATAATCTGAAAATATTGGTTTTCTCCTTTTTTTTTTTTTTAATAACAAAACTCAGGCTGCTGGAAATCAAGTGGAACACAGAAAATGTGACAAGAGTTATTCACCTTTTTATGCACAGTCAGTATTTCAGATATCAAATTATGTTCCCTTTCTACTTAATTCTCTTTCCCCTTTGGCCCATTGGACTTGGCTGTTTGAAGGTCTGTGCTTTAAATGCCTTCTTTCCTGACAATGAAATAATACAGATTACATTGGGTATTATAAAACTTGATATCTCGCAAATTGTATTTTAATAGTTTGAAGGAAAGTAATGTAATTTCTCAGCATTCCTAGGCTGTCAAGAAAAAAGGATGAATGAGTGGAATTTAACTACAGCAGTGGTAGAAATCTATCTTTGATTTGAATATGCTTTGAGAAGTTTTTGTTTATGATGCCAAACTCCACAGTGCATATAGAATATAAATGAGACCAGGAACATTTTTATTCTATGTCTGATGGACAAGAACAGTCTTGAAAAATTCCAAAGAGGAGTCTTATATAAAGTAGTGCTAGTCAATTTGTTTGTAGGTAATAAGGTTGCATTACATTGGACACTTTCTGATTGAGCTTTGTCAGTAGTTAGTTAGTAATGGGAGGAAACCTCAGTCAAAAATTTATGTTAGTACAGTAGCAAAGAGAGGTACTATTGGCAAAACCTGACAAAATAGGAAAAATTTACTAGTTGTCATAGAACTGTAATTTAAAGCGAAGGAAACAATAATTTTTCATTGTATTAATGTTTAACCATAAGATTCAAACAGTGAGTTTCTGTTAATTTTTTTTGTTTGCACACAGTGTGCTCCAAAACAGCACTGAAATACATGACAAAATTAAATTGTGAAAGCATATTAATGTTTTTTCATACTCTTAACATTTACCATTTGAAATTACTCTCCCTCCCATATTTGTATCCAAAGATACAAACGTTTGTGTCTGCCTGTGATTAATTTCAAATGTCTTCTTTAATTGATGAAATAGAATGCCATAAAATAAAATCTTGTGATGTATGGTAATGACAAAATATTATGCCATTAGTCATTTAATACAGCTGTCATATTTTCATTCAAATTTAGAAAAAATAATGCCAGGCACCACAGGAGGGATACTTTACTAGGAAAGGTTAAAATGTTGATAGCATTTTAAATAATGAAGAGACTGTCTGACCTAGAAAGTGGCAGATAATCTTTGCTGCTGGTGTTATGGGAAGCTATAACAAAGTCGCATTCTTTCTGTACTGCACACTGGCAGAATTTTAGAATGAATTCCACTGTTGGCCAGGTTTCTGCACACTAACTCACTCCTACCAGGATTATTTTGAAGACTTAAAACCCCTGAGCAGCTTCAAAAAGCTTTTTTATCTTACATTAGTCCTTGCTGTCACTCTTATACTCCTATCCAACTCCATCAATAAAAAATGGTCTGATGGTAAAGCACAGAAGTGTTCAATCTTCAGCTACTGCCATCCTTGGTGTTTGCAAATCCAGTCCAGTTAGAAATGGGTGATTTTCAATAAATGAAGAGTGACACTTTCTTTTCACTTGCTCTTTGCTATAGCATGAAGCACTTGTTTTCATTCCTAGTTTTATCCTTTAGCCATCAAAATTGTCAGTTCAACATTATCAGTTAATGGAAAAACAATTTTCTCCAATTTATCCCTGAGTGATGTTTTCTTGTTCATCTAAAGATTGTACAGACAGTGTTTGGGCACAAAGATAGCCTGCAAATGTAACAGCTATGGGTAAATGATTGAAAACTTTTCTTGAAAATTTCTACTATGAAAATCTTTCTTTCAGGAAATGACTGGGTACAGAGGTATCTAGGGGTTTTTCTATGGGTTCCTCTCAAAATAAATTAGTTGAAGCTCTTTTTGGAATCTCTCTCAAAAAATCTCTCAAAATGACCAACTCCCTTATTTGACAGTACTATGACTTCTAATCTAATGGTCTTAATATGTACGTTTCCCATTCTTCCCTTCACTAAAACTCTTTCCCTCTTTTAGTCAGAAACAATAACCTTTATGGCCCATGAAATGCTCCTTAAAAAACCAGAATATATTCCCAAGAATGCTTTCAAATAACTGACATCCAAGTCTAAGGAACTTTTAGTACAGTCTTGGTTTACCCCATTTCTGTTCAATGGAAAAAATGGCATTGGCTTCCAAAAAGACAAGAAAAGTTTAATTTTGGACAATATTTGGAGAAAGACTCCTACATCAACACTAGTATTCAAAGACAAAAATAATCACATTATTCAGTCTCTCTTTTGACAGATATATTTTTCATGGCTTAGCTGCACATTTAGGTGCATTTGACTGATTGACATTAGCTATTTGCAGAAGCAGGAAGAAAAATAATGAATTGTTCTAAAATGAGGATTTTAAAGGCCAAGCTCCTTCTGATATTAAAACTACTAAACATGAGCCAAGACCTGGCTTACCTAGTTCTCCTTGACTTTCATGCCAGTCTGGTTTCAAAAGGTTTGTGAAAATGGCTCCTTTTGCAAGTGAAGCAGATGAAAGATGCAGATGTCACAACACACACAAGACTTCCAAGATACTGGAATACTTTTAGGCCAAAATTCCTATGAGTAAAAGGCCATTGTCCACAGGATCAGATCTTATCTGTCCTCACCAGTTTCTGTCCATGTGAAGTATTTTTAAAGCAATTTTCTGCTGATAGTGAAGATTTCAGATCAGAATAGACATTTATGCAGCTCATGAATGTGTGGCATATGGTTATGGCAAACTAGAAGCTTCTTCAAAAATGAACAAACGTCATTTCTAGGGCATTCTACCTGCTTACTAGGTTGCAGAGTGCAGACACACTGAAATGTGGGTTTGAGGGTAAAAAGAAGGAGCAACTGTAGAACCAAATCCATTACTTAAAATGTGGAATTAAAAAAAAATGCTACTAAGGAAGAAGCATGTGCAAACTCCCTGTTGCTTTTAGCATGTTCTCTCTTGGTATGAACTGCAAACTCCCATGGAGTGCTGTGATTCTGCTGCCTCCCTCAGTAGGTCTCCTTCTCCAAGACTTTTCCCCAAACAATTTCATCTTTATGCTAGACAGGTTGACTTAACACAGTTTGCATCTTCTTAATGGGGCACAATAGTTTTGCTAGCCAAAAAAAAAAAAAAGGAAAAAGAGAAAAGAGTGCAGTCCCAAGTTCTAACACAAGTAGACTTCAATAACAGCCTTAACCGAAAGATCATCCATATCAGAAGATGGAAGCGTCCTTTCTGTGGACATGAAGAGTAAGTTTGCCTTCCTTTGGATGACTGTGCACTGAAGCACTGTGTTCCTACCAGTAACCAAAGTCTTCAAAACAATCAGTGAAAACTAATCGAGTAAGAGAATGCCTGCAGTCCTGCATACTGAAGTCTTCAGAAATTTGTAAATCACAGGCAGAAACAAACCTTTGCTTTTAACATCCTTTGTTTTGCAGTGAGGATACAAGAAAAATCTAAGAGGTGTATGAGGTTAAAAGACGTAACAAAGAATGTGGAATGTGTCTTTTGAGACACTGTTATGTGATCACTAAAAACCTCTGAAAACTAAGGAAGAAGGGAGAGGCAGAAAATTAACAACTAATTTTTGGTATTCAACTCCATAAAGACTTAGTTTGTCATGTGGTTTGGCTACATATTTTACAACATTTAAAATTGTCTTTTAAATGTCTTTGTTTTCTGTGGAGATTAATTTTGTTAAAGATTATATGACATACCAAAGTAGGGAAAGGCTGAGAAAGGAAAAGAGGAAAGGAAATAATTTTTAAGATGGAATACAGATCTGTCCAAACCAGAAGAAGAACTTAATGAAAAGCAGAGATAATGAAATACTGAGGACACTGTAGTGAATGACAACTCTGAGAGTAGCTAGTTGACTTTAGAAAGTTAAAAGTATGATATCATTTGTAAGGAGGCAGAATACAGGATTGTGGTGAAGAAACCTTTTATGTTTTCAGTGCACTGGGGAAAATGGGCCATAGTTGATCTGTTTGTCTGTACACACAAGTTTGTAAAGGTGACCAACTGAGCTGGTAGTCATTTAATGAAGGCTTTCTGCAGAGGAAGAAGGGTGCAGATAGTGGAAAAGTCCTTAAGTCACACAAACCACAGAAAAACCCCTGAAAAGATTCACAGGCATCACAAAGCCACACGGAAAATTTTGATAAAAGTAGAAGAGAGGAAAAGACAGACATGCTTTTTACCAGAGAGTATTCCATTGTAACTGCAAAATTAACAAGCTCAAAATTGACATCTCTCTCTGATTCTGCAGAAGCTGGGACTCTACACCCTTGAGAACAATCAAGTTGAAGGAATTTCAGAGTGATGTACAAAGAGAAACAAAAGAGAGAAGCTAGAGCTGGAGGCTCTAGTTTAAGATTTCCTCCTTTCTGTTCTTATCTTTAAATACAGTTGTTCAGAAAAATTCTGCAAAACGTAGCTTTCTGAACATCCTGCTCTCCATCTGACATTCAATCCAGAAATATGGCATGAATGTTTAGGAGAATATGGATGGTTCTGGGAAAGAAGTTTATTTTGCCATTTATAGTGGTTTTTTTACTTTTTAAAATCAATTCTTTTTGTTGATTGCATTTGGTATGAAAGAAGTTAGGAAATGGAAACACTTTAAAAAAGTATAGGAAATGCTTTCCTGCATTCCAATTGGTGTGTTTACAACAAATCAATTGATATTAAAGCTGAGATACAGGAAAATTTATGTGAAGCCCAGCATGATATTCCAAGGGTGTAAAATGAACACAGCAGAAAAGACTCTCTCACAGCTATGAGCACTAACTCTTAAATGATAGAAGATGATTAGTGACAAATTTTTTGAAGGTGTCTAGCAGGTAGGATGTTCTTCAGCTTTTCTCTTCCCATTCAGCATATTTGCAGAAAACATATTGCTGATTTCTAGTAGGAAAAAAAAGGCAAAAAAAACAAATCCCACTTTTTAATTTTATTTCTGCACAAAGAACAAGCAGAGTTAACTGCAAGTATAAAAAAGTATAAATCTCTTTTTTATTTTTATATGAGACAGCAAGACAGCAGATGACTCCCATTTGCTGCAAAAATGACAGCACTGTGGGCCAAATGGTCTCCAACACAATATTGATTAGGAGTATTATAGCCCATCAAGGAATAAATGGGACAGCAATTTCAAAAATGCTCATGTAGTTTATGTGATAGAAAGAGAAAGACAAATTATTTGACACAGAAACAGCCAAAGCAACAGCATTGCAGATTAAAATTATGGATATTAATATGGATATGATGTAGCCAAGGAAACTATGAAAAAGATATTTGCAAATAATTTCACTGAGTTAATTTATTCTTTTATAAGTATTTGTGTGAGAACTAATCAATACATTCAAAAACACTGCTAAGAAATTTGAATATTCAGAACCAAATGTGTTTAGAGATTCTGTCCAAACAGCTGAAATATTCCCAACTCCTCCAGTGCTGTGTGAACACTAATGTCTTCTCTTTTCAGGAGCACTTCATCCTACAGAGAATGTAAAAATCATCAGAAATATTACAATGCTTTCTGAATTGCCTCAGCTTCTCCTCTTCTAAAAATTGTTGTGGTTGTTGTGCAGAGAGCCGGGGCTTACATGGCACTGCTACACTGCTCCATCCTCAGGAGTGTCCTTCCCTGGCTGGTTGGGCCACCCAGACTTGGCTCCAGCCTGGGCTAAAGGGACTGCTGGGCTCACGTGGAGGTGACAGTAGGTTGGAAGCACGCAACACTTTGTGTCAGGAGCCCAGAGCTGTAAGTGGTCAGTTGTACAAGCCCTGGCTGAGGTCTTTTTCCAGCAGTAGGTTGAACTTCCAGCTCAGAAGTTGATGTTGCCTACAAGATGGTTCCGGTTAAATCCAGTGGCAGAAAGCAGCCCTGCTTACAAAGTGAGGCAGGATACTTCTTGCAAGACAGGCATCAGTCTAGACTGTTTCTTACTCTTTGAACTCTTACCTTATTTACATCAGTGCTTTGAAAACTGTTTTCTGTTACAGGCTTTTTCATTTCTACATAGTACATCTGTAATCAGAGGTTGTAAATTACTTTTCTGTTCTTTCTGGTGGTTCTGTGCCACTCTGCCTTGGATATCAATGCAAACTACAGCTGCATCACTCATTCACACTTTTCCTCCAGAATTCCCTACAAGAAGGTAGCACTGCCACTATGAAATACTTTGCACCATCTGAGATCAGCAGCTTATATATTTTTATTCAGTCGTGTTAAGGTGTGATAAGGCTTGAACAAAGTACATAAATAGCTATTCCACTTTAACAAAAGTCTCAGCACCGTTTATTTCTAATTATTATTTCATCCATTTCCAACGTGCTAATAATTCTCTGAAGTAGTATGTAAGTTTGCATGTAACAAAATACTGTATTCATCAAGAGCTTTGTCTATTAAGAGTGTACTCTCCTGTGTAACCCTCAGCACTTGTCCTGTTCCATAGGTGTAAATTATTGGAGATGATTGGAGCATGAACTGTTGCTGTTCATCATCTCACAGAACACAGTTTGTCTCCGTTTTCACTAAGACTGCTGTAGAAAATAAATAAATAAATAAATAAATAAATAAATAAATAAATAAATAAATAAATTTTCAGAACATATATTTTATTTCCATGCAATGGAATAAAATTTCAAGATACATACTACTTTTGATTTAAAAACAATTTTGCTGTTAGCTTCTTTCCCTTCAAATCAATACAACTCACACAGTATAACCAGCTAAGAGCTGAAGATACAATCCAAGGGGTGCTGGGCTTTGTACCCTCTTGGATATCAGATAAAAATCAACAGCATTTGGGATTAAAAACACATGCAGTACTTAGAAAAGAACAGTCAGTAAAGAATAAACCAGGGGCTGTCTTATAGCTATAGCAAAGGTTTGCTGGATCTCTTCAGATTAGCTGAGACAACACTACTGCTAAGCTCCTGTTTTATGAATATCCAGTGAGAGCAGACAGCTTGTTTGGATTGCAGCATACAGAAATATATGCACACAGGTTTTTTGACCCTTTTGAAGATAACAACCTTCTTATACTGTTGCTTGAAAATGATAAGGGAAATTAAATATTGGTCCAGTAATTTCAAATGAGAGGTGTAATTTCAATTAATAAGGAGGTAGAAGCCATTCAAATGACACAGGATATATTACAGAAGGATTTTAGAGCAACGCAATTAATTATATCTAAAGAGAGCTAACTGTTGGCAATATGGTTGAGACACAAAATCTATACCAGGGATAGGCACAGAAGATCAAGGAGGTAGTCAATGTTCTTTGCCTAAATTAAAATTTTTATAAATGCTCTAAAAGAAGATACTTCTAGAGTAAAGGCTGGCCATTACACTCCAGAAAGGCATGTCAGCATCTCTGGGGGACAAACACATGGAGTGCTGTGAGCACGGCAGTTGCCTCTCCCTGCATGGTCTGGAGCATGCCGAAGGGTGACTGCAGCTGGGCTACAGGAGGTGACAAGGGGTTCAGCCTCTTTAGGTTTGGCACTACACAGGAGTTTAGAGGAGAGGATGGGGATATGCAGTTCACAATCCCCCTTGGAGCAGCTATGCTTCACGGTATTGCTGTGATATGTTCTCTATCAGGATGGACTCAATTCCCACTTAATTCCTGCGTGATTGCAGGATTTAAGCAGAATCCTGGAGATTATTTCTGCAACAGATTAGTTCCCTTGTGATCTTCCATAATTTTGTTGCATCTGAAGGATAGAGCTAAAAGTAACATGAAAGAGACTTTAAATCTGTATTAACACTTCTTCAGGACATTACTGATGGGTGTTGTGCTTTTTGGAATGAATAAACCAGAGCTGGAATCAACAGCATTACAGCCAAGGTTCCAAGCAACCTAATCTGAATTAAATTTGGACTAACTTTAAAAGCTATTCTTGCTTTGAGTGTAGTTTGGATCAGATGGCCTCTAGAGGACCCTTCCAAAGTAAACTCTTAATTATTTTAAATGCAGTTTCTGGGTGGTAAAAGAATTATACTATTTTAGTATACACTTTATATATCTTTAATGTCAAATTTAGTAATCCTTGGCTCAGTTAGAAAAGTTTCTGTGGTTAACTAAGAACTGGCGGGGGAGCTATCTCAGGCTTTTTCTAAACAGAACAGACAGTGTCTCTAATAGACACTATATTTTTCCTCACAGCTGCTATTCCAGGTATTAGAATTAATTGTAACTTATTAAAGAGGTAAAAAATAGAAAACAGAGTTTTTAATAGTGTTATTTTTTTCCTAATCCCTAGTATATTAAAAACTAGGTGGTAATTTAATAATTGTTTCTCCCTCAAGGAAACACCTGCATTTCATCTGATGTCATAAATTTACTAGTTTTCCAGTTGCTCATGATGAATTCAGAGGGAATAGGAGGGCAAAAAAAAGAATACTCTAAAGAAAACCTTTACAGCATGCAAAAAATAATTCTTATAATTTCGTCATATAAATAAAAAGTTACATAAACTTTCCCTTTTTTCTTCTTTTTTTCAAGTCTGATTGTCTTTAATAAGCAATTAATTTACTAATTCTTCCCATCATCCTCAGCATAAAGATGCATTTCCTCTATCTCTGAACTTTTTAGAGAAAGTATGGACTTTGCTCTTTAACTCAAACGTAGACAGAAAACCTTTTGGTTTTGTGAATTTAATTAAAAACCCACTTTGACCCACTGAATTTCTTCTTGCTCTCATTGCTTCCTTACTAAATTGAATGGCTTTGTCTGGGTGTGAGACTCATCTGCTCCTTTCCTTTCTCATGCCTAATCAATCACTGCCTGGCTGTAAATTCTGAGAGTGGCACGTGTATCCATCATTCTGCTGGTGCTTAACTACATGGGCTCTGAACTGCTGGAGGAAGAAAACAAGTAACATCCAAGTAATAAATATTTTATGGTCTTTGCCTTTGACAAATATTAATTACCTATACAACAGTTCACTCTCTAGTTTATGGTATCTCCAACCTGGGGTCAGATAATTTTTTGGAATGAAGTAGGGTGAAATTTCACTCAGCTTTCAGGAACATTTAATTAAATGAATGCTCGGGGAACAGGTGGGGCAAGACATGATTATGAATTACAATATTTTACTGATCAAACTAAAATAATAAGCAATGCTCTTAATTTTTCATGGCTCTGTTCTGCTTTTCGCAAACCAGACAACTAAAATGGTGTTTTTCATGAAAAACCATGAAGAAATCCCTACTCTTCCCATCCATATGCTTCCTTGGCCTGCCACATTCCACTCACTAGATTGCATGTATGTTGGATTTTACGAGAATTTTTCCCACCTGATATAATTTTAACTCCTTTTCCATCACCTGGTAATAAAAAGAATATTCATAATCTGGATTGCAGAGTCAATTATTTCACAAAACTAATTTGCATGATCAAATTAGTGTGTAAATTTTGCCTGGAATAAGATTACAAGCACTAGGTCATCATATGTTATACATTTGCAATCACAACTGCTTACTCAAATAAATTGCTATGTTCGTAAGCAATTCTAGCCAGTGGTGCAACAGGAAGAATCTGATTGATGAAATAATTTCATCTGTAACTGCCATATATCCTGTTTGGAGAAGTAATGTTTATTTTTGTTGAGTATCATCCTAATTACTTGATTTATTTCTATCTTTCCAAGCATTAGTAATCTTTTCAACTTTGGAAAACCTCCCCATAATTATCCCCTGAGGTCAGAGTAGATTGTAATATGGAAAACTCTTGAATAGTTCTGAACCTAGAATGGCACTTAAGGAACCTCCTGAAATATGCCTTTTCTCTTTGGGTTATTAAGATTTTTTTTCAAACAATTTCATATTCTTCTGGCCTGTAAACCTTCAATTTTCATATGTTTGATTCTGTGAAACAGCAAAAAATTCTTGCTTACATTAATAATCCTTAGTTGCGTTATTGTTTTAAATTGAAATTATGAAGTTGTGTATAATTCTTCCTTTTTATAATTCACTAAGGACCTTATTTTTCTTTATCAAAGAAAGCATTTAAATGTCCTTGTAAGTTTTTAACCCTGAAGACCAGAAATTTACTTGAGCAATCAGTTGTTCTGTTGAAGACTGTCTCCACTCATGGAATGTCCTCACACACTGTAGATTTCCCACTTTAAAGAATTAATTTAGATTGAATCAATCTTTTATAAGTTTGTTGGGTTTTTTTTCAGAGACTGAGTGTAAAATTTAGCTGTTTCTTGGATGTGATTTATGAAATATATCAGGTGATCTCATTAGAGCTGCCTCACTGGACGAGCCTTCAGGTTTTTCTGGCATGCATACCTGAAAAAACACTTGCTTTCTCAGGGACCATAATGCAAAGATCCTTTCCCTCCCATTGTCATATATTCACCTTTTCTTTTTTCTCATTGTACTCATTCAGCAAGCAAACACTCTTTCTCTATGCACCTTATGCTATGGTAGAAGTTTTCCCATCAGACTTCCCTTCAGCAGAAGGTTTTTCTTCTGCAGCATTTCCTAAGGATTTCTTTGGACACCAAGATTTGCTGAATCTCTTGGCAACTTCCCTTTCACTGCACTATTAGTGCAGCAAATATTACTGGTGGTGATATTCCTTCCTTCTTCCATCACTATTTTTTTAAATCAAAACCATATTTGGTCTGAATCTTGTAACTGCAGACAGAAAATGTGCTGTCTAGCAGAATTGGAAGAAGTGCTAGCCCTCTCTCACGAACAAATAGTGGCTTATTTTCAGTTTTGTTCAGTAATGGAATAAAATCAACAAAAAGAATATTCCCATAAAACGTAAGAAAGTGTTTGGTTTTTTACTCCCCTAGAGCCTTTCTATACTCTACCTATTTGTTCCCTCAACATGACATGGTTTTTTTGTTCATGTATTTCTTTCCTCATGTCTTTGCTTTTATCTTTGCCAACACAAAACATTCATTAGTTCTACTAAAAATAACAAATGCAAGCTTTTAGCTCAGCACAAAATGTTTTCCTCTCCCCTGAGAAAGAGCACAGTTCTCTCACTCTTTTCCCACAAAATGAATTCCCTTCTGGGACTTCATTCTGGCCGGTGATGTGTAGATTTACAATGTATCATATATGAAGCTATCATCAGCCTGTATTTGGAAGAAAAGGGGTTATCCTTGGAAGAAGGAAGCTCGGTCCTGTTTGTGTTCCAGTGATGCTGGGAGAGGCAGGGTCATGGCAACTCTCGTTGCTCTGGGAAGGGCTGTGCCTGTGCTGCACATTGCAGTCTCACAGGAAATCCTCCTCAACAAAGGGATGAAGACAAATGTCCCCCTTGCAGCTCTCCCTCATTTCCTCGTGACTGTACATACAGTGGCAAAGTGTGGAAATTAGATGAAAAGCAGAACACACACAAGCCAGACTTACAGAAAACCTCGGTAGCATGAAATGTGGGTGGCTCAAAAATTAAATTAAGTTTATGTTCTACTTACTATGAAGTGAAATAAATGAATTGAGCGGAAACGATTGCTCCTCTGACACTTTCACAAGGGCTAAATTTTTGGAAAACACATTAAATGTTGGTGTTTGGTAAAGTTGCACTTTCCTCACTTCACAAATGAGGACCCATGGTCATTTCAGCCCATGTTATTCTGAGGGGTTCTTCCTGTGTAAATGACAGCACAGGAGGGGAAGTGAGGATGAAAAAAGTACACACCTAAATCTCTAACATTGAATCAGAATGCAGGGAGATTGGACAAAAGGGTATGGGAGCTGGGAGGTCTGCTTTTCCTGCAGTTTAGGTATAGCCCGCGAGTAAAATCTGTAGTTTCAAAGAACCTCTGTCTTACTTATCTGCTGAGGTCCTTCCCAACCTCAATAATCCTGTAATTCTGTGAAGATGTAGAGAACAGCCAGCTGGAAAGTACAGAGAATAAAATGAGACTTTCATTTCAATTCTCTTGCCTGCCAAGTGGCTTAGACACTCAGCTTCTTGATTTCTTTCTTCATTCTTAGACATAATTAATATTTTAATTATTTAGAGAAAAAAATTAACAAACAGAACAGTTCCAATAATGGACTGCAACACATTCAAGAGCCTGGTGTTCATCTCTCAATTTATGGGAGATATAGGTCAACTTTTTTACTTTTAATAAGGCACAGTGCTGATCTAAGCCCAGAATGATACTGTAACCATTGTTTTATTACATTTAAAAAAACACATAGTCATCCCAGAAAGTTTTGTTCTGCAGCTGCTCCTTTCTGTAGATAAGATAATCCTTTCAACATGCCGGTCACCGCTTGAGAATATCACCTATGCACAGGCAAAAGCTACCAGAGCTTAAAACTCTGCAAGGACTTTATGAATGTTAGTGATGCCTCAAGGCTGCATTTTGACATTAGTTTCAAGCTGGGTCTGGATGCCGCATGTAAAGTCCTGCAATAAATCTGCAGCACAGTAAGGAACATGACCCAGATGTGCCAGATCCTAAGTGGACACCCTTCCTTCTGAGTCATCCTTCCCACTTGGAAAGAGGAGACTTTGTCCTTCACAAACCTTGAAAAGGAAAGAAGGGCAAAATATACCATTCCCAAGTAACTATACCAGGGTTCTTAATTTTCCTTTGAAACACTTAACTCTGAACAAAGTCATATTGTTCTGAGAAGAAATGGCGTATACTAAAGGGCATTTTCTTCCACATTTTGCAACCATGACTTTTTTCCAGCTGTGAATAGAAGCCAAATTTTCCTGCTAGTCTCATGAGGTTTTGGATGATACAGACTGCTTTGTAAACAGCTGTTCCAGTGCCCAGTGAATTGAGTGATTTTGGAGGTATTTCAGTGGCAATATCTGCATTCAGAATAAGAGAATTACATTCATATTCTTTAAGGCAAAACTGAGAATGAAAAAGAAGTTCAGCTCAGAGAATGGAAGTAAATAATTTTCTGTGGTAGACACATAACAGCTGCTGCAAATGCAGCAAAATTAAGTCCGAATTAGAATTTTCCATACTTATACTTTGTTTTCATTAGGATTTATGTTTTCTCTGCTGAGTTTAAGTAGGTTCATACGTATGGAATGAAAATATTTTGTTCAGCTTGTTTTCCTGGCATGTTTATCTAGTCTGCTGAAGGTTCTCCAGCAGCCTTCCTGAAGTTAAAAGAAGGAAAGTAATTATTAAAAAAGGCCCTTTTTTTGGGTTTTTTTTTCTTTTTTTGGGTTTGGATTTTCTTTTTGTTGTTGTTGTTGTTTTCTAAAACAACTTGAATAATTATCATCGACTTTACTTTGTCACCTACTTCATTGGTTTCTTTCCCTGATGGTTTGTACCTCTTGAGCCTCTGGCTTTTGTGAGTTCTTGTGAGTAGTAGTCGCAGCCTGATTTTTCTTACACAATCTTCTAGCTAAACAGAACAAAGCAGAAACTCTTTCTCTGCTCCTCATACTGATGTTACTTCATTATCTACAGAGTTTGGGGGAAACAAGAGCTCTCCATCTCTTGCAACATGGGAAACTTCCATTTCTTCACACCCCTTACTGAGTATACCTACATCTGCAGCTGCATTCCCCTGCAGAGAGCCGGAAATAGCATCCAAAATGAAGAAAACAGACTTGTTCTTATTTCTATTCCCACAACATATGCTTCATGCTACACATAGGATAGAAATAGAAGATCAGGCAGCAAAAGAGCTGATTCCTAAGAGAAGATTTGTGCCATTACATCACTGAAAATCTGGACAGTCAGCAGGACAATGCTGAAGTTTCTGCCCTCCGCTCTTGGCTACCCTATAAACACTCTGTCTCTTCCCCAGTGAAAAGCAGTCCAAGTTGGCTTAGTTACAAGTGGAACATTTTGCATGCAAAGATTTTGCTTCTATCTGTGCCCTGATTTGTCATTGAGCCAAATACATGGTTCTGACCCAAACCAGCTTGAGCAACCACCATTGGCCTAACCAAAGGCTTGACTTCATTTTTCAGTAGGCAGGCTGGTGACATGAGGACATAACTCATTAACTCTTAGATTTACTTCCTACTTCAGCTATCTCCCCTGACATGGCACATCACCCAGAAGGCACAGATTTAATCCCAGAGCTCTTACCTTCTTCCTGTTCTATGAATAACTCCTCATCTTTAGGAGGTGCAAAGTCATGGTCATTACCTTGAATTCTTTGTCTTGGCATTGACACAGGGTGGGAAGAGTTGAGAAATAAATCTTTTACACTGGTTTATATCAGACACCTTTGGAGAAGAGTCTTCCCAGGATGCCTGCATACAGCATGCAATGGCAGGCTAAAAGGCAGATGAGTAGAGGAACCTCTTGTAGGTGCCCTGAACAGCCCCCTGTGGTACCCTGTGGTAAGCTCTTTATGGCTCTAGACTTAGGCAGATGAATCTCAAAAGTAGTACTCTTATATTGGAAAGTTAAATGTAAAACTCCTCTTGTCTTCATCATGAGTAACACCTCCCACCTGCATATAGCCTCAGCATTGTCTTGTCCTTTAACTGGAATTCTCAGTCTCCTCCTGTGGCATTGAATAAAGACATAGAATATGACTTACCTGGCAGGTTTAAGTGATCTGAAGTCAACCTGAAATTCCAGCCTTTAAAGAACCAAGAAGATTTTCGCTAGAATTTTCTCTAACAAATAAAGTTGTTATGGTTTTTTTAATGTATTAATTAGCAGAAGTACAGCACTGAAGCAAAAGTTCTGAGATACTCTCTGTATTGAGAAAAAGCACTTTAAATCAGCCTGAGGCTTCCTGCTTACGCAGACAGCATCTTGCTCAGCTGGTACCTGTGGGAAAGTACCTCCAGAGAGGCTAATTAGGGGCTATCTGTGTGTAGACTGCATGGTGCCCCAGAGTACTCTCCCAGACAAATCCACAGAGTGGATGGTGGAATTCAAACGTCCTCCACAGTGCCAAAAACCAATTAGTGCTGGATGTCAGCACAAACAGCTATGAAACACTTGTCAGAGTGCAATGGGATTTTTCCCACAGAACCTAGCAGCACTAAATCTGCTTAAAATGTTAATCATACAAAGTAAAAAGTAAGCCAGGCTGCTCTGAGCCCTTCTGTTAGCCCCCATGTATGGTACACATAGACAATATCCCGTTAAAACAGCCCTGGCAGAGCACAAAGTGTAGTTCTAACCTATCACCATACCAAGAAGTCACCTAACCATGTGGAGAAACAGAAAGTGTCAGACAGGATCCTCAACACTACTTTTCAGAAAAGCCACTCAGAAGTGTGACTCACTAGTTAATTAACTTCTTGTCCACTTTTGGAGGGAAATTGTAAGTGAAAAAGAAGAAAAAACATTTAGGTGTACCAACAGTTTTTTTTATCATTAGAAAAGAGACAAAGCATTTGCTACCGAGTTCCCTACTATAATAAAAGACACAATTTAGAGACTGACGCAACCTCTGAGAGGGGGAAGTCTTTTCCATCTAAATCAATGAAGCACATTTCACTCAAATTGTGCCCTGGCTCCTGCTTTGTGGTGTAGCAGCACAGTTTGCAGTCAACCAAGAGTAGCCCATTTAGTGTCAGTCAGTCCCTCTCAGACATTATGTAAAAAACTCACATGAAAGCATCCTAAATAAGACAGATAAGGTCAAAAGGAAGATGTAAGTTTAGTTCATCAGTTGTCTGAGTAGCTGCCTTAAGTCAGAAAATCTTGTATGATGAAAATGAATTCACTGTAACAGCTAATACAGGTTATATTCAGAGTTATTTTGTTGTTCAGCAACAAATATTGCTGGTGTTCACAACAAAATGAATTTTTTCTATTATTTCTTAGATCATTAGACGAAGGAGATAAATGTAATCAGTAGGTTTTCACAATTTTTCTCAGGTTCTTTTTACTTTGGTGATGGTGTTAAGGTGATAATCTTATATTGCAGAATTTACAGCGAAACAGCAGATAACATTTATTATGCAGTCAGTTCCTTCCTTGGTTTTCTTGATTGTTTACTTGAAAAAGTCAGGGTGGAGTGCTGAGATAGCAAAAGAACTGGAGGTGAAACATAAGAATTGTGCATAGCTTTTCTTGTTTCATTTGATGATAATTTACTTCCTGGTTCCATAATTTCTGAAAAGAGAGAACATCTGTCCAGGACATCCCAGGATTTTCACGTGAGCTGCTGCTGTCCTTTGTGCAGTGTTGGCAGCTTCTTCAGTTCATGTTCTTGCAGGGGGATACAGGTGCCCCGTGTCAGGATAATTCCAATTTCAGGTCTTTCTTGTATTCATTGCTTTTTCTCAGGTATTTATATAGGTCAGTTAATTTTTGACAGAAGTTCAGGTTCTGTTTCAAGTTAGTCCAAACACACATGTTTCTATAAATAAGTAACTCCAAATTAAGTGTTCAATTTTTTTTTTTTTTACAGTTCTTAATGCAGTTCTTCAACATAGACAGTCCCCACAGACATACATACAGTTCTTAAAAATTCAGAAGAGGAGAGTATTGTCTATCATAATTTTGAAGGTCTGCTGCATAAATAATGCCTTATAGCCAGCTAATCCTCCTGTGAATAAAAATATTCTCTATTAAAGCAGGTTTTCATTTAACAAATTTGAAAATGTTAACACAGTATTAATAGTACTAGTAACAACAATAAAAAATGTATTAATAATGTTTTGATAGTTAAAAAAATTTTTAAAGATGGATATAGTTTCTTTTAATATCTTCCTTAAGTCTTGTGTTTTTAAAGATAATCATTACCTTTTGAGAGTATTCTTAACTCTTAGGTAAGACTCAAATGGAATTTTTCTGTTGTTTCAGAAAGAGATATGGTAGAGTGGGAAAAAAAGACCTTTCTCTCTTAGGTTTGAATGGCAATGAAAATCTGAGTGCTGGCCTTTTGGAATTCCCTGAAAGCTACTTATTTTTTATTCATTAGGAAGGTAGAGAGGCTTTTCAGAGGAGTATCTTCCATTTAATTTAATTTAAGATTTTTCCTGTTCTCAACAGTTCTTCAGCAGGTATACTCAATTTTCAACTTAAAAGCTTGGTAAAACCTTCATTTTGAGGATTTGTTATAGACAGACTTCACTGCTTTCTTTTCAATATGATGAAATTTTTTTTGGCTATTATACCATATAACAAATTCTGTAACTGTTTTCCATTGCCTACAGCAGGACCTAGAATTAATAAATAAGGATTTGCAGACAGGAAAGACTTCTCCTGAAATCTGCTGGCACTGGAAACATTAGGAGAAGACATATTTTCTACAGGTTTCATTAATTAACTTGAAAAATTTGGTTCAAAAAGCAAGCATACTGTAAATAAATATATACTGTTTTCTCTCAAAATAATTTATAGATAAATATTCCGTCAAATTTAATAAAAGTGTAGGAGAGTCTGTGGCAACTTGAACTTAATTGAAATAATTTGTGTAATTATTCTTCAGGCAACAATATTAAGCTTAATAATTTGCAATTTCTCATAATTTGTGAACTCTCACAGAGCAGAGACCAGAATTTGATTCCTTGTAAAATCTCAGCTAGGTCCCTTGGGTTAATGTTTGTGATATTGTTTTAGTGCGTGACCCTACTCTGCATTGTCTGTGCCATTTCAGCTGCATCAGGGCACAAAACACCTGGTATCTAATTACTGATCAGCTGCTTGGCCCTTTCAGTTTTACAGAGTATGGCCCCAGGTCTTATTTACTGCACAACATCCAAATCCTGCTAAAAGTTAGAAATAATATCTTAGGCTCTTCCATTACAGTTGTTGCTGTTATCTCCAAATATTCACAGAAAAAAAAGTCCTCACTTTTTGGCTGGAGAGCCAAGGCACAGATCCATTAAGGTAATAAAACCCATTAATTTAAGTGACCAGTCTGGGACTTCAGGGCCCTAAATTTTAAGAACATTAACACTGTAAAGCAATGTGTCTTTGACACCCCACACCACTGGCTTATCATTGTGAAGAGTACCAGTGATGGAAACAAATGAAATCTCATCCTCTAGAATAAATATTTGTCTTGAAAGCAGGATTTTGCAAAAATGGTTCTTTTCAATAAAGACTGAAATTTCTTCTTGGCAGGAACATTGGATTTTGAGGATATCCAATGCCTAAACTGAGATTTGCTATTTTTTTTTATGTTACTTCAAATGTTTAAAAAGCTGATAGACTTTCTGTATGATAGTACAACCTCAAAATTAACTACTCTGTTTAAACAGTGTGAAATCACTTGTTCAATAAAAATTGACCCACCAGAAATTAACTAATCTAAGGAATATACACTGATTTGGAACAAATCTGTTTTTCTAAATCTTCAAGTACTTTAAATCATAAAACTTCTTGCAGTCACACTTGTCACTACTTGGCACTTCTGCAACAAAACAGCATGAGCCCAGCCATACTGATACCTAACAGTGGGTAAAAAACACAGCCATAGAACACCTGTGAGAGGTTTGGGTGAATGACATGCCCAGAATCACACGGAGAAATTTTTGGCAGATGTACATTTATAATCCATTCTCTTGGATGGTATTCAACATCCCCAGCCAGGAGACCATTATTCACTCTTTTCCCCCCATTTTTTTTTTTTTCCACTGTCTACACAGCTTTTAGCATTTGCTACAACTGAAGCAAGGATCCTTCAAAAAATAGGCCCGTTTCATCACACACTCCTAATTCATCCCAAAAGCAGAATTTGGTTTGCAAAGAGAGACTGGAATCCCTGCAAAAAGTAAAAATGTAATCACAGAATTCAGATTCTTCTTATGTTGGTCATGTACAGGGATGATGTCCTCAATGAGCCAAGGAAACATGGTTTAGATAAAACTGCTGAAAAGCAGATGGAAAAATCATTAGAAATCTGGGTATTTAAGACCCATGGTCTGAGTCTTTAAAGCAAAACAGAGTTTGGTGTGGATGAGTGCCAACTGAAGTAGGCTCAGCCAGCTATAAAAATATAAAATGAGGAATGCTGCCTATCCAAGTCCTTGGGACCTCACTCCAGTTCAGTGCCAACTTGCACACCTCAGACTTGTCATACCAATTCTGGTTTGATGGCACAGCCATTCCCATTTCATCAGGGTCTCTGTCACAGGTTTTTTGTCTTTTCCACGACACTAACTGAGTATTTCGTCCTGCCCTGAGTGCTCATGGTTCCCTCCATGTTGTCAGATTTGGTGGGCAAAACAATAGTACACCCCTCATTAAAAAGTTGTTGCTCCTCCAAACAATATTTCTAGCTCTTACTCCAAAACTTAGAGTGACTGGGATATTGCAAGTAAACCCATATTGATTATTCATTACCCAGTGAATTTTTTTCCCTCTGGCCTGAGTTCCAAGTGTCCCAAGGTTGTCTTCTTTGAATCAGATCCTGTAAGAACTTTTCAGCTTATATATAAAAAAAATGTATGAGCAACTAAATTGGAAGGTAATTTCAGAGTTATCCAGCGCTCCTAGCAAAATTTACACTACCTTTTCATCGTGCTCTCTCCACTTCTCAGAGCTTCCTGAAGACTTATTTCTACCTTGATATATTACAAGTAATTTAACTGCAGTGAGAGAGTTGTGTTCATAAGCCATTAGCAAATGTGTGGTGCAGTGTGATGCTGATAGACATACTGGAGATAGGATCTGGAAATTTAAAAATTAAATTAATAAACCATGACTGCCCTTATCTTACACTATTCCTCATGGTAAAAAGAAAATTGTCATTTTGTACCCCTCTATTGCCCTTTCACTCCTGTAAGCCTTTCTTGAGCTGATATCCCTCGTATGCAGCAAGAATGAGAAGAGATAATATTCACATCAGAAAGAATCAGCAGGACCCAAGAGAGCACAGCAGCCCCTTTAATTGACTTACATTGTAAGATGACTAATTCTTGGTCTTAATGTCTTGTTGAATGCACAAGCCTGTTTAGTGGATTCCTTTTCTTTAATGTAACTACCATGTCATAGAGAATGTGTTTCAATTTCCACTTAATTTACAGACTGGACACTAAGTGAATGTTAATATTTTGCTGCAGTTTCCTGCCCAGAGTTGAGTTGCTTCAAAGGCAGGCCTTTCCAAAAATAAGTGTAGCTTCTCATATATCTTTTTTACAGTTTTATGGTATATCCCAAGGCTTTCTGAAATAATGGTGTATGTAATACTTCAGCAATCTTCTTATCCTTGATGGTTCCCATGAACTGAATAAATGTTTGCATAAGCAATACATTTGGTTATTTTTCGTATTCACTTCTGAGTACTTCTTGCTGCTCCACATACTTTCTAGATAAAGTGGCCCATCAATTTAAGTGGTTTCTAATGTCTATCATTCACTCATCTTACAGTTAACTTATGATCATGTTCTTCATATACTGTCCTTGGAATTCTAGTCACTGATTTATGAAACTTTGCTCTCATCTTTTGCTGGAAAAAAATAAAAAATAGATGTTTACTATTTCTAAATCCTTGGAAACATCATAACAGTAATAAAATCAGTGGGTTTATTAGTCTTTGTCTCCCATATGCACACACACCAGAATAATGGGTGCTTTCCAGTCCCTTAATACAATGGAAATTTGTCTTTGGGAAAGTATCATTGGCTTTCATTGTACAGGTTCAGTTCCCTCCTCTAGTTAATCTGTTTCAGATTATCCTGTACTCTCTGTCTCTGGTTAGACTCTTACAAAACTGTATGTCTGGAGAGCATAATGAATGCATATAGCAATCAAAAATTTGATTTTGTTACTCAAGCAAAAGAACCTGGTGTAGGATCTGATTCTTGTGCTGTGCAATGATTTAAAGAGCCTATAAAGGACTTATGTTACTAACTGTATGGCATCATTCATTACCAGAAAAGGTTTTAAACTCAGACAAAAGGAAACTTATTATCTCTTTAAGAAGATCTGCATGCTCAGGTGGATAATAAAAGCTGGAAAAGGTGCAGCACTGGAGGTTTGCTCTAAAGTTAATCTGATTGGACCATGTATACTTAATATTTGAAAGGAAGATTCTGCAGGGTCTTTTTCATCACTTTCTAATTACCCCAAGGCTGTTGTAATCCTTTTTTTTAAAAGCAGTAAATGGAGTAAATTGAAATCCCTCTAACCAGTGAAACTAGAACTTACAGCAAGACATATTTTTAGAAGAAACTCAAATATTATAGACAAAGTTTCATTTATTTGTTTTTCCCAACCCATTAAAATACATTTTTAAACTGCTCATATAATTTCACCCTTCTTTTTGCCACCTACCCAGAAATACCTCAAGTCTGGCAACACAAAAATATTTCATAATTTGCATGAATATAGGGCAAATACTTACTTCTCCAAACAGGCATAGTTTTCTGTGAACTGATTAATCATTCTTTGCAGACAAGAGAAAAACTCAGTATATGAACAGGTCCTAGCTAATGTTACATGAGGAGAGAGTATTCAGTGCTCTGAGGTTTAAACTGAGAGTTGATTGTGATGCCGAAAGCTGGTGCAAACAGTAGTAGCTGAAGCACACAGGGATTAGGCAGCAAAAAAGAGAGCTCCTATAAGAACTGGCCAGACTTCTAGTTTGATCAGGACATGCATGTGCACCAGAACAGGTGGGAAGTGAGGAAGCAGCACATGGTGTTCATGACTTATTTTGATTCACTGGGAGAGGCAACAATATATTTTTAACTTTCTAAGTAGCTTCTGCTTCCACCAAATTCAGGAGGAGACAGGAGGTAGCTCTGTGGCTGGCAGGCTGTCTCCAAACCTGGCCCAGTGTGGTGCCCCTCCTGGGATGGGTAATTTATGGCTTGTCGTTGGTTGAGTGCTGTGTCCATTAAACGTCCATTTAAGAGAAGTAAATCAGATATATTCTGGTAAAAACTAATGTAAATATTTCATTGTAGCTTAATTGTATTTCATATCTTAATCTATTCTTCAATAGTATGTTTGTCTGACTACATTATAGAGTAAAAGTATAGATTCTCTTCAGGTAATTGTCTGGGTTACTTTTTTTTTAGATCCTCAGCTTCATAAACTGACTAAATTGCTTTCCTCAGCTGGGTTCTCCTCAGGGCTTTTACCTCCTTGAAGCAGTTATAAAACAAAGTTATTTTAAGGGGGAAAAAGGCCAAAAAACAGGGAAAACAGACAAGAAATGAGATGAAAAGACTTGTCAGTTTAATTGAGTACCTGAGTATACTTCTATCCAAGATAATTGGGCTGAAATATCCATCATGTAATACATATCTAATGTTTTCAAACTTCTCTACAGGATTTTGTGAATGCATTAGTTGAAAAAGCAATCGGACAGAGCTCTGAGAGAAAAGTCCTACTGAGACTTTTCAATTCGAAGACATCTCTCTCCCAGGAAGCTTGATGGAGGCTGAGAGGGTGTGAATGGAAAGTAACTTTATTTGTTGGCCTTGCCCTTGTGTTTTAACCAAAGCACCTGCTATTGGCCATCATCATCTGCAGGAGCACCAGGATAGTCTTATACAGGAGAGTATCATGGATTCAGGCAAACAAACATGCACATACACAGAGAGAGAATACTAGTTGATTAAAAAAGAAATTAAGAATTAAACAACTGTACCATAGTCTTCTCTTTCAAGGTCTCCAGTGACTGACCAAAAGGCAAGTCTAAGAATGAATCATTGGTGGAAACAGAAAGTTTTAAAAAGAAGAAATGTCTTCAGCTAAACTTGGTTATTTAATTTTTGTTTTTTTTTTTAAGAATTGATGGCAAAGCTGAAAGGGTATATAAAAACTCTTTGGGTTTGTTATAATTTAAAACGTGTCTCAAAATTAATTCACATCCAGTCTTTGTAAGATCCCCAGCATATAACTGAAAACCTGTGATGCAAAGGGACTTGTCAAGCAGGAAAGTAATGCAGGGGAAAATATGAATTGAGAATATGGCAAGTAACCCTTAGTGATTTAGGGAACAGGTAAAACAAAAACCTTAATGAAATTAAGTCAAAACAAATGCACAGCACCTGCAAATGCCTCTGAGAGCAGAGGAATAGTACACTGGGAACTAGAGATATCCCAAATGTTAAAGATACAAAAACATACAAATAGAAAACCTGTGAAGTAATACAAGGAGAAATTCTCTGAAACTCAGTCAAAGAGACGAATCTGGAAGGAAGTGTATCATTCTGCAGAGGGGAAGACAGGTGCTGAACTGAACTCCCACTAACTAAAAAATCTGTCATTTTTTCTCAGTCTGACCCTAAGTTTTCATTTTGAAGTTCAGGTGGATGCTTTTTTGAACTTAAACTCAACTAAAACAAATATATCTTCCCACCAATCAAAATGTTTCAACTGAAAACTGACAAGGAAGAGTGAACAGTGTAACCTTTGAAACAGATTTACAGTCAGCTGAACATGAGCTATTTCCCTCAAGTACAATATTTCTTTTCCACAGTAGTGGTCAAGTTGTGTTTGTGGAACTGTATCTGTTGAGATGGGAAGACTTTGGCTTTCAATAATCAACCTGGATGTATTTTTGTTTGCTGCAGAACCAGCATAACTAGCAGGAAATTAAAATTTCCTCTGCACTTGAAAAATGGGGAGATCAGCACCTGTTTTCCATGTTTCTTGTACCGTGCTCCTCTATTACCGCTCTGACATGAGCTCAGGTGAGTTCATGAATCAGAGGGGAGGAGAGAGGAAAGTCTTTGTCTCGTGTTGGCAAGAGGGCTGCATCACGCAGGAGAGGCCACAGTGGTCCAAGTCCCCATTCAGTTTTCTTTCAAGATATCCTCTGTTATGATGTGAAGACACTTGAGGCTGGGCTCCAAATCCCAGCAAGACCAGAGTGGAAGGAGGCAATCATCACTACCTCCAGCCCTCTGGAACTTTTGCATCCAAAGGTTGTCCAGCATATGGATGATCCATGACTACTGTTCATTTAACTGAGGCCATGCTCAAAAAACAGAGCTGACAACTGAAACAGAAATTTGCAATTTTTAATCTCCTCCCTTGCACTTCCATGGTTCAACAGGATTTCCATAATTTAGAAAACTCTAAACAAATTGTTTCATAATTCAAAGCAAAATAGTGAAACATTTGCATTCATTATTTTCTCCAAACACTCAGGTGGAGAAGAAAAAAGTGGAGAAACCTGCACTTCTCACAAATGTCAGATTACAGCATTATTCTTTGAGCAATCTCTTTTCATGTTCATTTTCCTACAAAGTAAAAATACCTATGGGAATTTGGGCAACTGATTTCTGGTGTGATTTAATTCAAATTTGATAGAAAGTATTGGGTCAATTATCAGCCTATAATGAGCTTTTATGAAAAATAAATGAATCACAGTTCAACTCAAACTGCTTCTACTCTAAAAATTCCATCAATTCAGCTCTGTGATTTAGGAAACACATTTATCAAAGAAATGGGTGTGCAAATGACAGCTATTTCAGTAATGACCTAGAAAATAGTGAACATTTACATTCACAAATAGTGAACATTTTGAGCTAAACTACCTTTTAGACTCTTTCCTAGACCAGAACCAGGATGCCCTGTCATGACTGAGACGCATATGAGAGTAGCGAGACAGAATAAAAAGATGGCTGCCCGCCTATCTTCCAGTGGTGAAGAACACTACTGTCTTCAAGGACTCTGCTGTTCATCCCACAGACTCCCTCCCAGATTTGCTTTCCTCCTTGAGTGCTGTACCTTGTCTCCAGCTCCATCTCCTGAGGATGTACCTGGAATGTTTTGTTACCACCTGCACCTTCTCTCTGTGCTGCTCCAAGCAGAGGCTGCACTATTCCCACCTCCCACTCATTCACTCATGGCTCAGATGTTTCTCCATTTGTGCACCCTGTATCACACGACTCCTTTTTCATTTTCTCTTTCCTAACCATGGAGTAAAGTCTGCTCATTTTTCTGCCTTGTCCTATTTTATCCCTTTCAAGAATTTTAATTATTTACACCCCATTGTTGCTTCCTCCCTCTCCCACAAAATCTCTTGTATCTCTATCACTGTCTGGGGGCTACGTACAAATCACGAACGGGATGGGACTGCTAGGAACGTGCCTTGAGCTGTTTTATTTCCCAGCATCAGTCTCATTACTTGGTTATGACAATGGGAAGATGCCTGCAGCTCACATCCCAGGCAGCAGACCAAGAACTTAATGCTACAACTTTATAACTTTTTTGACCAATCACACAAAGCAAAAGCATATTAACAGTAGTTCTATGCAATCGCTATACGCACACTTACCTTCCATTAAAACAATGCTTGCTTATTTCGAATACAATACCTGTTTGTAAGCCTTAAAACAAAATGCACAGAGCTCCATTATTAAGCTTAGAACTTCCTAATATCTCGCTAGATATACTTTTCTGCATCTTAGGGAGTTATTCTAGACAAGCATTAATACACAGACCATTGTTCCATTTGTTCTTACTTTTTTACTTTTTACATAATATTTCTGCTGTCTTATTTTATCGCTACTGCTTAGCTCTAATCACAGTTCTGCTGTCTCTGATGCCTGACTTTTACAGCTTTCCCAAAACACTCTGATTTTATGGATTCCCACATATATCTTCTGCTTAATAGAGATGAAGCTTAGGCCAATAATTTCTCCATCTACATTGTGGTCATATACTTTTCCCTGCTGCACTCACTGCTGTCTGCAAGACAGTTCTTTGTGCAGCATATTGATCATTCTGGAGAGATGAACAGGACTAAAAGCTGAACATATTCCTTGCAAAAAGTACCAGCTGCTGCCAACAAACAGTTCTGTGTCGTGTTGACAGTTAAGAGAGGGGTCTAAAGCCATGGCTCCATTAAATGCTTCCAGAGGCACCTCTTTCATCCTCATTTGCTGTCTCCAGCATGCCAATTGACAAGACACTTTACAGGCTTCCTCTGAAAATGCAATATTGTCTGAAGTGTGGAAATTAATATGATGTAGTTCTAAAAAAATATATCATCGTCTTTGTAAATTACTGTATTATTATACATAATTGTCACACATGTTATAACAAAGTAATGCCACCCATGTTATCATGATGCCTCACAAACTCTGCCAAACTTGTACGGGCTGTTTCGACCTTGTCTAAGCAGAGTTGCAGAACCAAGACCTGACATGTTCCTGCACTGGGATGATGTGCACCGCTCAGAGTGCATTGTTCTAGAAATGTCCTCTCAGTGTTGGCAGCGTGGAAAGCAATAATGGAAGGGATTAGCAAGATTTTGGGGGCTGATTTATGAAAAACCTAAGGGAAGGACAGTCTGCACAACAATTAGCAAGACAGTGCCTAATGGTTTAAGAAAAACAACATAAAGCACATTTAGAATAAAGAATGACAAGAATAGCAAATGCTAAGTAAAACAGCTCTTTAGGCTGCTTGTGCAAGTCCTACTTTCATGCAGAAAATACTTGGGTCTATGTCAGTCACTATCAGGTCTAAATTTAAAGTAATCTGCAGATGTCAAGGTGAAGGCTTTTTGATAAATAAGGTAAAATAAAATATTGATATTTCCACCACATAAATAATTTTACAAGGCCACATAGATGGAAAAATTTATCCTAGCAGGTACTCTAAGACCCATGTGAACTAAACATTTGAAAATTATTCAGAGAAGATTTATGAGATTTACATATGCTGATTCTGGTTATTTGAAAATTTAAATTTCTATTACAAATATCTAGGTAAAAAAAATCACTCGAGTCACTAATTTCTTTGATTTTATACAGATTATATTACTTAAATTGATGAGGATGCATTCTTTTATTCAAAGATGAAGCATAGGACATTACAGGACATAATTGTTGTGCAGTGTTAAAATAGTTGTTTCCAAGGGATTTATGAAGGTCATTTTGAAATTATACTTATTATATTTCTGCATAATTTGCAGAAACCACTTAAATGAAAATCAGGCAGAACAAAACATCTAGGGGTACATTATTCTGGGATGATGTGCAAGAGGAATAATAGATGTAGTATCTGCCTCTTCTGTTAGAGAGATGTGAGTATTTCACTCTGCATTCATTGTAATAAAAATGTCCCCTGATGCTCACCACTGATGATTCTATTTTATCCAATTGCTTTGTTTTATCAGCTATGGAAAAATATATATTCTGCATTGCTATTCCCATTAGTGCTCTCAGAAGAAATGTCAGATTAATTAAATTCCTCAATGACCAGTATTTTGTCTTTTTTTGTCAGGTCCTTCCTGTAGTTACACTGCCATGCACTACCATGCTCTTTTTCAAATTTACAGCAAGGTCAGGTACTAAGGCAAAATTTTGCTTAGTATGAAGCTTTGCTTAGCAGGGACTTTTAAGCCCCTAGAAATACGTGTGTTTAATAGAACCAACAACACAGTGTTTCTTCAGACCAACAGAAGAAACTGCTTCAGTAAAAACCTTTGATAATGATAACACCACCCAGAGAACCAAAGTATCACCAGGTTCCATGTTGATAACATCAGTCTAACTTATATGCTTTGGCACTTCCCTGGGAGTCCCGCATGGGCAGTAAAATCTGCAGACCTCAAGTGGACTGAGCCACGCTCTAAAGAGTCCTGTGTCTTGAAATGTGGCTGATAATTGATGGGATGAATTGAAGTGGAGGTGCTCAGTCACAAATTCCAAGTAGCAAACTCCAAAACTGAACAAAAAAAAAACCCAAAAACCCACAACAAACCTCCA
Source organism: Onychostruthus taczanowskii (assembly GCF_017590055.1). Classification (NCBI taxonomy): domain Eukaryota; kingdom Metazoa; phylum Chordata; class Aves; order Passeriformes; family Passeridae; genus Onychostruthus; species Onychostruthus taczanowskii. The sequence continues at coordinate 5,666,779 of NW_024501126.1, forward strand.
ATTCCTATACAAAATTTTCTGTGATGGAAACAATGCAAACATAGCTCAAATACACATTTGAGAACTGCCTAACAAGTAATTTGAGAAAATGATATAAAAAAAAAACCAAACTATTTTGGAAAAATCACAAAGCAGGGCAAAATATTTTTCATCTTAATAGATTATGGATGATAAACACTGTTGTTCTCTTAAATCAAGTTTGAGTATTCTTCAAGTCCTCAGTAGTTCCTGTATCTTCATACCTGAAGTCCTCTGTGAAATTGTACCTGCACAAAATCTGCTCTTCACAGTGATGCTGTAAGAATATAGCCCCTTGTTGAGATTTGTCAGATTATTTCAACCAATTTGATATTGCCTCTATCACACAAAGAAACTTCATTTTCTGTCTTGGAAGAGCTTGATTCTACTGTCAGCAGTATCTAAGCCCAGAGTAAGAAACTAATAGATTTCTTATCTTGTCTCCAGCCAAGATCCTGAACACATTTGCACCTGCTTTTAACGAGTTCAGGTTTTTTGAAGATTAATTTTATGATCCCACTCCTATCAGAGTAGGAAAATACAGAGTAAAAAACAAAAAGCAAACAAACAAAAAGAAGCCTTGAGAAAATTAGTATGGTGATATTCCATCAGGAGCATGAAATTCATTTTCAGGAAGGGGAAACTTAAAGTACTTCTGGCTCCTGCTTTTTCTTTAATTTCAGTGGTGTTTTATGTTTGTAACTTCCAACAGAGATCTTCACACTGCAAAGTAGCCTATGATATGAAGTAGTAGCCTATGATATGAAATCATATTGAAACAGAGAGGACAGATATATTGATATCATTGTTTAATTCAGCCAAAGTACTTTTGTTGACTGCTGGGTACAGGAGTGAGAATGAAGACACTGTATAGTGTCCAGCCTGCCTGCTCCTTGTGATTAATAGTCCTGTACTTCCTGCTGCTTCTTGCAACTCCTCATGTACATCTTCTGATGGGAAGCTGGTAGAAACTTAATCTGTGATTCTCATCAGACTGTATCAACTTGGAGACCTGCTCTTATGATACTAATAAAAAGTTACAATATGCAAATGCATCCATGTGTACAGCTCAGTAGAATCATATTACTTGGCTAGAAAGCAACAAGTGTGATAATGTTACAAAAAAGAACAAAATGTTGGCAGCAATTTCCAGCAAGGAGGGCAAAATTATCTCTTTGCATCTGCTCCCTTTTTGTGACTGGGTATTGAAGGGTAGCACTGAAACAGTAGGTAATTAGCATTGCCACACAGGAGCACAAAGTAGAATGTGCTAATAGCATTTTTCTTTCTCCTAAAGGTTTCAAAGAAATGGATACTATAGATTCAACGCTGAAAAAAAAGAGCCCCAAATCCTACAAAATGTCATTGGAGACAGGGTGGGGGGAAAGGAAGAGAAGGAGGAAGCCCTTGTGCCTCAATCAATGATGTTGCTTTTACCAATAAGGGGGACAATAACACCACTTATAACAAAATGAGAGGGTGAGGAGTCCATGCCTTCCACTGGTTGAACAGCAGTACTAAAGGATTTAACCATGAGGCCACTGTACCAGGAACATAGTAGAGAATTTTTAAAATTTATGTGTTTGCTCTGCTCAGATCTGAATCTTTACGTGAATAGATTTTGTTTCAAAAATCCTGTCTGTCTCACTCAGTTCCTTCAGAGCATGGGTTGAAAGAGAACTAAAATTCTCTTCCTTTCAAGCAACCTGATAAATAGGGCACTCATTTCAAAAACAGAATGGACTAACACTTCAACTGGACACCAGGACAAATACTACTGTTCTGAGGTCCTTTGCACAGAGCTAGGTGAGTGCCTGCACTGCACATTGTGTGGCCTGGTGGCTCCCAAGGTGAGTGTCATAGGTCATGTCTCCTCCATGATCTGATCCATGAGTGTGCTGCAGCTCATGCTTTTGCTTACCTTATGACCTTCCCACCATGTGCCATCTAGTACATCAGCCTCATTTGCTGGTGAGTGCTTATGTACTTCTGTGTAATGTGTAATGCTATTTCATTTCAAATTGGCACTACTTACATAGTGCTCAAATCACTGAGAAGTTAAACACTCTATCTCTATTTACTGACAATGCTTGTAATACATATGAAAGCAAAATTACACAGTGCTCAAATCACTGAGAAGTTAAACACTCTATCTCTATTTACTGACATTTCGAGTTCTTAGACCTGGAATATGCAGCTCATCCACTGCCTTAGAGGCTTTTTTCCAGCAAAAGTCTGAGGCATATTTCTCAAGTATCAATAATTCCCTAAAGCTCCAATATATTAGATGATATGCCAAATATTTCTACTGAATGAAATATTGAAGATTGGATTGTTATGAATCAGACACATGGTCAATGAAACTGCCCCACAAGAGCTATAAAACAAGAATGACATGAGGAATAGGGGCATGCCACACATATTTCTCAGGTGATATTAGCATAGAAAAACTGCCATTATTTGTTTTGGATTTGAAATTAAAAGAGGAAACTGGTGAGGAGAAATAAATAATAGCTTACCTCCAGTGCACTCTGCAGCACACTGGTCTGGCACAATAGGAGCAGTTTGAGGTGAGCCAGGTTCATTTATTTTCTAAATGATTGAGCATACATTGAGACCACATGCAGATAAGAAGTGATAAATCATGCTGGCTGTCCTAGGTTATGTACAGAACTTCACAGTAGTCATTAGTCCTAATTTGTTTTCCATATTCAAACATAAGCTTCAAAAGTCAGATTGTCCTGCACACTGAATTATCTGTATTATTGATCACTATCATTGTGCAGTCATTTAGAATTGAAGAGTTGGGCTCTTCATTCATTGATTCATTAAGAGCTTTTGGCAATTTTTCATTTTACTGTTTTTGATCATGCAGGTATGTCCTTGAAATGACATTATGGCAGAGCTGAAGATGCAATTAAATTTCAGTATTTTTCTGATAGCTTCAGGCTACTATCTCAGGTTGCCTTCTAGTACAGGATATTTTAATTTGAAACTTAAAATACATTCTGGACTGCCTTTTCAAGGTAAGGAGAGAAAGAACTACATTTTTATATTAGCCATTTTTGTACTTCAGGCCATTGTAAATTTATTTTCTTTATTATGAGGTGATATTCTATAAATTCCCAAACAGTGTTTCAAAAGCAGGTGACAACCATTAACAACTGGACCATATCTCCAGAGCTCATCTGATGAACTGGCACAAATCCCTGAACTTTTAAAAATACAGATAACTTCCTTCTAAACTAACTTAGAGCTGTAATTTAAAACTCTTTGAAATCACTGGACAAAGCTCTATTTATTTGGTACAGTAGACAGCAAAAGTCTTTATGCCATTCCTGAACATTTTCCAAACCAGCCCCTGCATGTGCCTTCATGTATAAAGAATACCAACACTGAAACCTTTGGGAAGAGAAACCTGCTGCTCATCCTGTGTTTCCTCCCTGTATTGGGTTTGCATGGCCACACTTTAGTAGGACAGGGATACAGGGAAGCTTCTCTTTCTGTGAGAAACTGCTGGAAGCTTCCTCCATGTCTGACAGAGCCAATGTCAGGTGGCTCCAAGAAGAATGTGTCACTGGCCAAGGCTGAGCCCAGCAGCAATGTTGGTGACACCTCTGTGATAAAACATTTAAGAAGGAAAAAAGTTATTGCAAGATGTAATTGTGACCAGAGAAGGGTGATAATATGTGAGAAGAGCAGCCCTGTGGACACCAAGTTTGGCAGAGCAGGAAGAGAAGGAGGTGCTCCAGGCACTGGAACAGAGGTTCCCCTGCTGCCCCTGGTGCAGACCGTGGTGAAGAAGCTGTGCCCCTGCAGCCCATGGAGGATCACAGGGATGCAGAGATCCACCCACAGCCCACCAAGGAGCTCCATGCTGAAGCAGGTGAACACCTAAGAGGAGGCTGTGACCCCATGGGAGGTCCCTACTGGAGCAGAGTTCTGGCAGGGACCTGTGGGAGAGAGGAGCCCACACTGGAGCAGATTTACAGGCAGGACTTGTGACCCTGTGGAGGACTCATGCTGAGGCAGGCTTCCTTGAAGCACTGACCTCAATGTGGAACAGTGATCCACACTGCAGCACTTCATGGAGAACTGTTGCCCATGGGATGGGCTCACACATGGAGAAGTTTATGGTGGACTGTCTCCCATGGGAGGGACCCTATACTGTAGCAGGGGAAGGACTCTTCTCCCTGAGACGTGGCAGGAACAGAATTTGATGAACTGAACATAAGCCCCATTCCACATCTCCCTGCCCCACTGCAGAGAAGAAGGTAGAATGGAGGAAGAAGGTAGGATGGAGGAGTTAAGATTTATTTTACTTCTCGTTATCCTGCTCTGATTTTGTTAGTAATGAATTCAATTAATATCCCCAATTTGAGTCTGTTTTTCCTGTAATGATATTTGGTGAGTGAGCTCCCCTAGTCCTTATCTCAATCCAGGACCCCCCATATTTTCTCTCCCTGTCCAGCTGTGAAGAGGAGTGATGGAGAGGCTCTGGTGGGTGCCTGGCGTCCAGTCAGCATCAACCCACTACACACCCTTCTTGTTTCTCCTGTCATCAGAGATGAGTACCAGAGTGCTCCCCAAGAGGCATAAGCACTTTTCCATAAATTTCTGGAGAGGCAGACTGTGAGGTTCTGAAATGGATTTCTAACAGGTTAAAGGCATGGGTCCTGGGATTTTGAGCAGGCCAGTTTGTAAAATATAATTTCAAGCTTTATTGTTCTCTCTCAAAAAATCATCAGTGGCAAAAGTGTATGTTGCTATGGAGTACAACAGCAATACTGATTTATTAACAATGAATCTATTTTTTTTTCTGTGTAAGATTTGGAACCCAAGAGGTCACTTCAGATCAATTCCAAATCCCACAATTTCAACTGTAATTGCAGAAAGTGTAATTGCAGGAGTAGTGTACTTCCTCTGCTTAGACCATCTGGCAGATTTCTGAGCTTTGCAGTATGTTGATCTTCAGAATCACTCTTCAAATTATACAATATATTTATTTCTGAACTCTGCAGCAGTTTCATGATTAGTTAACATGTTAAAAAATACAACAATAGGAATGCAGAGGTTCTACTAATAAATGATGAAGCTTCACATTAACACCAAAATAATTAGGAAGTCTAGAGAATGGAAGGATCCATTTAGCATAAATAAACACTCTTGTTTTTCTACAATGTGTGACTGGAGTTTCCATCTTCTGATGTTTTTCTGACATGCTCCTCTGCAAAACAGTTAAATGCAACTGGTCAGTTACCCTTTGATGTCAGACAGAAGCATTATAAAGCAAGAAATAAGGCTCTTACAATGCCTTGCAAAGAAGCAAAATGTCACTGCTGGTGAAATTGTATCCAACTCGCTTCTTGAAAGTAAGACAAGCTGTATTGAAACTTCATTGAGGAGAGGTTTCTGCCAGACTAACAGCTAATTAGCCAGAATGGCTGTGCCTTGGACATGACACCATTAGTTGGTACCCCTGACAACTGTGACTAAGGACAGAAACAGCTGTGGGTATGGTCCTTAAATCCCCAGGAGCCTTGAGTCAGTGCTCACTGAAGCAAGCACTCATTGGCTTTATGTGGAAAGACATTTATAGCTAAACAGTCACTAATGCACCTAACTCTGGAATGCCAAAAGTGTGATATATATTTATATACATAAGGTAATTAATTACGTTCAAGATTAAACTGCTGCTAATTTTTTTATTTGCATACAAGAAACCAGGAGAACCACTTGTGAGTCAAATCTGACCCCTGGGTATTGCTACTAATATGCTGTCCTTCATAGACTTCTGGAGTCACTTATGTAAGGCCCTGTGTGATGGTTACTTCTTTAAGTGAAAGTTTAAAATTTTCACGATCAGGAATACAGAGCATGCTGGATGAGAACTAAGCACCCAGCCTGCAAAACCTTTTGCTAACAGCCCAAAAGACCTCAGCCTGTGTCTTTGAGCTAAGTTTAGGGTAGCTGATGACTACACACCGAGGACACAGGCTCACACCTCATACCTACAAGTTGTTAAATCTTGTGTTTTTCTAATTTCCAGTCCCTAAATTCATGAGAGTTTATTACTTAAATATTAAATGCTTTTTAATTAAATAAAAATTATGTGTGTTTGCATTTCCATTTTTCAAAACTTCTCCCCACTCTGAGATTGTTGTATTCATATACACACTATGACAATGCACAATCTAATAAGGTAAAAACTCATCAAAATTATTTCCATACAAAACAAATCAATATGCAAATAACATGTCCCACTCCATCCATTTAGCCAATACCATGAGTAATTTAAACAGCAGGGCTGCAGGCCCTTTGAATACAAATGAAGTGAAACAGCTGGTAATACACAATTGTACATGGGCAAACTTTTTCAATAATGGAATTTTTTTTCATCATTAAATTGTTTAGAAAGTACTTTTTAAATTTTGTTATGCTTAAGTCTTTTCAACTTTGAGAGTAGCAAGAAATTACCTGTAGCATTGATTACCATAGATATGAACCACCAGAGGTTTGTGATCAGCTGCATTGATACTGTTCCCTGGAAGAAAATGTTTTCATTTTGATATCTTGAACTCAATCTGTCTCCTTAAAAATTAGTTGGGCCATACAGCTTTGTGTTACAGTATTTAGGAGTAATCAGTCCATTAATCATGAAAAAAGACTTGTATCCATGTGCAAGCACAAAATTCCCCAAAGATTGTTTTAATGCAAATCTCTGCCAAAGCATTGCTACAGGTGAGTGCAATGACGCATTAGGGAAAGGAGCTGGGACCTGCATTTACCCTTTACTTTGGCCAGGTGGTTCTTGCTTCCTATACATCTTCTCTATCAAACCCTCAGGAAAACTGTCAAGAAGAAAAATTAATCTCTGGACCCAATCCTCACATACCAAGAAGAAACATTTATAGGAACCATTTATAGAAGGGGAGCTAGCCTTCCAACAATTTGATGGAAGCACCAAATTTGATTTGTAGTTTGTATTCAAGCTACAAATGTGAAATAGATATATGGAATCTGTGATTTCTCTGAGGTACACTCAGCTTAGAGACCTGGGGTTAAAACCTTTATTGAGTCACTAGGAGGAAAAACCTTGCACAGGATGCCCCAAGAACTCTGGGATATTAAGATGCCATTAGAGTATTCTTCTGCTCTGAGACAGGTTCAATGATATTTTGCAGATCCTTCCTATGTATCTATCTTTCATGACCCCTCAAACACAGATCTCTGTTTCTTGCTAACCAGTGAGATAGCCTAAATTCTTTTTCTGCAAGCCGGCCTTCAACTTTTCCGGTTGTGATTAAGCCCTACTATCTCTTGTTTTACTCTGAATGGACATAAGGTTCATCTGAGCCTACCTCCTCCATAGGAGTCTTTTATATACGAAAATATTGTAAAACATGCTCCCAGTCATGACTTTTTTTTCCTTTTTATAATACTTAGTAAAACTGTTTCCTTCAAGTTTCCATACAGGCCACGATTTATTCTTCGTGTTTTAGGAGATAAAAATCAGATAATTGATCAACTTTTCTTATTTAAAGTTTTTTTTTAGTCTTTTCTTAGAGACATTATTCTCTGTGAATTTGTCTGGCTTTTCTCTGAGCAGTTGGATGTCAGTATTCAATCTGAGAAAGCACTAATGCTGAGAATATAAAATGAGTTTCCAATTTCTGCATACACATTGTGTTATTTGACTTGCATTTAGTCTAGTCCACAATAAAAACTCATCCCTTCCACACTTCCTGCAGCCTGACCATTTTTTCCTCAATTTTTCACTTCTGTCATTCTTTTTAAATGGAGTACTTTGTACTCAGCTTTACAGAATATCACCTCAGTGGTTTGGGGCTATTTCTCCAAGTTATCAAGATCGCTTTGAATTGGACACTTTTTAGAAAGCATTTGCAGTTGTTTTCCCCTTTGGTGTCACCTGTGGATTTTTGAAGAAGATTATTGCCCATCATCCTAACTTTTAATGCTGGTGTTGCCTATTACTGAGTCAAGAAGAGAGACTTGTGGGTCCCTCCTTGATATGCCCTCTAGTTTGACAGAATCCTGTGATCACTCTTTGACAGCAGTTTGGAGCAGTGATGCACTCACCCCATAATAATTTTATGGGTTATGATCCATGTATAACTGTGATTAAGGCATTGCTCACAGTATTAAATTAGACTTTAAGGTCTTGAGATTGGCATTTGTATTCTTCCTCCCCCACCACCCTCCACTCAGGATGGCAGCATAAGCCAGAAAAAAGGTTTTGTGTATGCTATTCATCTTAACATAAGAAGATTTGCTTGTGGCAAAACCTAAATTCAGATTTCTCTGGATTTAAAGAACTGATTTAAAAAAATTTCTAACACCTAGGTACTTCCTCATGCCCACACAAATACTTGATTCATTTTATTTGCCTGTTTTTTCTTAGTATTTCTTCACGAGAGGAAAAAAATTAACATATGTTATTCCTTAATACTGAAAAAGAAATCCAAACACTGCTGATGTGTATTTTTGAGTCTGACAATGAAAGAATGATGGTAAGGTTGCTACATTTAGTTTAAATTTTGTTGGTGGTTCAAACACCCAAGGCTGGATTTTCCACAGCAGCAGTGCACTGCAGAGCCTGCAAGAATGTGATGACTTTGGCAGAACTGGGAGGGAGCAGAAAGCTGAGTCCTGGAATGGGCCTTCCACACCCTGAAGCAGCTGCTTCCAGTTCTCTCCCTCCTTTCCTGCCTGCACACCTCTTCCATATGGGATGGCACTCACATCCTGGCTTCACCTTACAGCACAGGGACAGGCACAAAAGTCATCTGCAAACCTTGGCAGAGCAGCACAAAGCAGGCAGCCAAGCTCTGCGCTTTGGTTTAAGTTCCTGGCTTGGAGAGTTGTGGAAGGAGTGGCAGATATTCAAATGCAGTCTTTAAATATTTGGGATTGCTGGAGGAAGCGATTTCCCAGAACTTCTGGTGCATGTGGCCAATGTTCATCTTCTGACTGTGGCATTGTCGCTGAGAGAGCTTCACTGCAAATTAGGGGCAACTGACTGCCTTGATGATGATGGCACAAACAGCCTGTTTAAAATGCACCTGAGTTTTGCCCTGGCCAAGCCTATAACCACCTATCTGTGGTTCTCAAAACTGTGCTCTGTGGACCACTGGAGCCTGTGGCCTTTTTTATAAGTACTCTGCAAACAGTAACTTAACATCCTTCTCAGCACAAGCCCCACCAATCTGGTGCTAGTAGCCTGAAATATGTCAAGTTACAAATAAACCTAAATACTTCACCAAAATGTAGTGGAAATATTTTTATGGAGCCCACAAATGAGAGAAGTTGAATACCTATTTCCTGTTTACTACTGTAGCACCCTAGATATCCCTATATAAATTTATCTTAGCTTCAAAGTTACAGCATATATTAATGAAAATTTTATTTCTTATTTTAAATTTCTTTGGTATTCTATTACATTGATTCAGGGCAAAGTAAATACTGACACAGTTAATAAATTTTTAAAGGTGTTTCATGTTACTTGCAATTAAACAAGTGAACTTATTTGCATTTACTTCAAAAGTTGCTTATATATTCAAAATAAATGCTATTTTGAGAAGGGACAAGATAGAAGATTTCCATTAAAAAAAATTCCATTACCTTTTTTTCTGAGCAATCTCATACTACTTATAAGTTTCCCTGAACTTTTTTACTTCAATTTATTTTTTTTTAAATTTATTAAAAATTCTAAGCTTAAAATTTACTATGAAGACAAAAACAGCAAAGGTCTTTAGACTAAAAGAAGTTATAAAACTTTAACCAAAATTGTTTTCTTCACTGTGAAGTCACAACACAGCTGTGTATGTGGAATGCAAAAGGAAAAACACAAATGAAGTAGATAGTGTTATACAAAATATAAGCAGAGCCTTGGAATGTGGACATCCAGTTGACCAAATGAGGGTGAAATATGACAAATCTAACAAGACAACAGACTGCAAAAAAAAGAGTAGAGTAAAATATTGCAGATAAGTTTGGGGACATATTCTGCCTTTCTTAATTAAAGGGTGCAGAATGCTACTCAGAGAGGGCATTGGCTTGTGAGTAATTGCTTCCATTTTGGTTCATTCCTTGCATATTGATGATGGAATTTCTTAACAAACTGCTAAACATCAGAAAACCTGTAAGAATAGATGTTATTTGTCCAGGTTGTCTGAACTCACAAAAGAATTCTGTTTACCCTGTTGCAAATAAAAATACATAGTTCCCCAGGGGTATTATCTCCATACTGGAAAAACAAGGCATTGAGCATTTTTCCAGTTTATGCAATTGCTTGGCTGACTCCAGAACACAACTTTAGATAAATTCATTTAAAACAGAAGCATAAAACTTTAAAATGAGCATGATACACAGTCAGAATCATCAGGATTTCTTTAAAGAAAAGTATTTATTCATATTTAGAATTGAATTCTTCAAAGGCATCTGAAATGAGAATGCCTAAATTAATACAATTTTTAAAAATTTATATTTATATGTATATATGATTTTTTTTCCTTCTGAACACAATGTAATTTATCTAGTAACTGGCTCACACTAAATACTTAATCAGGAGTAAAAAGCCTCATCACCCCTAAACTAATTCCTAATTAAACTCTTGGGTAGTTTTTCTGGGAATACAGATGTCATGAGCGCAGCACATATTGATGCAATTTCAATTGCATGTGTCTTAAACTCTGTTACAAGGATTCAAAGATGCCTGTAAAAAAGTCATCTTCTCTCACCACATGCATATCTCTCTCATACAGGTCTCTTTGTATTTAGTGCAGCACTCTGCATTGGTCAGAAATCGGATGACAAAATGAAGAAATAATCTGATTACACCATCTCTTAGTGGTACATCTCCCCAGCACTGCCCACTCATGCCTCCTGGCATCAGCTTCAAGGAGGAAATCTTATGATGCCCCATTTCATTAAAAGCATTCCAAAGGGATAAAACGGTGTGTAATAACATGCAAAAGGTACTGAAAGGTTCTGAGGGGGAGAAAGGATAACAAGGATTAAAGTGACAAGGCCAGAGATTATCCTGAGCAGCTAAGCTAGTCCAAAGGTATATGGTACATGAGCAACTGCAACCAAACTCTTTAAAACATAGCTTTAGAAGCTTACAGAATCTTTTAGGGTACAGTACATGTTTTTCTTCTCATGTTAGCCTTTTTTTTTCAGCTGTAATCCAGCCTGAGGAGGAGGAAATTGGTTGAAAAGAATAGACAAAAACTCAATAAGTGGGAGAAGAATTTATGGAAAGAGAAAAAAAGCCAGATGTACAAACAGGGAATTTGGGATAGGATCTAGGCAGCAAAAAAAAAGTAAATTATTGGAGATGGGAGATATCAGAGAGAAAAAGAAAGGGAGGAGACAGAGACAGAGAAAAGAAAAAGTAGTATGTTCATGATTATCTTCATACACCCCTATTACACCATGAGAATATGATGACCTTAAACCTCCATTAGTTTATCATTGTTTTATACTTTCTAACTTTGTCAAGATAAGCCAAAAATTTTTTTTTAAAAAAGGGTACAGCTCAATTAAAATGTTTTCTTTACACATTACTGGATGTATAACTCACCCTGACTCACTGAAGAAAACTGTGCTAGCATGAATAAAGTAGATGTCACCTGCTCTTCTTTTGTCTTAGACTGTTTGTCTTTCCAGAAATAAGAAAATTTGTTTTTTTAAACAATTGTTTTGGGTTTTTTTTTTTTCTCAAAGCTTTTTATAACACATGCTGATTCTGTTTTTAGCTACTTTATCCAATACTTTTACTATAAAATTGTATCAAAATGCTATTATTTCTTGTGTGGCTGTGAAAAGGATAGTTGTAGACCAGCATGAAGAAAAGAAAAAAAATTGTTTTTACAAGATTGAAACACTGAGAAATAAGGAGAATATAATTTCCAGGCCAATCACTACCACCTGCCTACAAATTTGGCTGGCAAAGAAAAACTTCCTAAAATTGCTCAGCTGCAGTTCTTCATACATAGAGGCACATTCAGCAAGTGAAGTCTCAGACAGCTTAAATATTAGAGTGGTTTTATGGAGATGCAGTGCTTAATTTTTGACAAATAAAAAGAGAACACATTTCTACTTTTATTAAGGTGTGCTGTCAATGTCATGCTGGCCAAAGCTGCTTCACTCTCTGTACTGCTCATTGATTTCTTCATAATTCATCCTCTCAGAGAAGCTGAAAACTGTTTCATCTAAGTAAAACTCCCCTTTGGACCTCCTTTAGTCTTAAAGTAGGTTGCTGTTTTCCTGTACAGAATCTTCATAACTTCCAGGAGCTTACTCAATCAAAAAACCCTGGTTGCGTTCCTTAATTAAAGCCTTTGCACTCAGGCTTTCCCTTTCCTTTCCTCTACTCCAATTTCTCTTTCCACATCCCACCACTCAGTAGATGTCAACAATTTGTTTTTATCCAGGGGAGTAGAGAAAGGAATAAATTTTCACAGCCAGACTGAATGTCATGTCCAGCTGCCTTCAAAAGACAGAAATTTACAGTACACATTCTGCCACATCGCTTTATAAGTGTTGCACTTTTTCAAGAGCAAAGTATCGACAGGTTCCCATCAGGTGTGCTAGGGTTCACAGAAGCTGTAGAAACTCTTCATGTTGTTTGGAGAAAGATTAAATTTTTCTGAGTGCAAGAGAGATCAAAAGCTTATGCTTCCCTTTTGTTCTCACTTTACTTCCTACCATAACCAAATCAATCTCGTTTCCCAGTGCATGAGGAGTAATCTCAGCTAGTTGTAAACTACTGGGGAAAAAAAAAAAAAAAGGAAACAGTAAGTGGGCAAAGTAGATGTGGCCTTCAAATAATTTCTATGTGGAAACATTTTCTCTTTGAGAAGAACTACTTTTTTTTTATCATCTGCATTTCCCAGGGCAGAGGAGAACTGCCCTGCCCTCATTATCCACAGAAGCAAAGTCTAGTCATTCCCCATTTGTGTCTTTCCCAGTAATAAGTCTGTGATTGAAAGTAAAAAATGCTGTTCCTTTTGACTTCTGCAATTGATGGTGGAATTGATCTATTATTTAAGCATAAGACATTAATTGTAAACAGGATAATGGAGACCTGAAAGATTTTTTCCTTCCATCTACCCAAAGATTTCTCAGAAGAGGAAACCAAAAAAGGAAGCTTTTATGACAGATGATGGTAAACAAAAAAGAACAGAAAGGGACTAATGGCTCAATGGCTGGGCCTGAGCCTTACATAATTTTATTATGCTAGAGAAACATTTCTTTCAAAATAGGAAGCCTTCCCTAAGGAGGGAAGTGCTCATGATTTCCAGCAGCACACCAGGTCCTGGCCCTGCCAGCTGTGCAGGTGTGTCAGGAAGAGCAGTCACACTGATGTCTGGCAGCAGCTTCTCACATGGGTTCTTGTAGGAAAGAGTAAGGAAAGGAGATTTGTCTGGGAATCTGCTGAAAGGTGTGAAGCAAGGGGATCTACTCACAAGTGTTCTGCACATAAGAGAGTGATGTCAGTCTCAAACATCCTCTCTGTGCTTGTTGCAGAGCTGCAGCAATGGAACCACCTGATAGTGGCCAGCCGACACAGCCAGGACAGCAACGGGATGCCCTTGGGAAGGAATGCAGAGCATTTGGCTGTGTCTGGGGCCCAGCTCCCACAACACTGGCAGCTGCCATTTCAGCCCAGCTTGCTGCCCTGAACTCCAGTGTCCATATGGTGGTCCAAGCCTGCAAGTGATGTTATTTTCCTCTCAGTGGGGCAGGAAAGCAAACAGCTGGTCTGCGAGGTGCTACACCAAGAAAAACACCTTTCTGAAAGCAGTTTCTGAACATTCATCTACATTGTTTTCTTCCTTTCTCCCTTTAATAGCACATAATCCATTAAGTAAAAAATATTACAGGTTGCATCAGAAGAGATATAGCCTCATGTTGCATCAAAATGTGAAATTTAAATTTTATAGGTGGGACATGATATGGCTTTTATTAGCAACATTTCTGAATCCTGTAAAAGCTATTATTGCTCTCAACACATTCCTGGAAAAAATGCTACAGATGTTTAGAAAGGGGTGAAGCAGGGGAATATGTAATTATTTTTTGAAAGGGAATTCAAGAAGCTAATGTTTTCATAGTTTTTTGTATTTTAATTCAATGTAAAATTAATATTCTAAACTTTTTCATGTACTCTTATTTTGACAGACAGCATCAAAACTAAGTAAAACCAATCTATACTCTAATAGTGCCAGGAGAGAAATGAACCTGTCTAGTCAAGCTCATGTCCTAGGCTGAGATAACCAGCTATGAAATTCAACTTTTAAAATTTACAAACATTTCTAATTAACTAAAACCACTAACTAATACACAAGTTTTAAATGCATAGATTTAGTTAGGCATCTGCAAGGAAATCTGACCAAATGTGTCTGATTTACAGGTAAAATTATGATGTTGCCGTTATTCCTTAGCCTGTAATAATAGTTGAAAATGTTTTTCAAAACAATGTCTGCATCAATAAAAAATTATTTTGAAGGAGCCAAGAAAGTTCAATGATTTGGATGAATACATTATAGAGAAAGAATGAGCCAAGTACAAAACTCTCTTTTACGAACTAAGCATCAGGTTTTAAAAGATAGGAGCTTTGTAATAGGCAGCTTAATCCATTTTGAAATATCTAAATAAAACTTGTTTTCAAAAATACAGAGCATGTCACATTTCCTGCTAATTTCCCTAAGCACTACCACACTAAGAATTCTGCTTCAAATAGATATGGGGGTTTGGGAGTTTATCTGTTGACACGGGAACTGTCTTTGGAGCTTAAAATTAAATATTGCTCATCTTCAAAACAGAGAGCACAGAAACAAATGCCAGCATTTCTAGGTATGGATACACTTAAAATTAGACCAAAACACAACCAACTATAGCATGGCATTTGGCAAAAAGTACTGCTATTTACGCTAGCAGCCTACAGTGAGTGGATTTCAGCCTGTAACAAATCCGGAATGAATTTAAACAGCAAACATTATATTATTATACTCTATGACAACTTGTGCGTCAGGTTACAGTTCTTAACACTCTTTTTCTCCCCCATTTTTTGTATTGTTGGCAGTGTATTTGAAGTTTTCCTCCAGAACTGCTTTTAGCAGAAAGTTGGGATTTGCTGTCATAACAGCCCACTTTTCAGCAAGAGATTATATATTTCTTTTGTCAGAAAATATGAATACCTGAATGCCTGAGGGGGGGGGGGGGGGGGGGGTCTTCTGAGAACTGCTGTGAAGTATTTCTTGGGAATTAAAGCTTTACTGCCTCAGGTCTCCATTAGCAGTAACACCATGATTCCTTGGGAAGAGGGAAGACTGTGCTATATCCTTGGATACATGGTATGAAGTTGTGCAACTACATCAATGCAGGAGAAAGTGGACACAAAGCATCAGGTGTAAGACTTCAATAAATATGTAGCCAACATTGCCAGATAAAATTTCCAATATAAATACTTCTGTTGTTGACATACTGGCGTTCTGATATTTGGAGTTATATTTTGGTTTGGCTTTTTTGGGGGGTCGCTTAATTTTTAAATTTTTGTTTGGTTCTGCTTGGGGGGAGGAGGTATCAGAGAGAGCAGAGTGCTGGCAAATATCTGAAATTTCACTGAAAATTCCTTTTAGCTTTTCTTTCAAATTAAAACCAGCTTTTCAGCAACTATTCTCTCATTTCTATGTTGAATAAATGCTAAAACTAATCTGATTTCAAGCTGGTAAGTTTTGCCCAAGTCCACTTTATCCCTAGCTGGCTGTATATTTCTAGGAACAGTTGTTGTCATTGCATAATCTGTACTTAAACATGCCCCAGGTTCATCTTTTCTCTTAAGGAGACCTAGTCTTAATCAATGGTCTGATTTATGGAGCAAGCCTGGACAGACCCTGATATTAGAAAATTATTTTAAATTCTGCTTTAACTCATATCCAACCATATCACATTTTATGAGAGGCAAATATATACTTACATGTTTTTGGCAAGTATTTTCCATTTTCTTCACTCAACATTCTAGAAAAAAATGAGAATTAAAAACTGGATGGAGACTTACACAAAACATCGTTTGGGGGAAATCAATTAAAGATGAAGCCATTTTTATACTGCTTTGGGAATTCCAGGCACATTGATTGTGCAGTGGATGTTGATGTCAGCCTCAAAACCTCACTTCTTCACCCCCAAAGAAGTGCTGCTTATTAACACAAGTTCCCTATGATCCTTGTCCAAAATACACTGTACAGTCTTTTTGCTCTTTAGGTCTACAGTGAAGAGTAACCTGGAGAATTGTACCAGGGAAGCAACAGAGCTCAGACCACATTCCATGAAAAAAATTGTTGGAGGTTTTTTCCATCTTCCATAATCAAATAGGGACAGCAAGTAGAATGAACTGAGCTGAGATTGCAGTAAAAGAGTGTATGTAGTCCTCCTGGTGAGCTAAAAGAAGTAGGTGCCAAATGAAACTATCATTAAAAATGAACAAGCAACATGGAGAAGTGTGAGCTTTAATTGATTTCATTTGTTTTTATGACAAGGATGTGATCAAATGGGCAGTGATTTGTAGCTTCCCTGAACGAGAGGGACAAAAGCCGCGCTACCTGGTGGGAACAAGGACGACTGCTGAAAGGCACCAGCAATGTCCCAGCTACTCCTTTTCATTTCAAATCATCAATATTTGAAGTCAATATACTCTAGCTGTTTAATTTCAAGAAAAAGACTGCCTAAAAAAGTTTTGTGTAAGCTTTCATGCATTTTTTCCACCCCTGAGAGAGGCAGACAGTTGATTGTAGTCAAGAAGGGCTGACAGGGAACTCTGTTGCTGCTCATGGTTATCACAAGCTCATAGTGGGCTCCCAAAGGCTGTTTCCTGGAGCTGTGCCTGGGAGCAAAGGGGTGGACGGACAGGTAGGATGTAGAAGCATGTCCTGCACACCAGCCAGCATGTCTACCTGCTCCTCTCCTTCCACAGCCCCCACAGTGCCTTTTCCTTTTTATCCCCAGCCAAGAGCCTGGTGTGATACTTTGACAAGACACCTGCGTGCAACTTTGCTGCAGAAGGGGCTTAGTAGTCTGGACAAGCATCCCTTTTGCAGGATGATCTTGGAGAAGCAGGGCTGGCCAGCAGGGGTGAGGCAGGACCATGCCAGCGCACACAGTGCAGCACAGGAGCATGGACAGCATCAGCTGGTGTTCCTGACTGGCTGAAGCTTGGTACCTGAGGCAGCACGGTGGGAGCAGGATGGGCAGAGGGCAGCAGAGGCTGTCAGTGGGTTGCCGAAACAAAGTGGCTGCAGAGACCACTTGCAGAAACCAGGAGTGCAGTGCTACAGGTTGCTTGTGGGCATTGGTTAGATATAAGGAAGGCAGCAGTGTTATGAATTATTTGCTCTCATCCAAACATTTAGGAAGAATTTGGAAGGGGTGATGTTAAATGTGGGTAATGTACTAACTAAGATATCTAGCATCCTGAGGTTTGATATTTTGGTTCCTGCTATACCTATATATCTGTATCTATATCCCTTCTTAGTCCTTGCAGTCAGAGCAACCACACCTTTAACTCACATAAGTCAGGCACCTAACTCACTGTGTTCTTCCCCAGCTTTTTCTATACAGCACTCCTTACACCTTCTCATAAAGTAAGTTTGAGTAGATAATGACATTTCAGTATCACTTGATGCCATGACTAAAATAATGTGCCAAATGTGTTGGACAAGGGCAGGTTCATGTGGGGAACACTAAAAAACAATTGTGATTTATAAAAATAAATTATTATTTTCTATGTAATTTTATATTCATACATTAGGAAGTTGTAATATGTTACATCACAGATAAATACATAACATGCAATTGTATATGAGAAAATATAAAATTCTATGTGCAATATGGTATTGCAAAGTATATTAAGTTGTAAAAGTATAAGTTATAGTATTAGAAAATCACAGAATCACAGGATTGTTAGGGTTGGAAGGGATCTCTGGAGCTCATCTAGTCCTACTTCACTGCAAAGGTAGGGTCACCTAGAACAGATCACATAGGAAAAGGTCCCTCTGAAATCCAGTCTTACTCCAACTATTTCACCTTCTGCCATGAAACATTTCCCAGCCCAAATGTGGGTGGGAAGAGAAGGTACCTTGTTATCATCTTAAACTGTATGAGTCATCTGCAAGCTACTTTTTGCATATCTTTCATTTTTATCTCTATTTTAAAATTAAAAATATTTTATTAAGTTTTATATATTATCTTTTTGATATATTTTATATATTATCTTTTTTAAGATAAAAATATGTCAGAGTGAAGAAAGGAAAGAATACGCATTTCATTAATTAACACCTCTAAATAACACAAAGTGTCTTTTTAACTTCACATTATGACAAATAACAACAGCTTTCATTAAGTTCTGTCCTAAACAGAAGTAGAGACATATTTTAGAAGTATCAGTGACAGATAGTCTTAGGGCCAGTCCCAAACACTTACTAGAAACACATGACTGTTTGCTCATTTTTTATGATCAGCCATTGGCTATGACAAGAAAATTATTCTAGGAATTCTGACTGTGAATCCTGCCATGATTCCCCTCCACTCCCTCAATGCTGAGTCTCCACAGTTGCTCTTCCACAGTGGCAGTGTATTAGCACTGCATCTTCTCGGTTCAATGAATATTACTTATCTGCAAAGTGAGGGCTGTGCCACCTCATCTCATCTGTGGATTGCCACAAAGGTGGTTTGTAACATGCACTCAGCAACAAATGCACAACAAGAAAGGTCAAGACCTTCCAGCTGTATTCTCTTCTTCTTTTCTGAAACATTTGCACGGAGCAATGTTGGTTTTAAGCTGGGTTGTCATCTTCTCAATTAATACAGCACTTCAGCAGCATTCATTGTAAGGTGAGATTAAGATTTGCCTAGGAAGTCAGATAACTCCTAATACTTGAATTCCCTTCAGGAAAAGAAGATGGAATCTATGTCACAAAATAAATTAGTACTCACTGTTTCATATCCACGTCTGAGAGTCAGCCACAGAAACTGGCAATTGCAGCTCTGTTGCCACACATTCAGATCCAGAGCGATGCCTGTTACTGATTTCAAAGACTGAGTCTAGTCTGAGTGACAGCTGCCAGCCCACCACAGTGGCCTCTTGTAAAATGTGTAAATCTGAAAACTGCATGTCCCTTGGAATGGAAACACAGGCAAACCCCCAAAAGATCAATCAGTCATGCTGAAACAAAACTATTTCTATGCAGGCTTAAATGTCACTGTCTAGCTGAAGTGCAATTACATGAGGAAAGAATGCAGAAATATAATCAGATTTTAAATAGTTTGGGAAAACAGAAAGTGAAATAAAATCAGCCTGAGTCAACACACAATTGTTGCTCTACTTCAAAACTTCCATAATTTTTCCATGTCAAATAATTTCTTTAAATTAGCATTTTTTACAAAATATTTTGATTTTTTTTCTGTTCCTTCAGAAATGTGCAACTGTTCTGCCTCCACACTGCTGCAACAACTCCCAGGGAAAACATATTGCAGTGCCACTGCTCTAGGATCTGCCGTGCACTGCTCCATTGCTTCCTTCATTGATACCAGTCTGGAACAAGCTTCCCCATGGGCCTGCTTGGATACATGTTCCTCTGGCTTCTCAGAGGAACAGCTTCAGCTGAGGCTACAGCTCAGCTGTGCCCAGAAATCCCTGCTGTGGGTTTGGTGGACGCTGCTATAAGCGAGGACATCTGACAAAGCCATTGAGCTCCCTCCTAAGCATCCCATACTTCACTCACTTCTCTTTTCAGTCTACCCTCAAAGTGTGGATAGCTGGGTGGCCTGATGACCCTATCCCCAGCTGTCCTTGGCCTTGGTCCTTTCAGTGTGACTCCTCTTCTACTCTATCAGCACAGCAATATCCTCTTGCAGCTCCACCTCCTCCCTCACAGCCCTGTTGGCCCATACAGATGCTTGCAAGTGCGGGGGTTTGTCCTGCCTGCTTACATGGTGCTGTCTCCTTCTGGCAGCATTGCTGGGAACTAGAAGATTCCATCAGAAAGACTGGGATGAGGAAAAAATATTTTTTTAACTTTCACACTCATGATATAAATAGGAGAATTATTCCAGGAGTTTCTTTTGTCTGGGCTGGGTGAGGAGAGAGACTTCAAAGGTCAATTATTCAACCTTTGCCCAATTGAAAGTCTATTGAATTTTGTGAAAGAACAGCAGGAGACTCTGTTAAGTTTATTTTAATTTTGGGGATTTGTTATTAGCTGCTTTCCAGAATAAAGCAAGAATTATAGAGACCAAAGTTGTGCAGAAACAATAATTTTCTGCAAATAAGACATTATCCTACTGCTGCAGGCTGAAACAAAAATCTCTTATGAAGGATATGCCACCCCAGTATTCACCATACCCCACTATTCAGCAGTCCAGGCATTACTGAGAAGCCTTACAGCTTTTATCCCAGAATTGCTTTTATACTTTTTTAGTAAAAATTAATTGCCATGTTAACCTGACACATGTACGTCCATCTAAGTATCAATATGGGAGCTGCTGGAAACAAAATACACATTTAGTCCAATTCTTGCCATCACAAGCTGTCACGCGCAAAAGTAATGTGGAAAATGTCAAGCAGGTACAACAACATTACAATATACTTAATCAGTCTGGCCTACCTTTTACACGCAACCTGGTTACACATCACATTCTTGAGAGAAAGGGTGAAGAAGAAAGCCAGCCCATACCTTCTCCACCCTTTTCTAGTTTTCAGAGGAGAATAATTTCTTTCTGAGTTGCTGACAGCTGACAATCAACATAACTTTTGTAGGCTGAGGTCTGGAAATCTCTGCCGTCCCCTGCTCTCAGAGGAGAACGTGCATGAGCAGTCACGACTCTGACCCGGACCTTTAGTCTTTAAAGCGTGGCTGTTCCTTACACTGCTCTCTTGCTTTTGTCAGAAGGTCTGAGCACAACACACCCCCTGATCCTGTCCCAGCTGAGAACAAACAGAGACTCCTCGGCCAATCCAGGCACATCCAAAGTACAGATTAGTCCATAGGGGACCTAGGTGCTAGAGGCACCTTTCTGTCACTGGCCTCAACAACTGTGTGTGATTAGACATCTCACAGTCCAGGGGCTGCAATTCATCATCACTCCCTGTACATCAACCATGAGATCCCTGACTGCTCCTGCACTCCTCTCCTGTGTTTGATCCCTTCTCTCTCATCATCTTCTGACAGTTCCCATCTTTCTCCCTCAGGACTGCTGTTATTTACTCTGTAGTGGAGCTGTGAGAGGGGGCTGAAGGATCAAGGACGGAGGGAGCTCTCAGGCTGTGGGACTCGGCAGAACCAACAACACAGAGGTCCTTGGCAGCTGACTAAAGCAAGTACAGCACAGCAGTACTGTACAGCCAGAAGAACGGAGGGTCAGGCTGGGCTACAGGGAGGTGGAGGGAAGCTGTCACATTCTCAGCATGAAATCTGGCAGCTCTGTAAACCAGAGTACATGAAACAGGCTGGTAAACTATTTCCCCATCCCCAGGCATCAGCCCCCTGTTAGGAGCTACCTCACACGACCTCCACCAACTTTACACTGCAGCCAGTCTTGCCCTGTGTCTGAAAACCCCACCTGCTTGTCAGAATGAGAAACACTTCCGCAGTTTGGAAAGCCAGGATGGGGCAGCTGAGGGCAAAGACTTTGCTTTCTTATGTTCCCAGTATCAGGCTGCCTCCAATGGCTGTGCTTGAAATCTTCAGTCAATCCAAGTGTTGCCTTTCATTTGTCAGTCTATTTCTGCCTGTAGAAAATAGTGCTGCTGGTAACTTCTGCTGTTCATTGCCTTTGACCGCTGCATGGACTGACTGCAATCTGCCAGATTGTATTCTACAGCAGCACTTCACACCCACCTTTGGAAAAACCACCCACCAATATCCTTCAGGGGCTTAGGGAGGTCTGCTGGATGGCTCCTGGCAGAGGAAAGAAAATCATGGGTACTAATACTATTTTCATGTCTGTGCTTTACACTTACAGGTGTATGGGCACCTCAGGCTTTCATAGGAGCACTTGATTGGCTTGTTCCGGAGGGCTGCACATCTCAGGTGACTCCCTGTTGGGAGCTGCATCGGTTGGGGCAGAGACCACTGTTCCACTGTTTCTGCCCTGAACTTCATTTGTGATCCTTTGTCCCTGTTTACTCTAAAAGCATATTAATTTCCACCTTTTCTGTATAGTTTACAAACCTCAGTTCAGAGCTCTGGCTGCCCTTTGCCCTGTCTCTAACATAGTTATTAATGGTTGTGTGTAGGTCTTTTTTATGGGTCATTCACTAGAGAGCACGTGCATTCCAAACTGACATCTTGCCACTACAGCTATCTAAAAAAAAAAAAAAAAAGTGTATTTTATGGACTTGCTTTTAATGCTGATTGCCTCCATAACATAGAATACTTCTGGGAAAAAAATATTAAAATTCTTGCCTCTGAATTCCTTATTCAAGGATCCCACATTACAGAGAGGCAAATTAAGGACACTCTCTACACCATTAAAAAACATCCATTAAATAAAGCTAAAATTGAAGTTAAAGTTACATTCTTTTAGTGACTACATTTTATGTGGCAGCATCACTCCTTGGTGAGCTCTCAAAATGGGCTGCCCGGTGGAAATCTGAATAATGCCTCAGCTTAATCTTGAAACATCCAATGTTATCTGCCTAACAAACCAGATTAATCTGTGAGTTATGTAATTGCTATTACAAAGGAAAGAAAAAAAAAAGAAAAAAGAAAGAATACTCAGGAGAAACACAAGCAGAGTTTATAAAGAACTCCAAGGTTACAATACACTTCATGGAATAAACGATCCATCCATTCCACTTGGAACAGGGTAATTGCAAGGGACAGCATAAATAAAACATCAGAAAAACATTGTCTATCTATTTTAGATGCCTCTGCTCTATTAAAGTCATGAATAACCCTATTAAAAATAATAATTTCCTTCTTATTCTCCATTCTCTTATTTGATACTGATTATCCCATTCTGTGGGACACACCGCAACAGAAAACAGGTGGTCCCTGGATGTGAGAAAGAGAATGGTATTTGTTCTCAGCTTTCCAAGGACATCCAGCTTCACAGCTAGTGCAGTAATCAAGCTCTACCTTCAGGTAGGAAAGCATGGGTCCAATAAATGTTACACAAGACTCTTCAAACAGTTTGTCTGTTTGTTTGCACAATGTTCTGGTTTTGTAACTTTTCCTTGTTTTTAGTTATTAATTCTGTATTTCTGTGTCCACAACCTCAATATTGTTTGTTTTTCATCCTGACTAGCACAAAAAGTACAAAACAGCATGGGGGTGAAAATAGGTTTCTGTGGAAGCCTATTAAAAAAACTCTCTCCATCCAGAGGAAAATTCTTTTCTAGTGACCTACCAATTAGCCAGTGTTAATGTGTTTCATTCCAGTGGTATTGTTTTATCTTTGCCGTGAAATTGCTAAGCAATAGCACATGGAATGTGAGAGGGGAATAACAGCACACTAAATGTCTCCAAGTTCCTGCAGGTTAATGGCTATTCCTTTCTCAAGGATCACAGCATAGTTCAGATTACGTTAGACTTTTCCTAATTATGTGCAGATTTATAGTATTCCAGTTTTGCAGGTAAATTTAAAAAAGCTTGAGGGAGATGATGGGCTGTTATATTTGCTCAAGTATTCTCACATTTCCTACTGCAGAAGTGAATAATGCCAATGCATATTTCTGCACTACATTATGGAAAAAAAAGACTTGAAAAATCTGTGGGATTTGCCAAAACTGTTGATGAGCTATAGCATGGCAAAAAATTAGAGAACACTAAAATGTGATATGCTTTCATCCAAATTTCAGAGTTTGCTTGGACTTGTGTCAGATCTTTCTCTGATAACAGGCCATGCAGGCAAAAACGAGACCCCATCCCTTTCTAGGGACATTATAGTTGAGATGTGGACCCTTGTGACATTTTTAACTCAAAACTGTCTCTGTCAGATAAAATATTATCTTCTCTGAATAAATCTCTATGTCAGGGGCTATGGTTTGATGGCTGTCTTTACTACAAGACAAGTTTCTCAGAGAATTTACAAATTTAATGCTCACTCTCCCTTCAGGGAGAGCCATTCAGCCCTGTGCCTTGAAAAAGTCACTCCTTAATCTTGCCATGCCACTATGCCCCCACCAATAAAAAGGGATTGTACCATCTCTTGTTCATCCTGGCTACTGATGCTCAGACAACTGGCAGGGGAGATGTCACGATGTACTCAGGTTCTGCATGCCAAAAGGAGGGAGGATCAGGTGTGCTTGGCCTGACCAGAGGGTGAACACATCCACTGGTGCCTTGGTGTGGGCAACCAGCACAACCCAGCAAAGACAAATTACAGAAAGAAAGTTCTGTAATTTGTGGGACCAGCTCATCCCACCTGTCAGACCTCATTTAGCAGCTCTCAGCAGCTGGAAGCCTCAGTTAACCAGACAGAACAGCTGGGCTTCTGGTTGCTGAAGAGTTGAAGTGCTGCAAGGCCATCCCCCAAACACGGGTAAATATGCCCTACAAAGTGTTTGCAGTGCCCTGCAGTGTTTGTTGCAAAACCAAAGTGCCACCTTTAATCTAGTCTTGTGAAAAAAGTGTTTCTTCTTTTGCCAGCTGCCTACAGCTTCTCTGGAACAAAAATTATCCCTCACAACAATTTGTAGACTAGGTTCATGATCTGGGTGAGATTTATTCTTATAAATAATTACAACCCTTCCAACTTTACAAAAGAGCAAAAGGTCACTTACCCACCTTACCTACTGGCACTGTTAACAAAGAGCCACAAATATTCCTGCCTATTACATGGCATGTTTCCTTTTGACCTTCATAGATATTTTTCATTTGTTTGTTTTTAATTCTCACCCTAGGACTTCTAATCATATTTACCACCACTATGTTAAACTCTTCTTCAGACTTCTTGGACTGAAATTATTTTGCAACTACCTTTATTGTCTTTAAACAGGCTTTCGAAATTTAACACTTGCTCAGGGTTAGGTAAAATAAATACCACTTCACATGCTTTCACAAAGATAAAAATTCTTGGCAATCATCTATTTTATTTGTTGATTTGGCTGAAGCAGATAGCATGACAAAAATGCTAAACAAGAACCTTTTAACTTTAATACTTGTAGTGTAGATAGAAGCCAGACTGAAATTATACTTGTCTTTATTTTTTAGTAGTCTACGCTTTGGTGAGGAAAAGGTCATTATAGGCTGGTTATGGGGCTATTGATGAAGTCAGTTTAGGTTACTAACTGGTTAAATTGGCTGATATTCTTGTAGAAATGTTATTTGCTGCAGAGAAGAAAACAGAAGTTTATTATCATGCAGACGAAGCAGACTGAATCCTACCATCTGGACACAGGGCTCTAATAAACAGAACCTCCAGGTGCAGTTGCCATTTCTGATGCACATTTCTGAGTCTGCTATTAGAGGGAACCCATGATACTTCACTGCTGGCAATTGCCCACCTTTTAATGATAGCTCTGATTTCACTACATTGGGCCCATTTCATTACACATAAATTTGTAAGACCCCTGGCCTAGAGGTGCTTTGTTACTGCTGGTCAGCATGGTTTTTTTCCTCATGAAACACTGGTTTAACTTAGACTCCATGCCTAGCAGTGACTTGAGGTTCTCAGGAAAAGAACCCACCTGTGAGTGAGCATGCTTTAAGTTGTGTGCATTGTGCTTTGGTTTTTATTAGCATTCCTTCTGACCCTCATTGGAACTTCACAGAACAATGTTTTGGAGCAGGAGTGGCAGACCAGCTTGCTAGCAAGGCAGTGGTACCCCTGCTAATGATCACTATTCGGCCCCTGCAACCCTGGTATTGTTTTCGTTAATGAGGAAGTCAAGAGGATATTAAACTGAATTTGTATTGACTGAGTAACCCTCTAGATAATTTTCTTGGTAGATAATAATACATTATTTAAGCCAAAGGCTGTCAGCAACTGCTGCTCAAATATTGAGGTAACTCACATTAAGAACTCCCACACAGAAACCGGATTTGCTGTGTTGTGTTTATGTACCAGGTCTCGGTGTGTGAGCTGTCAAGCATCAGTAAGAAACATGATCACAGGGAACAGGACTATAAAAATATCACTACACACACAAAAAGCTAAAACTGTGGTGTGACACTGACTTCAGCAATCCTTGTCCCAATCTCCGTTTGTCATGATGGATAGGTATGTGCTTGTACACATGCGCACAGGAGAGAGAGCATGTGAGCCCAGAAACACAAGAATAAACACGTTTTGTTCAAAACCAGGCTACAAACAGCAGGTAGGAAGCCATAAGGCAGTGATACAGCAGTTTGTCTTTTCAGCAGGGACTTTTAATTCACAGACACACACATGAGTTATTTAAAAAAACAACAGCCTTGAATCCCACCTGTTATTGGTGTTAGGAAATGTGCAGATGAAACAAATCAAATCCTGACCTGCTCGGCAGCAGAAGCCTTCCTGCTTTTCCAGGAAAGCTTTGAGGAAGGCTCTTGGTGTTGGTTAAAACAGCCACATATTATTTAAATGTTATTATCTGTAAATTTCCCAGGTTGATAACTGGGCTGATGTCATCACAGAGCTCTTGAAAAAGGAGTGCAGGCTCCTCTAAGGACACTTTTTGATTGCCAGGTTATTTACTTTGTGTTTGTGAGCATTTAAAAATGGAGTCCAAATTTTTAATAGATATTGAACTCTAGATTAAGTACATGTGCTGAAGAGATATGGTGGATGAACTTTCCTTTCCTGAAATTTCTGTGTGTTTACTGAAGATTTAGGGATTTGCTGGTTTTGTTTTATCAAGTTCTCCTATGAATTTTAATCATAAAGGCTGGGTAAGATTTCAAGATCTGATTCCCAGATTTGCCTGTCATAAATGATTGCTAACATGGAAGACTGTGCTCGCTTTCCTACTGTGTTTTTTTCTCAGAAAAATGTTTACCTTAATCTGAAAAACTACCAACATTCTGACAATGTTGTCTGTCCCTAAGTACACACATGAGCCTTGTGTAATTACATATTTATTGAGGAACTGAGATGTCTTGTCAGGTGGAGTCTGAAGCAACCCAGTCACAGATGATCAGAGAGTACTTGGGTACCAGATTTAAAATTCATAACCAGAAACTTTTGACTGGAAACAGATAGGATAGAGGCAGCTGCAAAAATGTCTGGAAACTTGTACTGGAATAGAGGTTGGAGGACCACAAAAACGTAGTGCTGTAGCACACAGGGTAGCAGGTAGGTGGGCTTTTCAGTTATGGTGGAGAGGAGGATTGTTATGCAGAAAGCAATCCCATTACGACTTGGATGGTTTCAGTTCCTGTGAGAAAAAATTTAAAAATGAAGGAATATTTGCTTCCATAACAAAGAAAGTCTATCCTTTAAAAAGATTATATCCAGATAAGGAAAACCAGAAGTACTGACACAGATGCACCATTTACACCCAGGAAAGAGGTTTGAAAACATTTCTGGGGTTACCTTGCATGACGGCTTTTAATTACTGTATGTTAATTGCTGTAATCTAAGTAAGGAATTCATATTCCAAAACCAGTTCCAGCAAGCCAAGCTGCTAACTTTCCTTTTGTTTCTTGCTTTACATAAGTGCCAATGATAGGAATAGTAGAATTCCCTCTTCAACCTGTGCCCTTCTGCAGCACGGTGTATTTTAAGAACAACATTTTTACTGCTAGAAAGTATCTTCTACTCTAATCTCTACCTTAGGAGAAAATCTAACTCAGATTTCGTGGGAAATCAGAGGCAAAGGCAGGCTTGTTATGGGCATGGACAAGCAATTGACAAGGATTCAAAAGAATGACCTAAGGATATTCTTGAGAAGTTATGAATATTTATAGGAAATCCATATTTGGGGCCAAATAATGAGATTTGAAAACATTCCTACCCATCTCTGTGGTATGGGTTGATGGCAAGTTTTAGTACCAGACACATTTCATGGGATCAAGAAATCCCATAAATATGGCATTTACTGCAAGCATTGACTTGAAGAGCACTGGGAGAGAAATAAACTTGTACACTATGGCATTATGGAATTATTATTCCTGAATAATATCAGGAAGGAAGGTTCAAAGGATTCCCTTTGAACATTAAAGAAGCTAATTTTAATTAATAAAATACAAAAGAGGTTGATCTTTCTTTTCTTCTGAACAGACTCCAAATGTATCACTGTAGAACTTTGTGTTCCCTTCCAGGTTAGTGCTGCTTCCACTAGTACAAAAAGCAGGCAAACAAGCATGGCTTAGAAGACCACAGATGTGTGACTGAGATTTGAGTACACATTTTAAGTGTTTTGATTTAGAGAAAAGTGTTAGATAAGCACAAAAAGATGAATTTCAGGTCATGGTGACATTAAATACCTGAATGGGGCAGAAAAATCCTTATTACAAAAGTTTGAAAAAAGACACTAAATCAAGAAAAAAAAGGCAGTCAAAATAATATAAATCTGAGTAATGAAGACCATAAAAGTGATATACTCTCTATTATCTCCAACTTAGAATACAGTTTGATAAAAGATAATTCAACAAATTAAATTATTTAAAATATCCAAAACCATCACTGGAGAAGATGTGATGGGATGTAAGATGGAAAAACAGTCACCACCCATCATTTGAGCTTCTATTTTGTGTCCCATATGATCAGTAAAGCATTATGTTACATTACCTGTGGAGAATTAAATAAGTCAATGGACAGACTGATAGACTTGACAAGCTGGGAAAAATTTGATAAGCTGTCTGAATAAGTGTAAATCCAAACTGAGCTCAACACCAGGGGAATGAGGCTTATATCCCTGCACCTGTGTTTCCATGCTCGAGGCACCACAACAAGGTTTCTTCTTAAATGTGAGTATCTTTGGCAGCTCTCATGAAAAGTTTTGCTAATGAAGCTGTTTTTGAAGAAGGTAATGGAAAGGAAAAATGATTCCCTATAAAGATTTGTATAGGGATCATTTACTCCCATTATTTCAATAAGCAATGGCATTGTCATGATACCAAACCAAAATGTTTACTATTGCTAAAAATCTCCAAACCCTATATCAATTATTTTATCTTGGATGCATCACTATTATAAAAAATTTTCCATTGTACAGGTTCTTTCATAGGCCCATGACAAAGGAAAGCACTTTTCAGGAAAGGAATAAAAAAGCAATTTCTATCTGAAATTTTATATTTCTTTCACTTTCAGTCAATGTCTACTGCCGTAGTTAACAAAAGTGAGAATTCATTCAAAACCATTGGTTTAGTGGATTAGGAAATATAGTTGCTGGACCTTGGAATATATTAGAGAATCACACAGAAAGACAGAATATGCTGAGGTGGAAGGGATTCATAAGGATTATCAAAGTCCAAATCCTGGCTCTGTGCAGGACACCTAGGAGTCACACAATGTCCCTGAGAATGTTGCCCAAAAGCTTCTTCAACTCTGTCAGTCTTGGCGCTATGACCACTTCCCTGGGGAATATGCTGCAGTGCCTGACCCCTGGGTGAAAAAAAATTTCCTGATATCCAGCCTAAACCTCCCCTTGACAAAACTTCAGACCATTCCTTGGATCCTGGTTATCACAGAGCAGAGATCAGTGTCTGCCCCTCCTCTTCCCCTCATGGGGAGTTGTGACTGCAATGTGGTCTCCCCTCAGTCTCCTCTTCTCCAATCTGAACAGACAAAGCACCCTCAGCCACCCCTCATTCACCTTCCCCTCAAGGCCCTTCACCATCTTTGTTGCCCTCCTTTGGATGCTCTCTAGTAGTTTAATATCTTTCTCATATTGCGGTGAACAAAACTACTTTGTTATTGTTAAGTACGTTCCATGATTTTTTCAAATCCAAATCTACTGTTGGATGAGGTTTGTGGATGAATACTTGGGAAAAAAATAACAAAACCCAAGTGCAAATAACACCTTCCTTCTGCATTCTCAGCCTCTAGGACTGGATTACGACAATGCTGACAGTTACTCTGAATCTTTTTTTTGAAAATTACCATCTCTGCTCAGCTCATCATTTCAGTTGAGAAATTGCTATAATGCCTTCAGTTTAAAACCAGTTACAGACAGACAGACTTGTTTTCACTATAGCAGTTTTCACACAGCCCTTGAGGTCAGTTTTATTGTAAAAATTTTTAGCAGACCTACCTCACTACTGGCATAAAATTTCTTCTTCAAACTGATAAATACTCAGCAAGGCAGAAGCTGTGGTCGATTTCCCAGAAGCAGAGAAAGCAAGGGGAAAAGTATGTGAGAAAGTATCCAACCTGGCTTCAAAAAGCCAACAGGAAACCAAAGGTTTATCAGTTCCCAGTACACCTCTCAGTGTGTTTTAACTTGCGCCACAAAGAAGCCAAAGAGCACGCCATCTTTATGGTGTATTTTCTTTTCTTTAATAAATGGGGGAAACTAAAGGGGTAGACACTCTAGCTGGCTGTGGGTACACAGCCTGTGAGACTAGCCTGGAGCTAGTCCAAAATCCACAAGTTCAGCACCAGCTCTACAGACCTCCTCCTCTTGCCTTATCCTTCCTGCCAACAAGAAGGATATTTGGTATTGTCAAAATGCCACATGTATGGTGGTGCTCCCTGTTTGTGAGAGCATTTACACCCCCTCTGGTTAACCTGATGCTGACAGTGTCACTGGTGTCACCAGTGACCAGTGTCACAATTGTCACCAGAAAACTTTGCACAAATACCTGTTGCAATCAGACTGCTTTTTCTTGAGCTACTAATTGGCTTGATTATCCAGGAGCTTAGTCTGGATAGCCTCACTCTTGGCAGTTCCCAAAAAGCCTCTGCTCTCCTTTGAGTTTATTGACAAGTTTGCCAAGCCTCCAGTCACATTCTTCTATATTTTTAGTTTCACTTCTGCCTACCCTTGTTTCTGCTGGGGCTGAAAGTGTTGCCAAACCCCCCAGGTTTGCATATTTCCCTCTTTGTACCATCCCAGTTAGAGAATGTCGTCGCATGGCAACACAATGCAAAGCATTAATTTAGTGACACAGAACAGTCTAGCTAAAGGCTATTTCAGCCTCGAATGGGTTCATTTTTGTGGAGGAGAGTAGACAGAAAAAAGGGAAAATGTCCACAGATCCCACAATCCTTCTTTATTTGGAAGAATGGCTTTTAAATGAAGTCAAGCAGTATTGTGTTTTATCATTCATTTATTTAGCAAAGAAAGGAATGAATTCAAATACCCCACACAATGAACACATATTATTCCCTGATATCAAGATGCAGATTCGCTTGTGAACAATTTTAAATGAATCTGGTTCTTTTCTATTGAAGTCATCTTGTACTGTGCATGGATTTGTGTAGAAGCAATACATTTTGGGCTCAATTCTGTAAACACATTAAAATAAGTAACTCGTTACATCTATACCATTGATCTCGGTGTGGTTACTTATATGATGAGTAAATTATATTCAAGAGCCTAACTTATGCCAACCTAGGCATGGAAATTACACTGAAAATTAGAAGTATCTCTCTCTAGGCTCACTGCAGTGTTGGTGGAGAGACACAAACCCTCATCAGGATGTAACTCTGCCATCTAAGTATGTTTTCCTAGACGAGACATAGATGATGCTGGTGGCAGCTACAGTTAAAATTGGCCAGACGCCTCAAGCAGAGCAAGATAAGCTTGGACCAAACTGTTTACAGAATTGATCTCATACAGCAAAGCCATTATGCATACAGTCAACATTAGGAATGTGCTCATGTTGCGCTCATTTTATTAAAACTGGTCCCACATTTAAAGAAATGAATATATTTATTTTATAATCATGAGGAAAAAAATATTGAAGCATTTAATCCTATTAACATTTTACTTACATCTGGGACCTCTTACATTCTTTTCTGGTTTGAACAGCCATATGGTCTGATGCTCGGAGAAATTTCTCCACTAACGTAAGTGCTTCAGTAGCTCTTGATTTGTACGCTGGAGTGGTATTTTCCCAGAGTCTGCTGCGGATCTCTGGTAGGGCTAACTAAATGCACAGTACCCTACACCAATATGAGACTTTCATCAGTACTGCTTAATAGCCTGGAAATCAAAGCTGTTTAAGCCCCATTCTTTCTTCCATTCTCTTATGAAATTCCCAATCCTAGTAAAAAATCTCAATTAGTTTTAGCCAAACCACACTGCTTCAACATCAGGTGACTGCAAACGGCCACAAAAGCTTCTATGTAGAGTAACTTAAAAAGGCCATAAAGATCATCAAACTCAAATCAATGTCCAAGATATATCTGCAAGCATGAGCCTACCTTCTAAGCAACTGAGGAACGTATGCTATGGTTCAGACATAAAAAATAAGCACAAATTGTGTACTCAGGCATAGTGGTACTTTGAGTTGGCCAATGAGCATCTATATCGTGCAGGATGGGACTGGCAGTCTTGCTTCCTCCTCCCTCCATGCAGCAGGGCTACATGGAAACAGCTTTACTTATTTTCAATTATCTGCCAAACTGTTTACATTCAAAATAGAGAAGCATTTTAAAATTTATGCAATCAGTGTAAGCGTGGTTAGTAATATTGAGTAATGGCATCAGAGGTAATATACTTATTTATCCAAAATAGATCACTTTATCCAAGTGAAAGGATGAACGATATTTAAGCGTGGCATTTGATGAGCAAGGGACTTGATTTTCACTTTCAAGAAAAGAACAATTCTTTCATAACCAAATTTTATCCTTGAGAAAATCTGAGAGCTCTGTTGGCTTAAACAAGGTTTGCAGGAAATGCCCACTTGTTATATTTTTGACAGAACAATAAGAGCTTTCAAGAAGAAATGGACATCATTTAATACGAGACTTGGCAGTGCTAGGTTAATTGTTGGACTTGATCTTAGATATCTTCCACCCTAAACAATTCTATGAAATCTGCTTTTTCAGCTTTGTAGCCTGTTTTAGAAAAAATGCTAAATAAAGTAAGTTAAAAATTAATAAAGACTGAACTTTGCTTTGCTCCATGTACTAGAAAAAGCTGTTCTAAGCTACCTGGGCAGCTACAGAGAATTCAGAAGATGAAAATACTGATACAGGCAGTGCATCTGGGGTCCTTTAAAATTACCTAAGACACAAATATCTAAAGGCTTTAAAACCTGTTGTCTCACAATCTAGCTTGACAAGGAGATCTTGCCATCTAGTTTTTCTCATTTAAGTGCTGTGAAATTTCCACATTTACCCTGCTGCTTCAGATAGAGTTTTGAATATATTTCTACCTGTGATATAGAACAACTAAATTTAGGAAGCTAAATCACAAAGAAAAATAGTTAAAAGAAATGCTTTCCTGACATGTTGGCATGGGAGCTGCTCAAAGATCTAGAACACCTGAAATACTCCTTTAGAAGAGGGAAGTGTGAGCAGACAGCATCTGCTAAATGGACTTCTACCTATCATCATGCAGACTTAACCAAGGGTATTCTTACCACATATATAACATGTATCTAACATATGTATTTATCCATGAAAAGAATGAAAAACAGATCACTATAAAGACAGGCGCACCTTAAACTACTGAATATTTAGGAAAAAAAAAGATAATTTAAGTAATTTTAATTAAAAAATGTAAAGTAAAAATACATAGTTCAAATCTTTTAAAGATATTGGTCTCAAAACTATAGTCTAAATATAAAATCCAGAAGCTGGACTAATGTGCTCTTAGTACAGGGGCAGAAAGGAACAATGTCACTCAAATGCATGTATGCACATCTGCTGCTTTTTCTTGGCAGTAGCAACAATACAGGTTTTATTTTATGCTATTTAAATATAAAATTTATCTCTTGGCATGAACACAGCAATTCAAATACCATACTGGTTATGACTTGGAGAGTTTTTTTTCCTCTTTATTTCTTGCAAAGAAAATTTTCTCTCTTACCTAGGGAAATAAGCTAATTTATTCCTGGAAAACCAAATTTAATGTACAGTGAAAAATCACAAATTATAGAGACCCAGCATTATTATACTTTCTGGAGATGAGCTAGTATGAAGACAAGGTGCTTTCATTTGGCTGAGTTAGTGACAGGGAGAACTTATTCAGCTAGAAAAAAATAAGTGGCTGATCTTAATTACTTTCATAGATGGTAAATGTGTGTTATTTTACTGCATAGCATTTTCAAGATCACTTTGAATTTTTTTCATTTTTCTGTAGAACAGATTGGAAGCATAGTGCTACATTCAGATCTATCCCCATTCAAAAATGTAGCTCACTGCCATGAGTAGATGCAGTATTTACCATTGCTATGGAAGTGTTTATTGATACTTTTTGATTTTTTTCCATACATAGTTGTGAATCATTATAATCTGTACATGTTTTTCTCTATTTGTCCATAATACCACAACCTAACTAGCAAGAGCTCTAAACAGAATGGAAACATTTCCACTCTGATACTCCTTGCATACCTCCCTAGTATTCTAGTGTGACAGTCTTTGCTTTTAGCAAGAAAATGAAAGCCCAGTTCTTTAATCCTTAATATTCACTTAATTTCTTCTCACAAGCTTCTGAAATTAGCAAATGCTTCCTTGCTACTATATACTCTGTAAAATCTAACTCAAATCCCTGCAATTTTCTTTTTAGTTATACATATGGAATTTCTGATACAAAAATAAAAATGTCATGAATGTGGGTGAAAACAGACAGGACAAAGAAAAATTATATAAAACTTTGTGTTTCCTCATCTACCACTACAAAAGGAATTAAAACTGATAACTTAAAACTCAAATAGTATTTTAAATATGTACATCAATGAAGTCCAACAAGATCATCACTTGAAATACCATAAGAATGTTCCTCTAGGGGCTGACTGATGCAGATCAGACATGGCAGCAAGATGAGACAGCCCTTTGCAAACGTATCTATATCCTCTGAGCCAGCTTTGTTTGTCGGACACGTGCATATAAAGTACAAGCTGCAAAGAAAAAAGCAGACCTATGATTATGCCTACATACCCCCAAGAGCCAGAGACGGCACGCAATACACGGCACAGTTGTACTGCTCGTGGCCAGCCTGGTGGCGACTGCCACAGCCATCAGAGACAAGCCTGTCCCATGGGCACGCACCAGGGAGAGGAAGCCTGCGGAATGCCACAACAAACCCATGCGCTGCAGCAAGGCTGCTTTATTAAAGACACAAAGAAAAACCTCCCAGTGTGCCTCTCCCATCTGCCCTCCTCCCTCGGCCTCCCTGCGGGACAGGCCCTTCCACACCCTTGCAAAAATCAAACTGAGCAAGGTGAAGGCTTTGTGTGACTGGGCTCGGCTTGCAACTAGAAACCGCTGACCCCAGAGGTGTCCGGGTTAATTACAAGATCGTATCCCTCGGTACAGCCTTAGTACTTCTCTGTTGTACTCTGAGCAGCTGAAGTGCAGTCAGAGTGATTTACAGCTCAGGAAGATCAGCCTACAGAGCCCAGAGCTGCTGCAGAGGATCACTAAACCACCACATTTCTTCTTGTCATCCCCAGCACCTTGTGAGCTCTTTTTGGCAGTGTGAGTTTCAGGAGACTGCACAGAGGGCTGACAGCAAAGCTCCCTTTTTAAACCCCAAGGAAATAAAAGACAACGCCTAAAAAGAAAATTAGATTTGTACTCCTGGCACAGATTTAAGGGGTAACATTATTATTTCTTTTTAAAACTCCGGAATACTTGGTCACTTGTTAGAGAAATATGAGTGGAAATTTATGAAACCGAGCGAAGCAATGCAATCCTCATGAGTAGTCCAGCAACACTGAGGGGCTACAGCTGCCCCTGACACTGAAGGCCAACCTTGCATTCTGCAAAGTAAACATCAAGTCACAAACAGGCGGTTTGGGCTTTTGGCAGCAATGGGACATTGATGGCTTGGATCGTGCTTGAAATGTCTCTGAACTTCATCTCTGAAGCCTCAATCACATGAGCACTTGAGTAGCACAGGCCTTGGGACCGGGGAGTTACAGGAGGCCAGAAAATACACAAGCCCATTAGTACTCATCATAATTATTGAAATCTGTAAAATAGGTATTAGAATAAGTCTTTGCAGTAAGGTGTGGATTGAAGTATTTGTTTCTCTCCTCTAGAATCAGGTTGTTTTTGTTAAATGCCTGGGAAGAAAAAGAGAAAAAAAGAAATCAGAAAAGGAAAAGAACATAGGAAAGGTATGCTCTTTCGCCAAGGCAGTTTTTGTGGCACATATCTGTGTATAGTAAGCCAGTCAAAAATGCATTGAGAAATACTTGTTTATCTACAGAAACTTGCATTTGCAGGAAGTATCTTCCTACATAATAACATTCGTACAGAAAGTAATTCTACTTAATAAAGCCAGGAATTTTCCCCCATAAAATTGCAAAACTAATTTAATGATTCTGTGAATATTTTTAATCATATATGTGCATGTCTTCCTATGAGAATGAGTCACTATCTTTTTACTGAATAAGTATTATTTTTTCTTTACGGTCTTAATTCCCTGATTTTCAAGTGGCAGAAATGTCTGAAGGCCTTAAGAGCTTAAATCCTGTTTTTTAGAAAAGTAATATGCATATTTAGAATACGAATACGAATTTTCAAAGGAGTGTGGTTTTTTTGGGGTTTTTTTTGGGGTTTTTTTTTGGGGTTTTTTTTTGGTGTTTTTTTTTGGTTGTTGTTTCTGTAGCTATCTAGAGAGATGATGTGGAATTTCAAAAAGCTTTAAATTAGGTTCATATTGCACTGCTGACTAGAAGATCCACACATTTCTTGCTGTTTTTGATAATTTTCATTAAAATGTCTTTAATTAGAAATAAAAATGCAGAAATTAAGAACTGGATTATCCAGGTAGGATTTAAGAAAAATCCTCATTTGCAAAAAAGCTTTGCAGCTGCATGAATAAACTTTGTAATCTGAAGACACTGAACTAGGTATTTTCAAAATGTACATCCTTCCTTAATTTAGTGGATCTGAAAAGCAGAGTTATTTTAAAAGGTCACAAAAAGAGAAGTGCAATTTGGGAATAATGATGATGTAGTATGGATATCATTATAGACTCTCAGTACACCTGTACTGCTTTTTCACAGAGTAGTTTGGCTATAAACAGTAGCTGAGAGTCAGAATATATTCACCAGATACATCTCCCATATAGAGACATAGTGCAGGAAGATGAACAGTGCCCCTGAAACTGGATCATCAGAGGCAAAGGAATTTCCTCAGTAGATGCCATGGTAAATGTCTCTATTTACTTCTTGAACAAGCCAGTAGGGAACACAATTAGGAAAAAAATCCCACAAAGCAACTTGAGTGATTTGCTCTTTTCCCAGCAAAACCGGCTGTATAAATTATACACACATGCAAAATCCAACTTCCTGCCTGTCCTAGGGTGATGTTAGGATGCTTGTACCCGCAGTTTTCTATTCTGTTTATGCTGGACATTATGTTCTGTGCCTTCAAGACTGGCTCTGAAATCAGCCTGCTCACTCCCCCACAGTTGGTGGGACACAGAGATGGGGCAGTACTGAGAGCTGGTTTGTTTTGGCTTAGGCTTTTTGCTCTTGCTCACCTGGCTCTTGCTGCTGCTTTGCTCTTGCTTTTGCTCCTGCTCATTAGTTAGTTTAGCTAGGCAGGCTGAATTTTCCCTG
Organism: Onychostruthus taczanowskii; assembly: GCF_017590055.1. Lineage (NCBI taxonomy): Eukaryota > Metazoa > Chordata > Aves > Passeriformes > Passeridae > Onychostruthus > Onychostruthus taczanowskii. The sequence continues at coordinate 5,704,431 of NW_024501126.1, forward strand.
GACTGCTTTTCTTTCCCTTTCCTTGGAAACACTCGAGCCTGGGAAACACCAAGTCTGCACCTTGTGGCTGCAGCAGCCATTCCCAGTGCCAGAGGGACCGATAACAGAGCAACCACTTCCAGGAGAGCCTTTCTCAATTTGTCATCTTTTTCAGAGCGCTGACAGAGTGTTGTCATCTGGAATTGTTCATTCTGTGTGCTGGGGGGTGCCATGCCTGTTAAATAAACAGGTTCTTTCCACTTCCCTCTGAGGAATCATGCCCGAACTGGTTGGGGGAAGGGGCTGTGTGGGTTTGCTTTCTGGAGGGGCCCCCTTTGGAAGTTTTCTCCCGAATTTGCCCTAAACCAGGACACTGCCTAACAGGGATTGACAAGTGAAAGAATCTGTAATTACAATACCTCAAATGAAATCTACTTTTGTCAGCTTAAGCTGTGCTTAAATGGCACTGCGGAAAAATAGCAAGGGAAATTCTTTTGATACAGGAGAAATGTCGTCTGGGTGTATTGAGGAGCTCCCAGCCCTCTGCTCACCTTGATGGCCTCTACAGAGTCGTATTTGTCCAGTTTGTTGATGTGGTTGGTGATGCTGGTGTTGAGCGGAGCGGGTGACACTGGGTGGATGACAGTCGCGTCGTGGGACTGCTGCTGGTACCGCTGGCAGTATGTGTAAACAAGCAGGGTGAGAAGGCAACCAAGGATTGAGCTACTTAATCCCACTGCGATCATGTGGAACATGTTGAACTCTGCAGAGTGGAGAGAAGAAGGCAATGAATTTTGAGGCATTAGCAGTAAAAGCTTCAGCTTGGGGAAAAAAATATAGACAAGTGTTTGATTCAAATAAGGATAAGGGAATTTTCATGTGTTTCCCTGAAACATCTCAATTGTGATGGTTTATCCCTACAGTAGTAAATTCATTTTACCTCCCTGAAGGGACCATTATAAGAATCTTAGATACCCATACATCTCTTTAAGTAGAGATCATTGAAAGATGCTTAAATAAGTTCAGAACACAAATAAAAGAAAAAATAATTGCATTCCGTATGTTTGAATAGTTAGTCAAGGGGTTTTTTTCTGTATAACAGAGCCTTATTATGTATAAATGATATATATAGTATACATAAATAGCTTTTTTTTCTTTCAGTGAACTACAGTATCACCTCCTCTGCTGCTATTACAGTTTTTCCTTTTATAAATAGTGACTCGTGGCAGAACTGAAAAAATCGTGATATCATTGAACCCCATTCCTGTGTTCCATAAACGCTTTCCATATCCCTTTTACTGGATGCATGTCCCAGAAGCAGCAGCAGATGTTTTTTCCATCCCTGCTTTAATTCTTGCTGGCTATCATTCTTTTTGTATCTTGGCCAGTTTGTTCCTTTCTCCAGCTCTTGGAATTTTTTTCTTTATTTAAAGGGGAGTGAGGAAGAAATGGTAGCATTCTAGGGGGAAATGGGAAGTGGCGAGAGACAGACTCCTTGAATCTCAATAGACCTTTAAGCAGTGCAGCCAGAGAGTGCAAAGTCAACACCTCATAGCCCAGCACCCTCCTATCTGCTCTGCTCTTCACAGGCACAATGGCATCAGACCATGGGCAAGCCTCTCCACCTGCACAAAGACTAAAACTGAGAGGAAGCCCATTGCCGCATGAAACTGTAGGAGGGAACTTTAAAGCACAATCATCCCCTGATGTTACTGAACAGATACCAGATCAGATATGGAACCAGTAGGATTAGCTCAAAATAAACAAATTGGACTGCTTTCCATTATTATTTCAAACTGGAGCTGTGCTTTTTTATTTACTTTAGGGGAGAAGTATCACTGAGAAGCTCATGGTGGAAATTTCATCTTAGCATGACTGAAAATTTGTTGCTGCCTAAATGTACAAATGAAGGATTTTAAACTGACATACTGGTGCTAGTCTTTAAAACATCTCTTAGATATTTTTCACTGTGATACAGAAAAATTGGCCAATACATGGGTCTCATTTTTTGTAAAACCCAAGGTTTACAAAATCTTTACATGCCTACTGAGTACTTAGAAACACAAACTAATATTTAGGTGTCTCAGTTGACTGTGTCAATATATCAATCTATCACTAAAATATCCTTCTATGCCTTTATGAGGGTTTCGCAGTGTTGCAAAACTTGGCAAAATGTTTTCAGAGTACCACTGCTAATTAGCAAAAAAATCAAATGACATTCTCTTGGCTCCCATAACAAGTTGCCATATGCACAAGTACCCTTTCATAACCTCTGTCTTTTCATTGTCCTTTATTAGGTTAAAAATGCAGCTTATCTGTGCATGGAAGAATACTAGGACTGGCCAGAGCTATTACCATGACGACACAGACTAAGCGTGATAGCTCAACACAGGAAAAAAAAAAGTTCATTTTCCTTCTTCTTTCCTCTTCTTCTTATTGTTTAGTGGTTATAAAAGTTTTTCCATTCAAGTTCTATTTTTCTAGCATCATGACTCTCCAGAATGGAACCTTTCATTTACTTTTCAGTTTTGTCTCTGGCAATGAAGCTGAAAATGAGTCCCAGATAGAGTCTGGGCTATTAAATTTGTTAGCAGGCTGGTTTTCTGCTGTTTATTTGGAGTCTAAAAGAGGTTTGTGCACTTGTTATCCTGAAAAAGGCAGAGCAACAAATTTACAAATTTTGACCTTCTGATAACTAGATTATTATAGATACTTCTTTTTGAGTACAAGGATGACTGCCACACTGACAAAGAAAATAAAAACATCCAATAATGCATGTTCTACTCTCAAAGGTCACCAATGACAGATGGATATTTAATGAGAAATCCTGTAATAACTACATTTTTCTGTACAAGTAACTACTTTTTTCTGTACAAGTGTAAATAATGAGAATGCAGGATTTAGAAGGTAGAATAATACTAATAAGGGAGTGTAAAAGGTGAAACAAAAGCAAAAAATGGAGAATCAATATTTCAGCATTTAACAGACATCTTGAGCTGAAAAGCTTACCGCCACATCGTTTCTCTTCTATGCTGCTGGATCGTGCCACAGATATTTCTAGAAAGATAAAGAAACCACTTAGGCCAAGGTGAAAAAAATATTACAGAGAACTTCTAGTTAGATTAACACAGAAAGGATTTAAAAATTCATTCTATTATATCCACTTCAAGGTAAAAAATGTTTTTGCTATGTGGTGGAATTAATAGAAAGGACCCATGACATCTTCAGGCTCCTTAGACTCCCAAGCAAAAGCAACAACTTATTTTTAATTCTTGCCTCAAAACATCTCTGTAATGAAAAGAATCAAATGCACATGGAAACATTCATTGTGGAGTTGATTTCCTGAAGCAAAATTAACTACAGTTTAATTACCTTGTGTTCAAATGCACTCATTACTTCTAAAAGTCACATCTAGCACTCATGTGAAAAGTGGGAATTTATATATCTTCAAAAAAGACAACTGCCAATTTCATAGTTCTCAGTCATAAACTAAAAAAAATGCAATTCCAGCCTGTATCCTTATCATTTCTACTTTGAAAATACAGAATAAAATTTGCAGGTTTTTATTAAGTTTTTCCACTTCTTACTTCCAGACCATGGTTTCTATGAAGGTAAGTTCTGCCTTAAAAATCAGTCTCTTGAACCTCTCCGAAAGGGTCAAGGATCACTTGTATACAAGTGGGGTAGCTGACACAGTATATCTGATTTCAAAAAAGGAGAATTTTAAGTTTTTTGTTAACATCTTTCCAAGCAAAAAATGAAGTGAGGGAAAAGATACAAAAATGGGTAGTACTAGGTGTCCAGTCCTTACAACAGAGGGAAGTTGCCACTTCTGCAAGGATTAGTCTTTTCAGCCAAGAGCTAGGGAGGAAACCCTTCAGTTAGAAGACCTGGATGAGAAAAAGTGAGCCAAGTGAACCAGAAGGTAAGCTTGATTCACTAAGGTGGGAGTAATGGGCATGACCTGCTGGTGTTACTGGTAATGTGAGGAGGAGCAGCAAACCAGAAGGGCAAGAGATAGGGTGGCTTGTTTCAGATTCTGAAAATGCCTGCCTTCCAAAATAAGATGTAGAGCTTATATTGGATTAAGCTGCAGATTCACAGAATGTGGATATTAATAGAGCCTCAAAAGCCTTAGAAAAGGGAAAATACAATGTGGGTGTTTTTGCTTTCATACTGACATTTTTCACACTGGTTTCAGAGGAAAATACTATTTGGAAGTTAAAGCATTATGCACCATCCATAAAATCAGAGTTTAACTTTCCTGATGTCTTTGTTACATTGTACTATTTACTGCATAGTCACTCAAAGAAAAGGTTGCTGCAGTGAATAAACACAGCTGCATTTCAAATGATACATTCAAATGTAAATTTTTCTGCCTGTGAAAAGACCCCTCACTATTTTTAATGTACATAGGGAGAAAGTCTACTGTTAACAGCAGTGCATTGTGACCATCCATACTGTTGTGTGGATTTAAATGACTCCTGTGATTTAAAAACGAAAGTACAGTCATGAGTTTACACGAATACTATAGAATAATACATAATGTGACTATTCATCAGGTACTTAGCAGTCATGGGACATAAGGACTGGAGGCAAAGCTAATAGTATTTACCTTTTTGAGCAGTTATCAAGGTAAGGGACTGTCTGAAATGATTTCCGGATTTACAACCACAGCACCCATTTTGTACATGGAAACCACAAAACCTACAGCAACATTTCTTTAATAATCCTAGACTTAAAATAAAAAGCAAACTATTTCTGCTTACTGTGTGTACTCATCCCCTGCTACCAAGTGGAATGGGAGAGACCTGCAGATTGCTGTGATAGTGACTAACCAAGGCAGTGGCACTGGGTGCCATGGGACAGATTTTTATATAGCACCAGATCTACACAGAGACATCGTCTCTACACAGTAGACCAACATCCCTGCGCTGACCGAAGGCAAGTTCTGCTGCAGCTCATGGATCTGCACAGTGCAGTCTGGAACAGTGCTATGCCTTGGTCCTGAAACCTTGAGAGATTTCACTAATCCTTCAAGGAGTTGGCTGATCTGACCTCACCTGGTATAAAGTTGGAGTCCACAGCACAGGCCCGGCTCTCAGTGGTGTTGCCCGTGCACTGGCTGCCCACAGGAAACAAAAGGATGCACTGCCGAGCGCGGGTCTGGAAGCCAGACGAGTCACAGTCAGACCACTCGGACCACTCGGACCAGCTGTCTGCAGCAGGCAGAGAGGGACACACATGCAGACACTGTGATTAAGGAGTTCAAGTGCACTGAATGAGAGAGAAATAGCTTCTATTTCTGAGTTAGGACAGAAAGCCTCCTCCCCGGCTACCACCACCTAGCAGAGGGCAGCTCCTTCAGTCCGATAAACAAGGCAGTTTGGCTTTGGCAGAAGTCTCTGAAATGTGAATGTGATGGTAAATTTGCTACAGACATCTCATGGTTTTGGCTTCTGACATGGCCTTTGTGTATGGAAGTGAGAAGCTGGAGGATTCTGTGGCGGTGACTGAAAGAGTGATAGCTGTGGAATTAATTCCAGTCTAGGCCATTACGGTGGACAAGCTCAGTGCATTTTTCAAATGTACCTGACCAGTAGCAATGAGAACTATAAGAGTATTCCATTCTGAAACAGGATATGTATTTAACCCCAAAATAGAAGCACCCTGAAGATTTTTTTGAAGTCTTTTTTTTTCAACTTTTCCTATTGCAAGTTCAATTCTTGGCTGTAGATTCTCATCTTCTCCATTCAATTTGTCACCTCCTATTTATTTTCTATATTTCTTCCCCTCCTCATGTAGCTTTGATGAAGATATTTTTATTTCATGCCTGTGTGATCTCAGATACTTTCCTTATATAAAGTGAATTGATCTCATTCTCATGAGGTGGTGTGAGTTTACTGCACTCAGCATTCTTACAACTCAAGGCTGAGTCTTGTCTTCCTAGGACTCTTCTGAATTTGGCAAATATAGGGAAGACAGAGCTCAGGTAAACTTCCTCTCTTCTGTCAGCTTTCCCACAGAGATAGGCTTCATGGTTTTGATATGGAATAAATATTGTCCTACTATTCTAAACCAAACTCGTTCCTACTTCAACATTTTAAGTGATTTTATGCCAATATGAAGCAAATTTACAAATCTCATTTTGGCTCAAATGAAAAATTGTGTATTTTCTAATTTTGATTCAAGTTAGATTGAAAAACATTACAATTTGTGAATTAGTGAAGCTTTTCTACCCTGTTAATCAGGTGGAAAGTCAAGGAATTTTTACAGTCCCTGGGGCCCCTTCCAATACCTTGTTCCAATATCTAATTCCAGAATGCAACGTTCACATTTACTCATTACTTTCCCCTTGTTCACATGGCAAAGAAGTTAAAACTTTCAGTCATCTAAAATATAACAGACTGGAGAAGAAATATTTGAGGCTGCAGTCTTGAAAAATGCCAAGCAATAACTGTTGATTATTAAATAGATTTACCTAGCAAGTCAGGTAAGAACTAGGATATTGATATTTAATGAACAATTAGTAACTGTCTTGATGAGGCCTTCTTTGAACTACAGGACAAATACCTTGATACAATCAGCTTGTAAGATCTTGTTATTGTGAGTAGCAGAAATACTCAGCTCTGTCCTTTGGTTTTTCTGTCTCCTAGGAAAGGCCCTGGGAGGGGCTCATTTGCAGAGTGGGTATTAGGAGCACAGAGGCAGGTGCCAAAATGTATTTCAATCCTAATTCAGGGGGGTAGGAGAGTTGAGGTGGGAGTCAAGCAAATGGACAGGCTTCTGCCTGCTTTACTCTTAGTGTGGCACATCCAGGAGCTGCTGTTATCACCTCCAGTGTCAGCTGCTAGATCTAAGTAAAATAAGTATATGGATCTTTACCCTAAATATTTAGTTACAATAAAGCCCTGCTCATTCAAGCTTAAAGGAATATTGCCCATTACAAATCTTGGCCCAGTTCTCACTGGTGGCAGAGAGCATGCTTAAGCCAGAGCCAAGATTCTTGGCCAGTCCTGGTATAATTGGGATATACGCAGCAGGTGCCAAAATACTTGTGGGCATCCTAAATGCATCTTGTTGTCTGGTGCACTCTACAGCCCCATCTTGTCCAATGTGCTTTTGACCTGACAGACCCTCTGCTGAAGAAGCTACATCCCATGATGAAATAGGAACTTCAGAGTACACAGGGATCATGCTAAGTCATCTATGAGTGGCTGGGCAAGGTTACTGTTTTGTCCTGCTCCTTAGGGGACCCATAAAGAAACTTTGTGAGTCCTGCAGTGCCCCCAGACACTACAGGACAGGCAGTCTGTGGGTCTGGTGCCGAGCTGATCAGCTTCATCTGGCACACAGAATCAAAGAGGAGGAGAGGGGGCACATCAGTGCAAGCATGAAACAGAGGGCCACCCCTGCAATGGTGGGTCCTCACCAAACCTGTGGCTTGAGGAAGTAGTTGGGAGCTCAGACAGCTGCAGAGAAATAAGGCACCCAAGACTAACAAATGCATGACTTCAAACTGTCAGATGTGCCATCCCTGGGAAGGTGATCCCACAGCTTTTGCATGTTTTTACACTGACTCAGCTATCTTGCCTCATTCCTTTGATTTCTGTCAGTTCAAAGTATCTGAGGCTCTCTTGCACCTCAGGCAGGCTCCTGAACTTTCTCCTTAGTTCTGTGCACAAGTCATGAGAATGTAAAAGAGAGGGTCAACTGGAGAGGTGTTTAACCTGCTGAACTGCTTTTCACGTCTAACATGGCAAGGCTTAATCATGTCACATGTCATATCTTCTTCCTATAGACTCTTGGCTGGCCTTTGAAGCCAGGTTAAGATAAAGCAGTTCCTAAGAGATCCTTTGGTGAAGGCAGCACTGCAGAAAGATCAGATTAATCAATGCAGCATTTAAATCTCTTTCATGCAGTATTACACCACCGTTTCTAAATGCTCAGCTGCTTTGTCCATTATTTGTATGTGTAAGTTACCAATCCAAGGACAGAATGTATTTTCACCTCTTAGAAAAGCAGTAAATACTTAAGGCATAAAATATGTTTGATGCAACTTATTGCAGACACACGGCAACTGGTTACACTTACTGATATCAGCCACTACTGATCAATACTGCAGTACTTCCTTTCATATTGCTGTGATTGCATTTGAGAAAATTAAAATAAAAACTACAAACTCAATGATAGACCTTTTAAAATGAAAGATGAAAAATTGATGTGTTTTGCAGACACAAGCCTGTTACTTTCTTTTAAGTGCAGACTTGAATACTTTCCGTTGGATTTTCCATTAAATCTCTATATCCTCAACAAATCCTTAGTATCAGGATTCCAGAAAGTTTTGTTTTCTGCTAGTTTTGTTTGGAAAAAAAAAAAAAAGGAGCATTTCAAATGCCAAAAAATCTTCATTCTTTTCACAACTTAAGAAATGTCATAAATATTTCCATTTTTTGCATATTCATTTCTCTGCTGGATTGTTATTCTTAGATTCCAAGTGTCATAACTATTCTCTTATACTGAGCATGTCACTCAAGCAGTGAATGTCAGCAATGGTGCTTTCAGGTCTGCACAAGGACGAACCACTCTTCACCTGGTGCTTGCCCCAAGAAAATGGTTCTTCAGGTGCTCAGGAGCCTGTCCAAACTTGATCTATGAAGCACTGTGGTTATTTTTGACCCATTCCCATGTGAAATGAGAGCAGTAAAAAGCAGTTTTGAAATACATATTGTAAACATGAGGCAAGGACCATTCTCACAGCTAATGGATGACTGCTGTTTCAAAAACCTACAGCAAATTTTCAGTGAGATTGAAATATCAATAAAATATTACAGAATGTGAAAAATATATTTTAAGCCTCTGAAATGTTATTGTTTTATAAGAGTTTCCACTTTCTCGAACCAAGATGAATGAAACTAACCTCCTCCACCATTCTGCATCTACTCCAAAATTTGGACCACAAGCAGGTCAAAATAAGATGAAGACATTATTTATGAATGTTTGCAAACTGTCATTTATAGGAAAATGGTGGTAGAAAATAAATGCACAACAAGAAAAATAGCTACAATACTAGCACAATGAACATTCCAGCTCTGACCTTTCAAAGATACCTTAAAGGATTTCAAGGCAGCAATGCGACTTCTGCATACAAATGTGCAATATTTGTCTCAAAAATCAAATAATCAACTGATTTCTATGCTTGGCCTTTTTTTTTTTTTTTAACCCAATTGGAGTTTTTTTAAACCCAATCTGCTTTAATTTTGACAAAGTAGGTACTGTTATTCTGCTGGAAGATGCGTAGTGCCTAGAGAAGGAAAGAATCATAACAAGTAATATGATCCATTCAAAGTCATGGGACTTTTGCCCTCACATGCATAGCCTCATCATACGAGCAGAAAACTTTTGCTACGATGTCTAGGAGCTCTGAGTGAAACAAGTAATACAGTGTGGCATCAGAGCTCCTTTTTTCCTTTTGTTGTTGCCTGTAATCCACTAATCAGCAATAAATGAAAGTTTATGTAGTTATAATCTCAATTTCTAACTTAAATTTCATTTAAAAAATTAGTTTCCTTTTAATATGAGTCAAAAGGCAGAGTCAACGTTACAGAAGCAGACATGATCCATAATATCATACAACTAGCAGGAGTGCTGAGACATTTCATCTGCTTAGCACTCCACAGTCATTTAAAAAGATCAGGTCTTTGTTCCTTAACATTCAAAGTCGAAGAAGGAGTTTTACAAAGACTATGAAAGTTTTATTTGTGCTTTATATGAAAACAGGGCAAATACTATCTACTTGAAGGACCTGATATCACCTGACTTGATGACACGTGTTGAATATTAACCTCAGCAATTTGCTTGCTGCAAATGTTTGGTGTTGTAACAAAAGCACTTCTTTGTGATATTTTATTAAAAGTCTCATAAACCATTTGCATGGCCCACTTCAAATATTACACAATTTTACTAAATCCAGATTCAGATATAGCAACTTAGATTTTAATTTTTAAAGAGGGAGGAAGGAGGTAGTCTCCTGTAGAACATATTCTGCTAGTACTTGATTTACGGCAGCATTGTAGCACATAAGGGCTGATTGTGTACTTAATAAGAGAGAGAAATTACATGCTCCTGAATAATAGATCAAGGGCATTATGTTAGCTAACTGGGGATGCTTTACTCTGTGGCACATGAAGACCAAAGATGGATGGCCTGACTGGCCATACCTGGACACGGCTGAGTGTTGCAGAGTGCTTCCTCCGTGTGCAGCCCCAGGCAGATATCCCCTCCATACGCCGGGGCTGGGTTTGTGCAGGAGCGTGTTCTCATGTAATGCCCTCCTCCACACGTCGCTGAGCACTTGGACCAAGATGACCAACAAGACCAGCCTCCATCCACTGAAAAGACAAAGAATACTGTATTTTTCCAAGCTGATGTGAGACATGACATAATCCAGCTCATCTTTCTCATATTCTGTGGATCTAATTCATGGCCTACTGAAATTATTGGATATTTTTAGCTGCCACTGAACATAGTTCCCACAAATTTAATCACAATGCAATTTAATTTTAAAAGGCCCTGGTATGCTGGAAAAGTTTAACAAAATTACTCATACACAAAAGACACTTTTAGTGGGTATCATAATATATTTAAGGGCAAAAATCTTTTTTTCTCTTTTCTTTTCTCAGTTTTGAAGACACAAAATACCAAAGCTTGTTTAGCAGAAATATTGTAAGCTCAGAGTAGTTTTTTATTGACATAAATAAAACCTAACCAAAAAATAGCAACAGAAGGATGGAGGGATCCAGAATTTGTTTCTCAACCCAGGTGGATTGCTTTAACCCTATAACCCATTTCAAATGGTCTAACACAGTTGTAGGATTTGATGGGCCAATATAATGCTCCAGTCTTAACACAGCTCTACCATAGATGTCAGAATTTGAAGAATGGCAGAAGCTTAAGAAAGCAACACACATTGACAAAAAGGAGTTGCCACTTTAAGTGTCTAAAACAAGTCTTGGAAGAATAAATATTATTATTTCCCTTCCCCTCCCTCCCTCTTTAGAATTTACTAATTCAAATATGTCAAACTACTCTCCAGTCAGTGTTTTCACAACATTCTTCTGAAGTGTAGGCCGGATTTCATGGGAAACCTATTTGTCATATGGTTTATGACACATGGTCACTAGACAAGATTTAAATAAAAGTTCATCTAATTGCCTGCACCAGTCTGGCTCCTTTGAGTCCCTGTTCTTAAAGCTGCTGCTTCAGATGTGTTTCTGGTATTTAGAGCCACATTGCAGCCCATTTGCCAAAGACTTCGTACATGTAGCCACATGACAAAGTCAGATGTACCTCTCCCAGGGAAGCAATATTTTCTTAATTCACCTTCTTCTTTTTTTTCTTCCTTTTTTTTTGTTTTTAAGAAAAGAGACAAAAACCTAAACTTTCAAAATTTCCGTATTCTAAAAAAAAAAAAAAACCAACAATTTCTTTTCCAACCTTTATTTCAAGCATTACCACTTGAATTCTTATGGAAGTAAATTATTTACCATGCCTTTTTGCTCTTCTCTGTTTAATTAACGAAACAGCCTTTCAAGGGATAGTTTTTACTGGTTTACTGAAATGTTATTCCATCATCATCTCTCACCATAGAAAAAAAAACGTTACAAATCTTAAAAAACTGGCCGACAAGGAAAATAACTGTGTGGTATTTGCATTTAAGTTCTCTCTTAGATGGAGATATAGACCATTAAAAAAAATTACTCCTTTTGGCTTCGTAGGATTGCATATCACAAATGCATGTGGGCAGTTTAGTAGAATGATTTCTATGTAAAATCTTCAACAGTGAGAAAATGAGGAGAATTAAAGGCTATACAGGCATTTTTAATGTCATTTCAGATACAGTATAACTTCAGGTTCTCAACTGCTAATCAAACAGATAGTTCCTTATTGTATATCAAAGACTATTTACTCATCTTGTAACTGAAATTGTTGAATATACTGCATTTTATTCCCTGCATTCTTTATTTGCAACACCATCCTAAACATCAAGAAAGTATGCACTTGGCACTTCCTTGCTAAGAACTGTAGCTGTGAAAACTCTTGCAACTAATTTATCTGGACTCTGAAGCCTGATTTGACAGACAGGATTTCTATAATCTGGTACTATATTCCAAGTATGCAATTTAAATAAATTATTGCCATTATTAAGGGATTCAATGATTGCTACATCATACAACAAATCATCATGGATGAGAGAGTTTTATACCACCTATCATAAATAAATACTTTATCTTGGTAGAGTATCTGACTTGTTCTCTTACTCATATTTTTCTTATTCATACTTTTCTCTGGAAAACAAATATGTCCTTTTGCCTAAGGTAACTCTATTAATGCAGTATTATGCAAACTCATATCAAAGAAAGCCATAGGTTATTTGTCTTCAGTGCAGATGAAATATACTGTGCAATTTTATAACAATTTCAAGACATAGCATCTTTTATTCAGAACTTGCCTCTTTTTTCTGTTTTTTTTTTTTTTTTTTTTTTTTTTTTTTAATTATGTCAAATAAAAGCACAAGCTGTTACCCAAACTAGTTATTTCATACGATATTAAGGCTTTACCTTTCTGGATACTCCCTTTTTCATTCTTTTGTTTTTTTCTTTAATGTGATCTTTGACTAGCTCAAATGAATGATCAGAGGCATGTCTGCTGCAGCATATAGACCTTCATGAAACAGAATTGATTCTGCCTGAGATTAACTACACAGAACATAAATTGTCTGCAAACATTGCCAGTGCACTGTTCACTGTAATGGAGACAGTGACCCCCAACACTTCCCTACTTATTTTCCAATGGACCAGAGAATTACAAATGCACCTGCATTTGAAATTGCCATTGATCTACAGGTGGCTGAGAACACAGAGACCGATGCGACACCCAGGAACGTCACCATGTTCCACAACTGCAGTGATCGTGGCTGTACTATGTGGCTTCAGATGTAAAGGGAGAAGTAGGTCTGGCGAAGGTGGGATAGAACAAATGTAATAGACAATGTTACATTTTATCCTAGTTGAGCTGGACAGTGCAATTATAACTGCTTGGTTGTTTTGTTTTGGTTTTTTTTTTTAGTAACTATTTACTGACAGGCTGCCTGTAACCTTTCAAGGACTATTGTAACTACCTCTTTTATCTGTCCCCAGAATTTTTTCTTTTCAGCAACAGAGGATGATAAGGCATCATCATTGTTAAATAAGATCAAAGGAGTGGGTATTTACTGCTTAAGTTTTTGCAAGACCTAAATAGAGCTCTGTGGTTTCTTTCATCTTTCTTTAAGTTGCTTAGCAACGCAGCACCATCTGGCTTTTTTTTTTTCTTTTTTTTTCCTTTTTTTTACTTTTGTCATGGAGCCCTTAATGTCACTTCTGCCTCTTATAGGAGGAAAAATACACAGCAGCAAGGCAAGTTCCAATCACTACAGTTTCTTTACATAACAATTTTGTAGAGATGTTGGACAAAAGAAAGTCATTAAAGTAGTTCCACAATGAAAGACTTAAAGACTCTTTACATTTTCTGACAATTGATGAGGTTTGTCCCTTTAGAAAGAAGGTACTTTTTAGCTAGGAGTGTGCTATCAAACAGTGCTCCTTCCTTTAGAATAAAGCAAACAACATTTTCCCTGCTGGCTTTTGCTGAGGTTAATAAGTATTTCTTCACTGTAATGAAAAAAAAACCACACCATAGGGGAGAGGATGTGCCAGGAAGAAACTGTGTACAGAAATGGGATCTCCTGAGGACATGACAAAACATCCACACAACTGGAGAATTTCCAAGAGACAATAAAGTAAACTGGATAAACTTGTAAAACTTAGGATTTTACAACAAGCGTGGGCAGACACACTGACCTCACCTGCTTTCATGAGAACACAGACAGAATTGTAGGCTCCTTTATAAGCTGTCTGCGTGTTGGGCAGCCTACTGCTCCCTTCCACACACCTGGGGATCACCCCATTCCACATCACTTAGTCTACTGCTTTTTCCCAGTCCTGTGGGATACTGCTGCATGTTTCAGGGTGGGAAAGGAGCAATTTTTACATCATAGTTTACAAAGGCAAAGTCTTATTTCTGTGATACCTTTTATTCATAAAAGCAATGCTGGATGAAACAGTCAAAATAGTGCAATGCAGAAACACAAGGCAAACAAATGGTTCTAAGAAAAGGCCAATAAAAAAATCTAAGGGTCCACTTGGGTTTAAACCTGTGAGTGAGACTTTTAAGTCAGAAAACCAACAGTTGCTTCAAAAAGCAGTTCATCCCTCTTCTTGCTGGCTACAGAAGCAGCCTAGAGGGATCAGTGCACATTATGAGAGGGGCATCAGCCTCCATTTACTGAAGTATTTTTTTTTCCTTCTGATTTATGAAGCTATTGCAGGATAAATTTTATTCTCTTAAATACATTTTTGTTTTCTTGTGGCCAAGTATGAGTTCAAAGAAAAAATAATAGGAGGAAATGAAAACAATAAAGAAGAAAAAAATTAAAACCAATAAAAAGCAACTAGCTTTAGGGGATGCATAAATAACTTAAATAGTCTTTCAGGGATTTTTGTATATCTGAAACTCATTATTGTTATTAGCAAGTTTAGTGACATATGAATTTATTCAGATCTTCTCAGCTAAAGTGTCACAACTAAAGTAAACTAGAACTACAATAATAAAAATCTGAAATTAGTAAAATCCCAACATATTTTCATGAAGTATCAGAATTTCAAATCTAGGAGATGGCAACTGTCCTTTCCCTCTGATCCTCCACCATTGCCCTGAGGAGAAAACTCCTGTAACTCATGCTACTCAGTGGTGCTCACACAGCTCTGCTTTAAATGTCTCATTAAAGCACATCTCCATGTCCCTATGCAAAGGAATATAAGAGAAGGCAACAAGAAACAAAACAAAACACAAATGAAGAAAAGTTGTCTTTTTCTATGGAAATAACTGAAGAGATGTGTGATACTGTGAACTAGGACAGTGTTCTTTAGGTTTGGTTGTATTATTGTCAGGCAAACAGATCTTATGTCAGCAAATTCCTGTAATTTTTGTAGATTTGCAGAATTTATCATTCAAACAACACTTCTCTTCATCATCTATTTCTCTTCATAATATAAATATCTTGCAAACCCCCCAAGGATAACAAAACCCTGATATGACTGATTTTAGATTCATTATTCACTGCAGATTAGTAACTCAAAGAAAACAGAAATGTCAGTGAGCATTCACAGTTATTGAGGCTGTTCAGTTCAGTTCTTGCCAGTTTATTGCTATTCACATCTCTGAGACATAAAAAAAGAGCTGAGGCACAGGTTCAAAGCCTGTGCTTTGAACATTCACTAGTGCAAAACAATAGTGTAAAATCTCCTGCCCCTCAAAGTAGCTTACCCAGATGGAAACAGTACTTTATGAGCATGCCTTTACACTACTCTGGCTCACAATTTCTGCAGCTGATTTGTGAGAGTGATAGCTAGTTGAAGGCAAAATTATATGAGGGAATCATTCTAGAACTTGAACAATATGGACAAATCATCTTCCAGGACTTGGGTACAATTTCTGGCACTATTCAATTTACTAGTATATATTCAGCCTTCAAATACTATGAGCAAAAGGCCCAGTGACTGCTACCAATCTGCCCATCAGTGGACCATTTACTACTGCAAAAAAAAATACAGTTTCTCCCCTGCAGGCTTAAAAAAGGTTTAATAGAACTTGCTGAAGGCAGAGTCTAGATGACTTCAGTAATGTTTTGAAGTTCTGGGATCCTGCATTCAACTATCAATTTCTGTTTATTAATATATTAATAAGTATATTTAAGATGCTGAAAGGGTTGCAAGACAGTTAACCAGACAAGACAGCCTTGCACTCTTTGATCACTCCATGGGCTTTTTCATTGTGTTAGTCCTTCAGAGCACTTAGTATCTTCCAGGATGACACTGAGCCCAGATTAATTCCTTGAGAAGCATTAAGTCCTACTGACTTTCAGCATGACTTAAACACTGCTCAATACACTTCTCTATTACTCCCTTTTGTCAGCAGTTTACATCATGAGAGGTTGATCCTGCCTGCAATAAGCAGAAGAGGAAGCAAAGCAGAACTGGGCTTGCAGTGTCAGGAAAGGTCCTCTATGGCTTCCACCACACCTCTGCCAGCTAACCAGAATATTTCTGGAAGTGTAATGAATGGGCTGGACTGTTACTAAAGGGTTCTGTGCCAGAAGGGAGCAGGTGAAGCTGTCCTTACCCTGGAAGAGCTCAGGAAAATCTTAGTACCAAAATCTTTATTGCAATTTTAATTCTATTACTATGGAAAATACTTTCAGGTCAAGGTCAGGACAAAATGACCTCACATTCCTTAGCCTTTCTGTCTCTTTCATTAAAAATTAAGAGAATTCAAATTTATTGGTGTGCTTCTCCAGGAAGAATTTATTTCCTTCCTACAGTGTCTAATTTATGGGTAGGCCTTGTTCTGCAATAATATTTTACTCTTCCATGTCTCAAAAAATCAATTACATCTAGTGCTTGCAAAGTTTTCCCTTCAGATTTATCTGAGATCTGATTCAGTCTCCTATGCTTTTTTCTTAATTACTGGCAAACAGTAATTCTGTAGCTGAGGAACTTTGTGATTTCTTGTTGCAGGCTTTGATACATCTAAATACTTCATTCATTCTCTACATCTTCATTCAAATTTGCTTTGCACTGAAAAGAAAAATAAAACTTGTCTCTAAATAAAATTTTTAGAATAGATTAGGGCACTGCTTCTTGCTTCACAAAGGCCCACCACACTTTATATCAACTGATCTTTTAAAATATTTTCAAATTCAAAGCACAGTTTTAACTTCTGCTTTAAAATTATGTTTTTTAGTCTGGGGCATTGTCTATCTCATAAACAACTAGGGCATCTACAACAAACTTATAGGTGTGTTTTACTGGTTAAAACAATTTCTTTAAAAAAATGTTCCAGTGAATAGCTGCAGAGCTTATTAAAAATACCACTTCTGAAAAGTTTTGACTAATTTAAACTTTAAAAAACTCCCCAGAAATTCAAGACAGCATTTAATTTGAAAATCAACAGCAAGGGCTGAACAACAAATCTAGCCTAGTATTATAGACAATCTGTGTCCATTTAATGAATGTATTTCAGTTACTACAGTATGGTGATACAATCAGGTATCTCAGAGCTTGTGAGCAGAGTTGGTACTTTACATCTCACCACTCATGTGCTTCAAAGGAAGCTGAGGGCAGTGTGCTATGGAGAGATTCCCTTTGCAAGGGAACAGGAGCCAGTGAGGAGTTGCTATGTTTGAGGTTGCTTCACCTACTGCATACATCCCTGGGGAGGTTTGCACACATTGGTACAACGGTCCTCTAAATCTTTGATTTAATGAATTACAGCCAAACTACTTGAACAGTGCAGTTACATGAAACAGAATTGTTTGTCATTTTATTATCCCAGAAAAGCAAGGTGCTATGATTCCAGTCTGGGAACTAATGAATCAGATCACGCACTATGGCTGTGCCCACACGGAGTAGACTTGGACCAAAATTCTCTGAAAAATGTTGGCTCCCTGTTGGTTCCCTTCCACCTCTCTCCAACAGTGCTTAGTGTAGAAAACATGGACACCTTTCACTGGTCATGCCTCTATGCTCAGAAAGAAGCTTCACCTCTTCCCTTGATCTCTTCACACTCCCAGACAGAGAAACTACAAAATGAGCAACTGGAGCTTGTATCCAAGCTCCTCCTTGGATACAGCAAGAAAATTTCCCCAGAAAACACTGGCTGGTTCTGCCCAAGTGTCTCTTTTGGAACTTCAATGGCTCAGTGGGTGCTTCTCCAGATCAAAACAGGGATCCTCAGCAGAAATTCCCCATGGATCTGCCCCAACAGAAGGAGAGTTGGGAGCTTGAGTGCCTCAGGGAATTCAAGTTTTCCAACAATCCTACTGATCCTGTTAGCAATAAAACTGCAAAGAAATTTGCTTTCAGTGAACAGCCAGAATGTTCACAGAGCTGCTGGGTTTGTAGGCTGTGTGCCAAAACATAGTGCCCAGGTTCAATTCAAGATGGAAACATGTTTTTCAAGAAGCTGTGTCCTCCTGAGAGGGAAGTGTTTTCTGGACAGTTCTTCTGCCTAAATTCTGATGCAAGGAATAGACAGTGACTGTTAGAGGGCTTTAAAAGCTTAGTGAAAGCACTGCAAAAAGATTGGCAAAAATACTCATATTATAAAAACCAATGTATCCATGATTTCAGGAATACAGTTTTAATTTGAAACCATATCTGTATATGTTAATACACATATATGCTTTAAAATAGTGGTACACATACATAGCATGTATATTGCCATAGAATTTGTTCAGGTGCACACTTGAATAAATGACAAAATCTTCAAGTCTTCAACAAGAAAATATGAAGCACTGCTATACATAATTAATACAATTAAAGATGTATGAAGACTTATTTCTAAACTTATTTGTTGTTGCTGGAAAGAACTGAGTCATTCAGTCTTCTTTCCTTCTTCCTCTCGATTGCTTCTTACCTTGTATTCTCTCTTCCTATACCAATAGCACCTTCTCTCCATGTGTTCTCCTATATCTTTCCCCTTTCTTTTCCCACAAAGCCTCTGCAAAGCTCAAAAGCCTTTCAGTTTAAGTGTTTGTTTTATGAAGGGTGAGATGTGACTGAAACCAAGATTTTTTTTTCCCCCTAAGTTGGAGATACAATAATGATTTTTAATCCAAAGTAGTTTCTTGTAAACATATATTCTGCTTGTAATCCCTTTCATAGAATAATAAAACAACTTTAAATTAAGGAGAAACTCAAGACTCTAAGAACAATCTTTATGGACTGCTTGAATAATTCGGTGATCAGTGGTGAACCTTCTTTGCTGGCAACTCCACACTTAACACCTAACACAGATTTAATGCCCACAACCACTGTGATGAAAATAGTATTTTGAGTTTAAATAAAGACCAGGCCAGATTTAATGTCTTGCCAGAAATCTTATGTCTTTATTTTTCTTCCTATAAGTTTACATACTAAAATTATATTTTTAGAGTCAGTCTCACAACTGAAAAAATATATAGCTATTAATACTCCTGATGATAAATTTATTGACATCACATGGGAATATTACCCAAATCCACTCAGATTGTAAAGGTATGTTTGAGCTGTAATTGATTCAGGAACCAAAACAAACCCAAACCACACCAACTAAAATAGGAAAAAAAAAACCCAAACCAAATATGGAAGATATAAATTTGAGGATGAGTTATTTTGTTTTAACTTCTTTAATTTCATTTGAAACTTACCTGGGCAAGGCAAAATGTTGCATTCCTGGTACTCTAGAGATGGGCCAAGGCAAGGAAGTCCCCCATACTTAGGCTCAGGATTGCTGCAGACCCGTTTGCGATTCCGGATACCTCTACTGCAGTCACGGCTGCACTGAGACCACGGAGACCAGGGTGACCAGGCACCATTGATGGTATGAGCAGAGTATCTTCCAGAACGCAGGAAGTCCCCTGACAATCCTAAGGAAATAAGGATGGAAAAAGTAATACTGGATTAAAACAGTATCTCATCTCAAAACAACCTTTTCCTCTTCAAATTTACTCCTAGGTTTCAATTAGTAATGAATAATATATACCTAATATGAACAGAAGGGTCCTGCCCTTTAGCCTCACAATCGAAACCCTAGTTTCTTCTCAAGAATCTTTTCTTTAATAGAAATTTCATAATCACACAGAACTACAGTGAAGAGTTGGATCCAACATTTCAGTTAAAGCTTTATGGCTGCAATGACTGAACTAGACAATTTAGTCCACCCAAGAATGATAAAAATTACCTCTCTCTTGCACAGGAATTACCATCAGAAGATCTCCAAACATATTACATAAATATAATTGCCTCTGTTTTACAGGAAGAAGGTGACAAAGGGGACAGGATTGAGATTCCTGTGAACGCTCAGTGAGCCAGCTCCCCTGGTCCTCCTGCAGGGCTCTTGCTCACTTAATCCACCCAGCCTTCACTGCTGCTGGCTGTGCACAGAGGCTCACGAGTATCTCATGCACTGTACTTACCCTAGGCATATTCAGACTTTAGATAGTGTCCACTAATAATTCCACAAAGTCTAGCAAAACTACCCTTTTGTGAAAGGCAATGCTTAGCCAATTTAAAAAGCAATTTATTTTCCACTGAGTTGAAGTGTTCTAAGCCACATATAAGCTATGGAAATCAGCCTTTTGGAGACACAAACACACCCCATAGAAAATTCCTTTTTAATTAATAATCATCTGGCAAGTGGAAAACATATTTTCTGAGGAAGTTTAGTACAAAGAAAAGGCATTAGATTAAACAGCAATGGGTGAAGTCTGCTATTTATCAGTGAGAGGAGATACACAGATCTTGTGCACAGCATCCAAGCAATAGATCTGGATACAGCCCTGGGTGAAGTTCTAATAATCTGCAGTTCATTTGAGTATCTCTGTCACTTTGGGGCTTGATCCTGCAGGTGAAAAGACTCCCTCAACTGTACTAAGCACAACACTGAAATCACTCTTGAGTTGTAGCTTTACCACTTAGCATCATTACTAAGCATCTCCACCAACACTGCTGGCATTTCCTACTGTTGCCAAAGCAGTTCACCTTTCCTAGTGGAAACTCAATGATTGACGGACCAATAAATGCTGCTTTTATTACAAGTGCCTACTTAAGTAGCTGTGATGAGAGAAGGTCCTGTGAATGGTACTTCAGCCAGCAGAGGATGTGGTAGGCTCTATGCTAGAGCTTCAGTATAAATACAGATGAATTGCATCAATGGTGGAGAAATGCAGGGGGATTGTTGGCAGCTCTAACTGCAGCACAAATGTCTATTCTTAAGAAATTGTTTTGTGCCCTACCCACAGGCATAGGCACTGTAGATGTATGAAATGGAGCTAGAGAATCAGAGGATTTACTGAACAATGCCATGAAAACAAACAGAAATAATGCTGTGAAGAGTCTGCCCAACAGCAGTCCTGCACTGAACAGGATCAGCCTTCTCATAACCATGATGGAAGAGCCTCTTATTTGCAGTGTCCACCCTATTTCTACCCATGCTTACAGCATTAGTAACACTGCTTAACTTCTTCCCCAAGAAATACATTCACAATCATCCCAAAGTAGATGAGGGTTTGCATGTTTTTATTCAGCGCTTGATAAAGTGCAATATTGGAATGATGATGCACTGACATAGAAATACTGGTAATGAGAAACTGCTGAAATTAATAAGAAAACAGCAGAACTGCAGTATAAAAATTACTAAAAATGGATAAAACCTTTCAGGAATTATAGAGGGTAACTATTTCTCTCCTGCTGAGCCAGATTCTATTACACAGATATTAAAAGCAGCATTTCAAAAAACATGACATGCATTCAAATGAAAAAAGGGGAGCAAGTACAGAGAAAGAGAATGTGATTTATGAATACAGGTACACTTTCCTGCTCTGTGAGATCCTTTTTATGCAATTTTGTATCACCCTGGTCATGGCAATTCTCAGCTTATGTACACAGTGAGCTCTGAGAACAAAATAATAATATATTTAATAGCAGAATTCTAAATCAAGGGGGTATTTAAGTTATTAAATTAAGAGCAATGCAAACAATGACAAAAGCATTAATCAGACCAGACTGCCAGCCATTCCATTCATAAATCACTGCAGGGTGTATCACTTTGTGCCGATCAACCCATCACATACTTCATAAGAATACTAGCATATTTTGAAGATATTTTTGCAGGGTATGTGTAGCTTTTTAAGTCCTAAGAAAAACCTGCAACCTTATCTGACAGTATGGTGTTAGACTTCTCGTTATTTAAATTGGGGATGGGGGAATGGAATCTTCTAAGGGAAAGCTCTAAGGTATTTTAGCTCTGAAACAGAAAAATATTCCAAAGAATCTTTTCAATGTGGAGTTTTGTCTGCAGCAAGTGTTCCCTTGAGTTTTCTTCTTTCCAAAGCATTAAAAAAATTATTATAAGGACCAGTCTTTTCACAGGTTTACAGTAGTTAATAAAGTGTTCATAAAGGGGCTTTTAGAATTTTCTCTTCAGACAGAAACTACACAATAAAAAATTAACAGTATGTCATTAACATCATGAAAAGTGACAAGATCAGTTTGCATTCTGGAAATACTGTTCTATATATTCCTTAAACAACATTATGGCCTTTTACAATGAGGGGACAAGGTGCACAGATGAAGGGAGAACAGTGGATATTACTTATCTCAATTTTAGTATTGGTTTCAACACTGACTCTCATAACTTCCTGCTAGACAAGTCAACAAAGTATGAGCTAGATGAGTGGACAGTGCAGTGTGCTGAAAACTGGCTGAGCAGCCAGGTCCAGAGGACAGTGATCAGCCATTAAGAGGCTAGCTGCAGAAATTCACGAGTTTCAATCCCGCTTAACACCATCATTAATGACCTGGACAAGTTTGCCTTCACTGTGAAGACTGGCTGATACACCAAAGGGTCATGTCACACTTTGACAAGGCAGAGAGAAACCTCATGGAGTTGAGCTGGGGAAAATGCAAAGTCCTGAATTTGCACAGGAATGACCCCATGCAAACATATTTTGAGGCCAATCACCTAGAAAGCAGCTCTGCAGAGAAGGATGTTGGGGTTCTGGAGGACAGAAGGATGAATGTGAGCCAGCAATGTGCCCTTGGGGAAAAGAAGGACTTTGGGTTACATTGGGAAGAGTTTTTCCAGTAGGTCAAGGAAGAATCCTTCCCCTCCACTCAGCACTGGTAGAGAGCCCATCTGGGGCTCTCTGCATCCTTCAGCTGAGAATTCCTGTTTATTAACTGAGGTGGGAGAGGGTATGGGAGGCAATATAAAATTAATCAAAAGATTACACTGCAGAATTTGTTCAAGAAAAAATTCTTCAGAAAGTAAGTGTATATACAGCACCCAGTCCTAGCCTTATCACAGTTTACATCAAATTCGACAGGAGAAGGCATAAATAGAAAAGCATTGTAATCTTTCAGAGCAAGAGCACAAAACTGAAAACTCCAAATTGTCTCATTAAACTGTGGTTTTCTTGCTTGCTGCTTCTGTTTGCAGTTTGGGCCATTTTCAGATTGCTCTACATCCGACACCAGAGACAGAAACCAGATTGTGCCATCCAACAAAATCCAATATTAAGCTACTTTTCTCAGCTTATTGCTCCCAAGATAAATATATATAGCCAAATCAGGATGCAATGACCAATGCCTTTGGCATGGTAGCAGCAAAAGTTGAGCTGCCAAGATAAAATCTTAGCCCTCCTTAATTAAAGCCCATCTATAGAAATACTTGTAAGATCTGCAAAGAGAATGATCAGTCACAGTATTGTCATTAAACTAATGACTAGCTTCCCCAAGACAGACAGAACATCTGTAAATGAAATTCCAATCCAACCTTTATGACAGGTTCATCATTCAAATGTTTTAAACTAAATTGTTCTCAGAAAGCCTATGACTGACTTAAGAGTCCTGTGAACAAATAGAAGCATGAATTCTGCTTACAGGTTACCAAGAAGCTCATTTTCAGTTGTTCAGAAGTCATAATCAAGTAACAAACTGCTGCACATTGTGGCTAGAAAAGGGGATTTAACTACTTGATCGCAGTACAATTTTAAAAAGCAGCTGCGCTTCCCTAAGGTGAAAAGTTCCACAAGTAACAGCAAAACAAGTACTGCAAAAACTTCAGTAAAAGCCATCACAGTGATTTTGTGGACAAAATAACCATCAACTTCTAAGATCATGGAAAACAGAAGATATGAACTGACAACTAAACAAAAGAATTTTCTCTCATTTTAAGCACTTCTACTTTGTTCAATATCAGTAAAATTACAGATAAATTAGTACTGCCCTGCTGATGATTTACTTATTCCATAATGAAAATATAACTGAAAACAATTGCCTAACTAATTTACATAATTCTGACATAAACCAACATGATTTGATTATTTATAAGTACATTTTTAAAACTTTTTGGTTGAATTGAAATAGCTTCATAAATACACAAGAAATTAATTCTGTCTGAAGACATGTTAACATGAAAGTCACCTGCCCTGACTAGCACAGGAGAAAAAATCTGCCTTTGCAAAAGTTTGTAATGAGACTTTGGTTAGCCTGATCCTGCTTCAAAACTGCAACACTCTCAGCCAAGTTCAATTAATTTGCCTTAAAAGTGAGGCTCTATTAAAGCACATAGTTTAATAATAATTCCCTAGTCTAGCCTGTAGCTAAGTAATACAGCCCTAAGTAAGAGAGAAGTACTGTGACACCTGATAAATTATATTACTTGACTGATTTATGACTTATGTCCTCCAGTTCCGACCTAACAAAGAAAATTCAATTATCCAAGCAGTCTAGGTTCATGACTTTAAGCAAAGATGATCTGAAGCCAAAATTCAGGTATCCTGAATCATTTCTAAGCGACAGCATGAAACACTGCTTGAAGTGCAGAGGTAACAAAGATAAGCAAAGATTGTTTCAGTGTTGTCACTTTCTGAAGATAGTCTGCAAGTTATTTGACAATATTATTGAAGCATAAAACTTATATAACTTCAGGCCTAAATAACTATAACTTATAAAAAACTTTATAAACCTTCAAAACATAGTAAAATTGAAATAGTATAATGTAATGGCAAACATTAATGCAATGTAAAGACGATATATTTTAAAAACCCAGAGTACGCAGATAGATGATAACTTTATTTCTTGTACATAGCTTTTCTGTGTTTAAGTGTTTAGCCTCAGAGTTCCACTGAGTTGGACTTTGTCAATCAAACTTGAATTTTTCATAAAATTCATTTCTAACTTCCAGAATTCATTTTGTTCGTATTCAGAATACTTCAGCTTAGCTTCAGTATGACAGCATAAGAGATAACATCTCAAAACATACTCCTCCTGACTACAGGACATTCCTGATTATCAGCACATGTTCTATTCTGTAAAAAATTCTGAATGCACTATAGATTTCCTGTGAGTAACACAATGAAAGATTTAATCAAACTTTTCACAAGAGATCATAGTCACTAGAAGAGTAATTCAGACAAAATCATATCCTGCCTTCACAAATAACTATTGTTATGAGGTTTGAGACAGAGGAAGCAGCAACAACTAGGAATCTAGGTGCAGATTTCCAGGGGTCTGGGAAAAAAAAAAATCAAACAGAAGACTCTTTAAGACTGAAATGAGTGAAAATAGAAGTATTGCCTTTGTTAACTGCCTTCAGAATGTAGTTTGGAAGTTAACCTGGTCTCACTCTGGCCATGTCAAAGTCAAGTGTCTTGTCTAAGCCCACCATTGCTGTCTGCATTGTGCACCATGGAAAGAAGGCACTATCTAACTCCAGAGGGTGGACTGCACCCATTATATCAGATGCTTATCTTCAATGGATCCCTCATTTCTCAGGGTGCTGAAGTTCTCTTTGTAGAGTACTACAGAGTCCAGACTTTGGCAAGATAAATTCAACTTAGAAGTATCAGGCAACATCATACCTTGTGATTTGTAGAGTACTACTTTGTAGAGTCCAGACTTTGGTAAGATAAATTCAACTTAGAAGTATCAGGCAACATCATACCTTGTGAAATATTTATCCCTAGGTTAAAAGATTATCTTTCTAATAAAATTATTCCTGTTTATATATCAGATAATCTTACAGAGTGCCAGCACGTTTAATGTAGATATTTCATGTTTTTCCTAAGCACATATTAAAGCCTAGGGTAAGGTAATTTCTATACTCTGAATGCTGGATTGTATAGACAGTGCATTAAGATGTACAACAATGTACACAGTCTCTTACAGTTTATTTGAAATAGCTGTCTCTTTCCTATCTGAGCACTACATGAAAACCCAGAGGCAGGGATCAAGATTTATTTTTCTTTCCTCCTAATCAAACTTCACATCAGAAAAGCATGAATACAGTCTGCAAATGCTACTGCTTACTTGACTGAGATAGAAATCTTACCACACTCAGGAGGAGTCTAGTGGGTTTCTGGCAGAAGTTCTATCTCTAAGCTCAGACTGCAAAGAAAGTTTGCTTTGCTAGCATCTGACAGTGAAACATGATTCTGCTTAACACGGCGTGACTATAGTTGCACAGTGGGAGATTATAGGCAATGAGAAAATTTCTAACAAATGGCTCCTATCTCAAGGAACAGAGAACTGATCTCTCCAGAACACATCTTTGGTAATGAGGTATGCCAGGCACTCTGTACCAGAATTAATCTTTCTGTAAAAGCCAGAAAATTGCTACAATTCAACATGGTGGTAATGAAAATAATGTTTCACAGCATCCAGGCTCTGGTCAGGTGGAAGTAAGTTATGATGTTTTCTTGCTATCTAGCCAGAAATGGTGAAGGTGTCTGACACAATTCATGGTTTCCCATTCTCATGACTTCCCTCTGTCCCAAAAGCTACAGCTACTCTACATGACTCTTATTCATGTATTTTCCTTCAGTGAAACCATGGAGCAGTAGAATGGTGGTGTGTTGGCCACATCTAAACCTGGGAGCAGGAAACTGCTCCTGAATCCTGCAGTTTAGATGCAGTCAGCAAGTTCCATCTCATCAGCAAATCAGAGTTGTGCCCCTTCATCCCTCCCTCAACAAATGTTCTACTCCATACTGTTCTGACATCCATAATCAGAAAATTACTAAGCAAACAGTCTCAAAATATAATGTGTTATTTTCACCAGAAGTGTATTGGTTAATGCAGCCGCTTGGAACACCGATCGAGTTTCACCTTTCATTACAGAATAATTAAAGATTCTCTGGCCAAAATGAATCAAAGAATGAGTGCAAATTAATGACAAAGCCATAAGGGCACTCACTAGGAAGAACAGACAGATGTATAATAGTTTCTGCCCTGTCAAGTACTCAATAAAAAGTACTTAAATATTCAGTAGTTTTGGGATTAGTCAGCAAAAATCCTTCACCCAGATGAACATTTCTATTACTATGCAACAGGGTTGGGGTCATGCACATACATTGCTCTAGTGATGAATTATTTCTAAATGAATCAAAGCAGCAGCTTCAGCAAGATGCAACAAAAAAAGTACAAATGCCAGGAAATTCAGGAGTATTATGTTCAGAAAGAAAAAAAAAAAATCTTTCTGAGCTAATCAGGCAAAAAATGCACCAAAACCACCATCCCCACGCCCATCACTTGCACACTGAAAAAATGCTTTATTTAACAAATTTTAGGGTTTGTTACTCCTGCCTATATTCTGCAAGAGTCAGATTATGCATCCAGCTGCAGGAGAGGCCTTATGATTATGACTTCAGAGCTGAGAGACGTGTCTCCATGCAAAGTTTGAATTTCTCACAGCAACATGATCTATAACAAACTGGCACTTCTCTGGTTTGCCCCACGGACCTCCTCTCTTGTCATGCATTGGCTTTTGTATAGCCCTTTCTTACATGCTGCCATTTCAGCTGTCGGACCAGATTATGCCTAGATTCTCCTGTAGCTGTACTTTTACTTGTGATAACTTTCCCAAGTCTGCACTACCTGGTGAGAAAATATTCTCTTTCTCATTTAATCTCATGAAATTTTAAACACATATCATCCATGTTTAAGTGCTGGAAGACAGCAAAAAGCAGCAGCACCACCTTGAAGTCTCATTAAGGACAAGAGACAGGTCATACACCAACCCTAGCAGAGCAAAATCTTTGCTCAATAAAGTCTGAAATTTAGTTTGGATGAAAATCAGAATGGAAGAAACACTTGTGACAAGAGTTGCTCCATGCCAAAATCTGCCTTCTATCCAGACCTAAGTGAAACCCCAACATTTGACACTGTAGATTATCTAAAATGGGAATGACATAGAGCACTAAACTAAATCTTATCTGGAGTACGATTGGTTTTGTTTTATGATTTCACACACTTCATTACTGTATATTTCTTCAAAAAATTGCTAACATC
This sequence comes from Onychostruthus taczanowskii, assembly GCF_017590055.1. Lineage (NCBI taxonomy): Eukaryota > Metazoa > Chordata > Aves > Passeriformes > Passeridae > Onychostruthus > Onychostruthus taczanowskii. The sequence continues at coordinate 5,732,402 of NW_024501126.1, forward strand.
CTGCCCCCTCCAAAGACACACAGATGCCAAGTGAAACAATAAAGATTTTGTACAGGATGAAGGGCAGGTGGGGGGGTGATGGGGAGAGAGAATGGAAGTTTCTAGCATATTATCACAGAAGCCAACTCTGCAGCCTCCCCCGCTACCAAAACCTTGACATGTAAACTTAGTACAGGCAGGAGCTTAAAACTGACTTTCACAATAGTTAGTCTGTCTGAAGAATACTGAGAATGAGAAAGTTCAGGAACTCAGAAACTGTTCTCTCTTTGTGGTCTTAGATAAGCCAAACGCCTTCAGTTATCCTTTTTTTTTTTTTTTCAGCTAACCTGGGTCTGGTGAAAATACAAAAGTCTATGTAAGTGGAAAACAGGCCTAAAAATATTCAAATATAATAATAAAATAATATAAATATAACAATATAAAAATAAAATATAATATAATAATATAACAATTAACATTTTTAAAATTATATTACTAAAATAGAATACTTTAAAAGATACACTAATATACAGTTAAAACTAGGTAATCAAAGAAATGCGTTTATAAAATTAGAATGACTGTCACAATTTCTCCTAGTTTTAAATTTTTACATATACAAAACTATGTATTACTGATAGGAAAAGAAGAAAATTGTGAAACAAAGTAATTCCAATTTAAAGTCACCTAAATTTGAAAAGATTTTGAAGGAGTTTGGTTTTCAATCTCAGAAATAAACAGAACTTTCAATTAGCAGCAAAAGCACAACATAAACTTTTATAAGAGAAATTATCCAGTTCATAAACTCCTTATTTATTTAAACACCTGTATGAATCTTACAGTTGTTACTTTCAAACTACTGAGAAAAAGTTCTTCTTAGAATATTCCTATTCTAGAATTCTAGAGTGTTATAGCAAAATATTCTGGAGATATGTTAATGTTGCACAATTCACCCCTACTAAAAGCTCAGGGGAGTATAAGGGGTTAACAGAATCTTACAAGATCAGGATTACTGTGAAGAGTGTAAAATAACCTGGCAAATCCCATAACTGGTGATGAAAGACACTTGCTTAGTCTGAATGATGATGCTACATCCAGCAGAAATACAGGCTAGGCTCCCTACTGGGATCACTATGCCCTCCTTTTCACTATCAGCTCTGTTACACACAACACCAGCAAGCAGAAACCTCCACTCTGAGCTGACACGGGCACTGCAGGCACGTCACTAGCAGGGGGCACGGTGAGCCCCTCTGGCTTTGCTCACCATCTGTGGAGCACCCGCTGGTGCCGTCGCTGGAGCAGTAGCGCATCTCGATGCGCTGCCGTCCCACCTCCAGCAGGTTCGGGTCAGGCAGGCGCGCCTTGCAGGTGTATCGGAAACGCTGCTCGTAGTGACCACCGTTGTCCGAGATGTTCACCGGGGTCCAGGGCGTCCAAGGAGTTGTCTTTTTTAACTCTGGGCAGGCGTTGGTGTTACAAGGCTGATATTCCTGAAAGAAAAAGGTCATCATAAATATAATCATCAAATATAACCTTAAAAACACCCCAGAAATACTCAGACAAAACGACAACCCTTTTAAAAAACATCTTTGGATATTTGTGAAACATTTCTAATAGCATTGATTACCAATTTACTTTTAATATCAGTCTCAAGCTGAAAGTGTTTTTTCAGCTTCTATGCCAGCACAGCACCACACAGCACCACACTGCTAAAAGCAACAATATATCAGTACAAATTAGATCTATCACATCCATAAAAACAGTAAATCAAACACTCTAAGTACCATAATCAAGCATATCCTTTATAAATTAATAGCCCCAAGTAAGGTGAAGCTAAATATGCTAAAGCTTTTCATTAAGAAGAATTCTAATAAACTGCAAGTACATGTCACAAACTGGCAAATAATTCCTTGGTAACGTCTAGTGGCATATGAAAAAGCAAACCACTGCCCATTTTGTGTATTGCTTACATACTTCAAAAGGGACAACAGATAAAATATGTTTTATATTACAGATTCTGGCACCCTGAGGTGCATGTTACTCATAGCTCCAGAACTGCTAAACCTATCTTCAGAAGCAAATTCCCTGTGGAGTGATATGCATTAAACAGAACAGATGACATTTAAGAAACCAATGCAGAATTGCCAGTATTCTCACAAATGCAGACTTGTCAGTATTCTCAAGCCCCACAATCTATATCTTCTGATGAGTATCATCAAAGTCTGTAGGTCCTGCCTATTCATGTTCCAGAACAAAATATACTTCATCTGATGCAAATTCTCTGTAAAATATATGGATGAAATTAAACAACCGCTGAATACCAGAATAAATTCACACTGACAAATTAGTAAAGATGAAAAAAAACAGGCATCAGTGTGAAAACTTTTAGTTTTCTCTCTAATTTCTTTTAATTTTCTCATTTTCTTTGTTAGAAAAAGAAACTGAGCTCCTTCTGAAAAGGAGCCTACTAAAATTTGTAATTTCATTAAATACTAAAAAATAAGGAAACAATAGAAATAATGGGTTTATCATACAGTACAACCTCCTTCTTCCATAACCTCTTCCCCAGCTGATACCACTGTATTCCCACAAGAAACAGATTACCTACTCCTCTCTTTCCCATGGTGATAATATCCTTTTTATCTCATACTTTCCTCAGTCCACTACCTCTTCTCACAGACAGTCTAACGTATGAACATACCTATATTATATTATATAATCTATATTATGAACATAGGTTTAGAGCAATCACTTTCAACCCATATTTTAATTTAAAGCCTGCGTTGCCATTTCAAATCTAAAAGAAGCTTATTGTCTGAAAGCCTTTCTAATTTTTCCATCTGTTAGAGCTGGAAAACAAAATCCCCAGAAATCCCTGTCCCACTAACACAGCAATACACTGGAGAACCCACCATTATGTTCAGGATTCTCAGGTTCTGAGGCCACAGGGATTTGTGACAACCTTGTGCTTCCACAGTTTTGTGTTACGTCATATATAAAGAGCTCTTAGACCAAAGGCTTCAGCTGGACTACTCTTGTTCTCTCCTGAGGGCTGTGCAAAGTCCTTCCCCACCTTAAAACCTTTTGATCACTTCTATGGCGACCACAAGTCATACTCAGGCACTATTTAGGGAAGACGATCAACCTTTCTGGGATCTGAGTGTCAGCCTGGTCTGGTTTCTGGTCCAGAAGACATCAAAGAACAAGCAAATTATCTGCTCCCAGGTACACCAGGGGAATTAATTTTTCCATGCCTCCTCAGGAGTCAACTCTTTAGATCAGGTATGTTTTAGACTTAGGACAGAACATGTATGACTGTCCTCCTTGCAGCACATGAACTTTAAATAAAGAAATCATTAAATCTGCCTTTCCCTCTCCTTTTTTTTTTCCCTTTTTTTTTTAAGATGTCTAGCAGTGATGAGTCTATCACCTCCCCAGATCAGCTGTTCTGCTATTTAGTAATCCGCAAAGATAACAAATTGCAAGTTAATACGAGGCTGCATTTTCTCCTTAATTTAATTTTCCAGTCACTGAATTTTGCTGTGCATTTATCAGTGATGCTGAGAGTGTTTCTTGTCCTAAACCTACAAAAACATTTTCATGCCCAAGTACGTATACATAATGATTAACTAAGCTCAACTTGTCAAAGCTACACAGGATTTAAAACCTGATCTCCAGGTCCTGTGCACCCCAATGTCTTCTATTAGTCCTATTTCCTCATTTTCCTTAAGACTGGACACCAAAATTGGACTTGACATTCTAGAAGCAATCTTATCAATGCAGCATGCAAAAGCAATCATCACCCCATTAGCCTGACAGTCTGACTTTAATATGCACATTATTGCATTAGTGCTTTTTCCTTCCACAATATTGTACAAAGAGTCTAAGTAGACCCAATTATCATTGATAACCTGTCCTTTTCTAAATCACAGCTTAACAACTACCTATAGATTTTTATCCCACACAAGAGGCTGGTAGTATTTGGCAATATTAAAATATGTTTTATTAGCTTTTGCAATTATCTAACATATTATTTACTACCTCACCAATCTCTGTCCTGCTCAAGCTTTAATGAAAATGCCTTATATCACTGTCTAGACTGTTGATAAAAATGTTAAGTGCTATTGACCCAAGAACTGACTTCAGGCAGACTCTACTGGACACAGTAATTTATATCTGCACATTGACACCACATTTTTCAATTTGTCAATGAACCAGCTTTTAATCCATTTAACATTTGTCACATATTTCAGTTTTCTGAATCAAATTATTTTCTGTTGCAAAGGTAAATGTCTTGGAAGAGGAGATTACTGTATTAGAGTAATGTAAAGAGTGCTGTATTACTTTAAAACATCTTGAATCCCAAACTTTTTTATTAGTAAGTAATCAGGAAAAAATCAATCAGTATAGTAGCTACTACACTGTTTATTTCAATATAGTCACAATAGTCTAAAAGCTTCAGTTCTTCATTTGCTGTTGATTTTTGTACTGCTATTTTTCAGTGAAAACCAAAAGCTGCTAGCAATACGAGGGTTTTCTTTATTACACATGGCATAGAACGGTGAGGGTCATGTAAAGCAGAATATGTGAGGTATGTGATGAACCCTTTGTCAAACAAATACAGCTAGTAGAGGAAGAAGTTAATTTAATGCCAATGTACTGAATGTTGCTTTTTACTTCTGAGATGAACATGTCAGCTCCCTCGCTCCTAGAAAGACAGACAGCCAGTTCTCAGTATGCTTCAGGATGTGTAGTCCCTTCATACACCCTGACAGAGAGCATTGTCCTATGCTGTCACCAGCATAGAAAGAAAGATGCTCCTGAAGAGTGTCTGCGAAGACCATTTGTTAGTTTTTCTGTTCTTCTTGCTTGCTGCATAGCTTACATGAAAGTTTGAGTGCTGTCACTCTTATCTATTCAACCACCAGATAATAACCATGAAAGGCTCAGAAAGCTGGGGAAACAAAAGTACATGTAGTTAAACTGGAGAATATTTACAGCAGTAAGTAATCACTCCAAGAGAAAATTCAGAGGACTATCACCAGAATGGATGACTCCTTGGAGTTCTGGCCCTAATAATGACCTGGCAGAGCCCCTGGCTTCTCTCACAAACACTGAGTGCTGCACTGCTCTGCTGACTACCACGTCTGCCATGGAGGAATCAAAAGCTGCACGGTGCTCGTTGAGAGCATCGATGTGATCTGATGCTGAAAACTCTGGTAAAAACAGAACAGTGAACTTGATCTGAATTGCCTCAGATGTGGAAGTGAGGAAAGGGGGGAGTCAAAAGGCATAGTTCAGATTACACATGGATATGTTAAGTGCTGCTTAAGATTTGAGAGGGAAGAGAGAGGGAATATGGAAACTGATACTTCTGCTTGGTTTATCCTCCTATCACCTTGTCCAATGCTTGAACGATTTACCCAAGAGGGATTTCAAGAATATGGCTCTCTCCAAAGCAATTTTACCAGCTAGAATCATGGGCACATTAATCAAGTAACCACATGTAAGTCTCAGATGAATAAAAGTCTCAGATGAAACACTGAGGTCTCACCTCAGTGGTAAGATAGAGCTAGAAAAGCAGTGAGGCATTCTGCTTCAATAGCGCTGCTGAGAGGAACTGAGACAGCAGCTGCTAAACTCCACCTCTGACATTCCACATGGACTGAAGGGAGAGATGGGGTAAAGCTCTCCTGGGGTAATTCTCTAGGTACTCCGAGAAATACTTCATGGGCTCAAGTGATGGATTATGCACATTAGTCCTTAGGGTACGCTTGTGAACTCAGAGCAATAATTACTTGAGACCATTTACAGACTCCAAAAATATCATTGCAATAGTTGAAGCTTAACCACATTCTCAAAGTTCTCTTTGCAAGTTGTTCTAAAACTTGTGGTCTAATTCACCATATTGTAGCTTTTAGTTTAGACTGGATTTAGCCAGTGGAGACAGTTGAATTTAGACCTGGCAACACCTAGTAAAGATGCGGTAAGACTTGTAAGACTAAATTTTAGGGTGCAACTCAACATTGCAGTTTTTTGGAGATCACTGGAAATTTTACACAAAATACTCAAATAAATACATACCTCACAAAATACATGTATGTGAAAATGATAAACTTAAATAAAAAATTATCATGAAGAATACTGGTGGTAATATGAGAAAAGGTATCACAAATTAAAATGATTATTTGAAATCATAATGTATTTGGAATCATAGATAATAATTATGCTATTAAGCAGCTACCTTGCTTCTGTCCTTAAATAGCAATCCCTAGTATTTTTGCAAAATGGAAAAAGAATATTTATATAATGTTTTCTACCAAGATTTATTTGGAATAATTTGTTTATATTATTTTAGAAAATGAAAAATAAAACGTAATTTCAAACTAGAGGAGACTATTGTTAAATAACACTGAACAAAACAACAAAATTCACTGTTTTCTCCTGGAGGACATGGAAGTGACTAATTTTTTTTTTGCCTCTGCATAGCTACTTCAGTCAAATTCCTAAACATATGGAGAATCTCTGAGACTTTTACCCCTAGTTTAAATTTGATTTTAATGAACCAAAAAGCATGATACTATGATATCTCATTAAAAAAACTAGACCAAAATATTATCGACATTTGAAGTAATTTTTTTTTCATTACAACGAGAATTCAGATAGAGAGTTCTATTCCCATTCATATGTTCATATTATGGAGGGATTTCTCCTAACAAGTTCCTGTTTGTTTGATGCATACAGTATGTCTATGTGGAATGCACTTCTATAGCACTCATGTCTGTTTTTCTTTCTCACCTGTTAGTGTGACAGACAAAGCAGCTAAATCAACACTGACAGTGCATTTAAATATATTCAGTTCAAGAGTTATCTTTTATGATTTTCTTTCAATATATTGCATTAGTTCTGAAATATTTTTTGAATCACCAAACAAACCATTGGTTAAAAAATACTTAGAAATTTTTGCTTTTTGTTCCATCATGCTAAAATTCAATTTTACTAGCCTGAAGTAATTTTTCAGGTATTAAGACACCAGTAGAAAAGAGTGTTGCTGATCCATAAATTGAATGGTGTACAATGTCTGTCACCTGAGACAAGACAGGGCTGCAAGATATGAGAACCTCAGCCTCTCAGGCGTCTCTCAGTCCCTGAATGTGCCACAGCAATACATAGTTAAAAGAAAGGACAGCTCTCACATGTAGGCAAAACAAAGGCCAAACTGAATGCAACAGGGCTATAAAACTTCAGAGAAAAACAGTTCCCATGTAGAGGGAGCCTTGTTTACATGTCAAGATGTAAGTTCCCTGAAGAACTAATACACCCTCTCTCTCCCCAGGAACCAAAAGATAGATAAAATTTATCTTCCCATGGTTAAAAAATGCAAAAAATCACTAACTGAACTTTAAAAAAGAAATGGTTCGTTTATTTTTACTACAGAAATGTAAAGTCTTGTCTATTTAAAGAGGCAATTTCAAATTAAACAAACAAAAGACAAGTCCCTGATCATATTTCTATTTTTCCCACAGTTTAAAAAGCCAGGTTCTTCAACCAAATACCAGTAGATATACCTTAGCTGAGTGTAATTGTGCTGCTACAATACAAGCATGACATGAAAGAACACTCAAGCTCCATTATTTTCAATCCATTAAACAAAACATCTTCTACCCTGTAAATTTCTGTGCTATACTTGGAAATCAAACCCTGAAAGAATTTCTGAGATCCCCACTGTATTTTAACCCCACTTAGACATCCCAGTTTGTAGGCAGTGTTTTAGCTTCAGTTGACATCCACAGGAGTTCAATAGGAGTTCAATAGTCTCCAACAGATTCCAATGGAACCAGGACTGCAGAGACTATGAGCAATCCTGCAGCAATGTGACCTAAAGGTAGGAGGTTGTGTCCAGAATGGATTTTAAAAAATACTTTGATGGATAGAGGGAGGAAAATAAGTTTCTTCTGAACAAAAACGATGTGGGTTTTGACTAAAGGTAGCAGGTTGTGTCCAGAATGGAATTTAAAAAATACTTTGAGGATAGAGGGAGGAAAATAAGTTTCTTCTGAACAAAAACGATGTGGGTTTTGGCTGCAAATCCTGACTGCACACAACTTTTTGTTTCAATTTTGTGTATTTTAAAGAAAAGAATTGGAAAACTCCCCACTGGTGCAAAGGGCAATTTAAAAGGAATTAAAGGCTGAATTTGGATTCCTTTTCCCTGGAAGAGTTCAAGGTCCTGTGGGCAGGTCAGAGGATTAGGACAGTTCAGGACTCAAATCCTTCCTGTATTCAATATCACTAATTTTACTTTGATAAGGCAAGTTCTTACTTTCATCACCTCTTCATAAACCCATCCATTTTTGAAGTGAACAAAGCCACCACTTTCCTTTTTCTACCAGCCATTTGTGTAACTCCCCACTCTAAAGCTACATTTTATGTCAAACTCATCAAACTTTTCTGAAGGAAATTGCTACTACCAAAAATTAATGTTTTGCAGGTAAGTTCCTGCTTAGGAGATTGATATCCAGGGGTTATTTTCTCCAGTTCAGGAATCTTATTGTAAATTCCACCTGGTCTGTGGTTTTGTACGTTGTGTTACAATCTGGCACATAATAAACATGCCTCTTGTTCTAGCCCCACTGTGAGGTGGGAACCACCAAAAGTGGGGGATGAGAAGCTGGGGATGTCACCACTTAAACCCAGAAAAATTTGAGAAAGCCAGAAGGGCCTGTCAGAGGACTAAGGATTCAATTATTTTTGCCCTGTGTGTTGTCATTTAGACTGCTGCAAAGAACAGAAGTGTAAGATATTACTGACTGGATGAAAACAGAACACACAGGACCATAAACAATCAAGGCTGTAAGGCTGAAGGGATTGTCTGTAGTTGTGTTCAAGGGTCCCAGGATGAGGGAAGAGATGAGAATCTTGAGTCCATGTTTCAGAAGGCTGATATATTATATATTATATATTATATAGATTATACATGATATTATATATTGTATACTGTATATTATATATAATTTATATTATATTATATTATATTATATTATATTATATTATATTACATTGCTATACTAAAACTATACTAAAAAGAATAGAAAGAAGGGATCCTTCAGAAGGCTAGCAAGGAAAGGAATGAATAACAAAAGCTCGTGACTCTCAGAGAGTCCACACAGCTGGACCATGATTGGTTAATAAGTAGAAACATCTCACATGCACCAATCACAGATGCAGCTGTTGGTAAACAATGTCCAGACCACATTCCACAGACATCAGATAGTTAATTATTTACATTTCTTTTCTGAGGCTTCTCAGCTAGAATAGGAGAAAAATCCTAGCAAAGGATTTTCATAAAAATATCATTATAACAATTGTCCACCTATAAATGACTGCATGGATTTACCAAAACTGATTCAAAAGTGATTTCTATATTGCCACACAGTGAAGGCCTCTACAGCAGTAGGACAGCCAGGACCAAAAATCTGAGCAACATCATGACAAGTAGATGGTGAAATATAAATATCATTAAAGGTAAATGATGTGTTACTTGTAAATGAATCAAAATTGATCTTTTCAGCTTTTAAAATCAGCATGTAAATAGCAGCCTTGAAATACATCTTTAGAAATTTAATTATAAAGAAAGAGAATTCAATTTTGCCTTTAAAATTAGGAATGTGCCATTTGAAAAGACCAGGAAAAGAGATGTAGCTTCCCTGATCACTTAGTACTTCAGAAGTTGGGAAAAGGAGGTTGTTAAAAATGCCATTTTGGGAGGTATGATCAACGAGTGGGAAAAAGTGAGTTCCTGCAGCTCAAGGAGTTACTGCTCAGCTGGGCCATGCTAACAATCTGTGCATGTGGCTTCATTCATTACAAATGCAAATGCAAAGGAAGGAGGATTAATTCAGATGGAAAATGGGTGATTTCTTTTGCTATAATAACTCAGTTGTTTGCAATTAGTTTCAAAATACTCTTATTGAGAAGCCTACTATTTTTAATGTAGGCCCTATAATTCCTAACAAAAATCTTCTAAATTGCTGAAACAGTTATTATTAACTAAAAATATATTTTTAAAACTGCTGGAATACTTGGCTATCCAAGTATTTATTAACTGAGAGTAAGAATTTTAGGAGCTAATCCAATAGTCAAAAAGACATGGAAAGGCTATTAACTCATCAATTTTAGAGAGTGCTGCTTCATAATCACTGCAAATCTGTTATCACTAATAAATTACCTCCATCTCGTGTTTTCCTTCATCTAGGTTTCTAGAAAGACAAAGAGACCTAGATTCTTGTTGCAAAAGGAGATTCCAAACAACATATTTTTAAACATCAACAGTGGAAGAAAATCTGAAATTTCAGTTTCAACAGGCAACACCAGAGTTACTTGGTTACTTTGTGAGCTGGAAAAAGTTTGATTCTTAGATACCTGATACTTAGATTCACTCAATGCTAGCTTCAATATTTGTCAATGTGGCAAAATGACTCCTTTCTTTAACAAGGCAGTTTCAAATTAGGCACAGCCGTAAGGTAGTTCTTGAAATGTACATACTGAGGACACAATTATTTCCATAATATTTAAACCTGAAAAATCAACTGTGTGAAAAGCTTGCTGCCAAGTAATGCAGAAAATTAGAACAGTCATTATTATTATATATCCATCTAGAAATCACTCTTTCCAATACTTATTAATTTATCCTCAGTCATTCATTATATCATCAGTGCAGCCTTATATTAAAAGCAATGCTTTTACCAGCCTACAGTTCATAATTTATCTTATTTTCTACAATGACACAATCTTTTAGGTTCAGCTAAACTATCACATTTTAGGATCAAAATCTGAGGGAAAAAAAGCAGCTACCAGTCACTGGTACATCAAAACTGACCTGATAGTGTGAAAGTATTAGCTGCTTATGCAATCATTTAGACAGCAAGCATTCAATTGCAGCTCATTTAATTGTTTTTGGGGTTTTCCCACATTACTTATAAAGATTATTAAATTGTGTTTTATAGAAAAATGGAAGCACAATCTGAGAAAACTAATTTTGGGAAGAGCTGAAGCCTGGTTTTGCTCTGAAAAGCTGATTATTGTAATATTCTTACTGTATTCTTCACTTGAAGGATGACTGAAATGATAGACCAATCACTGGAGGGAAAAATCCAATAATGTCACTCCTGAGATAACACTAAAAATGTTAGAGCAGTTACTAAATAACAAATGTGTAAGCGATGGAAATGGTAGAAAGTGAACAGATGAGGAGCCATGAACTTTAATTCAGAGTTGTCTGTCCAAATGTAGGAGGTGCAGTAAAAAGCAGAACTGCTTGCTGAAATGTGTTCAACTGTGGAAGTATTTAAACCCACTGGAGATTGATTTAGACACACAAAGACACAGGATCAGAAATTTTGATCACCGCACTTTCTGATGAGGTAGCAGCAAGGCTGTGATCTGCACTTCTGAATATGAAGTCACTTAGTAAGGGATCTGGGTATGGATTTGGAAGCCCGGTGAGTATTGCAAAATACAGCTGCCAGATCCATCCAGACAGTTTTTATCTCTTCTTCAAAAATGCCAAACACCAGAAAGTTCTAATCATCTACTCAGAGGAAAATCAAAGATGGAAAGTTAATATGCATATGAAAATCCATTATCTTCACAGCTCAAAGGCTACTCCTCTGTGTATAAGTGAAAGGAGAGAAACAAACACATCTCCCATTGCCCAAATTCTTTTAAAGCAATGTTGAGACTGGACACCACGTATGGCAAATAGGTACAGAAGGTAGGTTAAAAAAAAATCCATTGTGCTATAAGCATCTTTTTCAGGCCTTGACCAAGGCCTGTGCAAGCAAACCGAACCAAAAAAAATGCAGTTAAGCACAATTTAATATGTTATCATAGCACAAACATCTGCCTTTCCCCAGGGCAGAAGTTACAGCTGAGCTGACAGATGTGACTGTGTGCCCACACCTCAGTCACTGCTGCTACAGTCAAGCAGATAAACACAAAATCATCTTCAGTTATAGCTTGTAATCATGTGGACAAGGACACACTGCAACCAAAAAACCAACACATTTGTTTCTGCCAACTCTTCTATGGGAAAACATGACCTTTAGTAAGGGGGGACACCTGAGCTAGTTAAATTGCTGCAGCAAGCACCAGTTTAACTCATGTGTTAGAGCCCCTGGATATGTGGGGAAAAAAATACCACAAAAAATAAAAGGACAATCAAAATAACAGCATAAAATTTTACAAGTTGCTGACTGAAAAGGAGAAACATAGAAACAGATATTTGAAAACGATGCATCTAGTTGTGATATTAAGTTTAAATTCAAATTACCTACAAATTTTCATGTTTGCACTTAACATGTTCAGTAAGTGAAACTGCAAAGACAGTTATAAATATACACTTGTCTGTCATTTTCTGAGTGGGTATTAATTTCTCAAATCACATACACTTAACCCAGGATTCAATTTCCCAAATGTACGGCTCTGTTGCCATTTTAAATGCTGTGCGTTATCTCACCTAGCTTCCAAATTTTTCTAAAAGCATATGGGTCTCTCACATGGTCTCTGACATATCTTCACTACAACCTTCACCAAGAAGTTCACACCCCCTATAGCTTCTCAAAAGCAACACATGTCTCTGTTTAGGCAAATCTGCATCCTGCCTTTCTACCCACCAATGGTGCCTGTCATTTTTCAGAATCACATCAGAACTGAACCTCCTGTTTCCCATTTTCAATTTCATTTGTGTCAATCAAAAAACCTCCCTATAAATCAATTTCTCTCATACAACACTCTTTATTTTTAGACATTTAAATGCTCTTGGTTTTAGATAAAGTTTATTTACTAACTTTTAATTTGTCTACATTTTATTGTTAAGCTCTTTTTCTCAAAGAAAACACTTTTTGATCTTCAGCCAATTCCTGGTATGACAGATGTTTCTGGGGGGGAAAAAAAAATCACTACTTGTATTCTGACTTCATATTATTCTCTGTTTCCAGTATGAGGAAGGTGCAGCAAAAATAACTGTGGGCTTACTTTGCACCTCCTCAAATAGGAGCTGTTCTGTAGGTGGCATGACCCTGGTGTAAAACAGATCGGGTTTTAATTGACAATAGCATGTGTGTTTCAGCTCAGGATTTCTGAACACTATGCTCTGCTGCTCTGGGGAAATTCCTTAGGATTAAAGCTCTTTCATTTTACACCTTGTTTGATGTCTCAGCAGAAAGCCTAAGCACTGTATAGGGGCAAGGTGGCACTGCTAAAGACATTGAAGCCAGAAAGTTGATGAAGAAAACAAAAGGAGGAGATTATAGACTGTAAAAAAATCATAGGAAAGAAAATACTGTGGTAATGAAAATTAACTGACCAGGAACAGTCTGGTTTCCTGAAAAAATTAAATCAAAGCACAGTTCAAACGGAGCATTTTATGAATTTCAACAAGTTGGACATATAACAATATATATTTTCTTAACACAATTCTCATGAAATTTCTTAAAGAAGGACTTTGCTACTTAATGTACACACAGGACCCTTAGCTTCTCTTTATACACAGCTATGTTCATCTCAAGTCTTGTTGCAAATCAAATTTCTGCATGCCACCTCTGCCCCATTTCTTGACATAACATTCACATTAACTCATTTATGAGAGGAAGAAAAAAAGGAGATGAGAAAGGATTGATTCACACTGCAGTGATCAAATTGGGCAGAAAAAAAAACCCCAGTTTTTTTGTCAGTGAATATGACATCTACTAAATTTTTTCTCTTCAACATATCAGAAAAAGGACATAAATAGCTAAAAGCTACAAGAGTTAAGTTACATGCCAGAGATTGGAAAATGTAACTGTGGCACCTGCCTCTGGGATGCTGAGGCTGCAGACTGCCATTGGGTAGTTAGGAATGCTGTGCTTGCTTATCAAAGCAATATGTAAACAAACCCACATTAACTTATGGGGAAAAGAGGGATGGGTAATACATGATGTTGTATTTCTAATATGCCTAGCAATGAGGATAGGACTTACTGCCTGTAACTATGTAACCGTGGCTGGAATATACGAGTTAAACTCATGTGACAGAATTTTAGCTCAAGGTCAGGATGGGTGCCCTAAATTTACACAGTAGACTTTATCATACAGGCTTCATTTTGACAGGTCTGTAAGCATAACATCAACTCCTTTTCATTTCCAGGACAATGACATTAACAGCTGGAAAATAAAAGTGCTAGTGTTATCATTTTCCTAAAAATGGCAATTTGCTCTGCGTAAGTATTTTGTATTCACACTGTATTTTGTATTCACACTGTGACTTTAAATTTGAAATGTCTGGTCATTTATAAATATTCTGGCCTATCAAATAAAACTTTCAAAGTAAGTTTGATGGGAACTACACTGCTGGAGCAGTCTATCCCTGAAGGACTGCACTCTCTGGAAGGGACCCACGGTGGAGCAGTTCTTGAAGAACTGCAGCTTGTGGGAAGGACCCAAGCTGAATAAGTTAATGAAGAACGGTCTCATGTGGGAGGGACCCCATGCAGAAGCAGGGGAGGACTGAAGAGTTTTACCCCTGAGGAGGAAGGAGCAGCAGAGATGATGTGTGATGAAATTACTTCAGTCTCCATGCCCATGAAGTTTAGCCTGGAAAGAAGGAAGAAGTGGGCGAAAGGTCCTTTTATGATTTGGTTTTAAATCTCATTACCTTACTCTGATTTGGCTGATAATAAAATAAAATAATTTCCCCAGCCAAGTTTATTTTGTCCATGACAGTCAACCTAGTAAGAGATCTCTCTCTGTTCTTACCTCAATCCAAGAGCCTCTTATTATATATTCTCTTGCCTGCCAGGATCAGGAGGGGAGTAACAGAGCAGCCTTGGCATCCAGCAAGCCCCAAGGCACAACATGATGGGTGCAAAGGTAGCCTAAAGTTGTACATACGCAAAGAGAAGATTATAACTAAAGATTTTTATGTTGTGGGTTTTTTTTCCCAACTGGATATGTTGGTGAAGCGTCCTTCCTTCTCTCTGACAGCCTTCTCTGACACTCAGGAATTTGTCACCAAAATATAGACGTTCTCAGCAGAAGTCTTTCTTCTAGATGCTCAAAAAGACAAGGCAATGCCAATAAAACCAATAAAGGTAGAAAATAGG
Organism: Onychostruthus taczanowskii; assembly: GCF_017590055.1. Classification (NCBI taxonomy): domain Eukaryota; kingdom Metazoa; phylum Chordata; class Aves; order Passeriformes; family Passeridae; genus Onychostruthus; species Onychostruthus taczanowskii. The sequence goes on from NW_024501126.1 coordinate 5,747,517, forward strand.
CCAAAAATAGATAGGACAGGCAGACTGCTTTGTTTCTTATTTTTTTCCTTAAGAAGCCTAGGAAAAGATCCTTAAAGGAGAAAAAAAAAAAAAAAAAGAAAAAAAAAAAGAAAAGCTATAAAAGGTAATGAAACTGAGCTGTTTGTGTACCCACAAGAAGTTCTTAATGCGACTACATAAAGTTGTTACAGCTAATTATATTCCATTGATAAGAAAATGCAGGTATTTGGTAGGAATTGGGGGATGAAAGTGTGAGGCACTGCAAGCAGTCCCTGGGATCCCAAGGGAGAGGGAAGAAAGAAGATGACAGAATGGAATTTTCAATAATCTACATGCAGATAAAATTCTCACAAATCCTCAAAGGGAAGGCTTGAATGTGGCTTCCTAAATGCTCATTCACTACTTACACTGTTGCAGTTTCAAAAGAGCACAAGAAATGGTGTATCTTTTAACTTTTAGTTCTATAAGTCATAAATGTGTTTATGTGGGACTTAAATTTTGGTCACAGATTCTAGTATATCTCAAAACAGTGGTTTCTTCTCGAGGCGTGGGTGTTTTAGTAAATATCTTTTAGTAAATATTTTAGTATCAGTGATGATGAGGTACAGAACATGCTGTTCAGTGAAGGCCTGGTTTATAAAAGCAATCACTCTGCAGACACTGAATGACACATGAACTCTCTGTCTTAATGGATCCCAGTACTACATGAAACCTAAGCCATTCAGCCCAGGTACTTTTGTACCAGAGAGAGGCATGAGAGAGATGCCTAAAAGGATTTCAGGAGGCAGGAGCAGTACATGTAAGTTTAGTAAGGATTTGTTTAAGGTGTACCCAGCTTTCTTACTTTTAACATCAAATATTGCTTGGAAAAATTGTTTCAACAGATGCTATTTTGGAACAGAGCTTTTTTACTTTGCCTTTTTCTTTCTTTTATATCTCATACAAGCAAAATAATAATTTTTTTAGCTATTCTGCCACCTAAGATTGCCTCTCTGTCTCTCCATGTTTAGACAAGTCTGTGAGAAGTCACAACTTTGAAGTTGTTTATTCCTTGAACTCTAGCTGATATAGCCAAACCACTTCTTAAATTGTGGAAGTGTTTTTTAAAATATCATGACAAAGGGAAAAAAAGTTAATGTGATCACTTTGCAGAATGACAAAGAAAGTATCTGATTTTACAAAATGGACAGTTCTCCATCTCTGTCCTCTGAAAGAACCAATGGCAGATGCAACAGGGTAATTTTTTTTTTTAAACAAAGATTCCAGATAGAATCAGTCCAATGTGTCAGGGTCTTATCCCGCTCAGAGGCAAAAATTTCATTTTGTATGTGTGAATGTTCCAAAGACATTTAGCTAGCACTTGAACGCAGGATCTGTAATCATATGGCTGCTCACATCTCTCAAAGACACAAAACATTACAGAAAATGCAAATTTTTGTAGGATTCAGTGACACTGAACCCTAAGAAAATTTAAATCATCCAGTATTTCAAGTCAAATGAGAATAACATCCTCAAATACTTTACATGCCCATCACTTCTTCTATCAATTTAGCCTCAGAGAACAATTCTAAGCACAGGAGGAAACTGAGTGAGGTACAGGAACAACATCTTCTGCTACAATAGTACTAAATGTGATTATCACACCCTGAAGTTGTGTTTTTTTCTGAAGAGATCCTTTCTTCTAGTAGGAAGGAAGTGGGTGCAGAGATTGCTTGCCTTTCTAACAAACAAAGCAATTCCTTGCTAGAGGGTCACATGGATTCACATTATGCCAGCTTCAGATTTCCCTGAGACTTCTTTAATGAGGTCCCATGAGCCCCTTTCATATACTGAAGATTATTAATTTAAAAAAAATATATAATTTTAGGCACAGCAGTTTAAGAAAAGCAATGAGAATGAGACCTGTGTATTTTATATCTACTTTAATTGAGTAATAAACAGAAGCATCTGGCTCAGAGGAGCTTTTGATCAGAACAGCAACATGTAATGTTAAGATAGTGTAGTTTTGTCAGTACAGTGTATCATCTTCTTTCTGGCAAAGTGAAAACAAAGGTGGGCCTGTCTGGCATCTCAGCCAGTGAGATACGAATATACAACAATTGCATTTGATCATGGGAGTCTCCTACTAATCAGCAGTTAAATGAGAATTTCCAGTGTTCACTAGCAGGATCAAAAAACCCAGATGCATCTTTATTTGCCCACAGGATAAGGCTACTAGCCTAGCACTAAGAATCATAAGCTCATGACATAAGTGATTTATTCCAGTGGATGTGAAGTCTACTGCATAAAATCCAGAGGCAGGTATCCCAATGCTTAGCTGATATGGGATTTCTGAAACATTGATGTCCATATTAAGGAATTTGGGTTTGAAAATCCAATGTTTTGGGGTTTTTTTCATGGGTATGGGAAGTGCCTTTAAATCGTCTGAGGAGCCCCTCTTGCATTCCAGCATGAATGGTCCACCTGAAACCTAAGCATAAGTAAAGGACTAACATGCTTCCTGCTTTGCAGCTCAGTCAATAGGGACTAAGTGCTGTTTGTACCAGGCCACCAGCTTTGCACCAAGCTAACAAGACAGGCTAAAGGGCCTGCTGGGCTGTGCCTGAGCTTGTGCTGGTTTGCCTGAAGATTTGTTTTTGCAAGCAACAGCAACTATCTAATTACCAGATCTCTATTACCTGCTTTGTTTTAACTTTTCATCAGCTCTGTTATAATTGTGTGATGTAATGTCTACACCAATATATATTTTGTACCTAATGGGCATTTGAAACATGCAGTTACTGAGAGCAGAATGACCTCTTAGACCCCCTTAATAAAACACAGCACAGAGGAAGCTTTGAAAGAGCTGGCAGAGAGCAACACCTGAAGTCCAAGGGCTATAAACATCTCTGATGGCCAATTACTGGTCATCAAATGATTGCAACCCCAGGAGCAAGGTAAGTCAGGCCATTCTTCTCAGGCCTTGGGGGAGCAGAGAGAACAAAGAGCAAGCACCCAGCATATGTAAAACACACGTTACAAAGTAAATTCATCTGCAATAAGGAATTGCAAATCAACAAATAATAAGCAAGCCGTGAAGCCTCTTAACAAACATAAAAAAGTTCCCAACCACATCCTAAATTGAGAAAAAAGAAAGCATAAATATCAATGCCATACTTCTGGCCAAGGGCTCAGGATACTGACCAGTTGCTGTAAATCCACCCCCAGACTGAACCCACCAACCCCCACATCGAGGGGCAGTGGGAGGGCCTGCCTAACACCAGACAAAGGCAGAGACTAAAAAGTTTGTGTATTTATGTTACCAGCACATAATTTAAACTATTTGATAAGGCTGTTATAAATGTAAGAAATGTTAAGACTGCAATCAGACTAAGATTAAATTCTTGGCTTCACATAAATGGTGTATTCTTTTTTGCCTGCAACATGATTATAAGTGTTGGTAAATAGGTGGGAATCCAAGCAATCTGTTCTCTAACTTAACAGCAACAAAATTCTCATAAAATACTTCAGAGTTAAGAATATTTTCAAATATTCATGTGCAACTTTAACTCTGTTATTGTTACTAGATCCTGTATTGGAATGATAGAATTTGCAACTTCATAATTTCCTTAAATGAAAACAAATAAATCAATCATGTTTCTTAGATGTAATTGTGATGAAGTCTTTACTAATATCAACCAACATATATGAAACTTATTTACCACTGGTATCTTTGAATTCAGAACTATGAGACAAGAAAATGTGAAGCAAAAATCCCGAAGCTCTATATCTAAGCTGTCTTTGTAATCATGTGATACCAGCAAAGACCTATGAATGTCAGGGCCTGATTGTGATTATACAGTAATTATACTCATCTGATATAGAGGGTGCAAATAGGACTGTAAAATGGAAATCTCTTTAGGATAGAGGCTCAGGAAAATAATGACAGCTAAGGTTTAAAACTTGTTTCTGAGTATATGGATGCTTTTGTAACAATCCAGAAATTGTTTGAGGCAGAGACTGACATTCAAATTTTTTGTTTTATGTGCTGTAAATTTTTTCCACAGAGCTTCAAACTTCCATTTTCATATGCTCTTCAGGAAAGAATCAACTCAGACTTCTCATTCATAGCATGATACTTCAATTTTGGAGTGGGAAATAAGTGACAGAAACGAATCCTCATCAGCATCAAGTCACAGAGAATATTGTAAATCAAAAATTAAGTTCTGAGCATGAAGCTTTAATCAGGTAGAGCTACACTCTCATCTGCAGGGCAGCCATCCCTTAGATTAGCAGAGGTGGGAGGGACAGTTCTCCAGAATTTCAAATCCCTTCAAAGGCTTAGGAAGTAGGGAGTAAAAAATGGTTTCCCCTTTCTTTTTTATTTACTACTTTTCTGAAAGGAGTGAAATTATTTACGTCATGTTGTGAAGATCTAGCATGCAATAATTTTTACCAACCAAAAAAACTGCCCATGGATTTAAGAATTTTAGGCAGTAGGAAGAGGAGAACAGGGATGAAGAGGAGAACAGGGATAAAGGTCCTGGCACAATTCAGCTCTGATTTCCTTAGTTCAGAACTTTACTGTGACATAAGCAAGTGGTGAATTGTGAATTTGTAGGATGTGTTAATATAGGTAAAACTGTAATCATCATACACTATCATTTTTTCACCTATTTCTTCCTCACCAATACATATTTTCAAGATTTATTTGTAATTCTGAAACCATTTAAAAGATGAGCTGAACTTAGAAAAAAAAAGCATTGAGAATTCTGTCCCCAAAATTTGCAATATTTTTTCATTAATTACAGTAATTTAAATCCCTACATGAGTACTATCTGTCCTAGACACAATAAAAGTGTAATAAAATGGAGACATAATAATCCAGAAAGTGAGGAAGATGCTCTTTCATGCAACAGGCATTATAGTTACTGCTGTCTGGTTCCTGATCTGAAAATTACAGCAGTGTTATTAAACAATCACTTTAAGATAAACCTTTATGTTTTCTAATGTGTTGTGGGGGGTTTTTTTGGTGTTTTTTTTTTTTTTTTTTTTTTTTTTTTTTTTTTTTTGTTCAATCTGTCTGTGTAACCTGGAATACTGCCAATATGATTCAGAAGTCCAGTTCTGCCATGTTTTTAATTATAGCTGGAACTGTGCAGGACTTATGATGACTGAGGTACAAATTTTACTTGCAGTAATTCAGAGAAGCCATTTATGCTTTACTCTTTTTGATGAATGGCACAAACCCAGGCTTATGCAATGACAGGTATTATTCAAAGTGTGAGACATGAGAACAACACTTGAATTAAACCACTAGCTGAAACAGGTGAAGTCATTTTTTACCCAAATGAACATTTCACAACAAAATGGCTTTCAGGAAATCTAGATGAGAGTGACTTCTCCAAAGAAGAGCCTGATCCCAGCAGGACCAATAGTGATTCAGTCAAGTCAGAGCTGAAAAATAATTGCAGACAATTTTAATCAGTTCCCTTTACCTTCTATATCCTTCACCTTAGGCAGTCACTCAGACAAACCTGGATGAAGCTGCTCCCCAGCACAACAGGTGTCTGGTGTCTGTTTTGCACTCCCAATACACTGATCCTTACCAAAACTTTATGATATGCTCAACTACCATGTACTTCAGCACCTACACACCCACAAAACTACCTGTTTACAACCCAGAATATGCCTCAGATACATCTATGTGTATATGGATACCTTCTGTAACCTCAACAGTAACTGCAAGTTAGACTCCACTGCAGGATTTAAATTGGCAAGTGTTAGAGGCCTTTAAGGGCTTATCTGTTTTTCTGAAGTTAAAAAAAAGGTCTTCTGAGATGATACAAACTCTCTAGCATTAAACCTTCAAGTTTCCTATCACAGAATAAGTTTATCCTATCCTCATTTACTTTTAAAAACTCACATCCAGAAAAGCACTGAAAAATTGCACTGCTTGTACTGTACACTTAAAAATCTATGGACATATGGTTTGTTAACTTTAATTAATAGAATTGAGCAAGCACACATCCATTTAGGAAAAAACCCCTTTCTTTATGAACTTGTATTATCCCTTCACCACTTAAGAACACCAACAAACAAACCACAGAGCACTTAATGTTTCTCCAAGGAAAATGCAGGGAAGGAATCAATTGGAACAGCTTTGTGCTCAAAATCATCTGTGAAACATCAAAGTTATGTTTGTTGGCATCTGTGCTCCAGCTGCGGGGTTTAGAGCTTTTTGCTTTCTTAATCACGTTCCTTATTCCAAAGAGTAAGTACTTGGTTCTGTGCATTTACAGAGTTGGAAAGTTAATTCACCAGGGATTGCTCATACTCTCACAGCCTTTAAAGTCATTTCCCCAAGAGAACGTGTCAAATTTAAAGCTTCAAAGGACTTGTTTTTTTTTACTGGATTTGATAAGTGACAATTTAACAAAATAAGCTAGATTAAAAATATATATATTTATACTCATTGAACTGTGTAGGAAGAAAGATGCTTAAAATTACAATTATCCGGCCAACAAACAAAAGCCTCTTGCATTCAATTCATAATAAATATCTCTGATGGCAAGATCAAACTACTATATAAGTGTTGGGAATCCACTTATGAGCAAGTACTTGGCTGTTTTAAAAAGCACTCAGAATAACAAAAAGTCTGAGGCTGACTCAGTTATCCCTGAAATCAGAGGAAGACTAAATTGACTTCCCCGCCTTTTGGGTAAGGCCCTGTTTTAGAAGTGACAATCAAACACTAAAATAATTTTGTGTGTCATTTTGTGACTGCATACAAAATAGAATATGATTTTGAACAGCTACACAAACCAAATGCTGTATTTTTTCCATAGATTTTAAATATCACGGATTCTGAGTCCTCCTGTTTGACCACCCCTTAGGGTGGAAGTGTGGTGCTATCAGTGTGTAAGTGGGGAGGAGTATTTTGGGGCGTTTAAATGCAATATAACTGTTCAGTAGCTGCAAAAAGTCCCCTGCAGGAACACAGCTTTTACCCTTGAGTAAGCAAACTAGGCTGCTGGTTTAACTGCCCAAGGTTAAGAAATACGAATAAAATGACAAAAGTACATATATTTTGGCCAACAGTTTTGGTTTTTTCTTTTTCCCCAGAAAAGCTTAAAAAGAATTTTCTTTGCTGAATTCTGCTGCTTTGAGAGGTGATTCTACTCAAGAGAAAAGTATTAGGGGGCCAGTCCCTGACGCCTCCTCTGCAGTACAAATGAACACAGCAGAGAGCTGGGTTCAGTACAGCCATTAATGAGGGACCTGCAGAGGGATGTGATCCAGCAGAGCAGGGAAGGAGGGAAGCTCACCAGGGGCAGTGTTTTAGAGGCAGAGAGCAAATGCTTGCTGCCAATCAAGAAACCTGAGGAAGGGCAAAAAGAAATCATCAGAACTAAACAGCAGGGAGATAACACTAACCTGCAAAAAGCTGAACTTGGGTACAAACCAAGAATGAAGGGAAATAATAATGAATCTAACATAATAAATGTAAAAACATAGTGAGAGAGGCCAGAAAAGAATTCAGGGAGGTACTGTGTGAGGTCTAAAGGCTAAGATGCAGTCCTGCTTCAAGGACTTTAGGGACAGAAAGATTGCTACAAAGTAGCAAATGCCCAGTGCACTGAGAAGGCTCACAAGGGGTATTTAGAAATGGCAAGAGCACAGCAGGCTGCGCTAGATGAAGACATGATGGCACAAATAGATAAAAAGAGAAAAAAGTGTCACCAAAGAATGTAACAACAGAAGCAGAAATAAGAAAACTAATATTAGTGACACACAGCTTCTTGCCCAAATTTATCTTCCTGTCTGAAGCCTGGAAGATGCTAAATGTGACATCACTTTTAAAATATACTTCAGGAAGTTCAGGGGAGCTGAAAAAACAAGCATGACATCTGAATTGGGAAAATCAGAGAAATCATAATAAAGCATGAAATTAGTGGAATATGAAATATGATCTGCTGCAGAACAAAATTATATGCTCTGCTTTTCTTTAAAAGGAAGATACAAACCTATCGGAAGTTCTGAAGGAGTCAACAACTTATGGATACAAGCGGTAAGCTGATACAGTTTACTCTGAATTCAGAAGGACAGTTCACAGCGTATCTCAAAGGAATTATTCCCCTCTTAGGAGACCTGCAGCCACAAGCTAAACAAAAATCTATTATGCTTTCACAGATAATTAACTGCTTAAAAGATGTAAATGGAAGAGAGGAGTAAATGGTCAGTTTTTCACAGTGAATGGTGTTCAACATGGTCTGTGCTCTAAACCTGTGTGGCTAAACTGATTTAACAGCAGGGAAAGTACTGTACCTAAAATAGCGCCTATGTTCAAAAAAAAAAAAAAAACCACAAAACAAAAAACCCAAACACCACTCTGGAGGGCATTCTGCAGAGGGGAAAAAAAGGAAAAGGTGAGTATAAATTAAATTTTATCAGGCTGGGACTGCAGGAAGAATGCAGTTCTAAGAAATAAATTAATCAGTAAATTTCCCTCAAATAATCAAAGGTACCTACCTCAGAAAAGGCAAAAGTTAACAGTTCGTTTTCATCTCTATTTGTCTGACTATATTAAATAAAGTTCTTCTATAGCTTTAGAAAGGACAAATACTTTTCTAAAATCTTGCACTCTTGTTATTTAGGTTTTCATTTCTTCTCCACATTTCATGCTACCTGCCTCTCACAACACAGGAAATTCTGCTCATACATATTTTTTCTTCCTATGAAGTCATTAGTTAGTTTTCTTGGAACCATAAGGGAAAGCCAGATTTTGCTTTACAGATAGGGCATCTCATATTATACTTCTTCAGTTTACTTAGAAAACTAACTCAGCAAATAAAACACCAGTCATTCTGAAAACAAAGCAAAGTGAAAACATTTCCCTAACTAGAGATACCAAACAATACTGCATTTCTTACTTTTTTTTTTCAAAATTACATTCATATGACTCCCAGCAAGATTTTTGATGGATTAATTCCCATAATCTACCAGTTGCTTTTTTTCTTGCATTCTGTGTAATGGATCATTTTTATACTTCATACAAAATTGCTGATGATAGATTTCACTATATGTCTAATATTCCTTTTAGCCCTACATCTCAGAAGAAGACAATACTCAGTGCTATTACTTCTTTTTCTAAGTACTTTAAAACTCTTTAACAAAATATTCATTCTGCCAAGCTATCTCACACAAATGCTTCAATATGTGCACTGGGATTCTGGATCAGCTTTTCAGGAAGGGATAGGATACACATAAATTAACAATTTTTAACAGGCAGCTTAGTGCCTTTGCAAAGAGGTTTATGTGTTCCTACGTGAAAGCATACAGTATATTTCTAGTTTTGTGAACAACTGCCTGAAAATTTCAGAAACTTCTGAATGAATCTCTTCTCATGCTTTAAATACAGTGAGCATATTTCATTTCAGCTTAAAGCCGAATTATAGGTTTTCTACTCTCTGGATTTCTGCTTGCTAATGTCATCCAAGGCTGTGAAAATACTTAGATAAGTTAGTCAATGCCAAGAGATGTCTATTGACTAACTCTCATGTTTTTCATAGAGTTTATACTGAGGGGATGGGGGCAGAATAAATTCAGCTGTGAAAAATAAAATTTTTGCTAATAAGTGGTATATCCACAATAGTAGGACATAACCAGAACAGTAAATTGACAAAGCCACATGTAGCATCCTCACAAGCACCAACATGTAAATAGCTTTTTACAAAGCATCATGGAATCTGCCACTACCTTCAGAAATAATCTTCATGCAATAAAGATGGGGCTGCTTTTGAGCAATAACCCATAAGAGTGTTGTGCTGAGCACCGCACAGGTGTTGGCTGAGTAACAGTCTCATATGTGACCTGGTGCCTGGCAGTCCAGCCTGTGTAACTGGCAAAGTATCTGCAATACCCAAGGTCAGCTCTGCTGTTGTGGGTGGGGGTTTTTCTACTTTTCCTTCTGGAGATCAAATTAAGTTACAAAGAGATCAAAGGGATCTGGTCCTTCCTCTGAATCAGATAGCTGAAAAAATACAGGTACGGTCTGCAGCTGCTTTTCTACATCTGGACCCTCTCTGACAAGGCAAAGCAAAAACTGCATTTTGGGGCTGACTCATTTCTGGACTAGTCCCAGTCTATGTAGGGCCATCAAAAATTTCATAAAATAAATGAACACCTGTATCTTTACAAGTTAGTAACTTGTTTCACTGATCTCTCATGCTGGAAATTCTTATAAGTAACAAGGTTGGAGATTTTTCATAACATAAACTGAAAGGAAAGGCCTGCTTTTATAACTTCAGCTTTCTGATGTGTCGGATGAAATAACAAGTATTGTTGAATTAGAAAAACTCTCTTCTGAAAGGAGTAATACTTTTATTTTCATCTGCATTATGGAGATGAAATATGCAGCATGATTCTGCTTTCAAGTAACAAAAGGGGTTTGATAGGGTGACTGTGACACTTCATCCTATCCTTCAACCTGCAAGGACAAATCACTGTGTATTCTGGTAAATGAGCTCAGTGTTTGCATTAGTTTATATTCTCAGACAAGAAGAACACAATCCCATCTACTGGAGTATTCAGATCTAAATATTATTATTTCAGAATGCTGCAACAGACTGAGTCACATCATTCTGAAGATACAAAATAAGCTATAAATAAACACAATGAAAATGTATGTTTACCTTTTTTAAGGCTTGTAAACATATTTGTTCAAGACGAATGTCAGAGGCTTTGAATAACTAAATGCCTTTTATTTGGTGGCTGCAGTACTAGTGCAGAAGTATTCCAAATCAACAACTTAGTGTGAAAGGGAGAATTGGATGAACCAAGGAGGAAAAATAAAAGGAAGTTTTAATAACTCCATCAATAAACATTCAGAAATTTTAAAAATGGTTTCTTGACCTCCTATAACTTGTGTAAGAACAGGGTTGCCTGACACCATTTTCAATGAAAATTAAAATCCTACCACAGCCAAATAAATTAAAAATTATTATGAGGTCCTGAGACTAAGTAAAAATAAAAGCTGGCACATAAATATAATTAATTTGGATGGAGTTCCATCTAATTGCACTCAGATGGCTAAGGACTGCTGTCAGTCAGCTCAGCTAACAAATCACTCTAGCACTCTTCAAGAGTTGCTGCATTAGTGAAGCTATAAATGGCAACAGTGCATATTACTTATTCAGGCTTCATCCATCCCTCAATTTACTGAGGTCAAATTGAAGAATACTGAAACAAAACTCCCCTTTGTATTAAGGTCTACATGTGAGAAGACTTTTCGGTATAAAATGTGTAAACACAATTACTATGTTTGCACTGTGCCATTTTAAGTACAGGTGACTAAACCTAAAAAGAACAAAATCAATCAGGGGGACAATTTGTAGCAAACTGACTCAACACTCCCTTAAAAATAGGAACATTGGAAATGCCATTCTAGATCAGGCATGCCTTCCCTGGTTATTGTCAAATGGCAGCACCAAAATAAGCAGAATGCAAAAAGCACAGCTCTAAATCTGATTGTTAGTATTCAGGAAAAAGACATAAAACTTTAAAATTTGATTTACTATGCTAACAAAAATCTATTTTTTTGTCTATTATAATTCTACTTCATCCTGATACCCTGCACAATTTTAGTTGTGTGGAGTTTTATTGGTTCTTAAGATTTAAGCCTCAACAATTTCTTGCAACAAGTTACATCATTTAACAATGCCCTGGAGAGAAATGAATTCCCTTCACTAGCTTCTTATTTCCTTAAAACTCAGTATACTACAGTATAGAGTACACAGAAACTCCAATGTTCCCTGTCTAAACCTGTCATTAATTTATGTATTAGTCCTTCATACACTAGAACCCTGCATACTCTGATTTACGAGAATCCCAATCTTTTCCCTTCCTTTGGAACACTTTCCTAAGCTCAGCCCACTTCCACCATGGGCCATATCCTTCAAGATCAGTAAGCATGGGTACAGAAGAATTTTATGTAACTGATCTATCAGGTTTCTGAGGTAATTTTCAATGTTATGCTTCATGCACTCTTTTTTCCAATTTTGATTACAATTGTACAATGAAGGTTGCTACTGAACTGACGACAGTAAAATTAAGGTTTCTCCAAACTTGAAAAAGACATATCTTTGTAATGGAAGAGACTTTGAAATTTGTAGATGAAATCATAATGAGCTTTCATGACTTCAGTCATTGTCACAAAGCTGTCAGATAAATTCAGCTTCAAAATATGCTCAGCTTTGAAGATAACAGCAGTGTTGGAGAAATCACATTATTGCAATACGGGAAACAAAAACTGTGATTTTATCTAGCTTCAGTCCAGACTGCTACAATCATCCCTTCTGAGATTAGTTTATATATGAATCCCAAGAGTACCTTTTTTGTCTTCCTTGGGAATATCTTGCTGAAACTTCCTAACCGCTATAACTGAATCTATTTTTCTTTCACCATTGCACAAACATTCTGGCTTATAGCCAGAATCATAAACAATTCACACACCAGGGTCATTCTCCTGTCTTGTTCCTTGCTGTGCTTCAAGGTGAAAGCAGGAGCTTCTGCTGTGTTCATGATTGCAATTATCATACAAAATTCTTGATTTCTATTACTTCAGCCCTCAGAAACATCTAGTGCCTCCTGTGTGACATGCAAGTCAACTTTTATACCGATGATGCCTCAAAAGTTCAAATCACCAGAAAATATAATCCAAATTTTTCCTCCAAAATTACTAAAAGCACTTATAAGTAAAATATGTCTAAACACATTCCTTTAGGAGATGTAGAATAACCTTCCAATAACCCGGTGCTTCTCCTCCTTGGAAAAACCACTAGTATGTCCAGTGGGTAAAGACAGAGAAAGCTAACATCGATGTAACAGAGATATATAAAGAGGTATAACTTAATAACTCTATTTAACATCTGTATCATGAATTTAATATAATTTACTTTGAAGTTGCTCCATTTTGATTGTCAGAAAGCCCTTTTATCTTCTTGAAGAACAATGTCAGAAAGATATGAAGTGGTCCACATTAGTAATACCCTAAGAGACTGCACTGCATTTTCCATTTACATCAGAATTATGTTTTACCCTGGAGTTGTTCAGCAATTTGAAAATCAGAGATCAGGTGAAGCAGCCTGTCTTTACCTGCATCAATTTTTTGGTTTCCACAAATTTGGATTAGAGGTTTACTGTAATTGTTTTTTCTTTTTAAAAACAAAACACCGTATATTAAATACAATTTTAGTTGTTACAAGAAGTCCAGGATACTCCAGGACAAACTTTTTTTTTTTTTTTTAACAGCTCTCCCTGTTTATGTCAATTCTGATTTCATGAAAATACTACTTATGTACCAAATAAAGCTACACAACCCATTAAAAAAAAAACAAAAAAAAACCCAAACAAAAAAAAAAAAAAAAAAACCAAAAAAACAAAAAACCCCTAGATCCACAAGCACTGGAAATAATGAAACCTGATTTCCTATAAGTTTATATTTCAAGTCTTTGAAGTTGATTCATTTAATCCTCTCACATTTCCCCTTCCATACTCTTGCCTGTAGGATTTAGCAGTCCAACTGCTAAAAATTAAGAGACGCGTGTCTACCCCAAACAACACGTCTGCTGGTATGTACACTCATTGACCAGCATCTGACACCACTTGGACCAAGCAATGGACTCAGCTGCAAGTCTGTCTCTCAATGTAGAAACAAATTTAAGGTTTTTTCCCTCTACTGGGTCCCTGTTTTTCATGCAACTTGTCCCAGTTCCTTGTTGTCAACTAAGGCCACTCTCCCATCAAACGTATTTGTAATGGGGGCGTGGGTGCTTTACTTATGACCAGAAGAGTTAGAATACCTGACAGACCACAACATCATCCTGTAAGCTCTATTACTGGATAAAACTAAGCTAGAACTATGCCATCTACTTTTTTGTTCTGGTTTTTAATCTTCAGTGGCAGTTACAGATTACTTTCCAGAGATAACTGAATGTTCTAGGTCCACAGCAATGAAAAAAACCTCAGGCTCCATGAAACACAAGTCCTTAGGAAATACCCTCAAGTTTCGCTCATTAATTCAATTTAAAATTAGTGTAGCACAAAACTTTGGTACCCAAGCTTCTTTCTTCCTATTTTTCTCCTTTTTCATTCATATCCAAAACCTATCCAATCAAAGAAAAGTAGAAGTTCACATCTCTTAACAGTGATTCCTTGAGCCCAGCACTGCTGGGTGCAGACTGAAGGGGGTTTTAGGTACTTTTTCTGTGGTTATCAAAGGCAGCAATGACCACAATTCAAACACAGGGCCTCACAGAGCTGGGGGGACAGTATCACATCTAAATAACAATGATGAAAACTACATATACAGCAAAAGAACCACTGAAACCTGCAACAAATGGCGAGACCTGAGACAGGACACACTCCAGTGTACCTGGTGTTTTAGAAAACAGTGGGGAAAATTCTGTCTGAAGGAGATTTGGTCTCCTGTCTCTGATCACTACAGCTCCCTAACTGGATGGAGGCACATGGCTGTCACTTGACCTCAAGGCACACACTGGCTGTTGCCTTCACCCAAAGCCCTGAGAAAGCTTACGCACCGTTACACTAACATTTATTTACTATGTTTTTTTAAAATAAGATTTGGAGTTCTGGATCAAACATTCATCATCTGTATGACAGATATACATATGCCCAATACAAAGTTCTTGAAATGTGTTCGCATTGGCAAACCGTTATAATTGGATTTGGAAGAGATTACAAATCAGATGGCATTGGTCCATGAAAGAAGTTACTTTACATGACCTGGAAGTCCTGGAAAGAGCTTGCTACAAGAATCTCAGAACGGGACTGCAGTCAGTGTCAGTTGTCACAGGTTGAACTGAATAGTTTCATAGTAGCTAAAAATGTATCTCACATCTTAAAGTTACTTTAAAAATTACATTTCTCAAAAAAGGGATGCTTCACCTATTCTAAGCAAGAAAGCAAACAAGTTACAATTTAGCCTCTTTTCCAAAATTAAATAAATGAAACAGCAAAATTATTCTGGATGTGTGCCCAAATATGACCATAAACAGCTCACATTTGGATATATATGCACATCAGTTCAACCAGTTTAGATTTCACATTTACCTTGACTATGAATGCCAGCTGGTAATTCACTTTACTGACCAAGGTAAGCAGATATGTACCATTGATCAAGATGTTTAAGCATTCTCTGAAACGATTTCTTATGATTTTGTTGTGGGTTTTTTTGTTTTGGTTTTTTTTTTTTTCTGTTGTTGTTGTTTGTTTGTTTTTGTTTTACCCTCTTTAAGTAACTTGATATTGCTTTAAATTGCAGTAGAATGTGCAGCCACAAAAGAAGACAGGTTCTACTTTGTTAAACCTTTAATACATAACAAGAGTTAATACCAATAGAGTTTGCATTACAGAAGAAAAAAGGATTGAAAAAGGAAATAAAGTAGGCAAACATATAAATAGTACAATTTCTTATACATCATGCTTGTGAGATTGTTTTCTGGTTATGTAATAGATTATTTTTCTTAAGTAAAATGAAAACTTAAAAAAGAACTAAAAAAACCATAATCATTTTATTTTCTGGTCACTTTTCTGGACTATAAATTTCAAACTTATTTTGTGAGATGGCAAGTAAAAAAAGGCAGACTGCTCTCTCTGATGGACAAAGTACTTCTGAAAACATGCCATCCTCAAATTCTCTTTAAGAAATTGATGAAAGAAAAAAATGCTGACTTTTTTTTCTTTTCATCCTCTTTCATTACAAAAACTCTAGAATACAAATACACTTTATGAAAAAAAGTTTTGTTCAGAACAATTCCAGAACGTTGAGAAAATAATACTAATAATTAAAAAACAAACAAACAAACAAACAAAAAAAAAAAAACAAAAACCAACAAAAACACAAGACAAAAAAACCCTTTAAAAATAGCTATTATTTTCTAGGAAACAGATAAAATTCCTCCCTTTTTTGTGTGTGTTTGGGGTTTTTTTTGGCTTGGGGTTTTTTGTTTGTCTGTTTTTATTCCACAGCAAAACACAGCATGCTTTGTTCTGGTATGTGGAAAATATATACCATTTACCAGTCTCCCAGTACAAAAACTAAGATTAATGTATATGTTAGTATGACTGAAATGAGAACACAGACAAATATACACATAAAGCATGTCACCCAACTTGAGCCTCAAACTAAATTCCTCATTCTATTAATAATTCTTTTAAAAAGTTATTCTTTTATTACTGGCCTGAGACAAATTCAAGTAAGATTATGCTTCTCAAGGGAAAAGAAGCATATTCTGAAGGAAACATACAGCTTATCTGAGTACGCTGTAAATTCTGAAGATGTTTGTCCTCTGAGTCACATTAGCACAGTCCAGAGAATTCCACAGTTCCTTCTCTAGTGCCTGTATCACCTGCATACATGAGATCAATACCTGTTTTGTGATCTGCTTAAGCTATTACCAGATTTTAGCTGCTCTTAAATTTGGTTGCGATGGTTCTATCTCTTATTAGACAATTTTAAGCACTCTTTAGTAGCTTTGATTAACTTAAAGACTTGACAGGTCCTTATGACTCCAGATTTTGATTTCGAACTTCATCTTTTTGACCTTTATGAGTCTCTGTGGTCTAATTCTCCTGTATCATATTGATTTATGGTTTTCTATATTCAGTGAAAACACCTTCAATCCTAAGGCTCTGGCCATCCATTTTCATGTATTGAGTGCACTTAAGTAACAGATGCATCTTTAAGGTAACATCACGGTTTTCTCTCTGTGGAATATTTATATGCATCAAAAGATTTATCATTATTATTTTACAAAATGAGTTGGAAATAACAGTAGGGAATTCTACTGAGTTCTGATAAAAATATTCAAATGACTTGGCTGTTATCTGCTATAAGGCAGATAAAGGCAAGGAACCAAATGATGAGAAACATGCAAGAAGACAAGCACAGGCAGTAGCTTCTTGCTGTGATATTACAGCTTAGGAGAAATACAATCAAACTAAAAGGAAGAAACACTGTTCATTAAAAATTGTGTGGTATCAATCATTAGGTAGACAAAAAACTATAGCCATTAATATGGTAAAAACTGCAAAATAAGGACAGAAAAATAGATTAGGATTGGCTATACTGCAGTCTCACAGCCAGGTTGCAGATTGGTAAACAGAAGAGGCAGGTTCTCCTAGGAAATTAAATCTGGTCCCCTGATACTGCCAGCAAGCATACTGTAAGACTCTTAAGTCTTATAAAAACAGTTGCTGTTGTTGGTTTTTTCCCATGATTCCCTAAAAACTAAGTTCTAAAAACAAAGAACTAGTACATTTGAAAGGGGTCCCAAGACAGCATTTCATCCATCCTACACCTCTGATGCATCAAAAATTTAATTTCAAGAAGAAATGAAGCCTTACATAGTTACTATCTTCTTGAATAATAAGTTTTCCAGTCCTCTACCCTTTTTTCTTCTCCTCTCCACAGGCCACAGACACTGAACTATTCAGCTGCAACTCATGCTGCTGAAATGTTGTGAAGGTTTCACAGAGCTCATCCTCAGTGAAGAAGGTAAACCAGAAACCTGGAGAGTCTCTGTATAGTTTAAAGCTATCATATAATGGTGGGGAAAACCAGGCACTTTAAGTCCCTGAGTCTACTCCGAACTATGCCTTTAAATCACGTGATAAGTGTTTGGCTCATAACATCTTTTACTCCAGACAAAACAAACAGTAGATAGTATAGATTACTACCACTTTCACTGCAACACTTCCAGAGATTTTTTAGATTCTCAAGTACTCAAAGCTATTCAGGATAAAAGTTTTTTGAAATAAACTAAATTCACTAAATATTTTGCACAACTTAAGCTAAGTATCACTGTAATCATTAAAGAATGGGAAACAGCAGTAAGAAGACACATCAACTTGTCCTTTATTCACAATGGTAAAATGTGTAATTGTAACTGTTTGGAAAAATACATAACTGCTACAATAAAACCAAAAATTTGGTTAAAGCAGAAGAACACCCAATAAGTTTCATATTTTTGCTCCTCATTCATAAGACATTATTAATATAAATATTTAAACTCTTCAACAATTAAAAGAATTATTTCTGATTTCTGATTTCACTTTCTTAGATTAATGAAAAAAACTCTGAGAAGAAATAAAGTACTTTTTCTCCAGCTTCACTTAGTGACTATGCCCTGCTATGGCTGCAAATCCTCTCAAAGGTTCAAATTCAGTGACAAGCAACTCAAAGGTTCCAATTCAGTGAAACTTAACCAAAACACAGACTTTATACCACAGTCCTTTGTCTTGCAAGAACACCAGGGTTTATAGAGGAGTTCTACACTGGATGGGTTTCCATTGGTGGCAAGTTTTAGCAAGACAACTATGTACTCCAAAGCTTGAAACTATAAACACAATACTTTTCTAGTTAATGAAAAATCTCCAGAACAGTTCCACAGCTGAACTGGAATTCTGTGGTGCAGCAGAGTATGTGCTAAGACTGTTAATAAATTACAAACCCCAGTACTATTAATCTGAAATTAGTTATAATACGAAATTTTTACATAAAAGGTTTTCCTACTTTCTTCATAGAGCTTTCCAAGCAAATTAGAGCCACATATTTTTGAATTAAGACCATGGGAAGATTCTCTGCAGAATAAAATGCCACTATATTTCACAAACATTACTATAGGATAAATAGGAACAAGTGAAGGAAAAAACCTTCATATTGTGCTCTTTTCAGTGCGAGTCAGAAAGGTTTAACACTAGATCTAGACCATATGTTTGCTTTTTTGGTGTACCATCAGAAGAGACAAATGTTTTGGAAAACTTGATAGAATTCTAAGTTATTGGGTTAATTCTTAAAGTTTGACAGAAATAAAAGAACAAGCTTCTTGGTTGTTTTTAATCTACTCAAAATGCAATTCTATCATCAGAATGAATTTTAAAAAGAGAACAGATCCTGGGAAAATGCACAAAACCTTCAAATTGGAAAAAGGTAATAAATTATCCTTTCTTTAGTACTGAATTACTGTCAGTCTAACAAACAGACCACTGATTATGACAAACCTCAGAATTAGGCCTCTCTGAAATTCAGACATGTAAAAATTGGCTTAATAGTAAAAAGAAAAGAAAAATTTCTTCTACCTCTTTACCTACACATCTCTATTTGTTCAGATATATGAAAAATCGCCGACATGTTTTCCCATATGTTTCTCTTGTTAAACTGGATATCAATAAAACACTTCTACTCATTCAATCATCCCACTGTAAATTCAAAGCCTGCCAGCTGCTAGACTGCTGCTGTGTCAAGATCACTGCTATCCAATCTCACCTCAGCACTTTCCTGGTGCTTCCATGCATTCACTGATTGGCTCCTTATGTATTTAGATGTGGAAATTAGCTTTTTCTCTGCTGTACAGAACATGGTACACTGGAGTCCTGGGCTCATAGCTAGGGTTCCTATGCACTCTGATGATAAAAACAAAAAACCCACTATAAATCTGAACATCTACATCTGCACCAGCCTCGCCTCAAGAAGCTCAAATTCTACATGATACTGTGAAAAAGCAAAACTATATGTATTTCTGATTGATAAATTGTGAGGATTTCAAGCAACACAGAGACAAAAACAGCCTGGTGACTACTCATGTTAGGGGTAGAGCTTATAGACATACATAGATGCTTTATGGGCATAGAGTGTTAGGACAGGTGGAAATAGCTTCAAGTTTTGCCAGAGGAGGTTTAGATTGGATATCAGGAAAAATTTCTGCACTGAAAGGGTTATTAGGCACTGGAACAGACTGCCCAGAGAAGTGTCAGAGGCACCATCCTTGCAGACATTCAAACACACATAGACGAGGCACCAAGGAATACGGTTCAATGGGGGAGTTGTCGCAGCTGTGTTAATGGTTGGCCCTGGTAACCTTAGAGGTCTTAAATGATTTTATGATTCCATGACATCTGTGGCACGTGGCACATGGCCATAGATATTTGATGAAGAGAATGCTGAAAATTGCTTACCACGCTGCAGCCAGGACAGTCAGGACCATTTTCACACGTCCTGCGCCGTGCCTGGATCCCTCCTCCACACTGAGCCGTGCAGCGCTCCCATGGCCCCCAGCCTGTCCAAAACACATGAGGGGGGCACAACAAGTGCTCATTGCAGTACCTGTGAGAAGAGAAATAAGGAGGTAAAGAATCTATTTATTATCAAGGCATGACCTCCCCCAAAACCTCCCTCATTTGCATAATTTAGATAGATATTTGTACAGGGAAATATGTTATACAAAGGGCCTTCCCCTACCCATTAAGCACCTCACTAACAGTTGTAACACTGCACAGAGTGTCTAAACATTTGAGCGGGGTGTTTTCAGGTTGCAGTTGTGTGGGTGGAGCATTTGTTTGCTTTATGCAGTGACTTTAAACATTCCATGCGATGCAGCCACGCAATTGTACTGTGGTCACGTAAGCAAACTACTTTATTAAAACCAGATGTGGCTATGCCTCTGTGGCAGTCAACCAAACAGAAGGCAAACATTCATGCAGGCAGTCTCTTATCAGTCGATTGTACTGTGGTCACGTAAGCAAGATTGCAAACTACTTTATTAAAACCAGATGTGGCTATGCCTCTGTGGCAGTCAACCAAACAGAAGGCAAACATTCATGCAGGCAGTCTCTTATCAGTCTCCAGCTAAGAACTGATTAGGATCTATCTCTCTCATCTTCAGATAGCTACACTTGCTTTTTGCTCTTCATAGCATTTCTGCTTCTGTGGACAACATAAAAGATAAAACATTGATTCTAGGCATAAAGAACTGCACTTGCTTATAATGTTGTTGCTTTAACTTTTAAAGGGTGTTTTTAGCTATTAAAATCTTTCAAAGATTCTCCTGTAGGCTGCAAACTGATTCAGAGGCCTAGTAGTTTCCTGAGGGAAGCACTATTGAGCTGTCATTTTTTGTTACAATACATTCAGAAAGAATGTGGGAAGGTCCCAGCTTCAGCTGAGTTTTTCCAATTTTTGTTCCTGAGGGAAGAACTATTGAGTTGTCACTTTTGTTACAATACATTCAGAAGGAATGTGGGAAGGTCCCAGCTTCAGCTGAGTTTTTCCAATTTTTGTAGAAGCCTTAGATTCCTGATTTTTTGAGTGTGCCATCCAATAACTCTAGCCATAGCATATGCTGCTTTTTAAGGAAGCTCTACACAGGTCCAAAGGATTTGGGCCATCAGCTAGTGTGACTAGAGTTCTCTAAGAGACCAAGCTCTTACTTAGATAAAGCAAACACACAACACAGTCAGGAAACAGACAACACTAAAGAAATTCTCTGATATTTTATGGATGCATCTGGGTGGCTCTTGTTACAATACTGACTGTCCTAAATGAACAAATCAATCTGACACAGTACTCCTCAGTTTTTACACAATTCATCCAAAATCCAATGTCTTCTTGCCCTTCTAACAAGTTTTCATCTCTTGGCACTGTTCTACAGTGAAAACTGACTCTAATACTCCAGTTATTAATTTTCTACAAAAAGAGAAATGACAGTATGAACAGTTGTTATTTTCAACAAGAACAACCACAACAGGTTTTTTGCTTGTATTCAGAAAGCCCCAATATCAGCAAGCTCTAATTCTTCATTATCCTTCATTCTAAGGAATTTGAACATTTGGAACTCTGTGGAGGGCAAAAAAATAATGTTGGTGGTGTAAGTAACATACTAAAGTAGATTTATTGCATATGCTGGAGCCTAAGATGCAAACTTTGTCCCTAGGTCTGGGCAACTCCATCAAAATCTAAAGACTGGGAGGGAGGTTAATAGGGGAGTGACATTTAGTTTTCTGCTTCTGTAGAGTTAAGAAAATTATTCGCATCTTGTATTGACCTTTCCTCTGGAAAGTGAGGAAAAAATGCCCAAACCCTCAATATTTATGCATCTGGTATCAGAATTCTTCAGTGCGTGATTTGAGTAAACACATTACAGTTCACATTATATTAAAGATACAGAGGAATGTTCTATGCCTGAATATTCTTCCCCTAGAACTCCAACTGCATGCATTCCTTGTCACATGCAGTCATTTATGTGAATGTGTTTGCTAGTTTCATCCAGATAATTTGTTGAGAATGTATGGTCAATAAAATATAGATGCAACATCAGCATTTATTCAGTCAAATTAGTACAAACTTTGTGTAATTTCAGTTCTTAATGAAGATGTATTAAGTTAATTTGGGAGACACACTGAAGCTAAAGCAAATCTGCCATGAAGTTGAGAATTACCTATATTCAGCCATGCAGAAGTAAAATTAAGGAACTTGTCTTGCCTTAAAATAAAGGCATGTACAGTTTAGCTATCTAAAAATGAAGTGGTCAACTAACTTGAGCAACAGCTCATTGAAAGAAACAGCCCAGTTAAAAATATGATTTATGTCACCCTAAAGCAAAGGTCATTTAAATACACCCCTCAATGTACAGATTGCTTTTCTTGGACTATAACTGCTGCAGAGGAGACAGGCATCTAAACGGGTGTTAAAGGCAATGGAAATCTTGTCAAAACAAACTAGGGAGACTAGAATGGTTGATTCGAAGAAGTTAAGGAATATAGAGCAGAAGAACACAAATTACTGTTCTCCACATCCTGTATTGACTAAATTTCTACAAACCACAGTGGAAGTTCAGACACCTGACTCACAAATAAACATTCACACTCGTGAACCCCTGAAGTTAGGTATGACAGATCTCACTTCGAGGACAGTCATGCCACTATAGAGTGGCTCTTTTAGTGTCTACGTGCCTGACCTCCCGCTCTCTCACTTCAGCAGGAGACAGAAAAGAAACCTAATAACAGTGACCCTTCACAGTAAGCACTTCAAAGGGCTGGCAATTCTGTTATCCAACACTAATTAAAGATGCGGCTGAAATAAAGCCCTAAAATCTCTATGCAAACTACTTCAATTTAGGAAACAGTTTTGTCGGTTTTTTTAATAGTCAACACAATTTTTCCTTTTTTTTTTTCAGGAAAACAAAAAAAAACCAAAAACCCAAAAACAAAAACAAACAAACAAACAAAAAAAACCCAAAAAACAAAAAACAAACAAAACAAAAAAAAGAGAACAAACCAAAAATCGACACAGCATACAAGTAGAATCTTATTTTCATTTCAGCCAGCCAGGCTCTGAAAACATCAGGTATGTTTTCACAGCTAGAGACATCCCTGCAATTGATCTTTGAGAACTGTGCTACAGCATGGGGCTTTGAGCCAAGTTTCATTATATCTGTTCTTGGCTGCATTTCAAGTCACTCAGCAACCCTTTTTCCCTTTTGCTCTTTCTTCCCCTCCTAATTTTGTTCTCAGGACCCACAGGGTGAACGTTTTACAGTAATTCAACAAAACATGCAATGCAAGAAACTTGAATCTGTGAAACCACTGCCCTCTCCCCTAACCTAACTGCAGGGAGGTCAGAATGGAGAACAGCCTAGAGAAATGTGGGTTTTGTACAGTGACCCTTCACATTTCCCTTGAAATGAGCCCAAGTTCAAATACCCTAATAAAGGAATTTTCATACTGGGGGAAGGGTGAACATCCTTTGTCCAGCTGTGTCCACAGCTATTAGTGCCTACAGCAAATTTTACAACTACAATTTAATTGCAACTAGCTTTACTATTTTAGTTTCTATAAAGATCTCAACCTTTAGTAAGACATCAGTTTATTCAATTTATTTCAGTGCTGCTATCCAGCACTGAGTATTATGGGCTAACTGCATGACAGTTACAAGTATGCCCTTTTTATTCCACAGAGAGATGTTATTTAAACAAATATTTTGTAATTTTGACCTATGTTATACTACCATGTGTTTAACAAAAACAAACTAAGCTTTATCCCTGTGCAATGTGCTTTTCTGTGGTGGATAGTTGTGATTACCAGCTGGTGATTTACTGGGATGCACAGACTATACCGAGGCTGATGGGAATGCCAGATTCCTTTAACTGAAGGCAGGCACATGACATGCACATGCCCTATTGGCCTGAGATTGTTACACTGGTAGAAATACCCATCCAAGAGACAGTGGAATGTGGCATATTGTCCCAGGGCCTTCTGTGGAAGAGAGGGAGCAGAGAAAGCAAGGAGGGTGGGAACAGACACTTCCCAGAAGACAAGACAACCATGGGAGTCAACAAGCCTAAAGCCTTGTGGTGTTTAGGCTGCTCTGCTGAAGTGGACTGGGCTTGTTCACCCTGCTCAGAAACAAGCAGTGCTACACAGAACAGGCACTTGACTCTCAGCAGCTCCTCTTTCTCATGGAAACAAGCCCAAAAGCTGAATGTTTGCTGAGAACCATGTACAAAATAATGCAACAATATGTCCTGCTTCTAATGGTTTTATACACGCCAAAATATCCAGGGCTTCAAACATTCACTCCTTGGTCTAAATTGGTCTGCAGCCAATTTACTTTTCTAATTGCCATGTTGTTTTTCTATTCTTTATCTAATAAAAGATAACTGCATCCACTGAAAGCAAGGGATTCGCATTTTAATGTCCCTCATTTCTGGACAGATAGGAGGGGACCAGTGGACTTAATGAGGCCATATCTCCAGCATCTTCCACAGAAAGGACAAACATTCTCACCCCATGATAATGTCAAGACAGGATACTACAGACTGTAAACTAAGATCTAGAGAATTTCCAGCAGCTTCAGTGAATATTTCTTATAGAGGAAAAATGAGAAAAATTAAGCCCCTAAGGAATTGATCAAGATGTCTTCCATCTGGAGCCTTAACTACAAAATTATTCTTTTATAAGCAAATTTTGTTACAATGCTATTTTTACTCCCTCTCCATATTCTGTCTACATGCACATCAGCTGCACTTTTGACCTACTTTTACAAGGCGAATTTGCTTTGTCATAGAAGTATTTGCTGCTATCTCTCAACTGCTTTTTCCCCCACCTTCCCATGCACCCCTTCAGCAGCAGAGCATGAAACAGTTTAACATATCTTCGATGTTTTAAATTGGCAAATATTGCCATTGATTTCAAGGGAATGGCCTGCCTGATGCATTAGCCATGATAGGATCATGGCTTTCATAAGGTAAAACAAATACATCCTAGACAAACATTTAGCTCTTAACACATGAACAAATACTCTCAAGCTGAATATGGATCCACATCTGAAAGTAAATTTACCTCAGATATATGCTGCCTTTTTTGTGTTTGCTTTCTACAGAGTTATGTACTGGATTTCTACTGAAATCACTGTTTGTTGAAAAGCTGTTTCAAAGTTTGGCACATAGATGGCTGTGGAAACTGAATGCTATATTTATACCCCTGAACATGTGAAGGTGATTAGAGTACACACATTTACAAAGACAAATGCACTCAATATGTAAACAAACTAATTCAAATTTTTACTGATACAAAATATATTTTCATTTTACATATGAGCTGGGTCATCAAAAAAGTAGACTGTTAGACTCTTTATAAACATCGGTTGATTTAAATAAGAAAATCTGGGAAGTTGCTTCTTGGCACTTTGGAATCAAAAATAGTAAATATTTCTCAGGAGTTACTGCACATGTAATGTTTGTTCAGCCTGCCTAAATGTTATGGGCTCAAAGGAATTGCTTCCATTTGGTGCTGATGTAACTCAATGAGAGTGAAACAGTGAAATATTACTACTGTAAATGCTGGTACTCCATTGCCCTCACAGCTCAAAACTCTCCACAAGCTGGCAGAGCCATGAGGACACTCATAAAACCCTAATGGCCCCAGCCAGCTTCCCCCGGCTCCTCCACCCACACCAATGGGGCAAGGAGCTCTATTTAACTTGAGCCTAACCCTGACCTGTGGTTTAGCTTCCTACCTGGACTTCAGACTTCTCTCATTGTCATGATGCCACTAGGATCTAGACTTTTGGTTGGATCTGGTCACAATCTCCAGGCTTGCCCTGCTCCCCTCCTGTGGGTGATGGGATGGGCCCTGGCTGGCAAATTCCCAGGACCTTCTGCTTTTTACAGCTCTGAAAAGATTTATCCAAATACTTGGCTTAGCACTGACAAAAATCCTGGCAAATAACTGATTCCTCATTCCTCTAGCTGCTTTACAAAGTATTTGACAAAATTTCCTAACTTACCACACCCTCTAGAAAAAAATCAAAGGCACTTAATAATTAAAATTATCAGGACATAACAGGGATAACATACAAAGTCAAGGAGGAGGCAGGAAGGTCAAATGTGAGCAAGCTATGAGTGAGAAAGGTGCAGGGCTATCGGAAGTGAAGGGTCTTTCAAAGAGACAGGAAACAGTGACAGAAGAACTCTGAGAGAAAAAGGCATCCTGCAGTAAACTCACAGGCACATTCATCCCAGGTTGCTGCTGAACTGGATGGAGATAGAAAGGACAAATAAGCTGCAGGCTACAAAAGCAAAGCAACATACACTTATTGTTCCTTCAGAACTGTTGCATACCAAAATTCAATCCTTCTGGACTGCTCTTATGTCAACTCATCATAAGTCACTTTCCAGTTTGTAACTGCTTTTACAGTGCACCCATTGTCTTTATGCTCATATAATTAAGAAAGTATTTCTCATGGTTTTCTTTATTTCTGTGAAACATGTTATCAAACTTTTATTCCACGTTAAAATAAAAAGAACAATTTCTATTACCATCTATAGTCCATCACCCCAAAGTCTCTCCAAACTGAACTATTTTTTTTCTGTTTTGTCTCATTGTGTCCTGCCCTGGACTGACCTCTCAGTTCAGGAAAATCAATAAATGTTATTCATGCTGGAACAGAGCTAAATAACAGCAGATACAATCTATGTTTGATGGTGATGGCTTTCTGGTTGGGAAACCCATTTTCAGAAAGCAATTTACAAAAGAACAAAATCCACTCCTCTAGAATGAAATGGTAAATATTCATGGCCTTGAAACAGCAAGAAATGTTCACACATTATGTGATACTGATCCTTTACATTTAAGAGTTAGAAAGACCAGGTCCCTGGTGATCCATTAATACATAAATGTGTGATGCAACCTTGCTTCAATGAATCCCCTAATCTGAAGAAATGCTAGAGTTGGTGTTTAATTAAATGCCTCACTGAAACTCTTCATAAAGGTTACTGAACTTTAGTTTACATCCAACAGCCATACAGGATACTACATCATCCATAAAGAAACACTGAAGTAAGCTGTAAGTGCATATTGGAAGGAAACATATCCGCATACATCTCTTGGAATGGATGGCTACAGGATTCCAAATTTTCACACCAATGCTAGTCTTCTGCTATCTAGCTTTCTGGTATGCCTCTGGAAACAACACAATGCATGGAAGAGTTGCAGTTTATCTGAATATATTCTAGCTTGATTTAAAGAAATATTTAAGTCCTGATAAAATTGCAAACACAAAAATTAGAGATGCATGTAGGATCCACATAAATTAGAGATGTAATGAGAGTGCACGTAAAATAGAATGAAGGGCCTGAACTTGACATTCTGAGCTAGTGACAAAATACTTAGTCTGGTGCCAAAACAGTACATGGTGAAATCAAAATGTGAGCTAACTTGATCTGCTCAGGGGTTAAAAAATATATACAAACAATTTAAAAAAATCCACCAAGCCTGAAACCTTACTAAAGACATTTGAGTTTAAGGCGTATAATATTTATTGAATAGAAAACAAAGACCTTGAAACCTCCCCTATGTTATAGGAATGCTTAATTTATTTACAACAGAAAAAATAAACTCACAGCATCAGTAACATAGTGCTGTGACCTTATTATGTTTTGTTCTGAATTCCAGGTCTTGAGGAATAAGTTACAATTCAAACACAGTGCAATCAATTTTCAAGGAGAATCAATTTTCAGGGTCTCAAGGGACAGCAGCATGTTGCCTCAGCCCAATTGTCTGGCACTACCAGGAGCTCTCAGGTGGCTCAGGAGGGATGAAGCTAAGCAAAAGATGAAAGATCTGCTGCAGACCCACAGCCTTGTTAATGGGAATACTGTACTGTACAGCAGTGAAGTTAAAGAGAGTGAAAGGAAAGGGAAGAGAAAACCGAGGCAAATAAAGAAGAAAATGTCCTGTGGAATACAACAGCACAGAAGAAATTAAAACAGACCATGGAAAAAAGATAACTCACCTCTCCTCACGATTCTGTCCCACACAGACACGTCCTCCATGTCGAGGGGTTGGATTGCTGCAGGAACGCTGACGAACTTGAAAGCCTATTCCACAAGTGGTGCTACAGGGTGACCAAGAAGTCCATGGTGTCCAGCCTCCATTTCTGGTAGAATAAAAAGCTCAGGCTCTGTCATCTGTTATACATAGCGAATGGCTGATTAGGTGTGACTGACAGCAGAATCTGGCCTACTAATATTCCTGCAGAAGTCATTAATACTGCATCGTGCTCCATTTCTTCAAGAATACTGAACCAAAATAAAGGTGCTACGATATTCCATATTCCATGTTTTGCAATGAATTTGCTTTTCTTTTAGAAACTGCTAAAATGACCTCCTTACACAAGAATTACAAAGACATTAAGATATTTAGTTGCTTTTGGTCACTTTGTTCTGGGTAAACTACATATGCAAACTCCTGGATCAATGTTCTGAAGCTAACTTTAAATTACATATCACTTTCAGGGAGATTAAAATGTCAAATTTTGCTACCTTTCTGAAAAGAAAGTGATTAAAGCCTGGAGGAAAAGGAGGCTCAGAGGACACCATATTGCTCTCTACAGCTACCTGAAAGGAGACTGTAATGAGGTGGGGGTTGGTTTCTTCTCCCATGCATTGATCTCTTGATTTTAACATGGGACAGAATGAGAGAAAATGTCACCATGTTTTGTCAGGAGAGATTTAGATTGGATATTAGGAAAAATTCCTTCACCAAAAGGGTTGTCAAGCATTGGAGCATGCTATCAAGGGAAGTGGTGGAGTCACCATCCCTGGAGGCATTAAAAGACTTGCAAATGTTGTACTAGGGGATATGGTTTAGTGGTGGACTAGGCAGTGCTTATTAATGGTTAGACTCGATCTGAAGTGTCTTTTCCAGCCTAAATAACTCTATGACACTAAAGTAAGCATTAAAATGCATTAGTTCTCAATTTCAATTAGTTCTAATTTTCAATTAGTTCTCAATTTCAATTTCAGGTCATTCTGATAAAATGCCAATACCTGGCATGCAAATTAACAAAAAAGCTAAAAGAGTTCACACACTTGTATGTACCTTGCATGTGTGAAATTTTGGAAAGGACTCCCACATGCCTCGCCCTTCTCCCAAAAAAAAACAAAAAAAAAAAATCCTAGAAAAAATATTACTGACCAAAAAATTATCCAAAGCTTTAAATGGCTATGGCTAGCTTGCAGTTTTTGTGCTGTTGGAACACAAACAGAAATAAAGAAAAATAAAACTAAACTAAGTTGATCTTTTGATGTTTCATCATAAAAGCAAAATTTAAACCATTGCCTTACTAATATAGCAGTGTTAACAGAAGCAAGATGTTAAAACAGTAGTGTAATAATGCCAAAGGTAGAATGCAAATCCAGTCCCAAACCCCATTCCAAATTCCCTTCTAAACCTGACAGCTGTTGTTTGATTGTTCAGTATCTCACAGTATGTTTATCTTTTCTATCATTCTCCTGATGCTATATAATATATTGTTAGATTTTTAGTAATTCTCCTAAAATAGACTATTTTCACTTACACAGCTTGCAGTTGCCTTGTGCAGAAATGTAATCAGTTTTATTCACTATCATGAAGTGATTGTGATGTTGAAAAAAAAGAAAAAAAAACCAGAAAGAATCACTGAAAATAAGCAGAATGCACCAGTATATGTTTCATCTTGCAATTAAAGTATGTACAATATATGTGTAAAATGTTTTAAACGTGAACTTCTGATGCAGTTCCAAATACATAATGTTCTGAGTCTCTTTGAAATGATCTCCTCTCACTGATTGGCTCTGGGAGTGGTCAAGTTCCTGAAGAAGACAAAAGAGTGGCCAAAGAGTTCTACACAGACTGATAATAGAACTTGCTATCGTGATACAACTAAAAGATACAATGAAAACATTTTTAATTTCTCAGGGCAGAATGGGGTAATACAATGGTAATACGAGACCTCCAAAAAAGTAAGGCATTCTAACTTCCAGAAAAGACAGTTGTATGAATTACAGAACTGAGAATATCCATACTTTGGGTATTATGTAACACTGATTTCTTTTTTCTTTTAGAGCTTTTGTTAAAATTAACTGAGGAAAACATTATTTGGTGTATGGCATTTGAAATGATTCTGTGCTCTCTGACTCATTCTCTCTCCTACAAAGTCTGAGAGAAATTTTCTAATGTCCCATTTGCCCTTTCATGCACAGGATCAGTAGATTTCAGTGGAGATTTCAAAGGGTAGGCTTTATTCTGATTAAGTTAAAAAATTTTAAACCACAAATGATAGAACCTGAAATTGTCTTGCATACCTGGAACAGTTGGCAATCTCCATGGTTGGTCCTTCACACAGCCATCCTCCACACTGAGGAGCAGGACTGTCACACACGCGTGTCCTGCACAGGCAGGAGCCAACACTGGCCCCGTCAGTGTGGGTGCAAGGTTTCCACTGTGACCACGTTCCAAAATGTCCATCCACTGTCAGATTCCTCATCTAGAAACAAACACAACAGAAAAGTTTACCTGAGGCTTGGCATTCCTTCACACAACCTCTTTATTCTGCTGTGCAGTAAGGTTTAACTGTCAGCCAGCAACAATAGCAGTCTCCACTGGAGAGATACATCATTCAGACAGCAATCTCCCCTTATAATTCCTGTAGCTGCGGAATTTCCACAATTTCTGACCAATCTGAGCCACTGGATGCCACCACCATAGCAATAACAGAAATCACAACTGTTACCTTTCACAACCATGCTTGCCTACCTCTCGATTGTCTTCTGTAATCCCCACTTCCTGAAAATTTCCAGTGAAAATGGAACCTGGGGACTGACTGTAAAAACCAAGATCAAAAGGAAGAGCCAAAAGAGGATAAGGAGAAATGAAGAAGAAATTCTCTATGGGAATGACAAGACACTCAAACAGGTTTCCCATGAGAAACTGAGGATGCCCAATCCATGGAAGTGTTCAAGTCTGGGTTGGATGGGGCTTTGAGCAACATGGTCAAAGTGGAAGGTGTCCTTGCCCTTGGCAGGGGGGGATTCAAACTAAATGATCTTTCAGTTTCCTTCCAATGAAACAATTCTAAACACAGATGCTGAAGGGTAACAAAACTGTGCTGATCAAACTCAAATCTCCATGATATGTCTCTTTTTTTTGAAAACAGTTTTTTTTTGTCCTTTTCATAAGGAAGAAAAGTGGTTTTCAACATGACAGTCTCTAAATGTTACACAAAATTCTATGTACAAACCCTAGAAACATCTCCAAAAAGCAGCACCTGACCCTACATGATGAAAAAGTTTGCTCCTACAGAATTCAATTCTCAACCCCTTTGGCTGGAAGGCTTAGACCATTCTCATCTCAACTGGAATGTTTCCATCAAGCAGCTGGAACACATTTAATATGAAAACTTCATTGCCCAGATGAAACAAAATTAGTTAGAAAATGAGTTTTTCTAAAGAAAATGGAGCAGGACATGGGGAAATTCAACTCCCAGCAAAGACACATTTTCATAATATTCTTTTAGCAAGGTGTTAATCTTGACAAATCTGTGATCCTAATTGGAAATTATGGCCACTTTTTCACTTAAATATGAAGGAATTTGCCTTTTGCTTGCCTCTTGTTAACTTTCAGTCAAGACAACAGCACCAACAAGTGCAAGTAGCATTTAAATTCACTCTTAGTAAGAATAAATATGCATCACTTGTAGTCACGCATTTTCCATCCAATGTGTGAAAACATAACGCTTTAATATTTGCTTATATATTCCAACAGGAATTACAGTTGTAGATTGTCATAATCAATCTGAAATCGTATCTTCCTTTACTATTTTTAGTATTTTAGGAGTGTTGAGAGAAGTATTTCACAAATACTTTGAAGATACAAGAGATTCAATTAGAACATAAGGCATGTTTCCACTGACTCTGTGAATGTTGGCTGATTCTTTCCTCTGTGGCAAAGATGCCATAATTTCACTACTAATTACAATTCCCACATTTTATTTTTCACAGGTATCACTTGTACAAGAACGGCTATGTGTATATTCTGTCAGCTATAATCCAACATAACAATAATTCATAATTTCAAAATCTGTTGACAGCTACTTATTGAAAATAACTCACCAACCTATGCTTATGTACAGTTTACATTGTTGGGTTTTGTAAGACAACAAGAAATACTTCCTTTTAAGTGACAAGCAGACTCATTCTCTCTTGCACCGCTGGTCTAACAAATATTTATAGTTCATAAACTAACAATTCTATGTCCGCAATCTAATTATGTCAGAGATGTGAAAATGCCTTTACTGTTTTCTGTTTCTGTGCTGCATCAAAATATCTTTATTGTTGTACCTACAGTTATAAACTAAAGCTTGTCTATGGTAACACAAGCTAACAGCTGTCTATGTTTAGCATAATACATATTAAGTGGCAGAGAAGTATACATAAAACATAGCTGAAAGCTTGAACTCAGAAAGATAAATTGATGGCATATTCTCTTTCTTCATTATTTTTCCTTGCTCATATAAAGATCATCCCACTCTGCTGTTCCCCATGACTCACCTGTTCTGTCCCTCTGTGAGTAGCTCCCTTTCAGAAGTGATATCAAACAATTGTATCACATGACTGCAGGAAAGCAAAATGTACCAATAAGGGGCCTTTGCATCCCTCACCAGAATCCATGCCCATTAACCTTCCACCATCTGACACCTCAGTCATAGTCAATGACAATCACATCTTGGCACGGCTACACTCTGCTTTCCCTCTCTACCACCCTGGTTTTGTCACCCTTTCTCTTCTGCAGATACCTTTAGACCTTTTTTCCTTCTTAATGTTCTCCAAATATCCACCTTTGTCTCAAGTCTCTCTGCACCCACCTCATCTTCCTGCTTTGTGCCTCTGCACTCTGAGTAAAAGGTCACAATTTTTAACTCTGTCAAGAGATCTTTGGTTTGCAATTACTATTGGTAGAATTTAGTGACTCTGTAGAGTTTCCTGAAGCTCTTAATGAATTCAGATCCTGTACTACACTTTCTCTAGAAATAACTGTAAAAATAAAGGCATTTCATGTTGGATACTTCTGTTAAACAAACATACAAACAAACAAAACCAAAAGGACAACCAAAACCAACCAAAATCCTGAAAAGCATTTTTTAATTTTTTTTTTCACTTTTCTTGTAAAAGCTCTTAGATGTTTTAAGTGATGGATTGCAAGTTGTCCCACTGGAAAATATTTCAAGAAAACAATGAACCTTCATTACCAAAAAAAATTATTGGATGAATAATAGGGATACATGACCAACTGTGAAAGGATCCAATGTGCCATAGCATTAATTAGTGTCCATATTTATGCACAATTGCTGTACTCATGCCAACTGAAACAACAACCTAAAAATCAAATTGAGAATTAAATCAGAGCAAGATAACCAAAATAACCACATTTTTCAAAATTGATCTTCAAAGTCCAGAGATGGTAGCACAGACTCTCATCTATCTCTCCTATTCACCTCCCTCCTCTACCATGACATGCCTACAAGTACTCAGCCATATGAATAATTCTGTAGGAAATAATTTCTCAAAGGAAACTGGTCACACTTTTTATTCTGTACTAAACTATTGTATAAACAGACCTCTCTCTGATCTAATTTTAAAAGAAACTGATCATTCATTAATCTAAAAAAAAAATTCTAGAATGTTAAAAAGAACCAAGTAATTTTACTAACAATTAAGATATTGGAAGCAGTTGGAACCAAAAGAGGGAGAGTAAGTTTTGAATATTCTGTTTTGTTCTGCTTGCAACAGTGTCTTGAATATATCTAGCACACATTAAGGATGCACATAGCTCAGTTGCCTGCAAAATTAAATTAATTACATCTTGGCTTATGTATCCTGTGAGCACAGCACAAAAAAATGCTATAAAAACAAATATTTGAAAGCCTCTCTAAGCAAAATTGTAATTGATTGCAGTTTGCCAGAGTACTGCGTTACTTCAGAGGAAAGTTTTACAGTCTGTTCAATAATGTTACTTAGTGTATAAGGCTTTAAAACAGTAAAGGTGTAAACCCACACTTTTCAATTTAGATAATTCTAAAATCTTCCTTATATTATGCAAGTTCAATTTGCTCAAGGACAAAATTTCTCTGGAGTTTCACCAGGTCTTTGAATATCGAATCAGCAGGATAAGTCTCACAGCAATGGATAAATTTCTAAGCAAGACTTAGGTGCTCCCCTGCTTTGACTAGACTGCCATATCCTGTGTACATGTCACATAATAGATACTAAATAATTGTTTTTCCAGTTGAACTAAACAGAATGGAATTATGCTTTCTAAATTATTCCTCCCTCCACCCCATCTTGGCCTTGTGTTCTAGATCTATGAAAGAAAATAAGGCCTAGTGCCACAATTCAAAGACTGAGCACATGAGCAGGCTGACTGCCCATGCAAATATCAAAAAATAAGGCATTTTAGTAATCATAGTATTTTCCCCAAAGCTGCTCCTGATTTTGGCTCAAGTGCTAATGCAGATGAATCCAACACAAACCTGTTTTATTAGTCCTCTAGTGAGAAGGTGGAAGCAAAGGACAGGACATGACATAAACATTTTTAAAAAGTATTAAAAATTTGAAAAAATGTTTAAACAATTGCTATTTAATGTCAAACATAGTCAGAACACAGGTGCACATTCTCAAGGCCCTCAGAATCATTGTAGTGTTTGTACCTATGAGGCTGCTGCAACACATGCAGAGAGCACAAGTCAGAGATGAAAGAACTTTATATTGATTTTGCACATCTCTAGTTCACGAACAAAGCCCAGATTAGGACAGAGAAGTGTCATCAAGATGCCAAAGGGAGCTTGCAAACACATGGAGATTAGAACATGAATACCATTTGAGCATAAGTGTATAGTTTCACTGTTGAGTGGGGACAAGATCAAGAAGTCCTTACTAGAAATGAAAGTAGAATTGAGTTGGAATGGCTCCCTCCTCATGGGCAGAAGGTCAAAACAGCAGGGATCTCCAAAAAAAGAAAAGAAAAAAAAAAAAAAACAAAAACCAAAAAAAAAAGCTCAAGAAGGCTCGAAAGATACTTTTTGCATGCTTTCAAGCGAGGGAAAAGAATGAATATTAAAACAACCAGAATAAAATTTAAAATGAGAAATACATATCAAATTTGTTGGTGCTTTTTTTTATATTATATTGAATTTATTCAAAATAATTTTTTTAAAGAGAAGTGTTAAGGCACTGTAAATATAAACCTTGCAGTTATAGTAACTATCACCTCTGTTGTTAATGTGTGTGAGCCTTAACTCATGAAATTCAGCCTTCCAATGCATGGACTTCAGAAGATGTTATTTGGTTTTTTATATTACAAAAAATAATCCTGAAAGAAAAGATTATACCATTAGTGATTAAACTTTTTCAAAGTACATAATGGAGAAAAATTCTACAGGGAAAAATATGTCAAAATCACTAATCTTAGAAAGTATTTGTTTTCAAAGTGGGAAATAGACATTACAGATAAAAAACAACCACCCTTTGAAATTACTCTAAATAACTTTATCATAGAAGTATCTTAATAAGAAATAGAAAAGAAACTAGGTATTCTGTTAAAATTTGATGGGAAAACCTAAGGAAAAAGACATTAAATGCAGTTTTCTGAGCTTGAAAAATCAACACCAGCTCATTTTCATGAAATTCACATGGAATCAAAGGTTTCAAGAGACAAATGAATGCATTTGGACTTACTGGACACACGGTAATGCTTTGCTCCCACTGACTCATGCTCAGACTTTCTTCCAGCGTTGTGCATTTCTTCATCACCATGTCCCAGCCACAATAAGGGTCTTGGGATCCAATGCATGCACTGTGGATGAAAACCGATTAGATAACTGGGACATTTATCTTCATTTGTACTGACCAAAGAGTTCTAAATAACTATGTAGCATCTCTTGTCATTTCACAGGAAGATAGTGAAATTGATCCCTGTTGTGGTATGGCACAGACAAAATGACCAAAACCAGAGGAAAAATTAATTTTAATGCCTATACAAAGCCAGGGTTTCTTTTAAGTGCATAGCTGAATTTCTGTCGGCATGTATGGTATGTTGTCTCGACTGTGTACTTAATTACTACAGAATTACAGAAATTCATGAAGAGTATATATTGTCTGCTCCAAGCAAAAATTTCAAGAGGTTACAGTTCTTAGTCTTTTCTGTCAGTTTTGGAATTGTAGATATGATCTTTTTCAGAAATCAGAGGACAGTTTCTGCTCTTTGAAATTAATTAGAAAACATTCTGATCTGTTTTCTGCACTTGTATAAAATTTCTGGAAGTTAGTTCAAAGGGGCACTGGTGGCTGCCATCATACCTCTCACATATCACATGCTGCACTCAACACTGTCTTAGGGGCACATGAGGAGGGAAAGAAATGGATTACAGAGAAGGATGGTAGTCCAGTTTCATACAGACTCTGAAAGATCCACTGTACAAAACTAGAAGTTCATTTCTTATGAACTTAATAAGTAGCAGGTTTCTCTTGCCAAGGTCTAGTGTTAACAGTCCAGGCAATAGGTCTGCAGCTTCATAGCTAAAGATCCATAAGAAAGGAGGAGGAACTCCCATTATAGTGAAGCATAGTATAATTGGTTAAACACTTGTAAGAAGACCTATAAACTACACATAAAAAAATAATGCATTTAAACATTTTTTCTAGGTTGTTAAAAATGTTAGACTGATCATTTTTGTTCAACTCAAATCCATGGGCATTATCCTTCTCTCTTTAATTGTCTGTTCCCATCACATCTGTTGACTGAAGGGCCACAGAGATGAATAAACAACTGGAGCATCTCTCCAGTGAGGAGAGGCTGAGAGAGCTGGAAGAGCTGTTTAGCCTAGAGAAGAGAAGAGAAGAGAAGGCTCAGAACCGATCTCTTCAATATATACAAACCCTAAAGGGAGCATGCAAAGAAGAGGATCCAGAGATATTTGGAGACAATGGGCACCAACTGAAACACAGAAGGCTTCAACATCAGGAGACACTGTTGCAGAAAGGGTGACAGGGTGACTGAGCATTGGCACAGATAGCCCAGGGAGCTTCTGGAATCTCCTTCCTTGGACATATTCAAAAGCCAACCAGACATCATGTTGGCTATTTCTGGGAGGCCCAGCAAGCATTGGACCAGATGACCATCAGAGACCCCTGCCAACTTTAAGTGTCCTGTGATTCTGTCCTAAGTACTTTAAGTATTTTATTGATATTTCTATTTATCTCTGGCACTCCTCATGTACATCCATGTTAACACCTGACCAAATGCAGACTTACTAACTCCATGGAGTGTTATTCCAAAATACCACAATTATATATTTCAAAGAATTCACTTCCACATTCCACTTGGCAATTGGATTGCCAGTACCATATGGGAGCATAGTTGTCATCTGCGAAAAGGGCACAATGTTAAGAGGCATAACAGTCAAAATGGGTATGGATACCCCTATCAGGATTCCAGCCCAAAGATAAAGCTTTTTGTTTAGGGAATTTGCTGTTCAGAAGAGAGTTGTCACTGTTGGCTCCTGCACCTGTGAGCGCTTAGCATTTTTGTAACTCAGGCAACACACATTTCCATTTAACTATCTAGGAAGTGAGAAGGAACATTAATGCAAACTATGGAAAGTTCTAAGCATCTTGGTCTTCCAGAGTTTGCAAGATGTGATGTCCAGTGTTCTCCTTCTGAGTATCTCTGATAAAGCATGTGTTTGATGAGAAAAGAATACAAAATACAAATTAAAGGCTGACAATGCACAACTGGCAATGTAAGCAATGGTAACACTGAAATAAGAACTTGTGCCTCAAAGCTGAAGGGGTCAATTTTCTAGCTTCAAAGTGTTCATATTTATAAACTCAGTTATTATGCTTTAAAAGCTTTTTATTAAAAACAAAATTATTTCAAAGTCTTTTGAAATATACTTTCACTTAGAGCCATACTCCCTCTTTAGTGGGAGTAAGCTGATCCTTCTCCCACTCTGGTATTAGACCCCATTTCCTCTTTTGCTTTTGTTTTTACTCTACCTTTGATTCAAGCAAATCAAAAAGTCTTGCACCTTTCACTACAAGTCACTCAGAAAATTTATGACTGTCCTTACAATTTTCTGGTATCAGAACAGATCCTTGTTCCATGAAAGAAAAGAAAGGTCTTGTACTGCCATGACAAAGAATGTTTGATCACTATGTGAACACTGACTGGGGTTTATTCAGTAGCTGACCAGGTTTGAAGCATTCTGCAGCAAGGTAAAATGAGGTGAATCTTTTCCGAATTTAGTTAAAAAGAGCCACTGAGTACATGAAAATTATCATTTTAAGAAGTTAATCACTCAGCTAACCTCATGCAGATGACAAGAGGATAACTTCCTCCACAAATTAGAGGCATTATCATTCTTCAATAATGGTTTTTCTTTACAGTGCAATACAGAAATTAATCCTCTGAACATATGAACTATTTCAAACAAAGCAACAAGAAATTTTTCAGA
The DNA here is from genome assembly GCF_017590055.1 of Onychostruthus taczanowskii. NCBI lineage: Eukaryota > Metazoa > Chordata > Aves > Passeriformes > Passeridae > Onychostruthus > Onychostruthus taczanowskii. The sequence goes on from NW_024501126.1 coordinate 5,786,182, forward strand.
GAAATACTTCTCACATGAGAAACTCTAGTTTTCCTAAGACTTTTTTCACTAATGTGCTATTTGTCCCAGACATTATTATATCTAAGTCTCATATTGTAAAAAGTTTGACTTTTTAAGTCTTATATCCAGAGAGAAAAAAAAAAAAAATTACAAAACTGTAATTCAGTATCATCAACCTCCTTCAGCTCACTGTGTCAGACATATTCAGGAGATGTGGCAGGACCTGACATAAATAGCTGCCCTGCTCTCAAGTATTGGCACAAAAATTCTTTTCTGTTCTCCACTCTGGCTCACATCTCAGAGGGTTTTCTTATTTCTTTTTTTCAGATCACCTACATCTCTGAAAAGCGGACATAGCTTCTTCAAAATTTAAAAGAGGGAGGTAATATTAGGGTAAGTTTTTATCCTTACTGCCTAATTATGTCACCTTTTAAAACCATTTTCTCTCCGTTGAGGGATGATTCCTTTGATTTAATGTGTGAGTAACAGCAGCTAATTATTTTTATCTACTATGCCTAGATAAAACAGTGAAACAGATAGCAAAATAAGTTTAACAGATAAAAAATCAGATAGAATAAAGCTTGTAAGTACAAAAAATATCAGAGCTTCTATCTGAAATGGGAAATTTAAAGGGACTTAATTCGCACTTATGTGTCCTTAGGAAAACTTCCTACTGTTTTAAGTCTTTTTTCATGACTCTCTCCCAAGAGATAGCACTAAGAGGAACAGCTTCAATGTGTACATGAAATAACAAAAGAAACTATACAACATGGCTGTCAAATTTATGTCTATTTTATGTAACTAAGGAATGTCAAAAATCACATACCACTACACATCTTCACCTCCTTTTCCTCTCAAATATCTGTCTAAATTAAAGTCATTTTAGATGCCACTATTGAAAAACTGCATACATTTTAAAGTAGGTATTAGGTATTTCATTTGACAGGGCCCTTTCAGACTGTCACACGGCAAATAGCAGAGCTGGATAATATATTTTGTCATCTTGTCTCTAGAAGTATACCTTACATCTCAATTTCAGCAGAGAATGAATGTTTTGTCTGTTAATCCCAGTAGGCACCAGCTCACATCTCTAAGACTTCACATGATTTCTCCCAGCACTGCTAAAACTGGCAATTTTGTCCAGGAAGGAAATTCAGGAATTAAATTGAACTGGTTCATTTGAAGACTCTTGATGCCACTTACCCTATCAAGTCAGCAAAAACATTCAACAGCTTCCGGCTTCTCCTGACTGATTCTTACTCTGCTCTGTGCTGTCACTTCACTTTTTTTTACCAAATGTAAATGATAGGTAGCAGAGTGTGTCTCCTGCAAGGCACACATTTGGCAGTGATGCTACACTTCAGCAACGGGCTTTGACTGACTACTAACAGAACCATAAGTGACCTCACTCTAAACCAAGTCAGTAAAAGTCAGGTTATTTCAGCTATGCAATAGGTATCATCAAGTAGGCCAGAAAAACTGTCCTACTTCAGTTATATTTTAGATGATTTATTGAGTCAGAAAATAAGGCAGAATTGAACAGAATTCAGAGAAAATATGTTAAAAATCCCTAAGACTTTTAGACTAAAAAGACTTTATGAGTGTTCCAAAGAATTAAAAAAAAACCCTTAGGTTTAAAAGCTGTATCATAATATTATTAATTTCAAAGAGATTTTAAATTTCCTTTGAGGGGGAGAATATATTCCCATATGAATATGAAAATGCTAATCAGGTATCCTCTTGAGCTGTAACATTTTATTCATACAATATATACAAAAGCAAGAGGTGCATCTTCTAAGACTGTTCAAGAAATATTTTTCTGTCTTTACTTATACACAGAATTTCAAAGAACTGAGTCTCCTGACCCTTTCAACAATTTCTACTGAAATATCCATGCCTACATAGTCCCAATTACCACCAAATGTCACCTGACACTTTGTATATCAGGAACTGAACTGGGGTCACCATCTTATTTTGCAGAAGACAGGTTCATCACTGCAAATTCAAACAGAAAACTGAAGATATAAGCCTGTCTCATGTTCCAGGTGCATGGCTCTATCCATTCCTGAATGAATATGAATGTGATACCAGACAAAGGTACCTATCAGTGTTTTCATTACTACTGATTTTGCAGCTATATACATATATACATATGTGCAATGAAGAACAGGCATCTAAAGATACAGAAGAATGATCCAGTAGAAGATAAGTGGTAGGGACACAATTTATAAAATCCCAAGTATCTCAAGCTAAATTGTCAAATATTCAGAATACTGCTTAAACCTCATCTGAACTGGTAAGAAAATCAAATCCTTTAATTGCCTTGGTCACTCTGAGCAGACTACCACTGCTTCCTCTTATTTTAATTTTTGTAGCATAGTCCAAATATATTTAGATACAATTCCATCTTGCAACATTACTGAAAATACCAGCCTTAAACCGCAAGGTTATGCCATCAAATCCAGAATCAGAAATTTGTGTATAAAATTGTTGTTTATATCACACAATTCACTGTATGTTGATGCTTCTGAGTTACTATATATGGATCAAATGTGAAAGACAATTTTCAGAGCATCCTGTCAACACCTTACCTTCAGATTATTATATGCATTGATAAATATCATCTCAGTGTTCTCCTCTCAATGCTGAACATGTCCAACTCCCTCAGTGTCACCTCACAGAAGAGATGCTTCAGACCCTACTCATCTTTGCTTCCCTCCACTGCACACACTCCAGGAGCTCCATGTCTGTCTTGTCCTGAGGAGTCCAGAACTGCACGCAGCACTCCAGACATGGCCTCACCAGAGCAGAGGGGCAGGATCACCTCCCTTGATCCACTGGCAGTGCTCTTCCCAGTGCACCCCAGGACACCACTGGCCTTCCTGGCCCACAGGACACACATCTGCCTCATGGATAACTTGTCCAGTAGGACCCCAGGTCCTTCTCCGCAGAGCTGCTTTCCAGCCTGGGATTATTCTTCCCCAGGGGCAGGATCTGCACTTGCCTTTGTTGAATTTCAGAAGGTTCCTCTCCACCCATCTCTCCAGCCTCTCAAGGTCCCTCTGAAGGGCTGCACAGACTTCTGGTCTATCTGCCACTCTTCCAGATTTGTGTTGTCAGAGAACTTGCTAAGGAGACATCTGCCCCTTCAGCCAAGCCACTGATGAAAAGTTAAACAATGCTGGGCCAGTATTGACCCTCAGATGACACCACTAGGCCTCCAACTAGACTGTGACACTAATCACAATCCTCTGAGAGGATTGTCCACTTGTGGCACTCACTGTCCACTTATCCAACCCCCACTTCCTAAACTTGCCCATAAGCACCTACAGTTATTAAGAGTAAACACACTGAACTTAGAATTCCTGAATATTTTCATTTTTTTTAAAGCGACAAAATTAATTACATAATGATATATGAAAACCACATGATTGTTTTAAATTTTTCTTTCTTAGGTCACTTTTTTGTTTAAAATAATATGCTGCTAATAAAATCTGAATTGCAAATATGTACTCTATCTGGTTTACTTACATCCTTGCAAACTAAATGCAAAATACATGTTTCTTTCTCATAAGGCTACCTCAAGAAATAAATTTGGAGCAGGCTGCAAAATTCTTATTCGATAAAAATGTCTGTTTACAACACAATACATACATACATACATACGTACATATGTATCTATCTACATACATGCATATCTTACAACACAATATATACATACATACATACGTACATATGTATCTATCTACATACATGCATATGTAGATCACACTTTGAAGAGTTGTTGCTAAATATTTCAAGGGTAGCAAAATGTAAATGAACAGTTTGTCTCTGATGCATTTTTCAGGACAGACAGACAGACACTTTCTGCAAAAGCTTTCATCTTCACAGAGGCAGTAAGGGTCAAGCTATTCTCTCTGCAGTATGGGACTAATATTCTACTACTTTTGAGTCCCAAAAACTTAAAACTGTACTTATTTCATAATTCTGCTGACTTTAATAGTGTCCATAAGGTGACACCTACTGAAGATAACTTTTCAGTGTATCCAATACCCAAAAAAAGAATTTTTAATACATGCCATTTTTAATACATGCTTATAATCTAAACTTGCAGACAGGAGTATGGTTTATCCCAGTCTGGGAAATTTATGAGGACTCTGATTCTGGAATATTACTCTGGAATCACTAATTCAGTCCTCATGTGGTTCTGACATTATATTGCAGCAGCAGATTTCTCATATATAAACTGGAATAAAGCCTGCATATTTTGAAATCAGGAAATCCACCTGAATATCAAAAAATAAATACTTTGGAATGATTATTTCTAAACAGCAATTTCAATTCCATTTGTTGGCAAGCTCTTCTGGACACATGAGCACCTAGTAATAGTTTAGACCACATACTTGTTATTGGCTTGTACAGTATCAGTATATAGGAATAATTATTTTACTATTTAATGTTATAGTGTTTTTTACTAGGAAAACAGGTTCCTACTGAGTGTGAGGGTACTTCTGAGGATGCAAAATCTGCAGCTAGGGCAAAATAAAGGAATGCGAAACTGGCTGATATATTTAAATCAATACTCTTAAAGGAGTTCTAGGAATGTTTTAGTTTTCTTCTGTTAGCTAATTCAGTACCCTTTCCAGCACTGTGCTGATAGAGTTTTCTTGTGTATGTACAGATTGCTTAACTGACAGCTCACAAAGATACCAAAATAAGAATAAAGAAGTTCAAAGAGCAAAAGGTTAGCCATAGTAGAATAGCTATGATAACATTACTTAACAAGACAAGCTTATGACCCAGTAGTATCTTAGGCATATATTGTAAAAAAAACCCAAAAAACCAAAACTCAAAAATTTCCAGAAGTTAGTAGGTTGTTTTATGTCAGAGAAGTCACTATTTGTACAGCTTTTAACAGATGGCACTATTTATTTACTTAGACACAACATCAAAGCAAGATTAGTTTTCAAGCCTTTCAAGCATGTGAAACCTATCTTCCACCAGAAATACCAATCCTTGACCCTTGCTTGGTAAGATTTTAAAGAACATTGGACTGATACAGACTTCTGTTGTCCTTTCAGAACTAATGCACTGAAAATGCCAGTGCAAAATATAACTTTGACAAATTTGCCTCAGAAAAAGTCACTGCCATCCGGAGCTGCTTTTGAAGGCTACAGCTGCCAACAAAAGAAAGCCGACTGTTTGTTTCAGGGAACTGAGTCTCTACCTCCATACTACAGATCTTATGCCTTATTATGGATGCATAGAACCTTCAAAGTGAAACACAGAAACTGAAATTTTAGAGAGTTTAAGTTATCTTATGATAATTATTCTGTTTATCTCACATTATAGTTAATTGGCAGATATTTAAATGTCAGTTGTGCTTCATGCTTAGCCTACTCAACTCTGAAGAAGAAGAGAGAGATGGAGAATTCATCTGTGAAAATAGCTCCAGCGAATATCATTGATGGACTTCTGTAAAAGTTTGATAAATGTGTGAATTGCAATACCCAGGTGACAATAACCTGGCCAAACCTTAAGGATTTTCCCTGATGAGAACTGAATTTAGGTAACTACTCTGCTGCTTTCTGCACCTTGAAGATGGCAGGGTTTCTTTGAGAACTGATTTTCCAAAGTACTGGCACATCCTAAATTACTTTTCTCTAGCTGATTCTCAAAACCAGCACAATTATGACAGGATGTTCAAAACTATTCAGACATTAGCAGAAGTCTGCATGAGATACCCTCCCCCTGCCCTCCCATGGAAACTGGCAATCGAAATAACTGATGTGGGCAACTCATGAATGATGGAAACATCAGAGCATAATGGAAAGTGCGAGCAACCTAAACTATGGGTGTGACGACAGGTTTTGCCAGTGGTAAGGTCTGCTGTCACAGCAATAAAGTGCAGCAAACCACACTTAAAACACACACACACACACAAAAAAAAAAAACCAACCAAACAAACAAACCCAAAAAAAACACAAAGAAAAAAAAAAACCTCAAGAAAAAAAAAGCCCAAAAAAGTCACCTCCAAATATACTTTCAAGATTCTTTGTTAACAGTGTTTATGGGAGTAGACTCATGACTGGAGTGTGCTGAAGCAGATGGAGTATCTGTCAGAGCAGCAGCAGGTCACAGGGTTCCTCCACCACTGAAAAGTGTTGGAGGAACAAACTTACGACATGCAGAGCATATTAGAGTGATTATTAAGGAGACATAATAAATTACAAATAAAAGCAACAACCACATGCTTTAGAGGCTACTGTGGGAAGATGAAAAAAGGAATAATGAAAAACAATTTAAATGGACAATCTCAAGAAAATTATCTTGACATTGAGATACTAGCTCATGAAAGAGTCTGCTCAACAGAGGGACTGAAGTTGAATTGTCTGAAAGCTCAGCAAGAAACCTCAACAAAAAGATTAGATAAGATTAGGCACTGCCATTTACACAAAAAGAGCAGGTGAGGTAGCTAGCACGTCTTCAACATTTTGACTTTTTAAGGCTGTAATTCATACACAAGCATGCTCTTTTCCTCAATAATTATGTGAAGTGGATATTGAAGAGTACATGTCCTTGATCTGGGGAAGAGACTCCGGTTATCATTGATGGAATTTCAGAATGAAGCTTTGGCACAGTTACACAGCCCTAAGTATGATAAATGTGAATACATAAATAAAAATAATACAAAAAAAAAACCCCAAAAATCACTGTGCTCCAAGGCATTACCTTAGATAAGGTTTATTCATTATTCTGTTTACCCATTGCTACAGTATAGAAGTAATAGTTTGTAACATAATAGAAGAATGTGAGTATTAAAGCAATGAGCAAGTTTAAGATGTTTCAATGGAGAAATGTATAGCCCCAAGTAATGTACTTGTACTCTGTCCACATGCAAAAAAAAAAAAAAAAAAAATTATTCAAACCAAAAGTAAATTATAGGTGAGAGAAAGATTACATCTGCATTCTCCAAATAACCTGAATCCCTAATGATAGATGACAAGGAAATTCCTTTATCTGTCTGGATCACATCTGTAAAACCTCTTTTTTTTCACAAAACAGAGCTAGAATTGATGGTGAACTCTTTAACCAAGAATAAAGCAAGGATGGCAAGTCTTTTGGTGCAATGAATATTTAATTACTACAAGAGAAGTCATACAACTACAAAAGTCATGATTGAAAAACCCCACAAGGAATCATTTTATCTCCTTTTAAATAAGTCATTCCACTGGAAGACGAGACTTCATATACCTCTGGGCAGAGGAATAAATTATCATTTGAGCAGTATTTGAGGCATTTAACTACTGTTCTCAGTAAAATGGGAAAGGCACCACTTTTTTTGTTTTGTTTTCTTTTGTTCTAAAAGAATTTTCAAAAATTAGACAATTAGAGCCCACTGCTTAAACAGGGAGAGGAATGAATAGCCTGCAGCTATGCATGGGGTCTGTAATTTGAAACAGCAGTCCTACCCTGCAGGGGCAGAAGCATGTTTGGGCTTTGCAGCTGGAATAAAAAGCTGACATGCTTTGGGAATTGTCCTGAGAGAAGAAGAGGTACCAGGGACCTTGGGGATTCACACCTCATTAAAAACAAAGTGAGGCACCAGCTTTGAAATGTCCAAAGTGGGCTACAGGCTTGGTGTAAATACTCACCACCACATATCCTTTTTCAACTCTCTGAACCAAGGAAAGATGAAATTTCCAAGGAAACGGAAACTATGTAGGCCACTAAAGCAACAAAATGCTTGAAGCAGAGACTTGCCCATATAAAACTTTTCCCTAAAGTAAGATTTGCAGGACTTCCAATAGGGCTTCAAGTGTTCTTCTATTTCAATAAAAAATGCCAAAAATATGCTACATAAGACAGCATAAACAAAAAAATAGGCTGGTAAAAAAACTGTGAAAGGTAGAATTCTTCCCTTCCCTGGTCTACTTGTTTTCTAGGGCACATCTCTATCTTCAGTCTTGTTTTCAACCCAGTAGCCTTTCACTGGCTTCCTGCATGGTACCAATCCCCATGGTGAGCCAGGTCCCTTGGAAATGTCCTTCCACTGTCACCAAGCCACGGCTTTACTGCACCTGTGTCCCGTGGTCACTTCCCTGCTGTGACCAACTGTGTGGTGGTCCCTGTGATGGCCAGAAATGTCTCTGCCTGTGAATGGTCACGCTGCCTTTCATGGGAGGTGTAATATCTCTGCTGCACAAATAATGTCTCTGTGACCCTGAGTGTAGCAGCCAAGGGAGACAACTAGCAACATTCCTCCCTCCTTTAACAACCCAACTTTTCAGAGGAATGTGTGTTAAACAAGGTGAAGCTAAAACAAGCTAAAAAACCAACCACATGCCTCTGTCACAGTTCTCAAAACCTCATGACTGGTTCAGTGCCTGTCTGATCTAACACAAAACAATCATACTGAATCACCAGGACTACAAATACCAAAGGGAAGGTACAACTAACTAGATGAAATTAACAATCTCTTATAGCATGTTTTGCAACCCAGATCTATTTTCAGATAGCCTACTGAAAAAGTTGTGTGCTGAACTTTAAATCCCTTAAATATCATAATACATACTTTTACCTGTAGTAGCATATTGACATTTATTACAGTTTGCTGATCCAACACTACCTTTAAATAGCCACTTTTCCAAGTACTCTTGATTCTCAGTTCATCCAACCCAATTTGTTTCTGAATTCACAGAGATATTGTTTATTCAGTTATAAAACAGCTTAAAGAAAAACCCAGAAAAAAACCCCTACATTTGTTCAAGTCACAAGCTTTAAATATATTCAACCAGCAGCTATATTGCACTTTACCAGATAACTGTTTTCAATATAAGACATTTCTTACTGTTTCACTTCACAATTCAAAATCTGCATAATGACACTTCAATTCCTCAAGAGCCTCATCTAGTCCTAACAAGTTAGTACAAGTAGTCAGAGGCACTTTTGATAAACAGTGTACACAGGAAATCGTTGAGAGAGACAATTAATTTGGATTCCTACTTGCAGTCATTTATCCTTCCCATTTTTCTGCAACCCCCTGCACATATTTTTTTCCAGTCAAATAAAGCTAGCTGATTCTTCATACCTGTATGTTTTGTAAAAGAGACATCTCTTCAGGGGGACCTTAATCACATGTTCCTGAAGGCCCACAAAAAGGACACTCTGGCTGTGCAGGATCTGAAGGCTCCTGATGGGCTCTCGCTGACTTTTTGGCAGGAGTTCAATTTCCTCAAGCAGGCAGCTGCTTGAAGTCTGGTTCACTGGGGCAAGTACTTTCTTAATAGTGCCATAGTCTGAAAAGACAACAGGAAAATGAGTTACTAAAATCACACTAGCAATTCTACCTGCTTGGTGTCATTCAGTGAAAAAATCTTTGTGTTGGATGTTTTCAATGAAGCCTCAGAATGCAGGATTATTTTGACTGAAGTTTCCTTATGTATTATAGTACAGCTAAAAGAACTTAGCAAACTTTAAAGTCTGTTCTCATGTGATGCAATACATTTAAAAAAGAACAAAAAAAGGAAAATATTTAAAAAGTTATTAGTGCAGAACAGCCTTCACAGCAGTAGTCACAAAACAACAAGGTTTCAAAGTCTGGCTTGATAAATGCACATTCACGCCAAGGGTTACTGACTTCAGTCTACAGGATTGTCCTACACTTTACTATATTTAAAGCAGTTTAAAAAGCATTAAATTCCATAATTTCCCATTTGTTTTAGTATTCTTTGTGTTAAAAATTATGGAGTTTAGATATGTATCACACTGATTTAATAAAGCACATGTATATGAGTATGTGCAGGTCTTGAGTCTAAGTGAATATGAATGAACGAGGCTGAACCTCTTCTTCTTACTTATCCTGATTTTGACCTCTGAAAAATCATAGCTTTTAGCATTCGCTCTTCACTTCTATTCTTAATGTGATTTCTCAGGAAAGACAGTAACGCACTGAAAACCAGTGTCAGAGTATATGATAACATTTATGACTCGCTCTTGCAAAGTTTTAAAATAATTTAAAACTATCAAAGTACATTTGTTCTGAACACAAAGGACCACATTCTCACACTGATAAATATCTTAGGAAGCCGCAGCATTATGCAATCTTTTATGTGCCAGCAATAGGAAGTATTAAAGATCCAATACTGCAAACACATGCAGAGATAAGCCCTGAAGTCTGGGAAGACTTCCCTTTTGAGTTGGTAACAATGGCAAGGGGAATGTTTGGTAAGGCCTGCTCTGCAGTCCAGAAAACAAGGGGGTTTGACATCACCAGCACAAGGCCAGAGGTTTGGCTCAGAGCTAGCGGTGCAGGCTTTCAGGATGTATCTGGCCCTGGCTTGGTGAGTACTGGTTTTATCCATGGCAGGAGACGCCTGGTGGCCAAATATCTCTGTCCCCCTACACCAGTTCCATCCACCCTGGGAGCACCTGAAGCCAGGGGCTGGCACCCCTACACAGCCACTGTCCCCTCCAGGGTAACTGGGCTGAGGGAGGACACATGACATTCCAAAACTTTGCTTGGGAAGTGGTGAGGAACAGCAAGTAAGCAGCTCTAAGAAAATACAAAAAAAGCAACCTCAAATAGACTCCAAAACTGAAGAGAAGAGAGAGAACCAAGATGACAGTAACTGTTAGAAGCTTCTCATTTTCCTGAGAAAGACTGAAACACTTATGCATAAGAAACACTTAAGCATAAGATATAACATTACATATTATAATTCTATTAAACAGTCAAAATTAATTAGATAAATCATAAATTATTAGCTCAGTGTACAATATGGATTCCTTTTAGTCCATAGAATCCATAGATCAAAACTTTGATCACACCAAATCATGTATGCATGTTAAAATCTGCCTAAGCTCTCAAGTTTTAATATAGTCACTTCATGTACCTGTGTTTACATTTTTCTCCTTTTTTGATATAAACATTCTTGACCATTTAATAGGAAAAAGCCTTGCAGTAAACTACATTTTTAATTTTTATTAACCTGTTTGATATTAAAATATCTAATTTGATGATCACTCTTTTCCCAAACAACCTAAAACAGACTTATATTCAAAATCTAATTAAATTGTTGCCAACACTCAGTTTTGCCCCACAATTAAGCAATAAGCAGCTCAGCTCAACAACGTAACAAGAAGCATTCCACTGATGATTACTGGACACAAAAATCTTGACTATAATTACACCAAGTTTCATGGTCAAACTATGGTCTGAACCATGTCCCAACATTTCAGAGCCTGTATGTCCCTGTTTTGGCTGAGGCAGAATTAATCGTCCTCACACTGGCTGGTATGGGGCTGTGTTTTGGATTTGTGCTAAGCACAGGGCTGATAATACAGAGAATGTTTTTGTTATTGCTGGGCTCCTTGATCAGAACCAAGGCCTTTTCAGCTCCTCATACTGCCATGCTGGAGAGGAGGTTAGGGGTGCTTGGGAGGAAATACAGCCAGGACAGGTGACCCCAAGTGACCAAAGGGATATTCCATATGACATCATATTCAGTTATAAAGTGGAAGAAGGAAGAAGGGGAGAACATTTGGAGTTACGGCATTTGTCTTCCCTAGTCACCATTACACCTGATAGAGCCCTGCTACCCTGGTCATGGCTTAACACCTCCCTGCCCATGGGAAAGAGTAATTTAATAGTAAATTGATTTGCTTTGCTTGTGTGTGTGACTTTTGCTTTTCCTATTAAACTGTCTTTATCTCAACCCATGTGTCTTTTTCCAATTCTCACCCTGATCATGCTGGGGAGGGGAGGGGAGAGGAGGGAAAAGGAGGGGAGGGGCTGCAAGGTACTTGGAGGATGGCTGGAGTTAAACCACAACACTATGTTAATTACTGAGTGAAAGATGAATGATTGTCTTTTGAGCATAGAAGTCGGAAAAATATACTAAGAAGAAGAAGGAGCAGTGAGATAATTTTACAGATGTAAATTAATTAATATTGCTTTATAGATCAATCAGTGCAATTCTATATCATATGCTTAACTGGCAGACAACAGATTCAGTGTGATTCATGACACATTGTATTTGGCTTGTCACAGTTTTCCTGCATGAGACAAAAATCAGGTACGCACGCGTTCAACATGTGCTTCTTCTACAGAGCAATATTTCTTCCTACCACTGTGCTGGGTCTGGCATCTACAGACTGAATCATTTGCTGTCACCTTCCCCAAGAGAAGAAAAAACACATGACTGCAGGCCTCCCTCCCCAATGCCTACATACACATTCAATTTAGAAATACATCTTTGGACAGGAGAATATGATCAAACACAAATACTTTGTGTTTCTTGTGGCTCATTTATTATAGATGGCAAACTTACAGTTCTTTTTATTCAAGTGTATGACCTGGAGTTCATGGTTACAGCAATATGCCATCCCAGAAAGAAATAAAATATTCTCACTTTGAGAACTGCAGCACAAATGCCTTCCTCAAGACATCTGTCATTATTCTTGTTCTTCCTTCTTATCTTGGCATACATTCTTCATTCCTCATATTTCCTTTTGCTCTCTTTCAGCATCTCCCAAACCATTCCTTTTTCGTTTGTTGTATAAGAGGATTAGCACTCAGACACGTTGAAAGTCACAACTGACTGAGCTTCAATTGAAGAAACAGGGCCTGAGATCCCACAGATTACCAGGAAGAAACACTGCTCTTCTCAGGAGCAATGTGGGTCATATGCAAACTCAACAAAAAGGAATAGAATGTTACCTGACATCTGCCTCAATAAACTTCCCTGCCTCTGACTTCTCCATCTCTCTTCTCTGCCTTCAGTTCCTACTGTGTATGACTTTGATTTTGCAAGGACCACTTGGGAGGCCAAACTAGGGTGAGGATCTGTGCACTTTGAGACAGGCACAGATTGAATTTGTGTTTTGCTCACCAGTCTATGGTACATAGCTAGGTTGTGTAGATATCAATGTCCTTAAAATATACTAGCAGGCAACATAGCTATATCCGATTTCCTTACAGTGGAAAATCATAACCAGTGATTCCAGTGCTTCCAAAAGCCAGGTGCTCTGCTCCCGTGTTTCCAATTCTACTACAATGTGTGTCACATTATGCAAAGCCTCCAGCAAAGACTGCAGATTTCCTAAAGATCGTGTAGAAGTTGCATCTTCAAAATTGTGGTCTGTCTGGCCATTTTCAAACCATAGTTGCAAAGCAAAATAGGGTATAAAGAACAGTAGGGAAAAATAAACATGGAACATGGCTCTAGGGCATGGAGTTTTTCAGACCTGTCATAATCTTTCAAGTGCATATGTAGTTATTTTAGTTTATTTAGTCAAACTAAGTGTCCACTTCTGCCAAGACACAGCTGAGAAAGACAGTAACCACAGAGCATCTTAATAGATGTAACTTTACTGCCACGGACACAGCGAAAGCTGCAGTTTCATCACAAATGTCAAGCCTGAGCCTAACACACATTTAAGAATTCAAATGAATGGCATCTTTGCATCCTGACTGTAAGCAAGACATACTGGGATAGATCCAGACACTTGACAGCCTTTTTTTAAGGATGGCTAACTATATAGAGGAGTAGTAAAAGATAATGACATTGGCCAGAATGAGTAAATAATATGCTTTGTTAGCTTGTACTGCAGTAGTTTTAAAGAGACTTACAAAACCAGCAACTGAAGATTAGAAATCCAAGCACTGTGAATTAAGAGAAAAAGTCTTGTTGAAATATTGCTATGTGATGTGTAGGAGACTATGAAGCACTGCATGGAGAACCTGGGACAGCGTTTTAGAGAACATGCTTAGAGGCAACAAAGTCTGTAAAGAACAAAATTATAATTGGACAAAATGAAAGGACGATTTCTAAAAGTGAAAAATAAAGTTTAAGATGTAAGAGTGCAATTCATAGCCAGCCATGGAAAACACTGCAAGAGTGCAGCTGGAATCATTATAACATCTTAGGTGGTACCTGCAAAGCGAAACAGAAAATGAACATACAAAACAAACAGTAGATGCAACAAACTAATAAACTCATAATTCCCTGAGTTTCCCAACAGAAATAAAACCACTCAAGGAAGCTTTAGCAAATTCTTGCTATAGAGAAGAATAAATATTTACATGAGCTATTATGTTTACAAAATATTACTGCTTTCTTCAAACCAACAAATCATCATGAGGCAGTATAGAAGTAAGTGCATTTCACTTAGTCAAAAGAAGAGAAAAAATCTTCACCCATTCATTTTTGAGAGGGAAGCACTTTCAATCTTAACTCTTGCCATAGAACCTTGGAGAGGTCTCCAGAAAGCGACTGAACCAGCACCAGGAGACAGAATCCAAACCAAGGTTTGCAGAAGAGAAGCCTACAGTATCATCTTTCATTAATGTAGCTAAAAATCACTTCTGTCTTCTAAACTATATGAGTTGTAAGCAAAATAAACTAATAGTCTCAAATATCTCTTCAGGACAGCTGTATGCCTATATTTAAGACTCAACAAACATTCCTGCACTTAATGAGCACAACAAGGTGCCTTTAAAAATCAAAAAATCCCCTTACATATACCAAGAAAAACCTCAAGAAACAGCAAAATCTACAGTAAATTACAAACTGTCAATGTAACTATGGGTCTATTCTTCAAAATTCCCACAAAACATTCTTCAGAATAATACTATATCTTAAGAAGATGGAAGGATGGGGTCATTGTGATGGAAAGGGGCAGTCAACACAACACACAGATGCTAAAGCAACGTTTGCAACTTCAGGAGATGCTTGTAGCTAAACTTGAATAAGATCCACCTGTGCAACAAGTACTCTACTCTGTATGCCATAAGATGTGAAAACAGACTCATTGATAAATTTAACAAGAAATACTCTACTCTCTATGTCATAACATGTGAAAACACTCATTGATAAATTTAACAGTCTGGCAGCACAATGACCAGGGAATTTAATAGATGGACACTTGAGAGAATATATTTTAAAGTCTAGCTGAAACAAACGTGAATTATGTGTATTTTCAAGATGTGTAATTTGAAATAGACTTTGGAAAATTATATCCAGTAAGTACTTTAATTTTATCCATTATATGCTGGTTTTGCATATTATTAATTGTTTACAAATTATTTTTCTCATTGGAAAATAAAAGCATTAAGACAGTATTAAGACTGTTGACATTAAAGGAAAAAAATCTGTTAATGTTAAGCATCTTGTAAATAATATCCATATGTACATATAAATAGTGGTTATAGTATTCATATAAAATTTGTACTAAACATCATAGAAGCAACCAAAAAAACAGGACATTAGGATCATCTTCAAGAGAGAGGTCTTTCAGAATAATAAATTGAAATACCAAATATAAAACTGGTTAACCAAATGTGTAAAAGCAAAAAAAAATCAAAGAATGTGCAAGGTTATTGATAACCATTCAGCCACCATGAAAAAATGTACCATCAATATTTGCTTTCCTCCGCCACACGAACTGGAAAAAGCCCTACCGTGAAGCAGAATGTGCATTTGGCTAACAGCAGAAAATCATTCCAATGAACAGAAAGTATTAGGTTGCATAAGGGCTTTATTATGCTCGACACAGAAAAAAAGACGCAGGAACAGCAAATGCAGCAGCTGGTTCAGCCTAAAAAGGGGAAGCCCAGGACTTATGATTTAGCAATCTGTGTAACATCAAAAAAGATACATATGGTACAGAGAATGCAATGGGTTTTAAATCCTACTCTTCTCTGCCCTTTCTAAAAATAAATTTAAAATTAGTTAAATCATCAGTAGAATATGGATAATTAAAGCTGTTATCTGTTTTCACACAGGGGCGTGGGGTACAATTAGATTTAAAGCAAGGGTATGTTTAGAAG
This sequence comes from Onychostruthus taczanowskii, assembly GCF_017590055.1. Classification (NCBI taxonomy): domain Eukaryota; kingdom Metazoa; phylum Chordata; class Aves; order Passeriformes; family Passeridae; genus Onychostruthus; species Onychostruthus taczanowskii. The sequence goes on from NW_024501126.1 coordinate 5,802,014, forward strand.
ACAAATAATACAACCATGCTCTGTAACTTCAGGGCTTTTTACCTTCAGTTTTCTGGGACACATACTTATACTTGAGATACAAGAATACATTTTTAAATCCTGCTCCAGTGTAAAGGATAAGTAATCGAACTTCAACTTTTCTTTACAAATGAAATATAAACTATGGGTAAGCATAGTACTTCTACAATGATTCAGAAAACAAAAATAATATAGTTTAATTTTAAAATTCCCACATTAATTTACAACATTAATTTATTTTTTAAAATATTTTTGTATGCATATTCATTAATTGTTTAGGGAAAAGAGTGAAGCTCAAAATGAATATGTAATTGTGATGCTTCATCAAGCGCAGATTTTAATTTCTTTTCCTAATTTATTTCCAGAGCTATTTTACATTTATCTCTCTATCTGAAACCTGTTTGAACCATCTGATTAGTGTGACAGGTAATTTATTCTTTTTTTCTACTTTTAATATATTTTCATGGTGTAATAAAATATATAGATGTGATTTTTCTAAAAGTATGAGACAAAAATGGAGGTTAAAAATCGGAATGTTCTGTTTTGTGGGTTTAACAGAGAATGAAATGTGATAAGCTTATGAATCATTTAAACAAAAACCACTGTGACTTTCTTACTATTACAGGTCATTATCATTGTGATTACAACAAGGAAGGGTGGATATTAAGAGAAATAAAGTGCATTTAGTAGGTCAAAAAAGCAATTATGTAACTGTATAACAAAACCTCCTATGAAATACTACCGAAAATAGAAAAAAAATCATGTTGTGGCATTTCCCTGAGAAATGTTGCAAATTGTTCTGCCCCAAAATGGCTAAAAAAAATGTTGGCTACCCTCTGTGCCATCACTTGCAGAAAACAGAAAAGCTTAAGCTTTCCATTATTCAGGTCTCTTAGTTTTTCTTACTCTGTTACATGATACTTGAAGGAAAAAAAAGTATGCAAGTGACCTGGAAAACTCATAAATCATTGCTCATTGACATCTAATTAAATTTCAGTAAATTAAATTAACTGATGCAATTTAAAAAATTAAAATATGCTACATTCTGGGGCTTGAAACATCTTGCACTTTGTTCATGTGAGACCTTAGTACAAAATCATGAATATTTTTGGTGTTGGAGTTTTTGCCCCCATGTGAAGCAAAATACAGGCATAAAAACATCTCTGTTCTAGGTGTGCTACAGGAAGAAAACCAGGATATGTTGGTTTTTTATCATTCCAGAATTTAAACCAAATCATTCTTTCCCCATGCTCAAAATCAAAGAACTTTGCATTTCAGAGGTTGTGTAGTACTGCTATTGCTAGAGAACAACAAAAATATAAGGATCTTTGGCAATATAACAGCATTGAATTCTAGAGCTTAAAAGCTTTTAGCAAAGTCCATGGTCATTGCTGCTCTGCTGTCATATCATTAGATAGAGAAGTTAACAAAATTAGCAGGAAAGTTAAGAGTTTAAATTTAAGAAAAAGCAAATACTAATGAAATAAAATTTCCTGCTTTTTGTCAAACTATATGCAATGCAAAGCAATTGTAAAATGGAACATTCAGTTGTCCAGTGTCTTGGTAATTAGAAAGGAAAAAAAGAGAAGTGTTGAAAAGGTACATGCATAATTTAATATATTTATTAAAAGCTAATTTTAAATTATATACAAACAGCTATATCACACAGTGCTTAGTGTATTAACAGTTTCAAACATCAAGAAGGTACTTAACTTAGGAAACAGGAAAGGTTTGACTCTTTCCCAGAAGAGAGCTTTGGAATGAGTAGAAGAAAAACACAGAAAACTCTATATTAAATTATTCTTTTCGGGGTAAGACCCCGAGTGCTTCTGCAATCTGGTGCAGTTTTGTTTTTCAATTCTTGGATGCAAGGACAGCAGTTTTGAATGATAGTCTATAAAAAGCAAGCACACATAATATTTTAGATTTATGTTCTTTAACTTTGGCTCTGACTCGTTCATATTCCTTCTTTCCTGTTATATTTCAAGTAAATATTGATGTTCTTCCTTATAGTATTGGAATTTTTTTTTAAATCAACACTAAAATGAGATACATTTTCGATAATGCTTGTCAACAAAGGAGGTCTGATGGTCTATTACGCATCCACAGACTTCCATGTGGGGGACAGAATTTAACTAATTTGTCTGTTATTAAGAATCTGAGAGGAGCAATTATAAACAAAAACTATTTGCATAACTTCTAAAATTATTAGCAAGATTCTTAATGCCCCAGTGGCTATTCCAAGAAAAATTCAGAGTTACCTATGAATTTGCAGCTCTTCAACTAAAGGACTTTCTCATGGTTGTATGTCAAAATTTAATATATATTTATTTTATGAAGGGAATATTTATGGGCTATTCTTTCTATACAGAAATTTGAACTGTTGACTTTAAGAACTTTTTCCAATAAAAAAGTGTCGATCTAGGTACTAGTTATTAAAAAATAAAGACCTTTCTTCAAAGTCAATGTGTCTGGGAGGATGGAAAGAACATACAAATTAATGACATATGCAGATATGATGATATATAATCCAGTAATGATTGCAGAACAAATTCCCTCTCTTAAAAAGAGTAAAATAAAATTCTAAAAAAATTGTCTCCATTTGAAAATAGAACAATTTTGGCATGTATCTATCAATGGAAATCCAGAGAATCACCATCTCAATCCTCTCTTTAGGAAACTGTTTTCCAGAGGAATAGTTTGTAAACATACAACAATATTTAGAATACTTCTGTCCCTGTAGATTAAATTGTCATGTGCTATAGTGTCTCAAAAGCATCAAGGATATAGTCAGTTTGCAGTTGAATTAGCAAAACTTTCTTCCAGTAGCTACCATGCAAAGAGTTCAATACCTGCCTTTAGCACAGACAATATCCACTGCTACATTAAGTAAAACATTATAAATTGTACAAATAACATTCCCACTAGTAGGTTTTCCGATAAATCAGAAAGTTTAGGAAATAGGGCACTTCGTGTACCATTTCTCAGCAGCCATTTCATGCCTCAGATTGGAATTTAACTCCAAATCCAGTCAGACTCATTCAAAAATCTTTCAAATAGAGAATTCAAGCTCTTAACACAAATTCAGATCTACATAAGACTAAGATGCAAAGCAACTGGCAGCTAAACCAAGCAGTATGCCTTGTTTTGTCAGACTATTTCTACAAAGTTGAAGAATTTCTAAGAATTCTCCTAAGTCCTCAAACTGGAGCTTCTAACTCCTCAATCTTCTGGAAAAGGCCAAGCAAAACCTATACTAAATAACAAGTACGTGCTGAATTACTGTCTCAGCCACCACATCAATTATGTCTGTTTCTTTCACAAAGAAAATTAAACTATCTCAGATTATTAGATGGATTCTCATGTACTTGAGCGGCAAAGTTTTACCCTTCCTAGATCTAGACCAGATGTTTTTTCTTGCCTGACCAAAAAGAAGTCATTTCAACAATCTCAAAATATATATATTTTTAATGAATCATGCTCATGGACCCATCTTTATCTACTATTTATCTTCTACTTCCAGTCTTATAGAGATTTTTCAGCTTGCTAAAGATGAGCCTTAGAGCTGAGATAGAAATTCATAACATTGTGTCTGTGTTCAAGATTGATTACCCATAACAGTTCATGCACTCCACTTAGAAGTAACATGTTTGTGGAATGCCTATAAGCAAATGCTATGGCAGCTACAGTTTCTTAACAGACTATGATTGATAAGAAAACATTGATTAATGTTTCATTCTCTGATACATTCCTTTTACTTGCTGAGATAAATCATTATCTATTTTTAAGATTTTATGAAGAGGTATCTTTTATCTGTCTTTTATTTGCAATCTCATCTAATTATTTTTCAAGTATAAATGTTTTAGTAAAGAACAAATAAAGCATAATATATAATAAATACACTTTTTAAATTAAACAATTTTGGGACTTGTGAAATCTGGATTCAATTGCCAACTTTTTTTCTCTCGATTTCATGTGTGAAACTATGAAAGAACAGTATTCCAAACAATAACACCACCTAAAGTGAAAAAATTTAAAACTTGAAACTTCACTTCCTCTTTTATTTAACTATAGCAATATCTAATCACAAATATTTTAACAGGTACATTTCCCTACTGAAACTTCTTTTGTTATGCTGTTTGCTCGGCCACTGATTTGATTCCATGACAAATGCAAAACCAGTGAGAGGTAGGTACTTTATTCTCCCTCAGTATTTAGTAGACAGTTGAACCAAAGACAGAAAAGTCTCAGTTGCAGCCAAGTAAAATAATGATTTTTTTTTTTTTATGCCCTGCAAGGAATAGGTGTCTTGCATGTCCTTAGGGATTTTTGGGAGTTACTTCTTAATTAAAAAGACACTGGAAAAATATTTTAATAGTCCTTGGAGTAAGGAAAAAGGTGTAATCTCTCTAGCTGAATTCTCTACCTACTTGGTTTGATAGCTGAATGGCTACAGGAACTGTGTGCTCTGCATGCACATTAAAACAGTGCCAGTGAGTGGATTTGGGAGGGCTCCTCCCCATCCACAGCAGCCCCTTCTCTCCTGGATCAACCATTCAACAAGGAGGTGCAAGGAATGGCTTTGAGCTCTGAACATTATGAGGAATTAGACCTCAGCTCTACATAACCCCCACAGATGTTGCTGCCATCCAGATGATGTCAGCAGCAGACTGACCCTCCTCTCTTGTGCTGATGTGTTTATTGCAGAGAATAATCCCTGAGAAATGCATCCAGTTTTCTCTATGCATAGCCACTTGATCATGTTCTTATACAGGGTATTCCCATTTCTAACCCCTTCAGGAAGCTATATTAAAATGTGAATAACAATACTTTAATTATTGCCAGTGGTTTAAGAAATGCAATTTAAGCAGAGAGGATATGGTTAAAACTACATAATAAAATCTTCAGATGAGGCTTTAATGAGTTGAGGAAAAAAAAGCAGTTTGTCAGGACTTGGCAAAGAGATGATGGACAAGAATTTCAAGCTTGGCTCTAGTACCTCACACTCTCTTTCTTTTTTTTCTTTGGGGAGGTGTCAGGAAATGTCAAGTAGGCTATGTAGATCAAGGCATGATTTGTAACAACACTGAGCAAACATTTCTTGATTTTACCAAACAATATTCTCATTTTGAATTCTTATTTAAATTACTCAAGTTCTGTCTAGAAAAGTACTCGGTAATAAAAATAAATGCAAAGATCATGAAAAATTATGTCAGCGTCCTCAAAGAAGGCCAGTAAAACATTTTTTTTGTCCTGCATCACACTAAAACAATTTGGCACATTAAAAGAAACATTCTTCCAGCTTAGAAAAGGAATGGATTTCAACAATGTCACATTCTACATTATATAGAATACCAAGACCATTTTGGGGTACCAAACCTAGAGACAAAACAAAATGTACATATTTGTCAGTGTTGCTTGTACATTTATTACTACATCTGAATCAAAGAGATGCTGCCAATATGCACACTGACCTGTGAGCATGTGCCATGAGACTATCAGTACCAAGATTCCCACCAGAAATCTTCCTAAGTCTCAAATGTTTTGGTCTGTTGGACATGAATCCTTCTTTCAAAACAACACCATCAGAAGAAATGATTGTGAAAGGGCTGTACTAAGGTTGTACGTAGTAGACAGTGAGTTACCTAGTTTGTACTTCCAGACAAACTAGGACAAGATAGGCAGCAGTTCAGATACAACTAGCGGAGAGGACTGTGACTGACAACACACTTTTATTTCCAAAATTTTACTCACTACATACGGTTAGATAATAACTAAGCAGATCCAATATCAAGAGCTAGACGTGAATAACACCTGTCCCAGATAATGCCCATTTGGTGATATACAGAAACTACAGTCCCTTGTTTTGTTTTGGCAAAATCTAGCTTTTACTGCACTAAAAATGACACATACACACACAAAACATGAAGGCCTGAGGCAAAGAAGACATAAGAGTTCTTATGGTTCTAAATGGGAAACATTACATTTGTCAAGAGACACGCAATTTCAATATCCTGGACTCTAAAAAAGACAAAGAAATAAAACTATAAGGTTGTTACTGGTTGCTGAAATTGACTACAAAACAAAGTCTATATTAACTTCCCATAAACTTCTCATGAAGAGAAAACATTCAAATTTTGAAGAGGTCTTTTAAAATATTGAATCAATATCTAGGACTGGGTTTGTCAGATAATGGAGATGAGTACCTCTCAAGAGTTGTATAACCTCCAACTAAAGTTGTACAGTAGGTAATAAATATAGATATTAATTGCAAGATGAAGTGGTTTGTGGGATTTAAGCCTTGATATCTGACACAGAGCAGCAGTGAAGAATGCCACACTGTGCTCAAAGGAAAAAATTGCTATTCAAGAGAAGCACTGGATCCCTGCCAGTCTTCCAAAGTTGAGATATATAAACTCTGATTGGATCTGACTGGACAGGGAGTGCTTACCACTCCTATTATTTTTTATTGCCTTACTTTGTACCACCAAAACAATAAATACCTTGTAGGACCCAACACATGCTATGAATATGATAGTGCTTTCCTACTGAATAAATTTCTCAGTGCCCAGATCAAAGAAGCATTTAGATGCACAAGGGGAGAAAACTGTTTCTCAGATAATAACTCACACAAACCTTGCCTGATTTCTTAACCAAGTCATATGTGGTCATTTTCATTGGAAGTTTCAGAAAGACAACTGACTACTGTGCAGATCTAGAAGCATCACCAACTTGACTGAAGAGAAAGTTTCAGGAACTGTCCTCTACTCAAACTCATTTGTAGTTTGCATAGCACGTGCCCCTGTGCCTCAGCTCCTAGATGAGTCAAATCCAGAACATACATCCGTATACAACCTCAGCAGCAATTTCAGTGTAAAACATAGCTTTTGCTGAGAAATAGAGATTGAAAGAATGATGCTGATTTTTCTTTCTAATCATAACAAATAAGAAATTAAATGGACAAGAAACAGAAACTAAGTTAAAATTAGAGAAAAGAATCTCAGAACCTCTCACCAGAAGTTGTTCATCTCATTACTGTCCCTACTACATTAAAGTAGCCATGGCTACAGTACATAGCGACGGTATACAACACATAGAGTCATATTACACTATATTCTTTATATAATGGTCTAGGAGCCAGGATATCTGGCAATAGTCAGAAAGTCTCACAGAGCTTGTTAGTTGAAAATCTTTGTGTATTTCCTAGGCAAGTGATGTAACCACTGTTCTGGCTGCAGTCATTGCTATTCCTCCTAAAGGTGTGTAGCCATAGAACCAAACTTCCAAGTCTTATGGGATAAGAAATAAAAATAAAACACCCTTAAAAATTAGAAGAATGAATCTGTAAACAAGTAACTCTTTGCTCCAAATATTATGACTCTTACACAGTGACTTGATGAAAGTAAACTGCGTGGAACATAATCTGTCTTTTGTGATATAACCTGCAGATTACAGGATTCTTCACAGAAATATCACAAAATAATATAATCAAGCATCTTCACATTTGGATGACTTGCAAGACACATAACAAAGTAAGTAAGGCATATCATTATTGAAAAATTCTTTGCCTTGTTAAGATTTGCCATGTCCAGAGCAAGGGGAAAAAAATCCCAATGATCACTAGTGCCACTGCTTGAAAATGCTTAGTTGTAAACCTCTGGATTTATTGAGGTTTACCAGGAAAAATTATGCAGAATGAAACCAGGAATTCAGTAAAATAGCCTGTTTAATGACTGCGTTCCTGACAGCTCACACTAAATCTTGTATATGTCATGGACAAATACTTGTGATCCAACTTTGGTATTTTTAGGGTCGAAGTTCAGTTTCATGTAAGGTTCCAACTTTTTTCTCTCCGTGATCTAACTATTTCACTTTCTTCTTTGGTTGGCATGGGTTTATTCAGTCACTTCTAGGCATGTCCACCTTAACAGAAAGGAGTTTTTTAAAGTAAAAGGCCCTGCAGAATATTCTAAAGAAGATTCAGCAACATGTGACAAAGTCAAATCCCTTCAGAAGCAAAGCTTCTTCCCCACATCTCTCAGGAAGATTCCTGAGTACTGTGTACTCACAGAAGGGCTACACAGTTGGTACAAACATCAAATTTCAAACCCAAAATAAGGTTAATTCCAACACTGTTTCCAAAATTAAGACCAAGCCTGTTGACTGGCAATGCACCTATTAGGGAAAAATGAGAGTTTTGAAGGTAGCCAAAGATTATAAGAGATCTTAGCTTTGGAGACAGCAGAACAACACTGAGCACCATGTAAGATACCTCTCTTGCACACAGCTTCATATTTTCTGCATTAGAATTACCCAATAATAAACGAACATAGACGTTGTCAAGTCTATTTCTTCTTCAGGAAGAAGTGATATTTCCAAAAAAAAAAAAAAAAAAAAAAAAAAAAGGAAGAAGGAAAGGTTACTTGGCCATTCTAAGTTTATAAAGTAGTCAAACAGGATTTGAAAGCTCAGCATCACTATGACAAAGAGGAGCTGTTCTTTTTTAATGGAAGGTTGGGACTTTGTCTCCAGCTCTTTACAATCTGTTTCCCTCCCTGGCCCATGCATTAATCTCACTCCCATGCAAGCAGAGCCAGCTGTTCTTTAGCCAGTAGCTTCTTCTTGCAGCAATTCTGATTTCCAGTGGCAGCACAGAAGTGCACACACCGTATGTTCTTCGGACATTTATTTATAGTCTTTATCTGACAGAGCTGGGCAATTATAAAGACATAATGATAATTTGTGAACAGAAAGAAAGCACTTCTCCTACTTAAATTTGTCCCTTGAGAAAACAGAAAACCATCTACTTGCAGCAGACAATTCATGAACCTGATAACTAAAATATGAACAAACTCTATGAGTAAATAGCAACAACAAACTAATCAAAATCATGACCTATTTGTGGGTTGATTATAAAAACAAAAAATGAATACAAATTAGTGCTGGGTAATTTGTGAACCAAATAAAGGGCTGCAATTCTCACATATAAATTGCTGTCAATGAATAATTTAACCAGCTCTAGTTAGAGCCATCTATTTATTAAGAAAGCTCACCAACTAGATCCGGCAGAATGATTTATCTCTATACACAGTGATAAAGCCAAGGGAAATCAGTACTGCTGGACATTTTAAATGCCCAGTTTGATCCTCTGGAGCCACACAGTATAATTTATAACTTTGTAGCACTGATTTTAGATGTAGCCACTCTCATTTAGTACCATTATAAAACCACTTAGCCCAGTATGGATGACACAATACATAAGACAGGGAAAAAATCAACATTTCTTTTGTTAACTTACATAGAAAAAAACCAAATGTTTGCATTATCCTTCTTTGCCTTTAGAGATATTCTACTTGGAAAATAACATAAATATGCTAGCAGAAATATATAGCAAGCCTTCTTAGAAAAGCAAGGATAAATCCCAGAGTGATCATTAAACTCTTCAAGACAAAACCATGCAATCTTTTACATTTTTTTTGAACTTTGCAGCAAATTTTTTCCTGAAAGGATTAACAATATAAACAAAGTATTAATTCAGCTAGGGTCTTCCTTTATCAGAAACAGGTGTCACTGCAAAAGCAGAAGAGAGTAAGGTTATTAATTTTTTGGTTCCCTCTTTGACTTTTTGAAACTCTGACATTGCTGTCAGCACTGGTGTCTTTCAACATGAACCACCTTTCCCACTCAAAGTAACTGATGAGTATCCTTCCTTCAAGCTACTTAAAATAGCATTGTATAAGGCCAGAAGGCAACAACTTACAGGGAAATAGCTTTAAAGCCACTGCAAGGGTGTTTTACAACTCTGTAAAAGTGCACTATACCTTTGTCAAGCAAAGGCATAAAAAACAAAACAACTGTGTTTTCTGCAACAACAAAAGAGAAATGGTTTTTAAAAAGTGACAACGCTGTGCCACAGTGTACATGCCCCATTATCCATCTGTACTCTTATTCCACTGTTTCTGGTTTTGAGCTAGAAAGGATAAATGCATACAATAGACTACCTATTACTTTCACAGGTGACTTCTGTCTCAAATTACAACTACTTTGGTCCTTATTGTTTATGCATTCATATTGCAATTCTAAACAAAGAAAGTGGTTCTTAACTGAGATGAAAAGTCTGCATCTCCTTTATACAGAAATTATCTACAGATTTCTTCCAAGAACCTCAATGCACTTAAGATAATGCAGTCAGGAATAGCACCAAATTGGAAAAAATGCAGCCAACTTAAACTTTGTTGCTATCTTCACCATGTATGAAACATGTATAAGCACATATTTTTGCTCATAACTTTCAGGATGGCAACTGCACAGATGCTACATATATTCTGACACCATGTGTATTGAACTGTGAAAGCTGCACACTTTTATCAGAAGCTGTAGTCTGCCAGGAAAATGACAATATTTCATCAGAGACTTTCAAGTAACAACACACAAGACTTTTTTTCTTGCTAAGACCTTGGGTTGTTTCCTAAAAAAAAAATAAAAAAATGAAGTGTACTGATTACAAATCAAAATTTACAATATAGAACTGTAAAAAAAAATCACAGAGAAATAATATCAGCGAGTACTTTGCATCAGTTTACTTCCATCTAGCAAGACAAAGAGAAGAAATACAAATTGTTATGATGGCATTCCTAAACTGAGTTTCAAGCAAACTTCCAAACCTCTTTATTAGATGGGGACTAGTTTCTATATCATCTACAGTTTCAGGGCTTCATGAGAAAAAAATGTTACATTTGTGGATATTTACTACCTGTTTCAACACTTCTAAAGGCAAATGTATAAAATTTCTATCTGCATTTTCCAAAAATATCTTTTGAAATATCTTCATGAAACCTCTCTACTTTTTAATTATAACTGCTTTATGTGTTTCATCAGAATTCTTTTTGTCATTATTCTCGGCATTGCTACCTGCAATTTTTAGAACTTCTTGGAAGCCTGTTGTAATGTCCTCCAGTGACCTTTAAGCCTCAGATAAAACCTGGTTTTATGGCATAAAAATTGTGACTCACTTCAGTGAGCAATTCACTCTTTAGATACATGCAATGTAGCCAACGACAAATCTTGCTTCAGGTTTCATACTCTCTTTCCAGGTCAGTCATACTCCAATTTCATCAATGCTGTACTATAAACCCCAGTAACTGAGATCTACCGCTGGGCATATACCACTTCTGCTCAGGATACAGAGGGGACATTCTCTGAGCAGTGGGATTGAAGAACAGAACAAAACACGGGAGGTTTTTCACCAAGCAGTTTTTAAGGATGGCCTTTAAAGTTTTTCACCAGACAGTGCAAGTACTACCTTTTCTGACCTCCCATGTTTATTATATGTTCATAATGCCCTCAAACCAGACACTATATCTAGTAATTTTCTTATTCATTTGAATAAATAAATACATTTGTAGAAGTCCTCTGAATAAGGGCTACCTGCTCCTGCTGCAGCATCCTATTTTGACCTAAACCTATCAGTAATATTTTTAACCATGGGGCATCTAGGCACTTATAGTGTAGGGAAGAAATAAAACGGAGGAAAGAAATATGAAGATAGGGGAGAAGGGACAAAATGAAGGGAAACAAACTATGATATATTGATTGGATTTTTTTTTTTTTTTATGAAGAAAGAAGCCTTTCAAACTTAGAGAGTTTTAAGGATATTTAGTTTTTATAGCTTGCTCTACCTTTCATGAATTGTTATAGATGATTTTTAGCTCAGAATATCATGAATGCTTTACTTCATCCATGCATGCTTTCCTTGATCTTCCTTTTTAAATCATGGAAAATTGTTCCAGGGATTTCTTCTTGCCTAAAGCCAGCAGTACAAAATGTGTAGGAGTTGATATATCCCTTCATACTCTCTTAGAAGTCAGTACAGTGAAAGATTAAGATGTTTCTCCAAAGTACCAAAGCATATTTTTAATATAAACAGTAGCTGTTAAGCCCTAGCACACCAGAATCTCCTAGCAGAATGATGACTTGGCAAAGGTTTAGGAAATGAAGACTGTTGAATCAGCAGATTAATGCATTTGTTTGCTTACTCCCTGTCCCTCCTAAAGTAATATTACATCAGTAATACTACATCTATTTAAGGTTTAATCAAATTAGATTATACTTTTATACTCCCAGGGTCATTCTCCCCTGTAATATTTGTATTCTAACAATAGGGTGGGTAGGTGAGAGAAAGACCGTTCTCTTAACTATTGGCCATCTGTTTCAAAAAATGGGAATTTTGCTTTGAACAACAAAGACAGCAGAACATTTTTATTAAATCAAATCTGTATGCCTACTTTTCCTCTAAGCTTTGTGCATTTTAAAAGACAATTTTTTGGAGAACATTGGAAGGAATTATAACTACAAAATTTATGTGGTGTACACTTCTCACAGCACGGTTTGGGCCCATCCTGCTTTACACTGCTAAGTGCAAATTGCATACTGGCAGAACTTACATCAGAGTTGAATGTACTTTCCTAGAGGCAGCAGAAAGTACAATGGCATCTATTATTACAGCATTGAATAAAAATGCAATTTACCCCAAAAATTTGACATGATACTGGCATACTATAAGTACAGGATAATTTAGGTTGGAAAGAAGATCAGAAGGTCTCAAGTCCAACCTTCTGCTCAAAAGACAGACTGGTATAAGAGACTGTGTTGCTGTCTGGTCTCAAAAACCTCCAGGAATGGAGACTGCAAAACCTGTTGCTTGACTGTCATAGAAATGAGAAAGTTTTTCTTTATATCCAGTCTGAAATTCTCTGCCTGTTGTCTCTTGTCTTCCCACCATGCTCCAGTGTGAAGAGCATGCCACCATTCTCCATGTAAACTCCCTGTAGGCCCCCCACAATGCCTTTTCTCCTCAAGGATGAACAAGGCCAGCTCCCTCAACTTCCCTTCCTAGGGCATGGTGCTCCAGCCTCCAACAGAAGGCAGCTCTCCACTGAATTTGCTCCATTTTATCCATGTCCTTCTTGAACTGGGAGAGGCCAAAACTGGGGAACGACCTCCTCCCTTGATCAGGCTGTGTTTCAAGTAATACAGCCCAAGATGCTATTGGCTGTGTTTGCAGTGATGCCACCGCTTCAGCATGCCTAAGTCCTTTGGATGGCACATCCTCCAGTGTAACTGCTGGTACCCTCGTGCAGCGCCACCTGCCCACATGACAGAGCGCACTCCTTGTCCTCTTCCAGGTCATTCATTAAAAAATGTTGAATAGGACAGTACTTGGCTCCTTATCACTTCTACGCATCACATTAAAACTACCCTCTGAGCCTGACATCCTAGCAGGTTTTATAGATCCAGCTGTCCATCCATATAGACCCTATATCCTAATTTGGATATATGAATATTGTGGGAGACAGTGTCAAAAGTCCGCTAACTACTTTCTCCTCATGCACAAATCCAGATGTTTTAGGACAGAAAGTAATCACATTTTCAGATGAGCTTAACCCTTGAGTAATCCACGCTAAATGTTTCAAATCACCCTTTTCTCCATCATGTGCCCAGAGGAGTGTGCTCCAAGGAAGTGTTCTCGACTGTTCCAGGGATGAAATGCCCACTAGACTCCTGCTCCCCAGGTCATGGAATTATAGAACTGTTTAGCTTAGAAAAGACCTTTAAGATCATCAAGTCTGATTGTTAACCCAGCACTGATGAATCCACCACTAAACTATGTCCCTAAGCCCCACATCTACACGTCTTTCAAATGCCTCTAGGTATGGTGAGTCCACCACTTCCCTGAGCAGCTTGTTCTAATGCCTGAATACTGTTTCAATGAAGAAATTTTTCCTAGTATCCAATCTAAATCTCCTCTGGCAAAACTGGAGGCAGCTTCCTCTGGTCATATTGCTTGTTACTCATGAGAAGAGACTGACCCCGACTTGGCTACAACCTCTTTTCAGGCCGCTGTAGAGAGGATAATGTTCCCCCTGACCCTCCTTTTCTTCAGGCTACACAACCTCAGCTCCCTCAGCCACTCCTCACAAGACTTGTGCTCCAGACCCTTCACCAGCTCTGTTGCCCTTTGCTGGACACTCTCCAGCACTGCAATGTCCTTCTTGTAGTGGAGGGCCTGAGCACAGGTTTCAAGGTGCAGCCACACCAATGGTTGAGCACAGGATGAAGATCACAGCCTGCTCCTGCTGAGCACACTGTGGCTGACAAAGGCCAGGATGCCCTTGCCCTTCTTGGCCACCTGGGCACACGCTGGCTCACATTTCATGGCTGTTGACCAGCACCCCCAGGGCCTTTTCTGCTTGTCAGCTTTTATTCCTTTGTCTTTTTTTCAAAGATGGAGCATTGTGGTAAAAGTTTAATTCCAAATTTAATTTGTTACCACTTTTAATAATGCAAATAAATTAAACCAGGAAAGATATAATGGCAACATTTCTCAGACTGGTAGTAACTATCAGCCCAATCTTTCATCTCTCCCAAACACACACATGCTCTATAGTGTTAGGAGCTTGGGGTAAAAGACATTTTATGTGGGAGTAAAGCTGGACACTGGGGAAATTCAAAAGCCTTAAACTTGGGTTGTTTCCAAAATTATCATTTATTTTCAAAGTTAAGGCTGCTGCCTTTTACCTTCTGTTGCTTACAGTAGTGGCATTTTTCTCAGTAATCTTTTACCATATTTAGCTTATGATGAAAACTCAATGCTAACTACTCCACAGTTTCTACATAAGCAAAGGCAGGGCTCAGGAGAAATAAGATGCTGCACAATTAACAATATAATGAAATTAAAATTATGAGCTGTACCCCAGAAAAGGCAAAGTCCCACCTTTCTCCTAAAATCTTAATATATAAATAAATTATACTGTGTAATTTGGTATACCTTGGGATTTTTAAACTACACTTATGCAGTGTACCTGTGGTATTTGTATACAAACGTGTGGTAATTTCAAATTCTACCAAAAGTGAATATTAATATTTCTTAGAAAAGTCTTAACACTTACACTCCATTGGGGTAGAAGGAATGTTAACAATATTCACTGTGATTCAGTGAAATACATGTGAAATAGAATTGACTACATCAAGAAAAGGGCGAGAATAGAATGGGGGTTTTATCATATACTTTCTCACACTTATAAAACATATACTGTCCACTTACAGGAAAGCATACGCAGAGTTTAGAATAAAGATCCAGCTGCTGTACCCTGCTTCCATGACTGATCAAAACCAGACATACAGGGAAGAATGAAAGTGAAAGGCAAACATATATCACAAGGAGCATAGGAGCAGTATCTTTTTTTTTAGCAGCACAAAAAGAATCACTCCCAAACACAATTTATTAATGAACCGTGAAGCATAAAATTTTAGATCCTCACTTGCTGACTCAAATGTAAATGGTTACACATCAAGGGAAACTGAAACCTAAAGACAATCAGAATTATGGCAAAAGTCATTACTCTTTGTGCTTCCAAGACTGCAAATAATGTAAATATGCCACAATGCAGTGATAGTCTCTTCATATAAAATCAACTCAGTGCATGTATCTGTAATTCAGGTTTGGTCAGGAGGCCTCTACAATACAAACACCACTTATCATTGGCATGATTTAACTTAAAATGCTCTGATTTACCAGCCAGCAGGCTGTTTTGACTAGAACTGGTAAAATCCAAGCATATTTTAAAATATCAAAAGCTTTTCTGTTACTGCCCAGCTTTCAAGGAGACAAACAGCAAGACAAACTGAACATTTACAAACCATTGCTTTGATGAACCATTCCCTACTAATGTGCATAAGCCCAAGTACTTAAGAACTATCCTAAGTTTTATGTCATGAGGCTTTAAGCATATTAGTACAATCTAGTATTTCAGTCTCAGCTGGGGACATCCTTGTTCTGCAGAACAGTTCTCCAACACCCTCATTATTTTTAAGAAGATTGAAATTTTGAACGAAGAAGGCAATAGCTCTAACCAAGGCAATACAAAGTGAAGTGCTGGGTTTTTTTTCATACTAAGCTTACATATAAATGGACAAATAATGAGGCAGGGCATAAAACTGCATGATGAATATCTTAAAAATGAGATGAAAAGGAAAGTTAATAAAATATATTTGAGAAAAAAATTCCAAAATAGAAAGAGCAGCTGTATTTGATATTTACAAAGTTATTTCTTTATCAGACAGTCCTAAACAATCTTGTCTTGGGCCCTTAACTTTGAACCCTTCACTAAGTAAATGGAACAAAATATGGTGAAACTTTGGAAGTCCTGTTTGTAGAATTTCCAACGCTTGATTTGATTTACAAGCTTCACAGCTTCAAGGAGAACAGGAAACAGACACCAAAATTGGAGTTCACAAAACAACATAAAAGACATTGTAATAGCTAAATTGATCTATTCAGAAAAAGTAGAAGATAGGTGATTGTGCCAAAGAGGAAAAGCTGACTTTCAAGGCATACATGTACTTCATAAGTAATTAACAGAACATTAAAACCCAAAGATCTTATAAACTTTTGCAGTTATCACAGCAAGGAAGATTCATACCTGTAGCAAGGTACATGATGTGGAAAAGCATGTCCTTGCCCTGCACAACATCCACAACCACATGGGAAAATCGGCTGTTGTCTTCCATGAAGTAAGGAATTGGAATAACTGGTTGAACAACCTCATGCATTAAGAAGAATTTTTGTGCATCTTGAAGATTTCTCTCAGTCAGATTTACATACAAACCTTGGTCCATGGTGCCACACTGTAAAGACAGAAAAGTAGCATGACTATATGTGCCAACAGTAACAATAGATTTACTCTTTGATTTACAGCTCAAGAAAATAAAAGCAAGAGCATATCTTATAATAACAATGTGGAATTCGACTTTCAGGTCCCATTTTGGCGCTAACCAGACTGTCCAAGGACTCAGGGAGCTCAGAGGCAGTATTATGGAGGCCCTCCAGTTCTAAACAATATGGAAGAGCACCAGACTGACCAGCACAAGTGGATTATGGAAATATTTTGCTGTATCCTATGTTCATAGGGCAGGAAGGAGAAAAACTACCATTCAAAAACCAAATTATTTTTTGTCTAGTTTTCTTTACAATTTTCATAGACCTTAGTGCTATTGATATAACAAATTTTCAAAGGAAACCCCACGCCCTACCATAGCCAGGGTCTGACAGGAATCCCAGGTGAAAGTACAACATGCAGTTCTAGTAGCTTCTTAGGACTCCATCTTCAGTAGCAAAAATGGACAGTGCAAAGCTCTATATAAATATTATCCACAGCAAAGACTTTTTTTTTCTTTAAAACTGACTATATTTTAACTACGAAAACAGTGCTCTTTTCTTACAGAAAAACATCCACTAGCTGCATGGACAAGTTTCAAACACAAATAAACAAAGCAAAATAACTGGGAATTAACTTTAACATATTTGCGTTCAACTGAGGAAACAAAAGAGAGAGCTTCTTAATGCATAGGAGTATATAAACATTTACATGTTTATTCAGGAATAAATGCATCAGAGAAGTAAAGCACTACTTCACAACATTTATCAAATATTTGGGTGACGTGAAAGGCATAAGTAAGTCACCATTTTCGTTCTGCTTTACTATGTCATAAACTATGCCAAGAATTACAGCATGAGCAATATAATAGTGTGCAAAACCATACCAGTTTTTTTATTATTATTATTACCATGTTTTCAATCCAAAATTGAGTGATTGTTCCAAATCCACAAATGCTAAAAAAAATTCAAATTATTTCATTATGGGAGATCAGATAATGAAGAATGATAAATTAGCAACTGGCAGGAAACAGTTACTTGCTCTGTATGTCAGACCAGTGAAAAAAATAAACCACACCAAAGAAGTTCTCTGGATCTGTCAAGCAGGAAAAACTCCAGCTGAATACCCATAGTACACTGAAATGCAAATGGTCCTTGGTCTTATGATAGTCATTGCCCTGTCTAAAGAGAAAAGCAATGATCTCTGAAGAAAACAATGTTCCTCAAACCTGGGACTCCAATAGTATTCTAAAATGGAAAATAATTCATTAATATAAACCCACCTTGGAAATATAACATCTGATGCTACTATAGCTACATAGCAGTAGTCTTCCTTCAAACCACAGACTTCTCTCTGTTGCTACTGAGTCAGTGAATACTCAGAGGATAAATCTACTACTAGGACTACACAAACAGAACTTCTGGTCCTTTATCATAACAACTCTACCAAAGAAAAGTCCTTTCTCTGAAGGAAACTAATGACTCAGTCAATGAATATATCTCATCCTTGTGAGGCATGTATTCTAAAGTCACATAGTCAAGTCACAAAAAATTGTTAAATCTCTAAGTATTAGACTAGCCTCTAGTACGCATCACTGCTGCAGTTATGGAGCCAGAAATGTAGCAGAAAGTTATTCAAGGAAATAAAAAGCAACATCAGCAAAAGAAGTTGGACATTAGAAATACCTAGAGATCAGTTGACATCAATTGCCTTCAATATTGTGTTGTAAAAGGCCGCATTACAGTTCTTAACACTAGCTCTGCCTTCAAAGCTGTTTGTGGCTCAGTGAGATACGATACAACTGTTGTCACTGTTCTTGTAAATTGGATGAAGTACCACCTGCATTAAAATCAGCCAGGCCACCTAAGAAATAAATTTCAACATCTGTTTTGATTGGGACTT
Source organism: Onychostruthus taczanowskii (assembly GCF_017590055.1). Classification (NCBI taxonomy): domain Eukaryota; kingdom Metazoa; phylum Chordata; class Aves; order Passeriformes; family Passeridae; genus Onychostruthus; species Onychostruthus taczanowskii. The sequence continues at coordinate 5,820,649 of NW_024501126.1, forward strand.
GGAGACGTGCACTAACAGCACAGCAGAGACTTAAACTGTTTTTACACAGCCATCAGGCTGTCATCTCTCTTTGTAAGTACCATTCAGCAAGGGTTGCTCTCACAATAATTAACACCACATTAATGCAAAGTTTGTAGGGAGAGTTTAATAAGTTTTATTGGATGTGCTTACCTAGTCAGAAAGGTGATAGGATTTTTACATACAAGCATTTTTCAGGCTTTCTCCTTCAAAAGTTTAGCCTCTTTTAGACCCTCTTCGTATCACTATTTTGACAATACAAGTATTTCTTCAACAGGTGAAAAGCTGCATACAAATAGAGCCTGCTTGTGCAGGCTTCTGGCATACTTAGAGTCTTGTCACTTGGCTGATGACAAACATACTACTTAGGAAAGGTAACATGGCTTTAGCCTGTAACCTGTGCCTTATTTTCCTTCATTTGCATAGATCAGGAAGTAATTAAAACTACCTACAATCCCCAATGGGTGATTCTTTTTCATGCTAGCAAAGATCTTATGACTCTTACAAGCTAGGGAGGGCTGTTCCAGGAGCAGATGTGAACTTGTGAAATTGAATTGAGATTATGTGAGGCTGAAAGGTGGACAGAGGTGACTACACTTAAATACCTTGATGAAAAGCTATTGTTAATCACAACATTAATGCTGCTTTTCCTTCCATATCCCTTGCAAGAAGCATGCTCATTAAAATTGTCCTGGTAGGAGTGGTGACTATGAAAAATATGAAAACAATGCATATGTGCTTACTGAAATACTCCTTTCTTTTTGCAGAGTTCCTCTAAATAACCCACCTTGGACTAACTGGTTTTACACTGTCAGATAGCTTCAGATTATTACACCCTCTGAGCCAAACAAGTTCAAATGAGGGGAAGAACATGTCACAAATTCTTTTAATCTGACTCTTCAGGGAGTGTGAACCACCTCACACATAGAAATATATAAAATTCTGACCACTCCTCCTTTACCACCTCCCTCTCACTTTCTTTTTTCTGCCAGACACTGTTCCATTATTTGAGTTCTAATAGCACAAATACAATGTAAAAGAGAATAGTAGTTTGATCATACTTCAGACAGGAGTTAATGTCACCTTGACAGACAGGTTTTAGTAGTGTTTTTGTAGTGTTTCATTTTGACAAAAGATGGAAGTTAAGCCTTTTTTCTCCTACCCTTCAAAGTACATCTATTTTTCAACCAAAATATTTTTGTGGAAGGATAAAATTAAAACTAAATATGTTGAAAAAAGGGACTCTCCTTAGCACTTTTTAAAATTTAGGGGTTTTTTTAAGGTCTTAAGCTACCATATAATGAAAAACTGGATTTATAATTTATGAACCATACAGTACTTCGAGGAAAGCTAACATAAAATATTGTCCTTCTTCCATGTATCCATACCTGAAAATTAGGGTTAGGGTTGGGATATGGAAGCCAAGCAGAGCGAGAGTTTTCCTGGTATTTGAAGGGTCCATTAAAGGCCTGAGTTATGGCACTCAGATTGAAAACACAAACTGCTGAGGCTGCTATGCTGTTCCTGCAAAAGAAATAAATATATTAACCTATGTAATAATATTAAGAAGTCAAATTGCTGAAAAATAAATTAAAAAGGCAATAACTCTTCAATTCTTCAATTAAATAATGAAGCAGATATGATCTGCTTCACCTGGAGATGATATCTCAAGATAATGATATATGATGAGCTGATTAAGCAAAGTCATTGAATTTGAAATATTTATCAGCCTTACCAAGAAGCTGCTGTGGGGAAAAACTCTGAACTTCCTACTTTCTGCTGTTGCTCTAATACCATACTCTACTTCTAATAGCATGAGACACCTCCTTTCTAGGTATAAAGTTCAGGATGATATTATTCTCAGTTTTCAATAAAGCTTCTTCCATACAATAAATGACTGCATGACATAAGTCAGGTTTTTCAATGTGTGCTATGTCTCTAGATCCTACGGAATTGCTGGACAAGACACGTCCCCAAAAATCCTGTCTTCCAAGAGATGTTGTACAGCAATAAGAATGTAAGTTGTAGAAACACATCAAGAGAAAACAACTTGGACTGCTTACAAGATATCATGTCAAAAAGAAAAATAAACATCAATAAATGGCAGCTGGACAAAACACACAATTTCCTGGGTTTGCCTTGAAAATGTGATGTACAAGGCAATAAAGTAATTCTACACAGTATAAAGAATATAATATAAAAACTATGAAAGCTCCTAATATGGAAAGCTGCATTGTTCTTTTCCTCATTTTGAGATAATGGAATAGATAATGAAGGTGTCAATTGCACAGATTTCCTGTTACAGCTAAAACTGCTGGCAACTGATCCACACAGCATTCTTCTCTGGTTTTTTTTCCCTATTTTTTTTTTAAAGCTTAGCCTGGAATTTACACAAGGCTTAAGAAAACCTACTATAGAAACTCCATAATAATGGGGAAAAACTCCAACAACTGAAAAAAGAGTTAGGATATATTGATTAAATACCAGGACAAAAGAACAATTTGCTTTCTTATGCTTGTCTCTCTTATTTCAAAGGAAGCTGAAAGCAAGCCCAAAACTTGAAATTTCATGCTTACAACTTCTGCAGAATCGATCATCATTGGAACTGATAAATCGCTGCTTATATCACTAAATGCATCTCACTAATATTAGTAACTCTACCAATGGTTTTTTGAATTTAATGAAGTCCTATGAGGACATGAGATTCATGTTTATAAATTTTTTTTAATAGTCTGAAAGAAACAAAATCAGCTTTTTCATGAAGCAGTGGACTTGATAGTCAACCATGCATAAAAGGTGCAGGATTGGCTGTTAGAGAAATGTTTCCAGTTTTGCCCTCCACAACTATATTAAAATATACTAAAAAAGAGTTAAGATCCAATAAAGTCATTGAAATTCTGAAGATACTGAGACTGAAGAATTATGAATGCTGTTAAGTTATATCTGATGCTGTTACAGGAACAGAAAGGAATCTGTTGTTCCCTGTCACAGGAAACCCTTGTATTTCTCCACCGTCACTTTCAGGCCAGAAAGGTGGATCATATGAATTCCACAAACTATCTATGAACAGGACTCAGCATAGAGAAGTAATCCTAGCTTAAAATACTTCAAAAATATCTAAAAAATTTAGTTATTACATTTGATGGGAGGCATTTAAATAGAATGCCTGCCATCAAACTAAAAAACCCTACCCACAAACAGTTATAATTAATTGGTTCCTCTTTGAACAGTTCATCCACCTTGGACAGTCAGAATATTGGGCCACAGGGGAAGAGGAAAGGAGTGGCAATGTTTAAAATACTGTCTACTTTCATGTGGCAAAAGAGCCTTAACAATAGCAAGTCCATTTTCAGGAGAGCCAGGAAGCATCAGGAACATCATTCCCCTTCCATGGCCAAAGCCCTGTGGATTTGCTAGAGCAGAATTCCTCTGCTCAGGCTTTTCATGGCAGGAACATTTCTAGGCTACTTTGACTTCTCAAGAAAGATCTGGTTGAAGAATGTATGTGGATGCCACCTGACAAATACCTGTCTTTTAGTATATGAACTAACTAGGAAAATAGAACAAGATTAAAAGTACTGTTCGAAACAACAGCAAATGTCCTTATCCCCAGTAATCCCCAAGTCTCTGCTACTCTCTTTACATAAACAGAGTTTAGATTCCCTACATTACTCCACTGCAGAAACAGGCTGAGCTCATCATCCAATGTCACAAGTTAGGAATTGCCACAGCGTGGTGCAAGCACCACTAGTCTTGTTCACAGCCTGAGCTGACAGCTCAGGGGTGAGCCTCAGTCTGGAAGATGCCTAAAGGAGCTCAAATTCATGCTCACTGTCTAAAATGTACAGGTATTATACTTTGTTGGTATTAACTTGTGAATGCTTCCACCTGGTCAATAAATATTTATAAAAGGTAGGTATCCCTGTGCTCAAGGGTGCCTTACTTATGTTTTAGGTGCCCAAGGACCTTTCAAAATTTTAGACAATAGCAAACTGTACAAGAAGGTCGGAGAATTGGAACTCAAAATCGGAAATTATTCCAGTGGTCTGAACATTGGGCTGCACACTCAAAATGCAGAGGCTGCCCTCGCTGAGCAGCATTTGAACACCAGTTATCTCATTTAAATATCCAAAGGACATTTCTGAGATGTCTCTTTTTTCCTATCTCCATCCAACGTTTTAATGTTTAACAAATCTGAATTTTTAAGACCAAACTGTACTTTTATTTTTTTCTTTAATTTTACCTTATTGATATAACAGGTTAAATTCTTAACTTAAAATTAGGTTAAATTCTTGGTTTGACCTTCAAACTCACGTAAGGATATTTTAGGACTATATTAAAATACCTAAGAGCACCTCTTGTACTGTTTTGGGTAAGATGAGTTCTCCATGACATGGTCAATTTCCATCACGTCAAATTCATGATCGTGTCACATTATAATTATAAATTATTTACTGCAGAAATACATAATGCATTTACGTATTACAAAAGTAAAAATAAAAGTTAATTACTTCCTAGCAATAAGTGAGGAATATGACAGAACAGTCTTAAACCCAACTGGCTCCCTGCAGTAAGGAAATAATAAGAATTTATTGCTTCTCTCGTGTTTTCAACAATTCATGTGGGAAACATTTGGAACTGATACTTGTTCACAGAAAACAGTGGATTGGGTAAAACGGTAGTTTAAATTTATGATGTTTACTCGGCATATGCAGAAGAGAGTAGCTCAGAAATTCTAGGTTTTGCCATCACAAACAACATGAAAATAAAATCTATCATTCAGCTACTTACACATTAGTGGTAAAAATGCCATAGATCAAGTCCAGTTCTGGCAGGAAGAAAGTACTCTGAAGTTCATTGTAGTAAAATGGAATTTCTCCAGGGCGAGAGCAGTTCAGACGAGCTTTCATGAAGGTAGTCCAGGTATCCTCCAGCACAAATTTGCCACCAATATCATTTTTGCACACCCGTGCAGCACGAGAGAAAACTGTCTTCCCACAGTCATGTTCCACTGCATTTTCCCGGAAGAAGAAGTAGGTAAAGTTCCCAATATCATAAGATGACACAAAATTTGGTTCTGAAAATAACAGAAGGAAAGATCATTTATTGCCTTCCTGTGTTACATGCACTTATACTAATGTGGAAGTTGGATTTATCTTCAAGCATTATATTTAAACACATATTTTAATATCCTTTAGGGATGTGGCAGCATGACATCTGAATAGGCCAGCTCATGTCTACCTGGGATTATGAGACACATGATCATGATGTGCTGGGGTTGGCTGGGTAAAGTTAATTTTTTTCATAGTAGCTAGCATGAAATTCTGTTTTGGATTTATGCTGGAAACAGTGCTGGTAATTCAGGGATGTTTTTGTTATTGTTGAGCAGCACTTACACAGAGCCAAGGCTTTTTCTTTCTCACCCCACCCCACCAGCACAAAAAGCCAGCTGAGCTGCCATCTGGGGTCAAACCATGACACGTGGCCTGACAGGTTTTGCTCTAGGTGTTTATAGAACTAGACTGTGCCGGGCAACCTTGGCCCAGCTCACTGTATTCCACCATCAAAAGTGTCTCGGAGTTTTCATTCTTCACATAAGGGCATAGTGAATTCTTACAATGTAATTGCTTTATCTTTTAACTCTGTTTCTCCTTTGCCATCATGCCATTACTCCAGATGAGCAGGATAACGGGTGGTAATTAATGGTGAGTAAAAATGTGCTCAGAGGCTGCAATCAAAAGAAAAGAGAACTACACAAGAATATTTGATGGTAAGATAACTGCATTTCAACCCTGTCTTGCTTAGTGCTTTTGAGAGCATTACAGATTTCTTTTTTCTTATTTAAAAAAACTCATCAAAAAACTGAATGGTGATGATGGAGAAATTAGAGAATATCTAAAAATAATCTGGAAAGCAACAGATGGCAATACTTCTTGAAAGGACAGAAAAAAAGGAACAGTGGGATACCAAAGACAATAAACATGTGGTCCATTTCCTGTAAGGATTACTAGAACTGGGGAAAGTCCGTGACCTTAGAAGAGGCTGACAACTTGACAAGTTCTTAAAGGAAAGATAAATTTGGTGCACAGATTTGTGAAGAAGATCCCCACTTGTGCAAGGAACCATTTTAGAACACTGATACCTCTGAAAAACAAGAAAACTTTTGTTTCTCATTTCCAAATTTTATTCTGAAGTGGGAAAACCAATAAAAGAACTGTTTTAAAAAACATCTGTTGTGAGGAAGGACTTCAAATAAAATTATTACATGAACATTTTTTGACAGCACTAGTGTATAGAAAAAGGCTGCTGCAATTCGATGTAAGCATTTTACAGGAGTATCTCAAACCTATCAGAACTTTGGAGGGGCACTAGAAAGGCAAGCAAGCTGGCACTGCCTCACAGCAGTCCAAACTGTCAGAAGACTCTTTTTCAAAGGCAGACCAGATGCCAGCTAATGTGGCCTCTTGTGCTGCTTCCATCTCTATCTGCTGTGCTGAGAGTTCCCAGGGCAGGTTTTTGGCAGCAGTGATTATGAGCTGCCTCAGATGTATGAAGCTGAGCAGATCCAATGGTGCTCTCACTCCTCCCTGTAACTTTCACCCTCTATTTTATGAAGTGCTTCCTTGAGACCAGTCTGGAACACACCATATTTTTTCCACATTCAGAGCTGCACAGGTTTTTTGCTGGCAGATCACAACCCAACAATTTCAATAACATGTTGGTGCCTCATTCATAAGTTACATACTATCAGTGCATTTGTGTCTTAAAAAAAGGAATAAAAAAGGCAAAATAGTTGGCCAAGACTTATATAAGAAATAAAATTACACTGACAATATACAAAGAACTAAACTATTAGTCATGTTAACCCTACTACAACCTTAAATCTCCATCTGTGTAAAACTTTCATTACAATAGGGATTTTGCTTCAAAGGCATCAAAAGCTTCAACTGTACTGTGCAAATACTCAAAATCAATCAATCCACCCACAAAAACTATTTTGTACAAATATTAAAAAAAATTAGGCCCTGCCTTGCCATAAGGCCTGAAGATAGTTGTCACTGGAGACCCTCTGATATAAAAAGGTCTCTGTATTGGTATCACAGAGTCTCACTGTAGAGTTAAAAAAACACTATTGGAAGCACTCACTATAAGGAATGATGAATTGCAAAAATTAAACAAACTTCACAAACTATAGGAGTAAAAATAATATGAAATGCATTCAGAATGTATTCAGGGTTCTTGAAAAGCCATGCCAATCTTTCAAAAAAGAGTATTTTAAAGTTGCACTGATAATCATAATAGAAGCATAAAAAATGCCTAGTACTCATATTTCATGGTTTCAAAACTAAGAAACAATATATACATCTGCAAACACCTAAACTTTATTGATTATGAACCAATGAAATTGTGACCTGCTGTTGAAACTTGTGAAATCTGCTTTCATTTGCATGAAATGTAATAATCTCACAGTTACCTTAGGGAATTCAGTGGATATGGAAGGATTATCACGTCAGACTTTGTTTACTTGATTCTCTCTTTGGGAAAAATGAACAGGGTCACTTCAAAACTTCAAAGGAAAAAGTAGGAAAAATCAGTTCTTATGGGTCTAACTATTGTGCTGTGAACTGCTATTTGTTGACATGAAAGCTTTACCACGTAAGTTTTTAATGCCGCAAATTAAGTAAATCTCTTGCTTCATGCTGACTTCCCAAATAGCTCTTGGAAGGGCAAACACATCTCATTTCTGATTTATCAGATCACCACAACAAGTGCAAGGATTCTGGTGTGTGGCATGAGACAGCTAGTACAACCCATAATAATATCACAAATATTATATATGACCTCTATAGGATTTTTAATATACTCAATTTATGGATGTGTCAGGATGACTAGACTTTCCCAAATTACATGGAACCAGTGTAATCAGGAAAGCAAGAAAATTACTGTCAATGTGACCCAAAACACATCTCCAGTGCACATCACGGAGCAGTGCACACAGAGCACACGCCCAAGCACTGAAAGCACTGGGTGGCTCCTTAGTGCTGCCCTGGGCAAACACACTGCTCTGCTACTTCTGAAGTTTGCGTACTCAGCACAAATCCTGGGAATTTCTACACTTTCCTTCATAAAGCAGTGTGAACACTGCCCAACAAGGATTTTTCCCCACAGACTCTTCTAAGTTACTGCAGAAAAGACAGCTCAACCGCACGAAGCCAAGATAGTGCTTCAACCAGAAATAGTATGATTGCTTTTCTAAAGGTTGAAGACAAACCTACATTTTCTGGGGAGCACAGTCTCTGTTCTTAATGTGAAAGCATTTAACAGGAAGACACAATGATTCTCTTTAGATTATTCTCCCTTTTTACCTGCCAAAGGTGTCATGCATAAGCTTATTTCCTGGGCCTTTTTTATTTAGTGGTGTGGATACACTCTGAGAGGTAAAAGGATGGGAGGAACTGTACAGGAATTTTTCTGTGGATAGAAATGGGAAACAGGAGCATAAAAGAGCTCCTTGAGAGCATCTGAGGTAGTCTTGGCCTCTTCTTGCTGTCTGAACTTAAGAGCAAGAAAGTACACTTGTGCTCTTCAATCCATATAACTTCACTTCTGAAGCAATCTAACATGGCTTAATTTACATAGTTAGTGGGTGCTACTGCTTCCAGAGTGAACTAAATGACAGGAAACGATCTAACTTTCTTTAAGGAGGTAACAGCAATTAACCTTAAGGATTTAAAGGTTCAAATCCTACTCTAAGCAAGTAAGATCTGTGACTTCCACTGACTGTCCCTCTGAGACATGACCACTCACATCTGAGGTGCATGGTTAATTTCACTTTTGATTGGAAGACCCAATCAAAAGTGAAATTAACCCCAGAAATGTTAAAAGAAAGCTAAAATATTAATTTTTTTCTGATTTAGACAAAGATAAGATTATATATGTATATATGCATACAATATAAGACACACACACAAAGATATATGAATATGTAATATATTCAAGATCTTAGGAGTCTAGATACTGCTATAATGCTGAATGACATCTCTCTGGAACTTGTTCACTTGTTCACCGACCTCACTAGATCAATTAATCACACCACACTGTTGATCTCTAAAGACCCATTTCTTCCAAATAACTGTAGTCAGCCAAATGCTTATATAGCATTAAATTCTAGAAAGATGCATTTGAGGCTTTTTGAATAAAATTCACATTTCAGCTAGAAATGCTCTTCAAAAGGGACACTTAAAGCAATGGAAAGAAATTAAGCTTCAGATGTGCCACTCTCTAGTATTTCCTTTCATCTTATTAACATTATCAAAAAAGTCCAGTTGCAGTTGCATTCTGCCATCCCTGTATATTCATTAAGTATATTCATTTAGTTGTGGCCCTTTGCAGCTGTTGGAAAAAAGAACAGACCTTGCATTGGGCTGATGAAGGCATCACTGCTCATGAAGGTTTAGGGACGAATTTTAATCACAGAGTAAAATTTTCTTACAGCATTATATGACTCAAAAGTAATACATAACTTGTGGTCATCACAGCTATATCCTTCCTCAGGAGCTGAACTGTAAAATGTTAAGTCCTGTATGAAACTGCTGGAAATAGTTTATTAATAGCTATTTTTCCTCTGTTTCACAATTACCTATGATGCGTGCTAAAAATGCCAACCTGCCATAGAGTAGCTGGCTACCAATCTATTTTGACTATTTCCTTTGCAATGCCTTAGCTCTCCATGATTTCTTTTACATTCTTTTCCTTTTGCTAAATTGAAAATTTTATAGGTATGGAAGAGCAAGGACAGCAAAATACACTAAAACTGTGTATCCCAGACATTTTTTTCCAGTCTTCTCTTATATTGCTGATAGATTTTATAATACAATTCAGCATAATCATAAAAGTGGATGCTCACTCATTACTTTTTTACTGATGTACTCTAATAAATTCTGAAATGCAATTATTTCTTTTCTGAAAAATTGTTTTTAAATATGGTAACACAAAATTCCTTGTTTTATTTCCTGTTGTTCATTTTAAATAAATCTCCTTCATTTTCAAGGTAAAGTGTTCTTACATGGCATAATACTTTGCAATTTATTATATCATTTTGCTGATGTAAATTTGCCAGTGACAAATTTAGTCACAGCAGCCATTCTGTACTCTAACCTAATACTTACTGAAGCCCTTGAAAGTCAATCCTGGAGTGGATTTTGTCACCTATAGTCACTCTATAGACACCTTGCAAAGCCATGTATGCCAGGGCAGGGGGTAAGTGCAAAAAATACACAGGGATTTCATTAATTCACTCATAACCTCTAGAAATTTGGAGTACGGGGATCTATCAAAAGATCCAGAAATTTGGATGGTTACTTAAAATTGAATCCAGAATTCCAGACACAGAGGAATCTAGTGTTCTTTAAGGAGATTTTTCCAACCAGCTGTTATGGTATGGAAAGGAAAACCCAATAATGATGTCTTACCCATTTCTCTCCAAATATTTTCGCTGCCGATTTTTTTTTTCTTTTGTCTGTTCTAGTTTTGCAGGGAGGGAGACAAGTAAATGACTTTCCCTGCAGACTTGTTCATTTGGTTTGCATGGCTAAGCTTTGGTGGGGGTGCTACAGGGGTGGCTTCCATGAGAAGCTGCCAGAAGATTTCTCCATGTCCAGCTCTGCCAATCCCTGGCAGCTCCAACAGATGGACATGCCACTGGTCAAGGCTGGTCCAATTAGAAACTGTGCTAAGGCCTCTGTGATAACAGATTTAAGAAGGAAAAAGAGTTATTGCACAGTTGTAGTTGTGGCCACGGAAGAGAGGAGTCAAAGAATGTGAGAGAAGCAGCCCTGCCAAGGTCAGTGGAGAAGGAGGGGCAGGAGGTGCTCCAGGTGCCAGAGCTCAGATTCCCCTGCAGCTGGAGGTGAAGACCGTGGTGAAGCTGCTGTGCCCCTGCAGCCCATGGAGCTCCACAGGGATGCAGAAATCCACCTTCAGCCTGTGGAAGAGCCCCATGCTGGAGCAGGTGGATACCTGAGAGGAGACTGTGATCCCATGGAAGGTCCATGGAAAGAGCAGCCCATGCTGGAGCAGCCTGCCCTTGAAGGACTGCACCCTGTGGAAGAGTGACCCACACTGCAGCAGTTTGGGGAACACTGTTGCTTGTGGGGTGAACTCACACTGGAGAAGTTCATGGAGAACTGTCTCCCGTGGGAAGGACCCCAGAGTGCAGCAGGGAAATGACCCCTCCCCCTGAGCAGAGGGAGAAGCCACGGGTGATGAACTGGACATAACCCCCATTCCCTGTCTCCCTGTGCCACTGGGGTAGGAGGTAGAGCTGGGCAGGAGAGAGGCATGGCAAGGAAGGTGGAGGGTTTTAAGGTTTTATTTCACTTTTCATTATCCTGCTCTGATTTGGTTACCAATAAATTCAATTCATATCTCTAATTTGAGCCTGTTTAGCCCATGATGATATCTGGTGAATGATCTCTCCGCATCCTTAACTCATGAATCCTTTGTTATATCTTCTCTCTCCCATCCAGCTGTGGAAGGGAGTAACTGAGAGGCTTTGCTAGTGAGTGCCTGGAATACAGACAGCATTACAACCTTCTCTTTTCCTTTTTCTTTTCCTTTTTTTTTTTTTTCATAAAAAAAAAGGGAACCAATTTCATAATCATCCTCTTCCCCCTTCACCTTAAGGCCTGGTATGTCTGCTGTTGAAATTCCATCTCTACCTTCAATACTTCCGTCACAGAATCACACAGAATCAGAGAATGAGTCAGGTTAGAAGGTCATCTCACCCAGCCTCCCTGCTCAAGTCAGGTCATCCTAAAGTACATTGGTCAGGATTCTGTCCGGGCTGTTCTTTAATATCCCCAGTGAATGAAGCTGTACAACCTCTCTGGGTAGTGTGTTCCAGTGCACAGTTACTCGCACAGTAAAGACATTATTCCTCATAATTCAGGTAACCTTTAAGTCCCCTCCTTTCTCTGATAAATGCTGGTTTTCATGTGTTCATGCTCCCTGAAATTTGAAATTTTCCACGTTCCCCTGACTGAGATGCATTTCAATCCTAAGTTCTTTCATTCTTTCTGGGTCACTGTGTATCATAGCCGTGTGCATTAATGAGAATCACACTCCTGTTGTGCCTCTCTGCAGTTGGGAACAGATGATCTGCTTGCAGCAGTGTCCGCCTTCCTCATTCAGCCTTTCATTGGCACCTGACATAAGCAGCCTAGGTGAAATACAAAAGAACAAGCTCTGTCCTCAATAGACTCCTTGTGATTTTAGTAAATGGTAGGTGGACCTTGCTGATTTACCTAGGGTAGAAAAGGACTAAAAATATCCTAACTCCATGGGTAGTACTTGTTGTCTACCATTTCAAACCAGTAAGGAAATGGTATGAAGGTGTTTTGTAATAACTTAGTCTGGCACAGGAAAAAGGAAATTAGGGGAGGCACCTCCACCTCACACCAACTTACTGCTTTCCTACTCTGTCACTGCCATCAGGGAGAAGATGTACAAATTTGAGCTTAACTGCTCAAATTTATCCTCTGGTAACTGCTCCAATGAAGAAGCCTAAGGACAGGTTTCAAAACTATTTTTTCTCCTATTTTAGGATACTGGCAAAAATGATGATATACATGAAAGAAAAGAATCAACCTGATGGGTGGCACAACTAAAGAAATACAATTATTTATCTTCATACAAAATAAGCAAAACTGGCAGAATATGCTTTGCATATTTTCAGTCAGGACTCCTATCTGAAAGAATACATTACACATTCAAGCACACGCTGGTTTTGAGTTACATGAAATATTACATAATAAAGACAAGCTTGCACTAGCTAATTACAAGGCTTTTCATTAAAACCCAGAAAAATGAAAGGATAACACTGAATTATTATAGCCATTTCCATTAATCCTTAAAAACAAAATTGAAAGAATTAATTTTTATTCTTAGATCATAAATTCTCTCTACGCATGCCACTAGTAGCAAAAGTTATAATAAAAATCTGCTAAAAAAAATAAGAGGCATTGATTCAGAGCTGTATTAAACCTCTCTAACCAAACCACCCTTGTAAGAATTTTACTATTACTAGTGAAGACTGAAAGTATCTGCCCTGGATTAATAATCTTTTTATTAGTGTTTTTTTAAGAAAGTGATCTCAAAAGAGCCACTTTTAGATACTCTTACATTAGTAAGAGTATCTAAAAACCAAATGCTTAGGACAGCAAGAGGAAATATTATGTCTACCAGTAAAGCAGTACAATCCAAACATTCATCTCCTCAGATGGAAAGGCTTCTCATTTGGAAGAAATTTTATTTTATTTTATTTTACTTTATTGCTACATCTGATCCAGGATTAATTTTTAATCATCCATCATCTTCCCACTGATGAAATGTTGTGACATTTAGAACACAGATTTTATTTATTTAGTATGTTCCAATAGCATCTATCCTTGCATGGCTAGGGTAGAGAAAACAGCCAAAATCATTTCAAGATAGTTGTAGACCCATGAAATTGTAAGGAAAGGAATTTGACAAATTATGAAACCAAATGTTGCAGTGTTTCTCTGTGTGATGAAAGAGGGATTTTTTTTTTTTTTTTTTTTTTTTTTTAATGTTTTGCCCTTTTATTGGCTGAGGGGAGCAAACAGACATTATAGACTACGGCCAACTTTCACACTGAGGTATCAGATAAAATTTAGTGATTTAAAGAAGCATATTGAATGGAGAAATACCTTTACTGACTGTAAATGTTGGACTACAGAAAAGGTTTCTAAGTTTAAACACTGAAGGCTTTTCACTGCCAATCTGGACACACTGCAACTGTGGACTGCAAATATAACTATAACATTTACTTCTGCTCTCTAGAGCAAACTGTGACAAATTCTGCCCCTACTACACTTTGCAGATCAACTCTACAATAAAGTCTAATTAGAAGCCTACTATATCAACTCCAGATATGATTTAAACATGGTTACACTGACAGCTTAAAGACACTGAAACAAACAACATGCCCACTTAATGAAAGCATAATTTATTTCTTATCATTTAATAATGTCCAAAGCAAACTGATAAGGCAGACTATTCCTCTTATGGAAAACTACAAGGGAAATTTTAAAACATTCCAGCAACAATTTGCCCTTTACTGGCCTGAGCAGCTGGCTGAAGCTCAGGGTCTTGCTGACTGCTTTGGTCAGGAGAAGAAATCAGTGGGAGAGATGTCTGCTTTAGACATAACCCTCAGTGTGTGCTCTATCACCTCAAATTGCTTCTCTTAAACACGGAAACACCTGAACATGGATTCAGAGAAAGAGAGCGTACATAGCAGAACAGGACACCTTGCAGAATAAATTGCTGGTAAGCAGTCTTTCCACTTTCTTCATCTGTTTGTGCATATATACATATTCATGTGAGTAACTTCAGGCATTACATTTTCCTTTACATGGGAAAGGAGATGGCCAAAATATGACCTCATGGGAAGGAGAGTTTGGTTCTCTATTTCACATTTGCAGGTTTACTGTCCTGCAGCCAGCAGGGCAGTGATTGTGTTCCCTATTGAGAGCAGTGACATAGGTGCAAAGTGCCAACAGGACTGGCAAGAGGATCACACAGGGGCTGTCTCTCCCTGCATTATCATTTGATAAATTCTTTTTATCAGCCCAACCCCTGATGACCTAAGGTGAGTGCTACTACAGTAGCCTGGTGCTTCAGTGGCATCTCATCATGGAGACGAGCAGAATTTCTGCATGGTTACAACTGGTCAAAAAGCTGCTCACTGCCTTTGGGCCAGCTGTAGTTGGTGTTCTCTATAGGAGCACCAGGAAGACAGAAATAGCATCCATGAACAGAACGTAAATTTCTTTTCCTAGAAGCAGAGGGAAGTTCTGAAGTAATAAAAAAAAAAAGGAACAGGTGATCTTATCTAGAGATATTCAAGAGCTGAATAATTACTACGGTAAATCTTACAAGAGACTAAGTTCAGTAAGTACCACCAGCTGCTTCTTTCCTCCATCATTGAAGACAACATGACCATGCACACTCTAAAATTTTCCAAAATAGGAAAACTTTAGGGAAGTGTGCAGACACCTGTAACATTTGGTGAATGGTCATTTCAGCCAATAAAAATTTTCAAACCAGACAAAATTCATGGAGTCAAATCCTGAAACATGTTGTCTAGCAGGTGAACAATCAGTATGTTCAGAGAGCCTCAAAGATGGCTCCAGAGTAACTAGCTCCAGTCAGAAATAGGGTTTCGGTGTTGGCAGTGTTGCTGTGCTGTCCATCTAACTTTTTGGATTTGTGCCTGTTCAAAATCTTTGTGCGTCACATTAATTTACCTTTTCCCCTTCAGTTATCTTCTCTCAGCATACTTCTGTAGCTTAATTTAACACACACGCTGAATAATTAATACTTCTAACTGACCTAACCAACTCTTTGTCCCCGCAGATAACTGCATGTTGAATGCATCAAGAAAATGGTAATTCAGAAATGAAAGTTCCCTGATTTCTCCATAATCTTCCATAATTAAGCAATCATAATGATCATAATGATGCTCAGTGAATAGCTGCTAACTTATGTACTTGGCTGATGTAGACTGCTTCCAGGCCTATCAAGCCCCCAGTAGAAGGCAGGATCCAACAATAAATATGTGAATATGGCTGAACCAGAACAAATGGAGAACCCCTGTCAACAATATAAATGCATTTTATTGGTGAAATCTGTGATTCCAGAAGCTGAAATCACATCATGGTAATATGGCATCTCACCCAAGCCACCTGAGACATCAGCTCCACTTTCTCCTCCCACACTGTACAACATAGTTCCTGTGATTACAGACCTTCTGACAAGTAAGATTAGGAACATATTTTCCCCTGTGATGAAGATTCAGAGCTTTTCAAGTCAAGATCCTGCACCAAAAGGTACAGTGAATACCAAGAACAGACTGCCTCAGCACCTCAGCATATAGGCACATCCTTTTTGCCTGACTGATGGGATTGAAGATCTCCAAATTTGCTGTGCTAGCCACTAAAATCCACAATGTCTTTATTGCATAGCAATAAAGCACAGAACAAGATAATCAGCTGTGTTTCAGAGTACAATCATCACCCCCAGAGATGATTTGATTTGGTCCAACATGATTCACAGAGCAGAAAATCTAAGTGAGAAAAAACAGGGTGCTTCCGAGGAAAACTTTGAATTGGAAACACTGATAGATGCATCCACATGAGCACCTCAAATGAGGCTGAATTACAGTAACTGTGAGCTACTGATGCGTAACAGATATTGACTACGGAGCTTCCATTCCTGTTGATGCCTTACTTTTCTTGCAGGATTATCGATCTGTGTTACTTTCTCAGTGAAAGCAGCAAAATCTTCCCTTCAATCCAAGCACTGAAAAACTAATGTAGTTTCTTGGCACTGAATCATAAAAGCACGCAAATTGACATAAAAGTAGATGAATCCCCAAGTCAAGCAGATGAATCCCTCACTCCTAGCTAGCCCAGAAAATAATAACCCCTCCTTTTAATATAGTTGACTGGGCTGCTTTCAGTCTTTTATTGGACTCACTTTTTCTGGCTCCAATTACAAAATTCATCTTGTTCTTCCTCCCCAAAGATAAAAGCTACAGTTTTCTGGTAACTTAATTATAAACAGTTTTGAGTCAGAAGAATGAACTCTAATGGAGAATGTATAAGTACATCTGAAGCTTTTAATAGACAAAATGTGAATACAGTGAATATGATTAATTAGAGAAACCTAGAGGGAATTTTAGCATGCCTTTGGCAAAAAAAATATCCAGTTAAGCTGCAAATTCTGTGTGAAAACTTTTTCCCCTTTGGCAAAAGCACGCAGGTGTGGCACAGCAATTAGTTCCAATACCAAGTTGAGTGGACAAAGGGTGGGCCTGACCAGGGATATACATACAATGACTTCATTTTTTCCCTCACTTCTTTTGCACTGCTATAATTGTTATGTTGCACACAATTTAGGACTTTTTTTGTTGTTGATAATTAACATTCTAAAATCATCCAGTCTTTAGAAAAGGTCACAAATTTCTGCAAGCTATCTCTGATGGGTTCGTTGTTCAAATAAAATATACCAGTTGTATAACCACAATTCAGCATTCACATTATATGAGAAGGGATATTTTCAAAATAAAATCTGTTTCTTGCAGCTGACCAAATGTTCTGAAGCTAGAAGGATTTATATTTATATTTAATTTCCAACATGAGACTAATCCCATCATAACATGAAAAGTACTGTATGAATAGTGACTGTTGTGTCACAAAACATGCATTATGATTTTTTTTTTCTTCTGGAACAGGCATGGGAAAACTATAATATACATAATTTAACACTTTATGTTTAATAATACTTTTCATTTTAGAAGAATCTGCTTCCTTTTTTTTGTAGTAAACAAAATGGCAATTCGGTCTGTCACATCTCAGGAATTCTTGCCTGTTTGCAGCTTCTCCCAGCTGAAAACCCTCATCATGTGAGTAACATCCAGGAAACAAAATTGACTGCTACACACAAATTTACAATATGTTTTGTAAACTATTCCCTATCCTATAGCTATAGCAAGTGTCAAAAATGTCAGCCTGCCACCTAAGCAGCTTGAAAGCTGAACTTTTTCCACTTGTCAAGGCTGGGACCTGCAGGGAAAGCCAGGAGAATTCAGTCCATCCTAAACTGTTTATGTTCTGCCTTCGGCTTTTGAGGGACTCAGAAAAGAATGCTCAATGCAAACTGCTGCTTAAAGCTGACTCAGCTTTGCCATGTAAGAGCACTGTATGTGCATCTCATCCCTGTGCCTGCAAAAATGACATGTATTTAAGGGCACATCTACAAGCTTCAGCTATATCAACTAAATTCCATAGTACTTATACTAATAAAATAATATATAAAAAAAGCAAAATAACTTTAAAGCAAAATAAGCAATATTCCAAAAACATTCATATTCTCAGAATGGAATTTCAATACCATGAATATGATGAACATGAGTTAAAAAGATGAGTCTCACAGTCCATCAGCACTCACCATTCAGCCACTTGGAGTTGTACTGGGCAGTTCGGAGAGGAGGAAGGGCCCCCAGGCTTCGATAAATAGCAGGATCCCTTCCTGGAAAATCCATGGCTGTAGCAGCATATAATTCTCCACTGGAAGTGAGAAGAGCAGTGGAATTGTGCTGGGGACTGTAGGGACAACGAGCCATGCCACTGATTTGGTCATGTATCTCTGTCAAGTTGCTTAACTGTAAAAGAATTAGAAAAAGGGATTAAAATCACCTGAAAATTACCGTTTCAGCCAAGCTGCATCAATCTGAGCAAAATCCTGTGACAAACACCTGTTATCTTCTTTTACTTTTTGTGTAGCCAACCTCTACATCAATTTGAAATTGCCTCTTATAGAAAGTCTTATTGTAATGTTGTCAGATCTCACTTTTGCCATTTTGATATGTATGTATGATTTTGATATGTAAAGCATACATGTCAGCATTATCCACCATGCCTAAATGTTTTCTATTAGAAGGGGCTCAAAAATTTGTTACCTCTGCAAAGACTGTTATTATGAAAAATAAAACCAAACCTGATAGCCAGAATCAATACAGCATCCACCACAGCAGACAACAACTACAAAAAAATCTACTATTTGTTTTGTTGGTGTGTTTTAGGAAAAAATCTCATATGAAAAATGAGAGTAAGAAGAAAAGCTTTCCAACTCAGCAGACCCAAGTCTGATTTAGTAGCCCAAATACTTTCAGCCATAAACCACAGCATGATGTTAATAAGCTATTTGAAAATAAAGGTGCAATGGGTTTAAATAGAATAAATCTGTCAATGAGTTTTTTAGTAATACAGCTGTTATTTGTATTTAAATGATTCTACCCTCCTGAAACAAATAGGCAGCCTAGTCCTAACAGTGACATTTTTATACTTACTATGATTATTACTGATGCTACAATTAGGCTTTTTTTGAACACAGAATGACAGATCTCAGTCAAGACTTCTCATTCTCACCAGTCAGAAATTGCTAATGCAGGTACTCTCATTTCTCCAGAACTACACATACACAGTATGCAGCTACATAACCACATTTGGTAACTAAACCTATTGATGCCAGCCAAACCTGACAGAGGCAGAAGTCTTATAAACACATAAGGTTCATAAAAATTGGCATGTAGGAGGAACTACTTTTCCTCCCACAGCTGAGGAAAAGAATGCAAAAAAGAGATTGGTTAGGTCTCCTATTTGGCCTGCCAGCAGCTAAATCAGCCTTTTACAAATCAGCTCACTCATCAATACCCAAACAGTCAGTTCTCAGCCACAGCATGCTCTGCATTTTAACCTGCTGGCTCAGAACAGGGACTCCAGCTTGTGGGATAAAATGTTTTAACTCTTACTGTGCGGTTGGTGCAGATTGGAGTGAAAGCGTTGGTTCCACAGGTAAAGAGATGGTTGCCTCCAACAAGAAGCACTCGAATATAGTTCTGGCATTCTTCCTGCCACACAGAAAAGAAATAATATATTCAGGGATACTGCAAAGTACAGAGGAGATTAATAACACTTTGCTTTCCATGGTTATTTATCCACACAGAAAAACTTTAGGTAAACAAGGCTTAAGCACACCTCAGTTAGCAATTACAATATGCACAGATTTCTCATTCACACACATGCACCCATCAACCTTTCTGAAAAGTTCTTAATAGGATAACAATAAACCTCTCTAGTACTGAAGATTCCCTCTCAGGATATATTTCAAAGACTTAGCTAAATTTTGAACTGATAGTTCAGATTGATGATCTGATAAATGCTGAGTTAAATAATACAGTACTGTTTCAGGAGATCACATGTTGACTTTAAAGACGGATTAGGCCAAGAAAGGAAATTGTGAGGAAAACGGGAAAGAACAGGTTGTCAGTAACAAAAATATAGTGACGCTAGTAAAAATAAAATTCTTGGGATGTTCTGATGTGAATTTGTTACCACGAATTTCATAATTTACCCTATTTGTTTTGTTAGAAGCATCTCATTTCCTGTAAATTCAAAGTTTCCCAAAAATTTCATTACCATAATACAAAGATGCTCACCCTGAGGAATAATTTGACATGTTTTTTACCTCATTAGGATGGGTGAAGGCTTTGTGATGTTCATATCTCTCATTTCAGAAGCTAGAAATCAACAGCCATTTCTACTGTTAATTCAAACAGAAAGCTTTGTCCTGCAATACTAAAAATCTCCCAGAACTGTATGAGAAAAAATTCAAACACTTCTCTTGAAAAAAATCAATGTCCATATCCAATAAAATGATCAACAATATGTTGGAGAAAATAAAGTTTCCTGGAAACTTATATTTGAATGCTCTCTAGCATTCACAACAAGATCATCTCATAAAAAGTCTGAAAAAAACCTTGTGAAAATACAGTTATGCAATTCTAGCCGATATTAAGTGAAATCATGTAGGTAAATCCATACAACAAGAGTAATAGCATAGAAGCCCCATTATCTGGCCTACAGTTTTATTAAATGGATTGCTTGTTTATCTTGAAAATAGACTCTCATGCTGGAAGACAACAAATATAATCCTAAATAAATTGAACAGGCACAAAATAGACTGCAAAAGAAGATGGGGAAAATACTTTAAAGGTCTCTGAGAAAACTTTTACGATTTATCTTCTATACCTTTCCACACAAAAGTCAAGTTAAAAATAAACTCAAAAAAATCCTGTAAAATCTCAGGAAAGAAACTACCTCTTGGAAAAAATATCTCTCATATTTTGACCCACATTTGCATTAGTTTCTTGTGAAAAATAGCTTCTAAATACTTCTCTTTGAGTCTTTAAGGGCAAGGGACAAATATCTTAGAAATAAGATTTGATTCCTATTGGGTAAAAAATACAAAGTTTTTATATTGAACTTTATGAAACTGTTGTCTTAATATTCTTTAAACCACAATGAAGCTAATACAGAGCCATATAACTGAGTTGGGCAATGCAACAAGACATTAAAAAGTAGTTATTTCACAACTTGGCATTTTTAGTAGTTTTGGCAGTTTCCTTATCAGACTGCTTTAACTCCATCACTAAAAAACAAAAAAACAAAAAAAAAAAAAAAAAAAAAAACAAAAAAAAAAACCAAAAAAAAACAAAACAACAAAAACAACAAAAAATTTTGGGGGATTTTTTTTGTTTTTTTCATTGGAAGATTGCTCAAGGAGGTTCACAGAAGATAAAACAGTAATTTATTCATTGGTCTATTTCCATTCTGCCCTTTGCAACAAGGCATGGAATGTACGTGTAGGAAAAATATGTGGGTTCTGACATTACAACCCATCCAGCCTCTCCTCTTCATGTTCCAAATCTCCCTAAAATAGTGTCATTTCCAAATTACTTGCACACTGATCACCCACTCTTTTTGTTCAAAAATAATGCTAATTTCTTAAACTCTAACATTCTTGGGAGTCACAAGATTCCTTCTTTAATGTTCCCAAGTCTGGTGCCAACAAGACAACAATCCATGTTGCAACAGGGCAAATAAGACATCTCATATGGAATTCTTGTTGGGACCACAGTGCAAAAAATGGAAAATTAAATAATAACTTACCTACTTTGTTAATTTGAAAAAAAAAATCCACATTAATGCAAAAGAAAATTTAAAAAAATTTGTCATGAATAAAACTATCACTACCCAAAAGCATACTGAAAAAGGACTTCACTATTTGGTCACTGAAATTGTTCAGAGATACTTTTCTAGCTCTGAAGTCAAGTTTGACTGTACTGCTTCACTTCTGACACATGCAAAAATGAGATGTATGTTCTAGAAGTGGCAAAGGACTTCAAATCAAAGGACATTTTAGGTTGGAGGTGGTGTTAGGTTTGGTAGCCATCTTTTATGTAGTCCTACTCTCCAATTTATCTCAACCTCTACGTCGTATACTTTCCTATTTGCCTACAAAAAATATATCTGAAATAAAGAAATACATTTAGAAAGTAATTTCTACTTTTGTATCTGAAACAAAATATGACTATTAAAAACAATTCAGCTGCCAAGCAGGTTGGGTCGTTACTTAAGACTACCTTGACAATCCAAAGTCAATCTGACTGCAAGATAATTATCCTCTTGCAGCAATATTTCTTGTATAGGTTAACATTTTAAACATATCTGCATTTAATTTTTAAATACTTTTATTGAAGGTTCAGATACTAACACATCCAGCCATTAAAATCTTAAATAAGCAAGAGATGGGACTTCATTTCAATTAGCATTATTATTTTTAACCTCTCATTGGTTTGGCATTCTCAACAAGTGCATTTACATTTTTTCTTTCTAACATTCCCTACCACAAGTGTCAGTATGAATAGGCAAATTTATTCTCTTAATCTTGTCTGGTGTTTTAGATTTTTACATGCTAATGCATGCTGGCCACAAGGACATAATTTTGCATGGCTCACTCTTGGAACCACTAGCTATTTTAGGCAAAAGCCTAAATTGGTAGATAAATATCTGAAGTCTGAGTAACAAACATCAGCCTTCAAAAGTCAAGTGTGCATTACACTGTCAAATGTGACAGATGTCCCTATATATTTTCCCCCTCAGCTCTTTTCCCTCCTTGGCTTCTAAAGCATAAACCTTACAACAACTGGTAACAGCCTCAGGCAAAAATTCCGTGCAGCTTCTTTCTCAAGAACAAAAAAAGAGTCCTGTTTCTGTGACCATTATCTCAAAACTACTTGACTTGCTTCAGAGTTCAAAGCTCCATCAGTTAAAGTGAGTTTCAAGCAACGAGTTCAGGTTTTGTCACCTGAACTTATTGCCCTCGAGCTGCTCTGTAGTCAGCAGAGCTTCTAGAGAAATCAGGATCTGAATGAATAACCTACCCACAGCCATCCCTGCAATCCTCATCTCTCCTTTGCCACAGTCTGGGCTGCCCTTAACATTTTGACTCCAGTCTTTCCTGTGTCTTCCTACAGTTACATGGGTCTGCCCTGAAATCTGAATTCACCTGAGAGATGTTACAGTAATGCAACCCCCAGCAACTCTGCAATTTGGGCTGCTTCTATTTAGACAACAGGCAAGCAATCAAGTTTTTCTGATAACAGTAACTGGAATCCTGTTTGCAGAGATTTCCTATGAAGAGGGACAATGCAGGACTGGAATGAATTCCTCCTGATCTGATAACTCCCAGTTTCTCAAAGGGAAGGATCTGTATGCATCTCCTTCTACAGAGAATATAGTCACCTTGCTTTAGTCTTGGAAATAAGGCAATAAAAGACAAATATAATTTTGCTATCCTTTCTCTGGTCATAAATTCATCTTTAATTTTAACCTTGACCACATCAGTGAAATCAGAAGAGTCGTGAAAAGTTCAAAAAGACAGTTGTAGTTCCAGCTGGGTAGGTTTTCTCAGGCAGTATCTCTGCATTCTCCAGCAACTCTCATATGAAACTTTCAGGCCACAAATTTTGCACACCAAAAACAAAAAAAAAAAAAAAAAAACAACAAAAACAACAAAAAAAAAAAAACCCAAAACCCCCCAAAAACCCCAACCCAAATAGTAGCAATAAGAAAATAAGAAGAGAAGTATTTATTCCCAGGATTTCTTTTGAATGTAATGAAGCATAAAGACTAAACCCCTCTTCTAGACTGTGAATGAGGAACATGGCTATGGGTACAAATGAAATCTTTAGACAAATAATAATAATACCTAGAAACAATCAGAGAGGTCATTATTTAAATCGCATATATACCATTTTATAGCAACAGCTTAACTTCCGATCATCATCTCTTCAAAAGGGTGTGATGAGCATAAATGAAACTGCATGAATGAAAAACTACACTAAGGCCCATTTTTAAATGTGTATCACCAGTGTTGTGTATTTCTCCTAACAAAATTATTTAGTAACAACAGATGCTTTACACTGTTGAATCAAATATGTGGTAACAGTGTTGTCAACATATTATTCCAAAGTACACTGCTATAGCCTCGAATTTATAATTACTTCCATCCATCATGTTAGATCACAGTCACTGCACTATGACTTTCAGACAAGTTGAATGCTATTCTCACAGCCTTAAACTTGGAAAATCACTGTGAAACAAAGCCATATATGTTTAGTTACAAATAGCATTCCTACCAGAATAGTTTCTACTGTATATGCCCCTTGATCAAGGCATTGTGACATCCGCTATTGATGCTTGAGCATAATCCCTTACTTCCAAGTGTTGTCATATGAAAGCTAAGGAGAAAGACCTGAGTGATATATTACATATTGAAGCATAAATTTTCTAGGGAAAAACAACAACCTAGCAAATTAAACATTCCTTAAAATACGAGGTTCCAAAAGTCCTTTCTTTTCTATACCTCACAGTGTAACATGGCTCTGCTTCAGAAGTGAGGCCATTCTTCCTTGTTTATCTCAGAAACACAATCATATATTGCAATTTTATTTTGCAGCACTTAGCAAAAAAGGAGCTGGAAATTCACTGTTTAATAGGAGAAATTTAAAAGTCAGTGATTAGCTAACTATGCAGAAGAGATTCCTCTTCTACTAGGTGACAGAGCTGTTGGAATATGGTTTTTGAAGCTTGGGATTTTTTGAGTTTTGCACAACAATTATGTACGCAACACATTCTGCTGAATAAAAGTGTGCTCTTTTGCACTTATCACTCTTGATGTGTTCTCCCTTCATGTTATAGTTGAATTAAGTTTAGTCACTAAACAGTATAAAACATAGATTGCATGCAATTCTAATTGCTTTTATAATTAATTTGATAACTACCTTCAGGTTGGCATAGCCAAAGGTTCAATCTTAGCATTACATTTTCCTGTACTGAATAACAGATACTGCAATTGGCCAGATAAAGAATTGGTTTTAAGTACAAAAATACATCAAGTTCAATGTCCAAGAAGTTAGTGCATTTATTATTATTTTCTTCATAGTACCAGTAGATAGGAAATAAAAAAAGTTAATAAAATTGCATCTTAAACACGGGGATATAAACTGAGAATTTTACAAAGTAATTCCACAGTTATTCAGGATTTACAGCACAGAAAATGAAGTGAGAATACAGTTCACTATATATGACATGCATGTGCTTAACCTCAGTGTCAAAACAGTAAATTGTTGAAAGCTAAAATTCATGGCCATTTCAGACAGGATTCATGTTAATCTCTCTCAGCCCATGCTCCCTATGTTCTTTTTTATTTCTTTGCTTACACATCAGTGGCAGACTTTTCTCCTATGTCTCTCCTCAGAAAGGGACACAGCAAAAAGGCATAAGGTAGGGATTTATACAATGACTTACATCTGCTATTAACATAATATTTTTATTAAAGCAGAACAGCTGTCTCGTGCTTACCTTTGATTTGCCTTTACTGTAACAGGCTCTTTTCGTGGCTTCGTCACATTGCCACTCCACTGCCTGCAACCAAAAGGAATTTGTTAGAAATGTAGGTAACCCAGAAATGTAAGCCTCTGAGCTCTCTAAGCCCATGTTTGTGTTATGTGCTTCAGAGATACTGATGATTAGCTGTGGATGATCCTATCTATAATAATATATCCATAATAAATGCCTCTTAATAGTTTTCTCCCTAGAAAAGTAGTTTTGCTGTTGAAGGTTTTTCATTATTTTAATCCAAAAGGAAGCTGGCCAACATCATGATTCACTGTACCAATCACTACAGCAGAAACAACCACAGTTACATTTGATACTATTTAGCCTTTTCTTGTTCTTTTTGTGAGTTTTATGAGGGTAAGCCGATAGAGGAACACACAGAAAGGCTGAGCCTCTTTCTCCAACAGAATTGGGCTACATCACCACAGCATCTGAGGTCAGTTCTGCTGAGAAATCTTGCTCAATAGGAAAGTGTGCCCTACTGCACTTTTTGAAGTATTTATCTCAAGCATCAAGTGGAGATTTTAGTCTCTAAAGGTATGACTGCAGCACTAATAAGAAGCACTAAAACATCCATTCAGAGAAAGAAGCAATGGGCAGAGACATACAAGACAACAGTGAAACAGTGCACTGCAAAGCAGAAGCAATTTATCCTCATTTTTTTGAGCTGTATCACTGCTTCAACAGATGGACTGTAACGCCTAGTCTGCATTACTGCCATTTCACTGTATGAGTTAATTCCAGTTATTTCCATATCTAACATTCAGCAGCTATGACTTACAAACTTTGCTGTTCAATGGAGCAGGTTGCATGCTTGGTGTTAATGTGCCAATACATGTACATATTTGAATGCTTGTGTAGTCAAAGTGCATTTTAAATTAGGCTGCATTCTTTCACCTCAACTGTGCACATCCATATGTTCCTTAGATAAAAATGCCACAAAGCACATTTTATCAAGAAGAATTGAGATTTCTGAAGCAACCACTGCTGCCCAATTACTGAAACCACAGCCTTTTCATTTTTATTTACAAGGAAATAATGAAAGATCATTTATCCAGACATAATATAGAAAATGTTTTTTACCTGTCTTTTAATGGAGACTGTATTAATAGCAAGCAGACTCTCTAATTAATAATAGGGTGAAAGCCTGTTTAAATTAAGGAGGAAAATGCCTTCAGAGTATTTGTGTTTCAACAAGCCCAAGAATGAGCGTTTTTCACTTCAAGAAAAAAAACCAAACTACTTGTGAAAACTAATGTAATTACTTCTCTTCCTCCATCGTAAACATCCCTATTTACAGCATTTGCTTTTGCAATGCTAAGTGAGTATGGTATACAGGAGAATATATTGAAAACTTCTGGAAGAATCCACTTGCGAATGACCCTAGAATTTATAACAAAGTGTATCTAGCAGCAAGAAAGAAATCTCACAATGAGTTAGATAAAAAAGCAGCAATGATCTAACTCTTTTGACTCGGTAATGCAAAAAGCAATTCACATCCATAACAGAGATTGTAGGATGACCAGCTGAATTCCTGACCAATCCATTAGGACACACTGAACTTCCATGTTCTATGGCACTAGATACGAGTACTGAATACGTTATCTCAGAACAACACAAAAAATTTTAAATGCCTGCAGAACAACAAGAGTTAGTTACCAGAAGAAGGTCAGAGTATGGGTATGAGAGTGAAATATGGGTACTTAAAAGGAAGGCTTGAAGGAAAGTTCTTGCCAAAACTGAACTGAGAAAAACACACCGGCACAAACAGAAGGAAAAAGATTGCATTAAATACGAAGTGTTTATCAGTAAATCAATTTTCAATGACAAAATTGATTTCAATTGACAAAATTTCAATGACAAAAAGCTTTCAATTGGCTCTAAGTCCACAGTAAAAGTAATTTAAAGGAGAAGGATGTGAAATATTAAAACATTATGTAATATTTCTGGACATCATAGTTAACAGCACATACAAGAACTAAAAGAGCAGAAACTTCTACAACAAGATATAAATATATTTGCTTGCAAGTTAACCAAATGGTCAAATCTCTGGGAAAGCCCTATTCATGAAAACATCTGCTAAAAAGGAGTAATACTGTGTGCACGAGAAATAAATGCAGACACACTGGTGACAAAGCTAAGTCCCTGGTGACAAAGCTAAGTCCCATCTTTGAATCAAAGGGTACTCATAGTCCTACTGCCCTTGGTTCCACTACTAGAAGAGATAATAATAGAGGAGCCTGCAAATGAAATATAGAACAAAGGCATCTGAAGAGATCTGAGTAGTTCAATCTGTTGTACTTTGGTCCCTAAGGCTCCCACACAGTTCAGTAATGCAGGCAAACATTTCTATATAGAACTTGCTTTCTTTTTACCTTCTAATATTCAGGAAATTCCAGGGAATTTCCCATGAAATGGAAATTTAAATATTCAATACAGTATAAAGCTTCTATACAGGAGGAAGACAGGTAGAAAACTCTGAGATAAACATAATTTCAATGTGGGAAAAAACACGAGAAAAATGCGTCCTGAATTTTCGGCACACAAAGGCAAAACAAAATGTCCCAACAGAATAATAACAATGTGGGTTTTGTCATTAGAAGATTATGACTTGAAAATTGTCATTGTGAAAGACCAGATGGACACATAAGGATTGCATTATTCTAGAAAGCAAGTGCAAACCCACGTTTACATATATTACTGTTATCCACTGCTTCCCTTTAATTGACATATTTTTCTGCTTAATACTGATTGAGGACATTTCCATTAAGTTCAGAGGAGTGCAGATATGACAGGCAAACCACTTTGGATATTTAATTCACTACAAAGATCTATACAGCTAAGGTTTATCCTATTATGATTTTTTTTTTTTTTCTTAACAAGAACCTTCAATTTTCACATTCAAATTACAAGCTGCAGCATTCAGAGTGCTGGTTTTAATTAATGTTATAATTCTACTTAAACTGGCAACAAAGTTCATTGAACCAAATTACAGACACTCAGGTTTGTTCTCTCTGGGGAAAGAGTAAACAGGGATTTGAAAGTCAGTGTCAGAGAAAATAAGGACAGGTTATACACAGCTACTACTACACATCTCTACAAAGAATAGGTTAAGAAGAAGGGTTTAAGGCAGCACACCAGTCTGTTTCTGATAGCAAGCTGACAATATTTACAATGGCATGGCTTTTATAAATCCTATGACCAATATGGTCTTTCAAGCATCTCCATAAATTTAATGACTTGACTTAGCGTGCTCCTAATTTCCCAATCTCTTTCATAAATACATTCTCTTATACATAAATAAACCTTAATTATGTAATGCAGTGAGATTTTTAATGTTGTTAAAGCCAACGTGAGCAACTCTAAAGACTGCACTTGAAAGATACGACTTGAACTTAACCCAGTGTACTTGGATGAGGTTGTCACAGTTCACTTTTGAACACATATTGGTTTTTAGGTTAAAAAAATGCATGAACCACAAAGGTCTGTACAGATTTGACATAAAATCAGACTGAACAAAATCAGTGTGCTTTGGTGCACACTGTAAGCGTGAACTCAAGTTCAGACAGCTTTCTGAAAAGTCTCAGTTGTAAATGACTGTCTAAGTGTTTTGAACATTGATGTTTGTAAAGAACTTAGAAACTTGAGATGAAATCTCTCCTGGCATTTTCAAGGGGTAGTAGGAGGAGAGAAATTCCAGCCACTGAAGAAAGAAAATTCCAACTTAAGAATTTTTAATTAAATTATTATTTTCAAAATGAAGAAAAATGTGCATTCAACAGCCATATATGTTAAGTTAAAAATTATCTTCTTGAAATTAGTAATATTCTTTGGAACAACAGATATATTTTAGTAACTTCTCTGGATGAACAGTAAGAATCTCTCTTAGAAGTTAAACTATTGTAACTTCAGCAAGTTAAACTAAATAATTGCAAAGAAATTAACCCCAACAAAAACTGAAAGATGATCTCTAATTTAAACTGATTTATCCAAACACCTTTGAAGAACATTAAAAGAGGAACACGGAAAGTGTAGAAACAGTAAATAAAGTTCATAGAAGTAACTGTCAAGGGATTCTTTTACATGCCCAACATGCAGCAACAAAAGAAGTCCCCAGGCAAGACATCTGGATGTCCCTTCTGACCTAAATTATCACATAATTTTCCAGAAAAATACAAAATATAACAGGAAAAAAAAAATCAGACCCTACATACTTAACTTTATACGTGGCCCCTTTCTATAATTCTAACTTTAATTAGTAAACGTAGACAGGAAATTTGAGATTTGAACACAGTCATTAAAGGACTGGCCAATTAGAATTATCTAAGTGAGAGATGTATTAGTTTTATGGGCAGGGCAACAAAAAACGTGTGACTTCACCTATAGTGAAATCTACACACATAACTGAGTACAATCAGACTTCCTGGGAGAATTGTGCTCCTGTAGCTACACAGATGTTCAAAACATATACAGGTAGACAGCTATGCTTTCATATATATGTTTATATATGAACTTGGAAATGTTGAAACAGAATGTACTATTACATTTCACAGAGAAAGAAGTTAATTAGTCAAGAACCAAGAAATGAACAGAACACTATTCCAGACAGATGGTCCAGCACTTCTTAGGCAGATGGCTCTGCTAATTAGATACTGGCAAAAATAACATTAAAGGAGATGGTTTAATTACACAATGCCAAAAACTAACAAGTACATGATATTTTCTTTCTTTTTTTTTTTTTTTTTTTTCTCTATCTGCTTGCTTTCATCTCTTGTATCATGTATTTAAACAATCCTCTGGGGACATGGGGTATAATGGCAACAACCAGAATAATATATGTCAACAAACGTGAGCAATATCGCCTTACTGTTCACATCAAGTCCAGCAATGGAATGGCTTCAAAATGTTTTGACTTGTTTGGCAAGGGTGTCCTACAGCCTGCCTAATTAGCTCTGGATGCTGGATTCCAAAACCTGAATTTAAAGAGGCCATAAAGAAAGCATCAGGATCATAAACCCAAAGAAAGAATGTAGCCACAGAGCAGCACACCAGCAAGACATTAGCAGCAAATTAGCAGCCACAGAGTTAGTGGTGGTTTTGATGGTTACCAGAAGTTTAAAGGCATGCTTTGGTATAATGACATCCTTGCTTCCAGCAAATATGCAAAGCCACTTAGGGAAGATTTATACCTGTCTCTACTTCACAGGAACCATTTTCCTTGCTTTCCACAAGTCATGACCCCTCATCCTTGCAGCCATTGCTGCTGGAGCTGCCTATCTTGCCAACAGGCTTCTGACAAATATCTTAGGAAACTATCACACTCTAAATTAAAAATAAGAGTAAGTTATTAAAAAGGGGCTTCCTTTTAATATAGCTTCCCCTTCTCGTTCACAAGAAAAGAGGAAAAGCTGGTTTCTGAGGATTAAGGCATCCTGGTTAGGCTTTCACATGAAGTGATAGGCCAGGAGCTCATACAAGAAGTCCAGCACCATATGGACAACTTTACTAATTGGCTACAGTCACTGGATTATTTTGCCTCCAAATTTTTTTTGCCACATGTAACAGCCAATTTTACTGGGAATAACATCAAGTGTGTTTTCATTTGTTCAGAATCAGCTTTTACTGTTCATCCACAGTTAAAAAATTACAATTTCTTATAAAGTAAGCACTGAGAAACATATGGAAATAAACATAAAATCAAGCTTGAATTTTTCAGGCTTTGGAATTCAGTTAGAACTTAGATCCCCTGATAGATATATAATTCTGTTCTTAAACCAAGTAATATCTAAAGCTTTATATGGCTTCAAGGATCTGATGTCAACTTAATTTTATTCCAAATATACTAGCCTGAAGTATATAAAAAAAGTGAGAAGTACATACCCTGCCAATTCATGAAGCAGCCAAAATTTTAATCATCTGATTCACTGATTATGAAAATAAACAGTTGTTGAAAAATTTCAGAGCTAATATGATAAAAGAAAAAAAATTAACCATATTAGAGAAGAATTCAGAGTCACTAAGACTTCCACAAACCCTCAATGTTGGGCCATTCCACTGACTTGAATGACACAGGACTGAACTATCACAAATGCCAGCTACCCATCCACCTGTGCATTCCCCTCTTTGTCTTCTGCAAGGATTTCTAAATGTCACAAAATATCCACTCGCTTTACACTTAACAGACACAGTTTTAGAGAGGAAAATGAAGTTCCAAACCTACAAGCTAGCAACTCAAAACTTGAATGTGTTTGGAAAAAGGATTTTCAATCCTGCTCCCAGAGAGTTATTAAAAAAACCCCAAAACTGTTGCACTGTGACTTTCAAAGTTTTTATTGTTCCAATCTGGTATTTTGAGGCTTTTACAGTTTTTATGGACATTTAAAAATTGAATGCAGGATTGTGCTGAAGGGGTAAAACAACAAAATGTTCTTGCACTACCAAACTTGGCAGCCATTCAGCAGGTAGGAATGAGATTTCACAACACATCTTTAATGCACATTCTGAAATTATACTACATGTAGTAAATTTAATGTTTTGAATAAATTACATATGAATCCTTTAAGATTTAACATCTGTGTTACCACATTGAGTTTCGATGTGTTTCCTGGTAGGTTTTTTTTGCAAATAAGATTGATTTTAGTAGGCTCCAAGACACTTTGAAAGCAACTTCTTGATTTATGCTACTTTTTTTACTAATAGTGTTTTAAACTTCTAGGTCTTGATATGTCAGGATTCTCTTTATTCCAATGAAATGAAAGGAATTTCAATATAATTTCATACTTCTCAAGCCCCCAAGGTTAACAACAAAGTAAGTGGTGAGAAGAGTCTTCTGGTACTGGTGTGGCATAAAATGTTGGTTTGGACCTTGAGCACAGGCAAGCAGAAGTTGTTTGATTTTTTTCTTTCCTGTACACCTGCTCATTGCTAATAAGTTGCACGGAAATTTAAAGGAAGAGACAGAATTGGAATTGTGGGCAATCCTGCCCGATGCTGACTTGCTGATGAAGGCAGCCATGCTGATGTGAGGTGCCTAGCAATCACCACCCCTCAACTTTCAGTCACAGGCAGCCAAGGAAGCCATGGCATTTCAGAGTGCTTCGTGCAAATCAAAATCCTTCCTGAAATAACTTCTGAAAGACATGGCCAACATACTATATCCCTCCCCTGGGATGTCAAAGATAGCTGCACTATAGCTTCCAGGTATGAGCTGAAAAAACCTCAGATGAACCTGAGAGATACACTGGAAAATAAAATTTATTAACACCTTCTAAGTCATACTAACTACAAAAAAATGTATTTCTGTACGTTTTCAGATAATTTTGTAAATAATGTCACATTGGAAAGAAAAAAACAACTTCATCTCAATTTCAACTTGTCATTTTTACTTATTTATTTAAATAGCTTTGTCATTAGACTTTAGGGATGACAGCCTTGATTCTGTCAACAGTAATACCCATCTACAGTTTTAGAGAAAATACTATACTTTACAACAACAGATATCTACAATAACAAAAATATTTTTTAAAGTTAACTTAAAAACGGTATCTCACAAGACAGCAAAGAGACAAAATCTGTTGAAGGAACTTCAAAATAAGTGTTTTTTCTATTAAATATACCAAAAAAATTAGATAAGAAAATTTTACATAGATGAAAGCACAGAGAAAGTAGAATGCTACTGACAGAAGAAATGTAAGAGCCACCAACTCAGATAGCTTGTCCAGTGAAAAGCTAGTGAAAAAAAAATACATGTTTCAACAGCAAAGAGACAGAATTCTACATCCTTCTCATTAAGTTAATTGCCTAGAAATGTGATAGTGAAAATCAAGATTAAGTTTTCTTTTTCCCATTCAAGGATAACACACAAATATATAAGACCTCTAGAAAGTGGACTGGACAAAATTGAATCGAGTAAGAAAAAAACCAATAAAAATTTCCAAAGAGTTGGCAACACAGTTGATGACAGCACAATTGACATTTCACCACGGGAAAGATGGAATAAGGAAATTTGAATTTTTGTTATGTTTACTTTAAAATAATTGGCTTTAATTTGAAAAAATGCTAAAATAACATGAGAAACAAAATAGCAA
This sequence comes from Onychostruthus taczanowskii, assembly GCF_017590055.1. NCBI lineage: Eukaryota > Metazoa > Chordata > Aves > Passeriformes > Passeridae > Onychostruthus > Onychostruthus taczanowskii. The sequence continues at coordinate 5,854,145 of NW_024501126.1, forward strand.
GAATATGGAGAAGAATAAAAAGTAGAGAGGCACATAAGTGAGAGTCATCAAGATATAGATAATATCATGAGCTGTGGAGCTGGACAAAAGAACACCAGAAGGCAGAGAAAAATTCTCATTAGACATAAAATGCAAAAGATGCTTATTAAAATCAGAAATCTTGAACCTATAGCTAATAGGAAAATCATTGGAGTGTAACTGCACTGCTAAATTATACAGAAATCAAGGGTGAGAGAGACAAACAGGAGCCTCAGGACTAAGGAGGATATCTGCTCAGAATATGAAAATGTCTTCACGGGAACATCGTGTACTCCAACAGCAGTGGAAGGAGCAGTGGGAACCAGGGGGCCCGGAATTCAACTCTAAATCACAATTTCATCATGAAGATGTGAGATAACAGTGAGGCTATGAAAAAGCCTGAATCTCAGTGACCTTCCTTCTCATTTTGAGACAAGTGAATGGTCTGGAACAATGTCAATGGCACACAGAACTTTGCACCTCCAAGTTATATGCTGAGCATCATTCAAGTTATTAATTAGTGGAGTTCAGTGACATCTAGCAACCTTGTAGCAGTAACATTAAATGGGTGGCTGATTTCTATCCAGTTTTTAAAAGACAAACATTCAAATCCAAATTGGTCACTTTCGCACGAACAATGGAATGGCTGCTTAAAGGGAAAACATACCCCTTTTACATATAAAGGTGTTTACCTCATTCAGCATTGACAAGGAATCTTAGGAAAGCAGTCACTAAAACAATCATCATATATGAATAATTCATCTGCAATTTTTCCCCTCCTATTTCCCTCCCTGATAACCTTGCAGACTTGTAGAAAACTACACAACTTTTAGATTCAGATCCTTTCAAGTGCTGAGAAAAGTATCTCCTAAATTTCAGTAACATACAGAACTTTTAGTAAATATCTCACACAGGGAGGCCAACCAAAAAATTTATTTCTGAAACAGCTGCTTAATATTCTTCTACTCCTGTAGCCTCTTTTTCCATATTTCTTGATTTAGAAAGTCTTTGATTGCTGCATTAGAAGAACAATATTGTACTTCAATATTTTTCTTCCTATGTCGCTGAAAGCTCAGTGGAAGTAACTATAAAAACATGATAAATAAAACTCATTCAACAGAATGCCCAGTGCAACTGGTAATGAAGCACTTCTATGCAGCCTTGGGGCTCTTATTTCCTTTTGCAGATATCATCAGCTTTCCCCCTTCAAATTACACCTTATTAACAACTGGTCCCCCGATGGGTATGTTATAGCTCTTATCTCTTTAACAGTGGTTTATATTGGAAGCTAGTTTATAATTATAAACAGAAAGCTACAAAATCTATTACTAGGAATTATTTCTTAAAAATTCTCCTGTGCTTTTTCTGCTGAAGATCTTTTGAAGTGAGTGCAGCAAATCCCAGAGCTTCTACTGGAGCAAAGCACTCCAAAATCAAGCAAGTTTTGTCTGAGAAGAACAGCAGAAAGGTGAGAAATTATAACCATCCTTAATATCCACTATAGAAAAGAGGGAGCCACACAGTAGTTTAGAACAGGAAATCCCCTTAGCATGTCTGAAACACTGAAGAACTTAAGAATTAGACCAGAGTCCACTCATTTTAGCTTTTACTGTGAACTGTGAAATGGGTTTGAAACTTAGATCAGGCTGTTCTGAGAGCACATCTACAAAACTGCAAAGACAAAGAAATTGAATTTTCTATGTTAACTGCAAGGCATATAAAAATGAATATATCTCAGTAGTCTCAGGGGGCGGGGGGTATGGAAATAAAGGACAATCTTTATTTCTGCTAAAAAAACCCAAGCAAAACCAGCTGAGCAAAAGAAGCCAACAACCAAAGTAAAAAGTAAAACAAAAATAATTTAAAAACCAAAACAAATGCCCCTCCCAAACAACAACAAAAAAACCCCAACACAACAACAATCCACAAACAAAACAAAACAAAAAAATAGCTCAAAACCAATACAACAAAAACCTTGCTTACTCTGTATGGCAAGTAAAACCTGAGCAGGGACATCCTTTTGGCCCAGCTGTTAACTGTGACTTGAGAACCTACATAGTCCTTTCCTCAAGTGCAATAGAAATTTCATATCAGCAATATAAAACTAAGATTAAGACTGGATAAAAACAATGCATTCCTTCCTACTTGTGTTCCTAGAAATAGCACAATTTTTGGCTACATTAATCCAGAGTATCAGTATTCTGTGTTAAATGTGGTGCTTTAAATTTGGTTATGTTTAATATTAATCTGTCAGTTTCTGGAAAAAGCAGAGGGGAGACAGGACAGAAATTGAAATGTATGTACATTTAGAAAGCATGTAAGAATGTAGGCAGCTTGGCTGGCTGCCAGATGCCCACCCAGCTTCTTTCTCATGAATTCATTTTATTGACAATTAAGAATAGAGTCTGATGGTCAAAAACAGACATAGCTAAAACACTTTCCCACCACAACCACGACCAGCTTTTCACAGGAACAAATTCATCCCTTCAATCTGGACTCTGCCTCCTCCTCACCAGCAGCACAGGGGTTTAGGGAATGGAGAGCCATAACCTGTCATTCTGCCCTCCCCACTATTTTTCCTACTACGTACAATATTCATAGCTAAAGACTCTTTCCTTTAAGCGAAAATGATTTCAAAAGTTGCTGTTCTGTTAGAAAACACTTCCCATTAATCCCACAAAATCTATACTACAGTGAGATGTGGCAAATAAATTTCAATGTGAGTTGTGTGCAATCAAGGACCAACCACTCCACTGAGAAACAGAAGAAACAAAACACCCTAAAAATTTGTCTTATCATTCCAAACTGAAATTATTATATGGTTGTGTACATTACAGAAATGCATTATATACATGTATATATAAAAATTATGTAATTTTAAAATTAAATTATTATATATATGTTTGCCCATTTTTGCTTCAATTTTTCACTTTTTTGGTAATAGTTTCCATGCTGCTGTCTTCAAACCACCTAAAATCTAATGTGAATATCTTCATTCACAATGCTCTCCATTTGTCAGAAATCAGTTTGAGGGGAAATAAAATGTTCTCACAGACACTTTAGCACTCAAAAGCATTAACTCTGATGGACACTTTATCCCTTCTTTTGGTTTTAATCACTCCTCCAAAAATATATGCCTGTTCCTATTCTTACACAACAGATTGGATCAGAGTAAAAATGGAGAATATCCATTAACATGCATCATATTTTTATGACTAATCAATACACATCAGTAAAATAATCTGCTTCTTACTCCTCTTGGTACTTTCCAACTTTATGAAACCTCCTCCATTCAGACTGAAATCTTCCTCTGCTAGAGATGGGAATATGCGCAAAATAAGGGTTTTTTGTAAAAATGAGAGTAAAGAAAACCAAAATTTTTCAATTGTTTAATTTGCAAAAAATTACTGTTCCTTAATTCCACACACACAATCATAAGGTGATTGGGGTGAAAATAAGATAACATTGTAGGCAGCTTTTTGAGAAGTTGCATTCTTAGCACGACTGGAAAAAACTTCTGATTTTACAAAGTTATTAGATAGAGTAGCACAACAGAATAAAAATTTTGAATGTACGTGAGCAGGATCTTGTATTTTTTGCTCATTTTTCTGGGACAATTAAATGACATCTCAATAATTTTGCAGGAATGGCTGATGTCCTCAGGCAAGAAAACTCAATTGTTCAAAATAATTCTGCACATTAAAAAAAAATGCCTTTAGCAAGAATATTAAACATTCCCTAAAAGATAAACTGCTAGAACTAGTAACTGCAGTAACAGTAAAACTGTTATAGTAATAGCAATATTGAAGCACCTGAGTCAATGATACAAGAAGAAAGGTGTACCACAAAATGAGATGCTGCATGCCTCATTGTAGAGCAGCAACTGCCCCCCTTACAGTTGAAACTAAACACAGCTCCATTAACAGAATATGAAAGCACCTAAACTAAAAGTAATACAAAATAAAAGGTATCATAGCAGTATGGAAAAAAAGGAAGAGTGAGAGGAAGACATATGGCTTTCTTTGTTAGTTTTCATCTTCTCTTACTCCACTGTCACAAACCCATTGGCAACAAAGTGCTGCATTGGATTAATGGCAGTTGGGAATTAATGTTTTACTCATACACTAAGTTCCTTCCTTCTACACATACCTGCGAATTCCTCTATACTGGAACTAACTCACCAAATCTGTTAATTAAATTAGTACATTTTACCTAGCCAGCTCCTATCCTCACAAAGGCTTCCTAATATTCACAGGAACGACTTCTAGTATACAATAATCCTAGCATAAAAAACCACAAACTTGTCTCAATAAATGGAGTAATGCATTTAATGCATTTGCAAGAAATGTTTTTAATCTCAATCTAAATACAAAATCATGTTTGATGCGCTAGCTAAGCACAACAGTTATTTTATTAAAGTTATTTTCTAACACATATTATTTTTCTAGTATAGATGTAGCTTGTCATGTCTTACTGTCAAAAGGATGCCAATTTTCCAAATGTGATAAGCCAAGCAGGAATCTCAAACATTTGACTCTTGTTCTTGGTTTAATGAAGAGAGATTGGTATCTTAAGAATCCTGGGGCAGGGGGAGGGTAGTTAATGCAGATGTGATGCAAGGCAGAGAACAAATAACAATTCTGATTTGGTAACAGCCTGAACATACTTAAAATGCATGCTTGGAAATCCCTCCCACTGTTGCCACCTCAATAACATCTTTTATCAAAGTTTTGTTTATTTTAGGGGGGCAGTTCTCCACAAATGCTAATCTGATTCAATTCCAAACTGCAACATGCACTTGTATAAATCAAAACAACACAGAGCAAACCAAAAATGTCAACAGATTGGCTTCTTTCTGCACACAAGAAGCAAATGTGTTTTGCTGCACAGGGAGTACAGAGGACATTTCTTTTGTATCTTAGAAAAAGAAGTTAACACATTTTTTAATTTCTTTTCTCACATTTCAGGCTTCACGCATTGTCCTCAATCCAAGCACCATAGGTGGAAGAAGAGTGGATGAAGAGAGGACTAATATTAGTGGCAGTCAGACTAAATATGCTACATTTGTGTAAAGTATCTCATTACCACACATGAGTATGTGCCCTAGTAAGCACACAGAACATGCATGCTTTGGTCTTTCCTGAGAAAATGACATGCTGCAGTTGGGTTCACTCTAAACACCTACAAAGGGACAGGGAGAGCACTAAACTGATGAAGAACTAAATAAAGATATATAGGAATGTCTTGAGATGACCTCCAGAAACACTCCAGTACAGTGGTATGCCCAAGAAAGATCATCCAGTGACATCATAGCAAGTGAGTGAGCAGGAGAGGGAAATGATCTAATGTTGGGTTCTCTCTACTTACACTAATGCGTATGGAAGCAAAGATGCCAACAAATTGAAGTTAGGTAGAGATTTGATCATCATGTGTTTAATTAAAAAAAAAAGCTAAAACATGTTTAGAGGAATCCATAGTCCATGTTATTATGCATCATCTTCAAAGTTAATTATTGAAACAAAATAAGGATTGAAGCAGAAAGATAAAAACCTCTCTCCAGTGGCCTGCTAGGAAGAGACTTGGGTACATAGATGGGCATCCTCTCCAGAGCAAAAGGTAGCTTCCCCAAAGACATACTGTAAGGAGTGCTATGAGGCCAGAGAGTACAGTAGGAATGGCAGACTTCTGCTACCCTCATAAAATCTGGACAGCCGTAACACTATAGTCTGGCAGCAAGAGTGAATTTTAGACACAAATCAAGGTTTTTATGGAGCAACTTAATCTAAGGCTGAAGAGTGAAAAGCAGCTCTTAACTTTCTTCTGAGTAGCATGCAGGAGTAGCATTGCAACAGGAACCAATATGTACTTGGATACTACAGCATGTTTGCTTCATGAAAGGGAACTTCAGGATGAAGCAGTATGATAATAAAGAGCTAGGTCAGGCAGCTGACAGTTAAATTTTTTTTCAGGCACATTTAAGGAGACCTAGCTGGAGACACATAAACACTACCTTGCAAAAAGGAAAAAAAAAACCCAACAAACCTGAGGCAAAGGACAACTTGGAACAGATTAACAACAGGACAGAAATAGTTAACAAAAGGAAGTAAGCATCTTTCTAAAACCTAAAGCAGTGTCAAAATAAAGAAAACAAAGCACTGAAGAATAATTTTAAAAAGTCATAAATATTATGAGTAAGTCCTTCAGACACATTAAAAGCAGGAATCTTGACAGTTCAAAGAAGCAATAAATGATCAAAGAAGTGATTAAGATAAACCACACCAAAAAAAACTCCATATTTCTCCTCCTGCCCAAGTTCGGCATGGCAGAGCTCAAGGAAGTTCTCACCCCAGTATATGCAGGATTGCTGATGAAAAACTCTCATCTTAAACCACGGTATTGTTACAAGAGGTTATAGAACACAGATGAAATGAAAAGCAACACATTTTCAGTATGGTTAGTTGTTCAAGAATATTAAAACTAATTCAGAGATGAAAGTGCTGAAGTGTTAAACAGTGTATGACCTTCCACTTACAAATGCTTTCGCACTTGAGGTCTGCAAATCAGCAAATTAATACTAAAATTATTAAAATTATTTCTAAAATGGGCTCCAGGAACATCCAAGAAACCATCACAGCTGATGTCTGTATCAAGCAAATTATCAAAAAAATTGTATCATAAATTATAAAGAGGGAACAAAGATGCAAAGCCTGGTGTGTGAATTCAACCACCCTGACTGCTGGGTGTAAACTGTCCAGGGCAATATCTCTGAGCCTACTGGCAAAGCCTGTGGAAGCAAAGCATTACTAAATGTAGAGTCAGATCAGAGTTAGGAGACATCAAAACTGAATATAACTAAACTAACTGTATAAGTCCATATGACCAGATCAGCATCTAAGTGCACTGGAGGAGTGAACTGAAGACACTGCAAAATCATTCTCTAGCAAATTCGCGAGGAAACAATCAGCATGGATCAGACAAGGAAAAATCACCTCTTATCAACAAGACTGCCTTCTTTGAGAAGCAGTGTCAAAATAAAGAAAACAAAGCACTGAAGAATAATTTTAAATGATGAGAGCAGTGCTCGCTGCTTTACCTTACCTTTAGCAATATCTTTGCCAGTGTTTCCTGTAGTATCCTCAGAGCCCAGCCACTGAGATACTGACTGGATTAGCAGTTGATAAGAAAAGTGCAAAACTGTCTGAATCACGAGGCTTAAAGGGTTGTATTCAGTAGCAGAGAATCCAACTGGTCACCAGTGATCAGCCAGTTGAGGACTGATATTTGGGCCAATACCATTTATGGCTTTATTAATAACCTAGGCAATGGGACACAGTACACTGTCAGCAGCTACATAAATTAAAGAATAGTCAGAGAATATGAGAGATCAAAATTCTGGAGAGCCCAAAATGCTCTGTTTTTTCAGAGGCACCTCAACAGACCAGGGAAATATGCTGACAAAGCCACATTAAGCACAATAAAGGCAAAGTCCTGCATCTAGAATGAAATAAAATCCTTAAAAATTTACTAGAAAAACAGATATGGATATGGACAAAGTATGATTAAAGGATATCCAGAAGTTACATTCTGTCTGGATTTGCATTATGTATTGGACAAGTTCTCTCACCAAAGGACCTTTAAGAACTTCTTCAAGAAAATCAGGGCACGAGAGAAGGTTCTTCAATGGATAAAGAGGTTAAAAAGCTAGTGGGTAGGTATATGCTCAATTTTCAGGGGGGAGGACGTGAGTAGTTGAGATACACAGTAATCTACAGCAGAACTCATAAGTGCTGAACATATCCTTAGATGATGCAGAAAAGGGAATGAACAGTTATGTGACAGTACTGGCTAAAGTCATCAAGTTATCGAGATAAGCAAACAACTGACTGCATAGAGTTCTAAGAAACCCTTAGAAATCTGAATGGCTACTTTTCTATATTGAATTTAATTTTCAGTTTTAATAAAACACCAGGAAAAAAATATCTTAAATAGGTAAATTATTTATTTTCATGTAATAATTGATGTGCTCTAAACTGAACACTACTATTCAAAAATAAGATCTTGAGTTACAATACTAAAAAAAAAAAAATTAAGAATAAATGATAAGAAGTAAAAAACAATAGAGAACATCCTTGCAGCATGGAACAGATCCATTTACCCCCGTATTCTGAACACTTTTTTGCATTTCAGTCCAACCCATCATTTCAAATTTGAAAGTAAAACTAGGAAAGATGCATAGAAAGGCAACAAAAGACTTCCAGCTTTTTGTGTTTTCTTTGCAGAGTAGGATTAAATAGACTGATTCCTTAGGCTAGGAAAAAAGTCATCTGAGGAGAGAGATAATAGACAGTTATACAATTATGAGAAAGGTGCACAGAGAATATTGTTCACTGATTTTAAACATTGAATTTAAAATGTATTCACTGTTCTTTGAATTATAAAGAATATTTAGGGATTTAAACCCCAGAGGTTCTTTATTCCCATGATGAGCTCCAGAACTCTCTTCCATAAAACAACAAAGATACAAAAAATGAGTTAAATGTCACAGGGTGAAATTGGTATGAAAATATCCCTCAGCGAAGCGAGGTCTTGATTAAATCTGCCCTGCTGGCAATACATTATTCTATTTTGTGCTATAAAACCTAATCAAACAGAGAAAATTGCTTAATTATTATTAAAATTTCTGTCACTGAATGGTGTGATTTTGTTCCTGTGGTTACCCCACTTTGCAAATCCTCTGTGACAGCTTAAGAGCTGACTGGATAAAAACCCACCCAGGACCCTACCTTCACCTCAGGAATCTCCTGGATTCCAATGGCTGAGAAAATTTTCAAAGGAACTACCATTACAAGTTTAGGTTTTTTGCAGGATCCTGCTGCAGCCTGCAGACAAGACAGTACAGCAGGTATGGCCTGATACAACCTTCTAATTGTAACTCCAAATAGAGGGAAATCACCCACTATTTTTCCTAATTTACTAAAAATTAGCAATAAATGTTCATCAAAATTATATATTTTGATGCACTTTAAAATTAATTTATGCAAAAATTAAAGGAAAATCAAGCATCATTTATAATTAATATCACTAAAGTTATTCCACAGCAAGAGAAATTATAGGAAATGATTATAAAATATGGACCAAGTCTGTTTTTTTTTCAAAGTAAAAAAAATCAAGAATCAAAATCCTGCCTTAAGCCTAAACTCCACCCAAAATGCATTCTGTTTTTATGATAACATCCACACTGCCTTTTCTTCACTCATGTTATTTATTTTACACTGAAAGCAATTTTCCAGTGACTTATGTCCTGTTCTGTTCTAGGCAGGTTGCAAGTCAGCATTCACAATCTTTTTACCTGAATCTGAGTATATGTTTCTACCTATGTTACCCCCACTTCTGAATATTTCTTGCTACAGAAATTTCCCTTGTGCAAGATTTTGCATGTTCTGCACATATTTTTTTGCAGGATTGCTTTTCCTGATTCAAAGCAGAGGGAAGAACTTCTAGAGATTGTTCTGTGTCCTGTCTGATAAATGAAAGCCCTGTTTTCCTGTTGCCTGGCTACGCTCTGTGTCCATGATGATGCCAGTGCAACAAACACATTCTTGCTATCAACATTGGCCTTTTTTAGTTTGCCACTCCTGCTAGGAGAAGTCAGGGAAATGTAATGCACATCCACTGCTGACATTTAGATCTGGTTGGAACAGACTGTTGTTTGCAGCCCAGGGAGAAGAAAGGCCAAGGGAGAGATGCACTGGATGCTGCCCCTAAGGACAAAAGAAAAGATAGGAGTGAAAGAAGAGATTAGACTTTCCCATGGGTCTCAGGGGCCAGAGATTCATGAAGCCTGGTCTTACAAGCAAAATCTGAGGTAAAGGCAGCACTGAGTGCCTTGGCCTTTTCCATGTCATTTTTTACCAGTTCTCTGTGCCCATTCAGCAGTGGGACCACATTTGCCCCAGTCTCTATTTTGCTGCTGAGGTGCTTGTAGAATCCTTTGTTGCTCTTAGCATCCCATCCTAGGTGTAACTCAAGGTCAGTCTTGGCTCTCCTAAGTCAATCCCTGAATGATCAACTACTCCACACTTCTCCTGGGTCACCAGCCCCATCTTTCATCTTTTTTAGAATCATTTTTATGTCTTTTGAGTTCAGTTAGGAGCAGCTTGCTCCTTTCATGCTCTTCCATGCACATCCATTTATACTTGCCATTTTCAGTTGATTCATCACAAAAATCCAGGTACACTACATTTGGGGACTAACCCAGGACAGGGGTAATTTTTTTTTTGCTGTAGATGGGAAGGGACATGGAGCTTATTTTATACCACATCAGTCATAGTCAGGGGCAGGGGATAGGGACTCTCTTCCAGGGAGAGAGGAGTCCTCACGGTCAAGAAAATGTGGTGAAGGGAGCAGTCTGGTATTGTCCATTTTTGGGGGGTTTATTTGTGTGAGTCAGATCTTTTTTTACACCCTCTGTCATTACTATTGTTGCTGACACTGTTTGGTTTCTTATTCCATTGCTGTTTCCAGTAAAATGTCATTTCAACCTGTGATCTCCAATTCTCAACTCCATCCTGCCACATTGGGAAGGGGGAGGAGAAAACTGGGAAGCAAGAGCAGCACATGGTTTGGGGAGTCTTGTGGGGGCACTGAATTGGGAGGTACCATTCCTAAACCATGATATTGGTAGGGAAGAAAAAAAAAAACTATTTCAAATTAGCAATGAAGACTTTGGGTTTCAGCATTCACTTTCTGGTGCTCAAGTACTTAGGCACTCCAAAGACTGCACTGAAGTGCCACCCACCTGCCTCCACTTCTACAGCACCAGTCCAGGAATCACATTGCTCTGTTGTTTCTGCCTTGTCCTCATCCCAGGCAATAAACAGGTTCATTGCCTCAAGGAACTAGCTATGGACCTGTCAAACAGAAGCATCATTCTACCTGTAGCAGGGACTTTATTTTAGAGTGAAATTGATCCTGATTTTCTCACAAGGAATAATGAAATTAACATCCTATATTTTGAAGCACCCTCCAAATAAAAAAGGAAAGAATTTCTTTCTGAGGTACATTTTGGAACCCAAAATTCTACACGAATTTCTATTCTATTCTAGAAGGAAAAAATTAAATATTTTATTCAAGAAATTTTAAAATATGCTGAAATTTTATTAAATAATCCCAGATTCTCTTGAATTGCTTACTACAGCTCATTTAGATAGAGAATTCACCTTTTTGTCATCATCAAAATTCTCATCTAGCCTACAAAATTATCAGGCTGTAGTCTCCAGCTAGTTTTAAACCTTCCTATAATTGTCCTTCAATGATTTCTCCCAGTCTTCTAATAGTCTCCTCCCTACCCTGAAGGTCCAGTGACCATCATGTTTAAGAAAACGCCACAATTTTCAGAAAGCTTCTTTTTATACCGAATATATGCCCAAGTGTTTGCCAATGACAAATCAAGTGGAAAAACCAGAGAAGAGCAAGTAACAGAAGTCATAGACCTATTCCAGATTAAAAATAAAGGGGTTGATTACTGGAAAGTGTCCCTTATCAATCTCCAGTAAAGCAGGGAATGATTTATCCTTTTCATGGCTAAGCCCCAGAACGGAAACCCTTCTGAAAATATTGAAGATCTGCTAGTCTAAAGCCAGACAGACAATTGGGAAACTACAGACAGCTCAGAGTCAGCAAGTACCATCAGGCAAGAAAGGAGACATATAGATTAAGAGATCCCACAGGAATCCAGATAATTCACAACTGGAAATAAGCTGGAGAAAAAGAAACAAACAAATAATTACAGAGACAAACTGAAGTTACAATTAGAATTGACTAATGAATAAATTCATTTTTACTGTTTTAAGCCTTTACTCTGCCTTGTAGGTTTAGGAATAGGGTAAAACAATCATTTCATTTTGCTGTTTCTGAATATTCACCTATCTTGTTAGTCTTTCATTCCCAATAAAGATTACCTAATACCAAACACAGGTAGGATTTCTCATTGGCCCAAGAGCAAACACCAGTGTTTGGTCACCAGGATGCCAGGAAGAAATGCTGCAATTGTCACCAAGGGAAAGCTGAGGGAGAGAGACTCTGAAGGAGACTGAAAGAGATATTAATCACAATTTTGTCCTGTGCTTATTAGGCTGGTTGGAACAAGCCTACTGGTTTTATAACATAGGCAGGTTCTTTCCCATTTTCTTTCTTTAACAACATTACCCCAAATCACATTGTGTGGCATTGTTAGCAATGTCAGTGTAAAATATGACAACAAGATTTACCTAAAATTGGACAAATAACTACTTGCTGAAATAAGTATCAAAAAACCCAAAGCATGGCTAAGTATCTCAGCTGGAGAAACTACACTTGATGAGTTTGTCCTATATGAATAAGCATATGTAAATAAAAAATCCTGTTGCTTTTATTCTGCTCATCAGTAACTCTGCACATCTGATACAGTGATGCATTATTGAAATGCTTTGCGTCTCATATGAGTACTGTTTTATACTGCAATAGTTTCAGGTTTCCAGCTGAGATGCTCAAGAAGCACTGGCAATTCTGAAATATAGCCAAGTTATTAAAATTTAGTCACAAACTATGTAACATGGCATTTTCATTTTGAATTTTTTATTTATTTCCTTTTTTAATTTATTTTTTTATGTTGGCTTTTGGCCTCAGCCAAGTTACTAATTGCTTTCCAATAGAGATCTTGTATTACTGAAAGGCAGAATGCAGATTTAAAGAGAGAAATATGTGGCTGTGATCAAGCCAGTGTTTCTCACCAGATCATTCTGGACTAATTTATTACTGGACAAAAAATCTGTCAGAGAGATCCTTGAAATTAAACTAGTAGGGCTTAAATGAGGTTAGTGACAGTCAGAGCTCCACTCAAACTTCTAGGCATAAGAGGAAGACACATACAGTTTTAAGTTCTGCCAATAAAAATGACAGAAGACTAGCTGCAACTGGTTTTTTTTAAGTATAAAACTACTTTCCTAGGTGTCTATCCAGCCTCTGTGCTAGGTGTTCAACATAAAATATTGAGGCATGGTGTAACTTCAGACATAAAACAGCACCTTATCTGATGGCCAGTGTATGAAAATACAATTTGAACAGCCTGAAAGACACTGCTTCAACATTGCAGCATGGGGAGCAGATGGGAATTAATCCAAAAAAATGCAGGAGACCAGGTGGAAATTGCAGGCCTATTTTGAAAATAAGTGTAATACAGTGTAAAATAAATGTAAATAAGTGTAAATGAAGTGACTTTCCTCATTTATTTTTCTTTAGCACATTCAAAGCCATGATTTGATCTTCCCACAGTTGTGTATTTATAAAACCTCTCACTATCAATAGTATAATAGTTCATTAGCATAATAGGTGCATGGTATTTTGACAATCTCCAAGTTCATGCAATTCCACAGAATACAACTCCCATGATGAAAAGTGTCATGCATAGAAAATTTCTTAATTTGACAGTGAGATTTGGGAAAGTTGAATAACAGCCCTGTGTCAATATCAGCACTCCACTGCAAAACTACCCATCATTGTCAATCTCCCTATTAAGAGAACCTTTTCCTCTACTGGGCCCAGAAGCTTTATTTGGAGTTGTGTTTAGTTTCTAATTTTACTTTTTTTTTTTTTTTAATTTCCTTTCCCCTCCTCTACATTCTTGAGAATGAAATTTTCAAGTTTTAATGCTGAAATTTCCAAGGGTAGTTTACCAACTTCAGTTTGAATGAAGATGTAGAGAGAACAGATTTATAAATTTGGAGCATAGATTTTCAATTGAAGTAACTCTGTTTGAAAAGAAACTCGCTATTTTAATAACATTTTTCACTCCAGCTGCATTCAGTGACATAGATTAGACAAAATGGCAGAGGCAAAAATGCCTTCAAGGAGATAAGATTTAAGAGGAAAAGTGATAGTATGGGTTTGGAGTCATAGTAAAGGAAAAACCAATGCTATTTATTCTCCCCAGAGCTCTAAACTGTCATAGCCTTTGGCATTTCAGGCTGTGCTGGGATTCTAGGAACAGCACTGTAAAAGAGCAGCTGAAAGGCACAGAAGTTCTGCCATACTGCTTCTTTCCAAGATGTCCCCATCCCTAGTAGTAGCAGCTCAGAAATTCAGATTCTAGCCATAAATTTAATTTTAAAAGAGTAAGTTTCTTAAGAGGCTTTAGATTTTTCTGAGTTTTCTGTTTGATTCGTTTTCTTTACCAGCATGTGCATTTTACCTACTACTCCTAAATAAATCACAGCTCTCTCCCCTTTCTTTTTTCAATAATTAGAAACAAACAGATCTCTTTTTTTTACCTTTTTTACCTTTACTTTCTTTACCTTTTTCACTTTTATATTTTTTACCTTTTAGGAAGATTAATCAAAATAAGTGGTTTTATTTGTTCTGGCATAAAAGGCTGAGTTCATTCCTAGTAATAAGGTGTAAGTTGAAAGGTGGGTTCCCCTCTCTACTCCCAGTTCTGCCCTTCAGTGCTCCCCTTAAGCCCAAAATGTTCTTGCTTTACTCTCAAATTCCTGGCTCCTCTGTGCCATCACATCTGCATGGTACTACAGCAGCCTGCTTACATCACTTAAAATAGCCTAAAAACATGCACTTTTTTCCTTGTAGACCAGAAAGGTAAGAGTGATGAGTGGGAGAGGAAGGCAATGCTCAGCCATGAACAGAGCATGAGTATATGTAGGAATGCTGACATGCCCAATTAAACCAGATCATGTTGCCAACGTGAGCGTCTTGGCCCCTTAGGGATCTGTCAGAGCAACCCTACTATCACTCTCAACCCCATGAGGAGTTTTATTTCCTAATTCATCAGAAAATATTTCATGATCTTTTAAAGAAAGTTCCTAGGCCTGAGGAAAATATGAGGCTCAGGCACCCAAAATTAAGAAAATAATGTTTAGATGGATGCAGCCTCAACAAAACAGGAAAGTACTCAGCATTTGGAGCACTACTTGTTCACTAGCTAACAACAGATTTAGGATTTTGTCTATGAATCTGAAAATGCCAAATGATAAGTCAAAGGAATCCAACATAAGGCTGTTTTTTGTATGCCACTCTGGCAGCAGAATATCCAGACTTCTTGATCCTGCAGCAATAAAGCCTCTTTTGACACAAATGTGAATTTTGTCCAAGTCAGGATTACATGCTCAAACCTTCAGTATATCATGAAAGCCTGAAGTTTGTGAAAAAGATCAGTACACTTTTTTATCCTCAAGTTAACCTTTCATACGTTGCAAGTTTTTTGAGTGAACAGTGGAAAGGAGAGAAGGCAGTGGCATGTGGCAGCTCCTGAAAGGCTATCCAGCTTTGAATAAAAAGTCTAACATTTGAGCACTATCATCACCATTCCTCTAATCTTTGCCATGCACACTGTCAGGGTATTATAGTTTTCAGATAGGAGAACAGAGAAATTGTCTCTGGACTACAATATCTAGGGAGCCATAAATTCCCCATTTATTGAAGTTAAAAAGGTATATGGGACATCACATTTTTTGATTCAAACCTTCAGAATTTAAACTTGAAATCAAGCTGTCTGAACACTGTATCATAAAGATCTTGTTATAAAAGGTGCAGCTGATAATTCAGCTTGATGTACCTGTATGCCACCATTCCATTAAATAAATGGTCTAGAACCTGAGCAGGAAGATTTCATTAGCAACCTTGAAGCAATAATGGGTGCCCCTCTACAGCCTTCTTGCACACAAGTTGAACAAGTGAGAAGGACAGACCTACAGCAAAAACACTAACAAATAAATCTGCAGATTTCTACGGCAAGTTTGCTCCTATCAGCATACACTGCAGGGCACTCACACTAATGTCACAAGTTTTGTTAAGGTTTGGACTCAGTGCTCTGTGAAATCTTCTCACTAATGGTTTCAACTTCGCCACACATTCAAACACTGGGAAGATCTTACTGCATTGTAAGAAGATAAACATTCAGCCCAGGTAGACACTAGACATCATTAAATCAGTGAAAGAGGGTTTCTCTAACGAAATTTTCTTTTCTAATTTTAGACATTAGAAATGCTTAGTAATTGAACAGAAATATTAAGCCTTGAAACATACAAAGAAGGATGTTATAAATAGATCAATATCACCTATGTTGCTTCATTATTAAGTTTACATGTAAATCTGTGTTGAGAAACCCTGCAAGATTAATTTAAGCATCTGATGTCACTTTAAAAAAAAAAAAAAAAAAAACAGGTTTTAAATGTCAAGTTTGCATTTTGAATTAATAAATTTGAATCTAAACTGAGGCATATGTATTGTACATAAATTTTGTACATTTCCCCTCTAATTCTCTGTTTCCCCTATAAGCAAAAGTAGCAAAGGGTCACAGATTTAATGCAGTTTCTGGTCCATGCTGTATGGACTTCTGATATTATCACCTTGTTGGTCCAATAATTACTCTGGTTAACTCTCTTCTCCCGGCACTTCCCTCCACACAAATATAAATCCTAAGGACACAATGCAGCTTCTCATTAAATAATGCCAATAAGGGTTTTTTAATGTGCATGTTGGGAAGCTCTGTAGGCAAAGCAACTTTTTATTTTCACAACTTGTTTTTAACATAACTAATTTGGTAAAAAACTACAGTCTAGCTCACTTTTGACACTGTACTTTCATAGCAGCTTCTGGCCACGTACTTTTAATGCAAACTGTCTGCTCTCCTCTTCTTTAATATTTTTAAAACTTGTCTCTTTTCTGTTTAAAATACACTTGCTGCTCTTCTCTGCTCCATTTTATGACATCTGTTAACAACAACATGGCTCTCAATTTGTCAAAAAAGAAATCTTATTACAGAGTCTCATCTAGAACCAGTACAGCAAGTAATATCATCTTCTCAGTATTACATTTTCCTTCATCTATTTAAGAGTTAAGCTTCTGAGACCTCTGCTTGCTTCCTAAGCCCCAAAAAAATGTCCTCTGTGCTTGACTGAAGTCCTGACTATGGTCTCAGAATTTAAAATGGCAAAAGTAGACCTAGAATAGTTCAGTCTTATACCACAAGAACACATGGAAGCCAAGAATCATTCTCCAGAGAAATTCAAGAAGAGAGATTGTTGCATATTTTAATTTTTTTTTAAGTAATAGCAATTATTATTATTATCATCAATATTTTCTTTATCATTATTGAGTTTATGAATTTGAGAAAGAAATATTAAGACTATATTAAAAGACTGTAAGACTAAAAGACTATATTGACTGTGATATCAAAAAGGCCTGTACTAGCAAGAATGACAAGCATTCCAGAAATATCATTAGAGGATTTGGACTTTACACCTGGAAAAATAAGAACTTACAACAGACAAAATTTCTAGCGACAGTAAGCATTTAGGCTTGCCACTGACTTATGTGAGGAGGATGTGTCCATGTGAACATGCGATGTTATATGACTTTTTTTCTAAAATGTAATTGCTATCCATAGGGACTGCAGAAAAGCTTCTGTTCAAAGAAGTATTGATCCTCAGCTCCTGCAAAATAATGCTAAGAGCCTCTTGAAAGAAGAAAAAGTGCTGAAAAATTTCTTGTCATTAGGTAGATAATAATGCTTATGAAGACATAAATAGCTATGCCTATTAATAGCAGAAACCTACTCTGAGCATTAATCAGTTTATAAATCAAATACTTCTGTGTAATAAGATCCCCATCTGTTCTTCAATGAAAGAGCAACCTCAGATATGCTTTGTCTACCACCAAGATTATTCATCAGATTTCCAATCAGTCAGCTCATTTTTATAAGCTATTTTCATGATTCTCTGAGTATTACCAAGCATATAATTCAATCTGATAGATTGTTGGTGTGGCAATAAGGCATAAGAAGGGAAGAATATATCCTAGATATAGTCTGTAAGGGTGGCACTTTTGTTTGCTTTCCTTTACAAGAGCTTTGCAGAGAGGTTGCACTGCATAATGCATACTCAGATGACAAAAGGGACACATTTCTGCTCTCTGAGACATTTCTTCAATAAGAAGCTTACTTTAGCAGTCCAGCTGTCCTAGTGTTCATGACAGCAGCAACAGCAGAACTTACATAAGAAACCAAACATTCTCCCTGTGAGGACCTTGCTTTCCACTGTCCAGAAGAATTAAACACTCTTCATGATCTCAAGCACATTATGGATGTCTCTAGTAATCCAGCAGGTGACAAATACAAAAGAAGTTGTTCCACTTCTCTAAAAATTGCTGTAAGTACTTGTTATAGTCTATTTACTTTAAAGACAAAAACCCATAGATTTAGATAACACTTTTTTGATGTGACTTATACCAAATATGCTCTGACTGGTCTGAAGACTTGCAGAATTTGCTTCTGTGTTCCTCTTGTAGAAATAAAATAGGAGTGAAAACAAACTCCTGGTAGGAAAAGAGCCTCAACCAATATTCCCGTGGATGTTACAAGAGTGCATTAACATCAGAACCAGTAACATCAGTATTTATATACTTCCACACAGCAATTACACTCTTTGTTCAACAGGCATTTTAAAGCACTGTCTATACCACAGACAAGTAAAGGATATCTCAAAATGCTTCAATTAACACAAACATCTGCTACTCCAGTCCCATGATATTAAGAATTCTGGTGCACAGTCTGCATAGAAGTCCATGCTCCTACAGCTGAGGTTGCCATAAATCCTCATGCTAGCGAGATTAATACACCTCTGGCATGCCACACATATACACTACAGCAAGGTCTGCATTGGGCTGCAAGGGGAGCAGAGCAGCACTGTCCAAATCCACCCACTCATTCATCTACCTATGATTCAAAATGACAGATCTGAAGAGTTCCAAAAATTCAGCTACACCACATGAATGTCAGCAAAAGAAACACAAGCTGGCTGTAACAGCACTTCACCCTGTTGTCCCAGAAGCATGCCACAGTCACATTTGAGAAGTCCTGTGGGCTTCCTTTCTCTCAAAACCATAAGCCTGTATTACACAAAGGCAACAAATCTGGACAGGGCTTTTCCAACAATAATAACAATGATGACTATGGAAAGTGTTGAATCAGTCCCAAAAGCTTTCCAAGTTCCATTACAAATTTACTAAAACAGCTTCTCAGAGCTTGAACTACATATCTGCAAAATGAGAAAAACCAAAGAGTCTTCTGAATCCTACTGTTTAGGAAACTGAAGATACAGAAGAGAGAGATCCAAATCCATGCTGTGAATCAGATGACAAATAAAGACACGAGTAAACTTTACACTTAAAAACAGTATGCTAGCTGTTTGACTGTTAATTCTATTTCACTTTCCAGCTCTCACTGCCTCTTTGAGATTTTATACTTCACACATAAAATACTAAATATTTATTAGGAATCTGAAAAACTTATTTGATATTTGCATGCTACACTCTGACCTGCAAAAGAGGTCAGCTGTACTAAATCCATTATACATATGAAAATTAGGTTTTTCCTACAGGAGAAGCAATTTGAGAACCACTTGATTTAGATGCTCTTTGTTTCATTTTTCCCTTTCCTACTTTTGAGACAAAAAATAGTTTTATTTAGCCACTCCATTTCACTGTCTGCATCAGTATCATTTCAGAGGCCAGATACAGGCAGCAGAGGGGCCGTGTGATCCCAGATGCACAGCACCAACATGCTGCCCTGACTGAAGATTTAGGAGTTTGAATGACTTCAGATACTCCCTGGGCCTTATTCAAGTCTTTGCAGACTACATTTCAGCCAAGAAACTTGAATGACTACACCCAGGATCCACAAAGCCATTTGCAGATCTTCCCAGAGATGTGCATCTGGAGAGTCTCAATCACCTGTTCTGTAAAAATGTTGGCTGAAAACTATGTGCAACAGCCTGGTAAACAGCATTGGCCTTCCTCCTCCAATCTGTTTATCAGACATTTGCACTGCCTCCACCTTGCTCCAGAGCTTGGTGAGTCTTCTCTGCCGTGGTGATCACATGGGTTTTTCGCTGAGGTTTTTTCTCGGCTGGCTGACTTCCAGAGTTACTCTAGATTTGTGACCATTTTGTGGCCCTTTTAAAAGGGCTGCTTTTTGTGCAGTGTATTTAGCCAGACCAGATGTTCCTCTTGAAGAAATTACTAGTTTTAATCCTCTTTTCTCCTTAGATTTCATCTTTCAGGACTCCATTTTCTGTGCTACACTGACTAAAGCTCTTTCATCTCTTTGGCTCTGATTTTCTACACAAACCAGATTCAATATGTGTTTTAGTTTTTTGGGGGTTTTGTTTGGTTTATTTTTATTTTTTTTTCTGAAGAGGTAATCTCCAGTTTCCTGGCACTTTTTCTTCAACTGGCTGTTTAGAATCAGCAGGGAATTTATGCATGGCTGGTCCTCCCAGCAAGGACTTCATGATCCTTTCTGTTCTGTTCTGCATTGCCCATATACCTGCTGTTCTGAAAAAGTCTGGCAAATATTACTTATTCTTCACAGGTAAAAACAAATAACACATTTTTACCTACTTCTTGCAGTAAACAATAAATTTCCCTTTTGGAAAATTCCTAACACCATCTGCAAGATGCATTTGTTGTAGCATGAATTCTCAGGCTACAGGATATATTTTCTTTCCCAGTTCACACAGGTGATTAGCAGAGACAGGCATTCCATAGCATCAGTGAGTTTTGTATGTTGCACCAACTCTAAAATGCACTTATAGAGCTTTAGTCTCATTGGAATCCTTCACAGGAATATTTTTACCTGTGTTCAAGCCTGTCCAGCTTCTCTTCTCTGCAACTTGCAAGTCCCAGTGAGAATGTAACTACTAGAAATCAGTGTTTCATCATGCTACCTGTTATTTCATCACAGAAGTTTCAGCAATTTTGGTAAGGGAAATACAATTATTTCTTCAACATTCGCCTGGGTAGATTTATCATTCTTTAAGGTCAACTAATTAAAGTGCAATTGTACAATGAATAATACCTTCTTACATTTTGTATGTAATTTTATAGAAATAAAAACAACTGAACTTTTTTCTTCCTCTACAATTGAAAATGAAAGTAATTCTTCCTTTTGTGTATTGCAGCTGGACATGTAGCAGAAAAATCAATGAAACTACAAATTTTAGTGGAAACATATACTTGGTTTACACAGTAAGCCTGCTTTTGTAGATTATTTGCACATGATTTTCCATGCATCAGTTCCCAAGTTTCAGATTTATTCCTCAACCTCCTTTATGGGTTAGCTAGAGTATAATAACCTAAATACAACTCCAAGAGGAAACACAAAAGCAGCTGATTCTTATCTAATTTATTTCTTTTAAAATAATGTTCTTGTTTCTCTTCCCATCCCTCATGGGATTCAACTGCACATGTGCTTTGGATTTCCTCATCCCACCCAAGGCTGCTTGGGCAGGTATTTCTGTATTCCTTTGTAGTCACCTGTCCCTTCCACCACTAGAATATTTCTTTATTTTGCTTAAGCATAGTTGTAAACTCATTGTGCATCCATGCAGGTCTCCTGACACCCTTGCTGTTTTCAGTATGGACCATTTTATGTCAAAAAAATTTTAAAAATCAGTTTACAAAGTTTTTTGTCGACATATATATTAGCATGTGAAATTTTCCACTCAGCTTTAATTTGTCAATGCATATGCAGAGTTTGGTCGACTACAACTCATTCAGCTTTATTTTCTCATGCTGAATAGCACAATATTCTATAAGTAACACCACTGAGAGATGTGTGAGAAAAGACCGTGGAATCATGCCTAAAGCAGTCTTCATAAATATATGATGGAATATTTTTCATCTTCTATGAACATACAGAATTATTGTTTCTTCAGACCTGTCCTGACATATTGTAAAAGCTTCATTAATAAATCCTAGACTAATTAAAGTAAGAAAAAATGCCACTGTGAAAGGTTTTGTGTGAATTTGACAGTATAGAACTTAATTCAGACATTTTTATTGCCCAGGTATTCAGAAAAAAAGAGTATGCATAATTCTACCAAGTAACAAAATTAACCATGCACCCAGGAGTCAGAAAGAGTTTCCCTGAGAAAGGTTTCATCTCATCAATGGAAAGTAAAATGTGTGCAGAAGTCTGAACATTCATGCAGATGAGCTTCCACAGTTCCACTTCCCTCGAAGTCTCTCCCCTTGATTTCATAGTTCTCATAGCAACAATGTGGGGGAAAAAGTAAAGAACAGCTTGACCTTTCCTCATTTCAGGTCCCTGAGATGAGTGGGAGGAGGCACACTCCCAGAATTGCCCAAATATCTAGGCAAAGACTTGGAGTTTATGAGCCATTACCCTTTCAAGCAGGATTCCCACAGACACCTAGAAGCAATGCCATGTACAAATACTGGGCAGCTACCGCATTTTCCACTCAATGTGGCCTCAGAATGAATTCATTCTGTCATCCATATTTAAATGCAATTAACAGAAACCAATGTGACACAAACATACCAGACACTGTATTTAATTTAAAATGCTCAATTCAAAGACTCAGAAAGTAATAAAAATATAACAGTATAAATCTGGTGGGTTTTTTTCCAAAACAATGGAAAACATTTAACTTAAACTCCATCCTATCTCTATAAATATTTACTAATTAATCAGATTATCTCCAAAGTGATATCAAAATTCTGAAAACTCATGCCCACCTTAGTTTTCATTTAGAAACTAAAGTATTAAGAAACTTAAGCACGTAGCACATAAATATGGTCAATGCCACAATGAAGTTGCTATTTAACTAATAATTAACAGAAATTTGCTTTGCTTCTGCAGTTACTGGTTTCTCCTACAAGTGATTTCCATAAGGTTGCTTTATCCTAGATACCCACATATACATGAAATTCTGAGATTTTCTCAGGTCTTTCATTTGATTTTTAATAAACCCAACTGAATCAGACAGTTTAAAACCTAAACCAAAACATGAACAGTTTTGTGGCTGACTATTCCTGGCTACTAAAATAGTAGCTATACCCTGGGAAAAAAAAAAAAAAATTGCAGGTTTTCATCAAGGAGGTAATTTTCAAAATTGAATATAGACATAACTGTTGGTATAAATATTAACCTCTAGTAAAACATAACTTTTTTTTTCCTTTGAACTATTTAGTTTCCATTACTTGTATAAATCTGAATTGTTATAAATATCTCAATATATATGAACAGGCCGAAGTACAGACCCTGTAATTTCTCAATTTTCCATAACTTTGTAATGGTCTGGTTTTTTTGTTTTTGTTTTTTTTTTTTTTGGTATTTTGATTATTTGTTTGGAAAAGCATTATACCAACCATCCCTGATTTGGAGAAGCAAACAAATTTTTCCCAGGGACTACAGCAAACAAACAAAATTCAGAAGTACTGACTGAAGAAGATAGTATTAAATTCAGGGAAGAAAAATAAAAAACAGAAAAAACCAAACATACAGGACATAAACCTACAACTAACTTAACTGTGTAATAGATCAGCCCATATTCAATTCAGCCTTGCTTAAGAATGCACAAGAGTGGTCACACACTCTTCAAGTTCATACTGTTTGCAGAGTTCAGAAACCATGACAGAAAGAGCTTGACCCACATTTTGCACACTATTTACTCACAGTGGAAGACTGCTGCATATGTGTCATGTAGAAAAAAAAATCTTATTGTCAAATTCAATAGAGATGCTTAACAAAAACAAACAAACAAACAAAAAAAAAAGTGGCATTTATTCATTTGTTCTTCCCTGTGCACTCAACATTCTTCCTCAGGAGCATCAGAAAGTTCAGAATCCAGATATCAGCAGATCCCGTGCTTGGGTGCAGAGCTATCCCCATGCACCAGCCAGAGAGCCTAAACACCTAAGCTCAGATTCCTAGCACCATTTTGAGAGCAAACACCTAAAGGTATGGTGATTTGAAGGTCAGCAAACTTTAAGTACAATACTGACATCATAAACAATGACATTATTTCTCTTAATTGCTTTATGGATAAGATTATGTCCTTTAGAGGGCAATTTGTTTCACTGAGCATTTGGGAATTGTTTGTTTTCTGCGGGGGTCTAGATTTTCCTGCCTTCAAATAAATTCAAAATAACAACTATACAAAAAATTTAATATTAAAATCTCATATATGTGTATAAATCCAGATATTTCAAAGTATACTTAGATTTCAATTTTAATAAATTGATTGATTTCCATAGTTTGACATGATTTATCACTCCCAGACTTGACAGCAAAAGCATCATATTGAGGTACCAGCTGGGATGGGTAAAACAACACACGCCAAAACAGAAGAGAACTAAAAACGGGGTAAGGAAAAGGCAGCAGAAAAATAAGGATAAGGCAAAATGAAGGCAAAAGGTTCCCTAAAATATTGGATAAGCCTATGAGAGTGAAACAACTTTCAATCTCAATTCAGAACAGGTCTAGCTTCCTATGCTATGACTCAGCAGTGTCTCTCTCAAACATTTAGGAGCAATCCACCTCATAAATTGGCCTGAGTGGTGTTGACCAGGCAAGTAACATCCTGGAAGCAACCCTTTCTTTGTGCCCTGAGCCACTGAGGAGAGTAGGCCCCTCCTTCCCACACATTCCTGCATGGAATCCTCACCAACCAACGTTCTTGTTGCAAGTTCCTCAAATCCATCCTTCTACCTAGGTTATAGCGACAAGTGTCCATGTCTCTCAGCCTCAGTATGGCTGCTTTGTTTCCTTAAAAGTTTAAAAATCCTGAGTTTTCCTTAGCTGTAGCAGCAAAAAACTAGTCTCCTAACCTTGAAAATATTTACACATCTTCCCGAGGAATGAAGGGAACAGAAGCTTTTGCCTTATGGAAGCAGCTAGTTCTTCCCACAGTTCAGCAGTTGAGTGCATCCTTTAAAGTCAAAGGCTCCTTAGAGCTCAGGGTCAAGATGCATATCTTGAATTTTTCTGCCCTGTGGCAAGGGAACATGAGGCTGCTCCACCATTTTTCTATTACTCAAGATTTAAATGTGGGTCTCCTTAACTTCATAATCTTTTAAATTTCAACAACCAATTGCAGGGGACACTACAGACCAAACAATGCATTTATGCCAGGTACTGATGACCACTAACACACAGGGGTAAGATGAACTCATCTCCTCTCTGTAGCATTACCCAAAAGCATCTATGCCCTATCTCACCTAACCTTGCAAAACTGTTGAATTGATCTCTGCAATACTGCAAAAGACAATTCTCCCTGCAGCTGAAAAAATGTGTCTTTAAGCCTGCTCTCTGAATATGCATGGCATACAAACTGTGGTTGGAACTCTGATTAACTGTTACAGGCCAGAACACACTGTGAAGTTCCACATCAGGAACTATCATGGTCTGTAAGCAAAAATCAATAAACATGTTTGCAGACACTGTTACAGATATCATGTCTTCCAGAGCGTACTGCTTATTCTATTTCTTTTCTAAATTGCTCAGCACTGCAGCATCCAGTTGCCAAAGATCTGGAACTCTCCATGAGCAACTGCTTGTGGCAAATTCTCCACCTGACAAGACAATATAAGAATTAAGACAATCTGCCTTCAGTCTCTACATTAGTTTTTCTGCTCTCATTTTCCACAGTTTCCTAACGTTTCTGAACTTTCTCAGTATAGAGGTGACACTGAAAGAGGCTGATAGTCAAAGAGAGCTTGTGTCCCTCCATAAATATCACCCTGTTGTCACAGGATGCTGTTTGAGTCCAGAATTAGCTGAAGTATGTCAGGGTTGTATACAGTCCAAAGATTTGGAAAGCAGTAGCCTGATTTATTTTCAAGCAGATTCTACTTGGTGATTACTCTTGTGTAATTGTAATGATTTACAGTTTTAGTGAAAATATGAACGAGTGTCACCTTCTGAGAAAAAGCCATTTCCACAATTACCTTTTGGGCATGTAATGCAGTGTGGCTGACCACCATTCAAAACACCAGGGAAAAGTATCAGGAAGGGTGAAATTATTCCACTATAAAATCCAAATCAGCACTTTCAGGAGTATCAGCTGTAAAATGGACACACATACTTTTTGATATCACTCCCATTTGTCATGAGAATGAATGCCCTCATATTATTATATAGTCAGGTGATCCAGGCTTCCCCTTTCTCTTTAAAAAAAACAAAGCTTTACTCCAGTGCAAGGGAAAAAAATTTAGTAGCTATTTTGCTTCTTTACCACAAAACCAGAACAGAAGATTACAGTAAACATACACGAAATGTAGCCTAACAAGCAGAGGTAAGGAAAAAAAAAAAAAAAGAGAGAATAAAAAAAGCTGAGCATCTTGGCTAAACGGACTCATTTGTCTAGGAATACACTTGCACACGTGTTTTAGTCCTGGCACAAAACAATGACAGATACAGCAAATAAATGAATAATTATATCTCTGCCTGGTTTTCTTGCTCTACTTTTTTCCTCCATCTCTGAAAATACTAAAACATACAGATAAGCCAAACTAGCAGCAAAGACCTGCCAATTTGCCAGCACTCTTTTTCTTCAGTTAGACGCTTTTAAAATTTACATGACAAATTCCAACTGTACTGAAGGGTAGGAAATCACAAATTCTGGAGACTAAAACCCTCCAATTTCGTAGAAGCCAAGTGTAAATGAATAACAAGCAGAAATGAGCAGAAGAGTAACACATCCAGTTGGCTGCCCTGCATATCTTCTCTACAGTTTTTTAGCGGGGGTTTGCATATGAACTTAAAACATCACACACAGGAAAAAACCCTTAAACAATTTGCTGATGTGTGTAACCACACCTCTGCAGATGAAAAATCCCACACATGGAAACAAAATTTAGAATGCAGAGTGAATCAGTACTTGGCCAAATACAACCTAAATGGTTTTGGAACAGTAGCCATCTTCTGACTAACATATAGGTGAAGCTAAGAGCACCAGCTGTTTCAATAACTGCTTCAATAACAACTTTTTTAGCAGAAATGAAGCACTGTCTGCTGGTAACTGATTTGTGCACAAATATGTTGTAAAGGGAATATTAGGATTTGTGTGATCTAACATATTTTATCTAGATTTAGGATCTAACATGCTTTATCTAGCTTTCAGCTGGATGTAAAAGACGTCATTTGGGTAAAGATTAGAAATGTGAAATTACCCACTGCTAGCTGAATTTATCCTTTTCTGGCTTCGATGAAGTTTTACATTTGGTCAGTAACTATTGTTATGCAAGCAGCAAACAAGATAATGAAAATATTATTGGGATCACAGAAAAAAAAGAACTGGAATACACTAGCTATCAAGTGCATCTACACCTGCTACAAAGGACTAGCTCTGGCTTCACAAATACTTATAAATCTTCTTTAAATTTACAATACTCTAATATAATTATTTGTGCACTTATTGTACAATCAAATCCAACAATCTGCCACCAGAAAGGTACCAACAAGAGGAAGAGGGACTTGACAGCGGTGGCATTGTGATAGGTAGATGTACCAGCCTTTGACTTTTAATTTTTTTTTTCTTTTATAAACTCTGCTCTCAGCACCAATTTAGAAAAAAAGAAACAGTCCAAATACCAATGCACATATTGCTCATCCCTATCACCAAAATAGACACCAGCTCTATTATTTTTTGTCACTCTGTGTGATTTGCTTACTTCAGTCTTCTTTGGAAAGTTTTATAAGCCCAAATTGCTCCCTTCGCTTCCAACCTTTTGAGGAACTTGGAACAGCATCAAAAGTAACACTAACTTATGCACTCTGCTTTTCTATTGTGTGCCCTAGACTCAAATGTGAAGGGCCTAAGAAGAAACAATATTTTGGTGGCTGATGCTACTTTCATCTAAAAAAGGGAGAAAAGTATCTATGACAGTGAGGAAATACTCTCTATTCCCCTCACCCTTAAATAGATACCAGGCACAGGAGAACCCAAGAGAGTTTTTTTCATTTGTTCATTTGTTTTTCCCCTGCTTAGACACTCAAATAGAATGTTAAATCTCAGTCTTCTTGGCATTTCAATATTGCCAAACTATGATTGTCATCAGTTAAG
The DNA here is from genome assembly GCF_017590055.1 of Onychostruthus taczanowskii. Classification (NCBI taxonomy): domain Eukaryota; kingdom Metazoa; phylum Chordata; class Aves; order Passeriformes; family Passeridae; genus Onychostruthus; species Onychostruthus taczanowskii. Next base: position 5,882,080 of record NW_024501126.1, read on the forward strand.
GACATCCTTACTTAAGGTCCCTTATGCCTTAAAGTGTGATATCAGAGAAAACATTTCTTGCATTTCCTTTTCAGCACAGTTGCTTCACCCCAAAATAAAATGATGATTCATCAGGTTTCCTTCATGTATTTCACAAATCAGGCATCTGTTACACAAATAGTGACAGCAATTAACATACAACACAAAATAAATGCATTGAAACACATTAAACAAAATTTTTAGAAAAATAATTAAGCAGCCTTTTAAAGATTCTATTTATTTAGTGACATTAAAAACTTGAGGTTAAAATATTAAAGTTTCATTCCCTTTAACTCTGAATTTGTTGATTAAAACCATAAGTGTTTATCACCAGCATAAAGTAAAGATTTGATCCTACATAACTACTAACAACTTTTCATTTTGTTCATAGCAAAGGGAACTCAGAGCTCTGACCCAAAAATTAACTGTAAGGAGAGTTCAAGTGATTTGTACCTCCATTTTTTATAGACTTGGCTACGTACCTTAACCAAAGACAAACTAAGGTTATGAAGGCTTCTCATTAAAGATATTAAAGTAACCTCTGTTTATAACAGTAGCAAACAATTGTTATTTTTAAAATGGAATTACAATCCTGGTGAGGATTTGATTTATTTAAAAAATATTTAAAATTAAATTTTGTTAATAATTATACTCTGTATTAAAACTTTGTAAGTTTTAAGGTAAACTTTGAAAAAGCATTTCAGGTTATATATATAAATTTTTAAAAAACTCAATCATGGAATCAAATTCCCTCTTTATTTCTCATAGGTGCACACAAAATATATGCTCAAAGAATAGTACAGTTTACTTAACTCATTATTTAGCCTACCATCTAACCATTAATGTCTCTTATCAAAGTGAACTATCACATGTAACATGTATTTCCGACATTCTTGACACATGCAAACAATAGCAAGAATTCCCTTAGGTACAATTTGTTCTCCAGAGCAGCTCCCTTTCTAGAAAATTCATAGTTCCAATCTTGCCTTTAATTCCTTGAATGCCTTGTTAATACATGTGCATGTACAAACACATATATGTAAACAAATCTATAAACCAAAATTGTCAAGATTCCAGAATTTAAATTTGAACAGCACACGTAAAAATGAAACTATGAGCTTCTTAGCCTGTATAAAGAATTTGAATCTTGCAGCAAAAATGGGCTAAAATGCCCTTTAAAAGTGGACTCTCAAGTGTGTGTTATTGTAACTGAAAGATGTACAGGTTCTGAATGAGAATAAGACCTGTGGTGAACTATGTAAATACAGAAGCAGGTGGAACAGGCTCATGTTCAACCTTCTGGGCATCTCAAATAGCACACAGACTTCATAGATGAAACACTTACATGAGAAAGGTAAACTCAAGCATGTGCCCTGTAAATGCCTTAATGACCTGAGCTTATACAGAAGTTCACCTTATGGAAGAAGAAAAGATGCACACTCTGTATGTTTGTGAAAAGATTATGCAGGCTGGCTTATTGTTTATGGCAACTGCAGCATAAAAACTTTTATAAACCACCATGTATAAGCTTTTTAGTCTTTACAGACACGTCAGCAAATTTGTCATGTAGGCAGACACAAATAAATGTTTGAATTTGAAAGTTCTCATTTCAAAAAAATTAGAAAAAAGTAAAGTTGAGAACAGATGTGAGAGAACAGAACTTGCGACAGCCACCCACCACATAACGCCAAAGCCCCACTATTAATACTGACCTTTCCTAGATGTCATGGTTTTTTAAGTATGTTTTTGAAAATCCATTTACTCATTTAAAAACTACTATTTAGATGTCTGCTTTTATATTTGAAGAAATATAACAGACTTTTCAGGAAGTCTAGCTTTCATCTTGGGTAATGTTTTTATGGATCGTTTACTGTTACTTGAGGTGAGCAATAACAAAGCAAAGCTCACAAAACAAATCCATGCAGAGTCAGGCCTTCTCTGTCTGTGAGCCTACAATTGCTGCAGAGAGAGAGATAAAATATTTGCCCTTCTACAACCCCAAAGAGTGCTTCTTCTCTAATCCATAATCATTATGCATGCATTGTTCCAACAGGCAGCTTTAAACAATTTGACTCTTTCGCTTCTCCGTCAAGAGCTTAAAAGGCTTTCATTTGCTCTATTCTTCTTTATTCTGCTACACAAAGAAAATTGCTGAGATACATCAAATACTGGTTTGCTAAAGATATTATCATATGAAACTTGCTTATTCAAACAACATGCTCTTCCTATAAAGTACAGAGCACAGAACCGTGACACGTGGGATGACAACTCTGATGCACCCACAATGGGCAGCAATGTCTCAGCACACAGCGCCAGCACATGTTTAAATGCACATCCTGTCTGATGCACTCTGGAAGCACACTAACCCCACTTCTACAAGGGATTAACCTCCTCTAAACTGCTGGTTTTTTGTTTTTTTTCCAAGGAAGATTATCTTGTGTTTACAAACTATTTTCCAGGCATACACTTATAAAAGACAGGTCATACGCATATTTTGGCCCAAAGAAATTTTTGAAAAAGTTTGCAAACAAGAAGTCATTATCTAATGTATTCCTTTTTAGAAAGCTTTCCTATTACAAAACAATATCTGGTAATCTTGCAAAGTCTGATGATACTCCATTTGTTTATGTCTACCTTTCAAAAAATACAGAGGAATTTGTAAACAAAATATTTTCATATATGCTTCTGCTATAAATATGAGATTAGTACTGTTGCAGTTTATCACATGAAACATGAAGCCTATTGTCTTCCCAGCGTCAGTGTGTGCACTACTAATATACTCCAACAGACAGTTAAGCATGACAGTTGAGGAAATGAACTTGAACAAAAATAACTGAAGTGCGTCAATGGTCACAATTTAGTTTGGGGCATTCCCTTTGTTTTCCAGAGAGAAAAGTACAATAAGAAAGATTCAACTGATGAATCAGTTAATTAAAACAAAAAAAAAGAGAAAAAACCCAAAGTGTCAGTGTTAAGGAAATTAAATTATAAAAGTCTAATTGAAAACTATGGAAAAGTAGGAGGCAAATTGTTTCAATTTCCTTCCATGTTGGAAGTATTTGCTGTCCAAGAGAAAAAGTCAGTAATTTTTCTCCTGATTCCCACACACAATAGCAAAGCTAGAGCTTGAGCAATTTTCTAAGATAATTAAACAACAGGTATATAGGCTTTTTGTTTCTAGGCTTTTTTGTCTTGTTATTGAGCTATGGTGAACGCCTCTCATAGCTAGCACTTCACTGTGTGCCTTTTTTCCCAGATGTGAAAACATGGCTTATTAGCTTGTGAAACATCTGCATGTTTTTACAAAAGATGGCTCATAAAAAAAAAAAAAAAAGACAAAAACAAATCAAAGCAAGCAAGTAAAAGTAACATAAGTGAAAGAATTAAAAGAGGGGTGGGTTTTTTTACATTATTACTATGACAAAAACTGTGTGAAGAAAAAGAAATGTTAAAAGAAAATTTCTTTTGTCCATACATCAAATGTCGAAGTGCTCAGTCCCTTGCCAAAAAAAAGCTAACTAGAACATAAAGTACCAATGAGTTAAACCACAACAAGCTTTATTTTTACCCTGAAATTCCGTCATTCTGTTCTGCTAAGACTTCATACAGCTTTTGCTTTGCTTCCCACTTTTGTTCCTGTCTCTTTTAACCATAATACCAGATTACAAGAGAAGACCTGAATGTGTTGTTTAGCAAGTTTGGAAATCCTAAATAATTCACCCTACAAATTAAAATGAAGGCTGTCACCTCACAGCTGATTTGGAGCTGCCAAAACTGGCATATCCAAGGAAACACATCTTTTGGATAACGGCTGTCCTGAGGCACGCTAACAAAACTGTAAGTGAAGTAAAGGGAAATAAGAGGAAGAGAAATCTGGGAAGCAAAAATATGAAGGAATCATAATGGTAGTCTTGAAAATAAGGGGAAAAAAATCAAATACTAAGTATAGGGATATACTTAGTGGTGTAAGGAGGATGGTGAAAGGAAAAAAAAAAAGAACATTTTTTATTTAGTAACACAAATTCTTTAAAAATTTGTTGACGAATGTTAGAAGATAATGAGGCAAACCAGTGCTACAACATTTAAGACAAAATAAGAAACATTACCAAAAATTAACTTGAGAAGACTGTTTATATTTAAAGGCATAAGAATGAAACCCAATAGCCTACTATAACATCAACAGCATGACTTCTGTGCTCAGTTTGTAACTTTTTTCTGATTGGAGTGAGAAGGTGTCTGATTGAATCAGCACAATTATAAGCCTCTGTAATCTACAGATTTCTCCCTCATTAGTGAATTCAGCCTACTGACACATGTCCTAACAAAGGAAAGTCACGAACTTCAATCTATGAATAAGCAGCATAAACTACAATGGCACCATCAGAGACCTCTAAGTGCAGCCTCCCAACAAAAATCTTTAGGATTTAAATTATTTGTCCTAATATTTAATATTGAATATGGCACAGAACAGGATATTGAATATGGCACAGAAGATGAAAGGAGACAGCCCAAATTCTGTATATTAAAAGTGCTTGATGTGTCACAGCTTTAAATACCAGCAACAAAACTGAATGTTTATTAATATTGCAATTTTGATTAAATATAAGCTAACATCAGGTCTTGTTTCTAGTAGTCTAGGAAGGCAAATAAAATCCAAAAGCCTAATTAAAGCATACACAAGTTGTTTTACAAATCACAAAGCCTTACCTGAAAGCATTTTACTTTTCTGTACTCAGCTGTACAGTATTACTTTATGAATTAACAGGGACAGTACTGAACCTAAAGGTAGTTAATTTTAAACTGTATTAATGAATACTATGAAAATCCACTCTGACAAAATCACAGCAGAGTAAGGCAAAATCAGATCTGTATGGCCTGGGACAAAGGCTAATCTGGAATTAAAAGGGATAATATGACTTATATAATAAGGGGCCAGAAAAAGGACAAAAACAGATGCATATTTATGTGTTGCTATGAAGCTTATGAATATCTTGATTATCTGCTTTAAAACATCTGGTTACCTTCATCTTGCAGAGGAATTATGGAAACAGAAATAAAACATACCTGTATTAGAGAGAGATCCTCAAGCTTCAATCTGAAGAGGTAGTTTCTGGGGTTAAAAAAATAGCAGATAAAAATGAATTGTTACTAATATTTCCGTGAAAAAAACCCAAATGTTACCACTGTTTAAATAAAAAATGTAATTAATTACTACAAATGCAGAAAAAAAATTAGAAGCAACAGGTATTCAGGACTTAAAATTATTTCAGAGGCTGTCTTAATATACAGCCCTTTGGGATAAGGACTAAGCTAATTTCTAAAACAGATTTTCAGTCTGAAGGTCTGGCTGAACATGAATGAAGCAGATATTTATACTGCATGCATGTACATCTGACTCATTGCTCCAGTCTTCCTTTAGAATCAAGGAGAAGAAATAGTCAGTGCTTTGGCAGATCCATGTCACCAGTGCTGGATGGCTCCATCAGAACACATGGACAGGCAGATTAAAGCTCTCCATTTCTCCCCACAAAGACGGGAACCTCATGCAATTAGCTCAGCCACATGTATGTAAAGTTTGGAGCACAGGACCCCAGTATGATGGCAAATCTGTACAAGGCCCTGAGTTTTCATGATTTTTGAGCAAAGTCTTGCCCTATGTGTTCTAATTTCTCTGAAGCCTAAGAATGTGTTCCCACGGACAGCAGGAGCTTCATGCAAACCAGTCAAACACAGATTTCAAAAGCCTGCGCACTTATTGCAAAAATATTTCTCACTCTGCCTTTTCTCTACAGCTGCATCAATGCTTCCACAGACCTCGGGAGGGGTCCAGGCAAACCACAAGTAAGACATATTCCTCCTCCACTATTGTCTTCTTTCTTTGTTCTTATCACACCTCTTTTTCTTCTTTTCATTATTCATTTTTTTACTGCATCTTCACAGAAGTAATACCCCTCAATCTTCTTCTGCCTATTTGCTACCTTATTTAAAACAATTCTGATTTTTCATAGCTACTAAAGAGTGATAATGTTTTAGAGAGGAAAATAAAAAGGATTTTTAAATAATAATATAAATTACTTCAATCTTAATTTATTAGTAACAAATATGTAACACCAATTTATAGGATTTTAAAAAATTCACTTAAAGTAACAAAAAAACCAAGATGATAAAGAGATTAGTAAATTTAAAATTGAACTTTAAATATTTGAAATATTCTTTAATTATCTGCAATATTAAATCCATGTAACTTATAGGCATGTAGCCAAAATTAAAATTAGGCCAAATTTTTTGAGATAATAATTCCAATTCTTTCCAAAGAGGTATGAAGCATTGTTAATGGGCATAGATGGTCAGAACCTGTAGTTCACATCTCTATTATTTTTTTAATGAGACAGCAGGGTAGGGGAGAAGGACAAAACCAAACTGTGTCTTACTCAGAAAGACAACCACCAAGGCCATTATGCTATCTTTATTTATGGACTCTCAGAAACAGCTACGAGTATTTATTTATTGACTCTGGTACATATATGCTACTTAAATTGTGGCTGTACAGGAACCACGTCACTAGTCTTTCCTAGGAGTATTGCTAAAGGGAATTACTCAAAATGCAGGAGGCAGGTTATTAAGAGCAAGAATTCATGTGAAAGTAAAATAGAGACAGAATATTTATTATTATACAGCTAAATCACCACAAAGCAATAGCTATAATGCTTGGGTTTGCATCATGAAGAGACCTGAAGTGGATAAGCAAAGAGAACAGTACTTTGCAGAACAATGTGTACACAGACAAAGCTTCACCAACAAGATGCATGCAAGTGGACTTGAAAGACTTTCACTAAAATACTAGGAACTAATGCATTACAGTCCTTTTAACACTTCTACACTCCCTCTGTAAGATCAGAAAATAAATTCGCTTTCACAGAATGTCTTGCACAAAAGTATTCAGCAGGGAGCACAAATACTTGGTCTGCTGCTCATCTTGGTGCATTTAAACTTCCATCACCCATCACTGTACTTTCACTCTGATATCAAAGAAACCAACTTCACTGCTGGTTCAAAACAACTTTTTTTTCTTCCAATTAAACTGAACTGAATCCTCAGCAGGTATAAACTGCTCTCTTAACTCAGTGGTATCAGACTCACTAGAATTGCACATAAATGCCTCATCTCACTCCCAAAATAAATGCAGTCTCTGTTGCAGAATATGTGAGCAGTCTGGTCTCACATGTTTAGTTTTTGGGACTTCATACAGATTCCAATTGCTACGTGTATTACATCTTCAGATATCTGCTGAAAATTTATGCCTGATGAGGCCTTTTTAGGACAGATTACCAAATTAATGATGCCTTTTTATCCTCTTCCATTCTGACATCATTTCAGCCTATTAAAAAGTAAGCTACTGTCCCAAACTTAAAAAATTCTAAACAAATAAATGCACAAACAGAGTGCCAGCCTGAAGAAAAACAGACACTCAAAATTTTTCTTCTTTTTTTCCTATAAAATGAGATTTTTATCCTATTCAGCACAGCACAACACTTCTGCACACTAATATATTCAGTGTGAAATTAGAAAAATTGACCCTATAAGTGTTAGGGAGACTAAAACGTCTACATTCATGTGAATGATCAAGAGGCAGAGCTAATAAGTGTACATTTTTCAATTTCCTGTGTCTGCCAAAAACCAATTAAAATATTTTTAGCTTTATAAAGCCAGCAGAAGGAAAATTGAACAAGGAAAGCAATGTGCAAGTGACTGTAAAAACACCTTAGCAACATAAACTGGGCAAATGGACAGCACAGATTGACTGTGACTACACAAATAATCCTGGGCTAAGTGTCAAACTAGCACTCGGAGAGCAATCAGAGATATTCCTACCTAGACGTGCCCACTGCAGTAAAATTTGCAGGATTACATTTAGGTTTACAAATCCAACAGTTTAACATTTTAAAGCATGCATCACTAGCACGTGAGAACTCATTCAGAAAGCACATATAGGAGAAAATATCTGAAATAAAATTAAAGAAATGAGCATGACAGTAAAAAAAAACACATAGGAAATGTAGTCCAAAGCAAATGTCATTACCAATTTTCATGATATGTGAAGAGCCATTATGCTCCTCATGAGACAGGTAACAACATTTTTTCAAAGTGTTATTGAGATTATGCCCTGGACTGCCATTTTTCAACCACGGCTCAGCTTTATTCCAGTGCATTTATGCTTTGAAGGCAACGAAGAATGAGAAAGAAAAATGAAATTACATTTCTGAAGCACAGATACTACCCCTTAGCACACAGCCCTGCTTCTTTTCCAAGTATGGTGGAAATGAGCAAGGCAAATTTTGCACTCTGGAATTAAACTAATTTGACACTGGCGGTAATTGGCAAATTTGTTTCCATTTGGTGCTTAATGAATGAGGAAAGCAAATATGTTACATAAATCTGCAAACAGAAGGACACTTAATGTGAAGAAAACACAACTAACACTGAGATAAAGCAACATCCTTTACTCCTTTGGAGATCCAGCAGGCAGTAAGCATTTTGCTTTATATTCACAGCACTGAACAACTCTTCCAGCTCAGCTGTTATAATTAAAACCCATTAATCAAGAGCCTGCTCAAACCCAAGGGTAAACACTTCCACTAGTATCAGTGGGAACTGAATGAAAGCACACAAAAAGCATGCTCCAGTCACCTCCTTCTCAACAATATATTTCAATCTATTGCAGTGAATATGTTCAGTATGACTACAGCTAAAAGCATAAAACTAATCTTCTGTATGTTCCTGAACAATCCAAGTAAAAAAAACAATTGAAAATGCATAAGCATTCAAAAGTATATCATGTTAGTAATGGTTGTTAAATCCAGCATTTTACCCTTTTCTTTGTGAAACTGCAAGCTATAAAAGCTGAATGGGACAAGAAAAAATACTTTTGCATTAGACACAGACATGAATTAGAAGAACATTAAGATGGCACGCACAGTTCAGGGGGACATGGATACAGGATTAGGCCTTTTAAAAAATGGCAAAATATAATAATATCGCAGAAAATCTCCATAACCCATCCTAAGCCCCCACACACATTTGCAATTGAAAGCCTGAATAAAGAAACAGAGATTTCAGCAAACTCAGACACTTCAGGTATGACCAGACATGCTGCCAAGTCTCCTGGAAATAAACTAACAAAAGATTACTTCCTGTTCACTTCTTTCAAGAAACTAATTCACATGAAAGAAGAAAATTTTATTCAATTTACTGGAGAAAAAGAAATAGTAAGACTGAAAATGTAAAGTATAAACTCCACTGGAATCAACTACTAAGCAAAATTTCACAATTCCACAACTGAGTTTGTACAGCACTGGGTGAAAGGGAATTCTAGTTTTGCAGTGCAGTAAAGTCAGAAAGTGGAAAGAAAATTTAAAAAAAAAACAAAACTGTTAGGGGGAAAGGAGATAATCAATATAAATAAAATTATAATGTACAAAATTTATTTGGTTAAATCATGAGTCTACAGGAAAAATATCTCAAAAAGCCAAGGACGACTGGAAATAAAAGAAACCTAATACAAGTGTTCTAGTTGAACCATTTATGAAAATGGTCAAATTACAATAACCAAAAGCAGAATGTCCAAAAAGTTATATATTATCTTCATTTTGTATTAAATGGAAGCCACAGCAAATGAGAGTAATGAAATTAGAGGCTTACTGATAAATGCTAAAGATGTGAAAACAGCATATGCACAGAGATAAATACTTTTCTGACTAGTAGGTCTTGTTGATCCATCCTAAAAATCATGGAAAAGTGATTTTTGTTGTTCTTATTGATATTTTAAAATAATTTCTAAAATTACAGGTTTTCTTGAGGAATGAAGGTGAACTACATTTTATTAATATTCAAAGTGGCAGAAGGAAGACTCATGCAATAATAAGCTGACCAGTGAAAGAATGAGCTTGTCAAACAGAATAAGAAAATCACTATGGGAGTCAATTATGATAGAATCCCAATAAAAAATTGAATTAATCCACTCAAAGGTCCCATGAAACCTGATTTCCTTCTCTGATGCTTTCTCCTCTGGATTAGTAAATCTTACTTTGAATCCCTGTGGTTCCTCATACAGCCTCAGCAATGCTGAATATCCGAGAACACAGCACTCCTGCACAGATGTTCTACAACAGCTAGATGTCACTTCCACATATTTCTTCCCACGGGCTTCTCCAGAAAAAGCAGAAAAGTACCAGGTGCCCCTGCAGTCTGGAGGTCACCCTCCTCCTGAAGTCATGCCATGTCATCTCAAACTTCCATTAACATCTTTCTCTGTTGGCCTTGACTTCTCACACACAGCACTCAAGTTAGCCCCAGCTGGCAATGGCCTCACAATATTTGACATTTGTCTGCCTCCAATGCATGCAGGTCGAGGGTATTTCTGAATATTATGTTTTAGTCCAAGTGAGTTTGTGAGGTTATTGAGCTATTTATTTAGTAAGCTCTTCTTGGATACAACTTTATCCTGAAATATCAGCTCAAGCAAAATGTTAATCCGGTATTTCGTAACTGTGGCTAAACAAATCTTTAATATTTTTTTTATTGCTGCAACACATATGTAAAAGTACATGCCCCCAGTTTTTATATTTTGGCAGATATTACATATACTGTACAGTATTCACTCACATTAAGAGCCATGCAAATTCTATGTGGTCTTGTTACATTGTTCAATATATTAATCTTCTGTTTCTTTTCAAAATTAATTTGGAATTAAATATAAGCATTGCTGTTACATCTCATTCAAAAAAAAAAAAAAAAAAAACCCACAACAATGGAAATGGGCTTAAAACCAGAAATTTTAGACAGTTGAAACTTTTTGTGGTCTCCTACTACAGTAATCAACTTGGGCACATAAAATTTGCTTGAGTTGTTGGAGGTGGGGTGCAAGAAAGGTCAGCAGGAGAAGGTAAAGAGTCTAAAGTATCGAAAGTTTGGATATTTTATTTTTTCTTTTTTTTTTTTTTAATAAACTGCAATGACAATGAAAAAAAGTTCAATTTACCCCTAATAAAGGGGTAATTTCTTTTTTATTCTTAGTCTGAGTCAACTCCAGGGCTCCTGTGATGATGCTCCATGTCAGCTACTCTAATTAAAATGCCTAGACATTAAATCAGAACAAGAACAGGAAAGACTTTTGTGGAGTTATTGAATTGCCTAGTGTCACTCTGCAACCAGACTACTATAAGCATCAGTGCAAAGGAGAAAACTGCAGAGTGGAATGAGGCATGAGCAGGAGACGTATGAAACTTTAAAAAATATCTTAGCAAGGTAGGAAAAACAAGCAGTAGGGGTGAAAAGACCTCCCTCTTTTTGCAGCAGTAAGATGATAATTTTTCACAGATTTATCATGAAACCATACAGTAGATTAGATTGGGTTAGATTAGCTCAGTTCAGTCAGTGGAAGGACAGACACTGAGTACTCTGAGCCAAGTGTTAAATGAGCAGCGATACCCAGATGGATATTGACAGAATAGAGCACCAATTCCCTCTGCCTGTATATTCTCCATGTATATGTAGCCCTCAGAGCACCTTATCAACAAGAAGCTCTCAGATTCTCCAGCTGGGAGCAGACAACAGTAAGAAGCAAGCCTGTATAGTTATTTATTCCTTTATTAGAGATCCTTAAGCCGCTGTTAATGAATCCTTTAATTTGCCTTTCTGTTATTATGGCAAGTAGTGGTAATGGTTCACATTAATGTTCCCAAACACACATCTAATTAAGGGAGAAACCATACTGTTGCAGTCCTTCATCAGTGAGATAAGGAGTGACTGAGGCAATAAGCCACCTCAAAGCAAGATGTAATCCTAAAAACCAAGTCTAATTAACTTGAAGGAGACCGTACAAGAGAAAGCCACCACTATTTTACATAGAGTATCCACTATTACGATACTCTATGTAAAAAAAAAAAATTAAAAAAAGTAAGGTATGTCTAACTATATGTTAGCCAATTAAAAAGAAAATTGGATGGCTTTGAGACCTATTTCTGATATTAACTATATCATTCAAAAGTATAGCTGAGCTAGCCCAACTTGAATTAAAAAAAAAAAAAACCAAACAAAATTCCACATTTTGTGAATGAACTCAATCCAGGCTACTATCAGTTCAAAATTTCAAGCACAGGAAGCTTGGGAAAAGAGGAAAACTTCATTTTCCCTTTAAAAATAGGCATAATTCTTCTTACATGGTTTGACTAAAACCACTGCAGAAACAAAATAAAAAGTCACCAAAAAAGAAGAAAAATAAAAAATTTGCCCTAAACTACTGGGTTTCAGACATGTTTTTTGTCAACTCTCGTTTAGCCAAAGTAGATGAAACACTTTTAGCAATTTTTGGTTTATCAAAACTAGAGCTGCTACATGTTATGTACATTGCCAGGAGATGAGGAGGAAAAAAACTCAATGCACAATTTGCCTGGGCAATTCCAGACTGTTGTATCCTTCCCCTAATCTGGTCTTCTCCCCCTTCAACTGACCTTCCCAAAGAAACATATGGCAAAGCACTTTCACACAGCAAAGAGGACAAGGGTGTTCTTGGAGAAATCCATGAATCTTTAAGCCTACTGGTATTTCAAAATACAGCAATCACTATAATATTTTATTACAGGCTAAATCAGTCCACCAAGTAACACAAAGAAAAATATTTCATCTTAATATTTTATTAGAATTCATCAGAATAAGATAAACAAGTAGTTTCTCATTTCCTTGAGTTTACTGAGGAGCTAATGCCCTGAGAGTAATCCTTCGCTGCTGCCACTTAATTATAAAAGTAAATTCTGCCCTGCCATATGGGTTGGCTTTTTTCTAAGAAAACAAATGAACTCCCAAGAAGGTTTCAGATTGCAATAGAACTCATAGAACTCATTTATTTTTATCTGCCAGGTCACATACAATATTAAGAACAATGCCTGGGGCACATTTTAAAGATACAGTTTCATGGGAGCATGGATTGCATGATTAATGTGAAGGCACACACTGGCGTTGGAATGGTACCATTCACTGATTGCTGCTGATGGTGTAAGGAAACTGAAACAAGACTACAGCTTAATCAACTTAGTATCTATAGGAGAACTGGATGTTTTGCAGAACAAAAAAAAAAATTATCAACCAGTTATAACCTTCTCACAAGGGGTGGAAGACAACCTGCAGAAGCTGAGGGTGGGGAGAGGCAGACAGATAGAATTGTAAACCATCTATTTCTGCACAGCAACAGAATGCCGACAGACATCAGAAGACCACCTTTATTGCCTAAATTGGACAAGCAGGACTAATCTCAGCAATATAGGATGAACTTCTCAGTTATTGCCTGCTATGGTGAATACTATAGAATAAAGTCCCTAGCATATTTTTGAAGACGTCTATTTCAAAATTATTTCTGTTCCAACTTTGTTTGCCTCAGCAAAATGTGACAAAACTCATTGCTTCTTCACTAAATTACTCAAGGCCAACTTAAACTATCTGGTTTTCTGTCAACACTGCTGTTCCATTTATACTGCTATGTCCTTTTCTAGATGCACCTGCTGATGGATTTACGGGCAGGTGCTGTAGACACACTCAGGCCTTGTTATCCTGCACTACATTTCCAACCCTCTTCTCATCTGCCTTTTCTTACATTCCTAACTAATTTCATTAAACCTTGTTCAAGCATACATAAACAGAATAGTCTACACCAGCACAAAGAACCTTGTGCAAAGAGATCAAAAGTTCTCTGTCATTCGGGGAGACACCTTTTGGGGTATCATAGGATCATATCTGTCTTTCCACATAGCTGCATGACATTGGCAATTCCCAACAGGAATGCAGTCTGGATCCCAGTTGGGATCTTTGCTACCATTCTCATTATGACAAACCATAAATATTTTCAGAGGCTGTAGAACTTCATAAATGAAAAAGAGTCACCTGCCATGAATATCAATAATGGAAAAGGGATTTAAAAATTTCCAATAGTATCAAGCTTTCCCAATAGTATTTTGTTTGATTTCTAAGGCAGAGGAAGTTGGCATCATTAAATCCATTAAGGTGGAAAAAGTAAATTATGAACAGAAGATGAGACAAAACACAGCTTCTGGCTGTGAAAAATCATTCCCCTAGCTTAGAATACCACCAAATTACTAAAGCAGAATCCTGAAGGTGCAAGGATGGAGTGGGCTGACCTTCGTTGAAGACCAGGTTCTCATCAAAACTGCTCTATCACTCCTCTCCTCAAATGGGCGGGAAAAGAAAATAAAACAAAAGGTGTATGAGTTAAGGACAGGGAGACATCACTCACCGATTACCTTCATGGGCAAATAGAAACAACTTAAAGAAATTAACTAAATTTATTATCAACCAAGATCAGAGTAGATCTGATTACAGGCTGGGATGGTGTGGCTGGACAGTGCCCTGGCAGAAAGGGACCTGGGGGTGCTGGTCAACAGCCAGCTGAACATGAGCCAGCAGTGTGCCCTGGTGGCCAAGAAGGCCAAGGAAATCCTGGCCTGTATCAGAAATAGTGTGGCCAGCAGGAGCAGGGAGGTCATTCTCCCACTGTACTCAGCACTGGTGAGACTTCACCTTGAGTTCTGCATCCAGCTCTGGCCCCTCAGTTTGGGAAGAACACTGAGACGCTTGAGCGCGCCCAAAGGAGCAACGAGGCTGGTGAGGGGATTGGAACACAAGCCCTGTGAGGAATGACTGAGGGAGCTGGGGGTGTTTAGCCTGGAGAAAAGGAGACTCAGAGGTGACCTTATCACTCTGTACAACTTCCTCATCAACCTTCTACAAAGGTGTCTGTAGTCAGGTGGAGGTTGGTCTCCTCCTCCAGGCAGCAGCTGACAGAATGAGAGGACACAGACTCACGCTGCGCCAAGGGAAATATAGGTTGGATATTAGGAAAAAGTGTTTTACAAAAAGGGTGATAAAGTACTGGAATTGTCTGCCTGGAGAGGTCATGGAGTCACCATCCCTGGATGTGTTTAATAAAGATTATGGCACTCAGTGCCATGGTTTAGTTGAGGTGTTAGGGCTGGGTTGGACTCTATGATCTTGAAGGTCTCCTCCAACATTGTGATTCTGTGAATTCTGCAATTCACAGTGAATGGATTCAGTCTACCTGCAGTGGAGACTACTTGCAGAAGGTGCATAATCAGTAAGATTATCAGTGTGATCGACACTTGCATTTTTGGGACTAGAGCACCCTGACAAGTGGCTGCTAGTCTCTGAATCTAGGACCCCAAGATGTACAATGACTCGCGGGACACAATACCTAAAGAACAGAAAGGTGTGTAGCAAAAAAGATGTACTGATATCAATAATACATACAATTGGAGAAAACTCCTAGCAAGTTAAGGTATTCTAAAGGAAGATCTCCATGGTCAAACACAACAACACCGGAAAGGTTAAAATTTAGAATGGAAATGCAGAATAAAGAAAGAGAAAATTAATGCCTTCTATGAACAAGTAACAGCCAACTATACTGAACTGCGTGAAACAAAATGGCTGTTATAATTTTAATATCCTTGCATATCTTTTTTTAAAAAAATTTAGTCAGAACAAGAGATGTAAAGCTCTGAAGCATCATTAATTTTCAGGAAACATACATCTTTTGATGTATGGGATCTTTAGCAAAAAGAAAGCAGAATTAACAGCAGATTTTTTTTTTTTTTTTTTTTTTTTTTTTTTTTTTTTTTTTTTTTTGTAGTCACTGCTTATTCAACAAAATCACTCCAAGCTTATCCCATAGTGATTTAAAAAGCTTCATCAAAAGCACTGGTTTAAATGAGCTTATTTTTTTCACAGATGTGGACTCCAGATAAACAGTATAGAGAATAAAATAAATGAGGAAGGAGGGAAAAGTTTTTTTTGTTTTGTTTTTTTTTTTTAACAGTTATTGGAATATCTGTACAGAGTGCACTAATCCAACACACAAATACACATTTCCATGGGTCTGGGGCTGCGAAGAGGCTAAGACAACTTATGATGACAGTCCTTACAATGTAGCAGTAGTTGATAACCTCACACCTTGTTTCATTGGCAACTTACAGAATTGAAAAATCAACATCAGGGCACAGAAGACCCAACTTCATGTGGGCCAAAGATATATAAATATATATCCACACACACACCTATTTCCACATTCAAAAAGTTTTCCCCTGTAAATAAGCGACTTCCATTTGGTCCATGGAAAAAAGTTTTCTTGCAGGGCCTTTTATGACTCTGCATTTTGAACCTCATTTTCATCTAAGAAGCAAACTGGGAAACAGAAATATATTCCAATGCTAAACCTAACAGATAAGTGAAGTGACTAAAATTTTGTTAATTCAAAAATAAAATATATTCAGAAGGTGGGTGTGAATAATAATTTGAGATGGTTACATTTTTTTGGCCAACCAAGATGTTTTACTACACCTCATATGCAAAGAGGAAAAAAAAATAGTGTTCAAGGACTGTCACTGCTTCAATGTTGACATCTAAGACAGTGTCACTGTTGATCACAGCTTGCAGAGTGCTCTCCTACTGTGCAAACAGCGACTATCACCAACTTTACCGCTAATTCTGCAGTCTTTAACAGATCGCTCCTGGCATCCTAGTGAATAATTATTAGAAACATCCCAACACAAAGGCACATTGTGTAGCCAAATTTGGGATCATCCTAAGCTTCATGCAATGGCAACTTCTGTCACATTGCCATACAGCACCTGCTTGTTCTAGCATACGCACACAAAGATTGTGTACTCCAGGCTAGTCCTCTTAAAAATTAGAATAGTGTAAGCTATCATAAACCTTGATGTCAGGCAGGTAGTTCATCTTGTTAACTCTGGTCAGGGATTAGAGAAATAAACATACATAACACTCAGTTTAGTGGGTCTAGAAGGCAGAGGGTCACACAAGAGCACACTGATATTGGAATTTGGCTAAATATTTCTTATCAACAAAAACCAAAATCCAGCCTGGTGCAACACAAAAAAAGAAAATAGATTTCTCACCTTGCTCCAGCAATAAGCTCTTTTTGTCCTGGGTCAAATGTTAACTGTGAGAAGTCCACAGCATCTTCTGCTTTGAACACGTGTAGCCAAGGGGCAATTTCTAAAAACAATCAAGAAATACAACTTTTACCATAAATGTTATAGGTGTAGTACATTAGGTAGCCACCATTAAATCTGTAGATATTTCCGGTGGGTCTGCAAGTTTTCTCCTTATGATCCTCTAAGGAAACATAGAGGAAACACCGCCATACCATTTAATTTATAATACAGGCCTGTAAAATACATAGGGCAACCACCTGATACACACTTGAATCAAGTATCCACATTTTGTTCTGAATCGTTTTTCCTCCTTGGGTAAAGCAGAAAACACCACAGTACAACTGCAATTCACTGGGACATACTCAAGTGAAGTTAATTTAAATTTCCATGCATCAAAAAACAGTTGAGGACTAGAGGTTTTGTGGTTTTGTTTTTTTTTTGTTTTGTTTTGGTTTTTTTTGGTTTTTTTTTTTTTTTTTAGTCAGCTATTTAGTTATTTATTTTCTTTACAAAAGAATCTGATTAAGTGAAAAGCAATGAGGAAAACAAGCAAGTTTGACTTTTCATCACTTTTCACAATAAAAAGGTTGAGAAATGAGGGATAAAAAAGGAAAAATGTTTGAAATTCATTGAACTTTTTTTCTCCACTTTCCTTTCTCAGACCAATTTAGTGCTACATTAAGCAGGGTAGACAAGCATGTGAATTACTGAAAATCAGCAAGGGGCATTACTTGTTTTCAGAATACAAACTTGTTCCTACTTTCAAACTTAAGCATACATAAATAGTTGCAAATCAACTCCTTAAATACTAGCAGTTCAATTTTTCATTCATATCACTAACTGGAGACTAAAGAGTTTGGCTAAATAAACACAATATAAATAGATATATAGAATATATAAAATTGTCGTAAGAATAGTAATGGTAGAAATGGCTCACTAAAAAAAAGTCCAGTTGAACAAAAACCTCATTATCTAGAATTGTGCAATTGTCAGGACATTGACTGAAGCTTTTTTATTATTATTATTTTTATTTTTAATGTAGTCACAAAACAGTGGGCTGGAACTTACATGAAAGGTGAAGAGGGCTGAGTATGTATGGCACAATGGGCTGAGGGCCTATTTTAAGATTACAGGTGCGAAACAGCCACTTGAAAGGTAAGCACATGATAATGACCATTTAGAACACTGAGTCAAAACCAACCCAACCCTCCAAAGGTGCTGCAGAAGGGCAATTTTTGACAGTGGTATCATTAGTTGCAGCTCAGGTTAAAAACACTCATCCTAAGCTCTCTTCTTCACTCATGAGCACATTTTTGCTTTTGCAAATGTGTCAGTTGAAATAATCCATGTCTGGTGCCTGTTTCAGGATGATTTGTTCCTAATTTAAAGTTTTAGCACAAGTGGGCTATCCATTCCTAAGGAATGGGCCCAGGAGAAAAATGTTATTCTGTGTCAAACCATGTTCAGCCATTGCAGACAGTCATTAAATGCAGTGTGCAGAAGCTGTATCATCATATACTTTGGAAAAACAGATGGAACTGTAAAGAAGAATCGCTTGGGTGTCAGAAAAGTAACTCCTGCATTTTTAATGTCAGCCCGTATGCATCTGGGCAATTTCAGGCTAGCAATGCCAGTTTGTACATGTTCTGCAGTACTTGTAGCTAAATTCACTGTTGATTTCCATCTGCATTGGATGGGTGCTCAAACCAGGATTCAGACATTGGGGTGGAAAGGGGATATGGCCACATATTAGATAACTGTGATTACAGCTGCCACCATCCATTACTTCAGATGCTGTGCAGAGAACCAGCAGGATTCTGAGGGAGGAAAAACACTATATGCATTATAGGCCTGTATATATACAGGCCCCTTATCCATACTTATTCACCTATTTATATATATATATACATATATATATATATATATATATATATATGGCTAAACAGGCAAGCATAAAAGAGGTGTTTCCTAAATTTTTTTTACTTGATTTTGCAGCCTTAACTTTTCAATCATGCATTTCATAAGAAACAATCAATTGCAAAGTTCTAAAGTGTTAAGAAATTACGTAGGACATGAAGATGAGGAAATCCAGAGGTCAATCACAAAGAATCTCACTTACTGGCAAAAGAAGGGGAAAAAAAATAATGGAATTACCCCAGCTCTACATTGGTAGGACAAGTGAGACCCTTGGTCTTCTGGAAGAGGAGAGGAGTGGCTCCCCACAGCATGAGGCCAGGGACAGCTCAGTACACAGAAGTACCGCAGAGCCAGAAGGCTACAGGGAAGACTGAGATTCAAAGACTCAATTCTCTTCCACTTGTCCTGCTGTCTCAGCAAGACACACTAAAACTTCAAGGTACAGCAAGCAGCTGATTGAGACCACTTCCAGGTTTGGAGCAAGGGAGCAGGGGCCAGGCAGGGCAAGGCAAGCCCAGGCTAGAGAACAAGAATGAGGACTTGCTAAGATATCTCTCTGAAATCTGAATCCCCTTCAAAATATAAATTATTTTATCCTGTCTTTGTTGCATTCAGCAGTGCTCTTGCTTGAGGGAGTAAGGTCAGGAAGAGCAAATGGCTGCTAGAGCTCTTCTTTTTCAGAAAACACTCTGAAACTGTATCTCTTCTGTGTCACAGTGGCAGCATGTGTCACACAGAAATAAGTATTTATGAGATAAAGCTACAACTTCATGACACGTTTGTAAGGGAAAATGAATACAAACACAATGCCTGTAAAAATTTTTTTAAAAAGGCAATCTAACTGCTTATGTAACTAATTAACAGAATAATTACGTTTCTTTTCACCGAAACAGTGAAATCTAGCTGAAAACCCACAGGTGAAACACGACTTTTTAGTTTTGCTATGAATTATCTCCTTAGAGTCAAAAATTCATAATTGGCTACTAAAGCCCTACAAATTATTTTTCTTCCAATTAGAACTACAATGGTAAAGCAGTAAGAAGTAATAACTTAAAGTTATTAATGGTTTTCATGCAGATACAACATGACAAGCTTTACACAATAACATAGCTGTACTACAGATTTTTGTACTACAACAGTAGCATAAATAAATGTGTAAGGCAATTAAGCTGCCCTGCCAACACGTAACCTAACAGCATTGCTTGCTGGTCACAGGTGACAAACAGCAACGTCCCTATGCTTTCCAGTCCTAACCTTTCCCTTCCTGACATTCCCCTCCCTTTCCTCTGCCCCACCTTCATGTGAATTACAGTAAAACACCAAGCCCTTTATTGACTTCTCTCTTCTTACTCCTGACAGTGAGAACACTTATTGAAACACACGTTCAGCCTGGATTTGTTTTTCCTTTAAAATTAAGCAGGCACATTTGCCATTCTGCAGACATTGGTCTAGGACTCAAAGCTGTCCAGGGAAAACTATCATGGTATACAAGCAGTCATGACAGCAGGTGATGGCCAACACACACTGTGTCCTTTTGGTACATTCAAGACATACTTACCCTCAGCAACAACAAAAAAAAAAAAAAAACAAAAAACAACTGAAATCTGCCTTATAGCTCAAAAATATTCCCAAGAAAAATACTTTCTCATGGAACTAAAAGATGGATGTTGAAAAAAAAAATCTTTATTAGAAAGCTACAGCTCTCTTTCACATGCTGGGAATCGGATGTTATGTGTTTTCCTGGGGGTTCAGGTTTTGGGAGGGAGGGTTAATAGCTTAGATTAATAAAAAACAAAGTTTGTTGTGGTCCATAAATCTACAGCAAAGCAAACACACCAGATTCCACCCAGCTCAGAGGAAAGGTCAAGGAATTCTCTTAAAGAGGTTCAAGACAAAGGAGGTTAACAATCAAAGCTGGGCAGAAGGACATTAGATACTCATATTAAAAAAAAAAAAAAAAGAAAGACCAGAAACCTGTCTCTGTTTTACTTTAAATTTAGTATCTGCCCAACAGGCCATGACTTGTTTAGTTTACATTGTTCCAAGGACTCCCCAAGGGTTGAGCTCTACAGTTCTTTGCAAATGAAATTGTAAAGTTCCCTCTAACCTAAGTTTCACTCTTCAGTACTTCAAAGTACAGCTACAGTAAAGAGTAAAATAAATTGAGAAATTACTTACAAGGAATAGAATAGTATGTTTAGAACCAAATTCAGAAGTGATCTTTAATAATATACAACTTGGCAAATAACAAAGTCAAAAGACAATAAGGACCTCCTGATTTCATTTAAAAATTAACATAGATATTAAAAGTTTCAGTAGTGTTTATGGTGTATGTATGTGACACCTCGTGCCATGGTGTCTTTTTTGAAAATAGTGAGCACAAAGTTAAACATAGGCACAGCAGCACCCTTGTGAAGGAACTCTGGTAGTAAAATAACAACAATAAAAATAATATTAATGATACCACAACAACAATACCACCACAATAACAGCAAAAACAATAACACCATAGTTGAAAACTAGCAGATTTGCAATATTAACAGAAGTCTCTGGGTGGCATCAGTACAACAAACTCACTAATCTTATCAGAAGAAAATTAAAACATATTTCTGCATGCTAAAGCTATTTCACAACTAAATGTATCTAATCTAAGGATGACACAATAACTCCATCTTCCTGAAGCTGTGCAATAATTTTAGCCTTAGATCTCTTCCTGCGATACTCAAGTTACACCACTATCCTCTTCAAAGGCAGCGAGACACATCAGAAGTCTCCCCAGGGACGTGCCACGCTGACTCCACGGCATCACCCCGGTGCCCTGGTGACAGTCCCATTAACCCCAGGGGAATCTATTAAGCAAGGTGTCAGGGCTGGCAAGAGGAAATCCACCTGTTCATTCATGCCGCATGTGTGCTGCCCGGGGGTTTCTTTTCAACATTGGTGCTTGAAGCACTTGTAAATGCTCTGCTGTGGCGCTTCGGGACTCCACAGTCTCTATCTTAAAACTAGAACTGAGAAACACAAGATTTTCTTAGCAGTTTCTGTGCACCACTGGTATCAATTCAGTGTGACTGTTAAGTTCTTATTTTAAAATTATGTTATATTATAAATATATCCGTAAATGAGAAAGTCACTCAGAACAACTTTATGCTAACAAGCATTGCTCCGTGTTGGGAAAACAGGCAAGAAAAATGGCATAGATGGGGACTGTTGCAGGATCTTTTATGATTCACTTTTGGCTATACTTTTCTCTTACACTTCCAGTCACCAGTTTTCCTACCTCTTTCACACTGTATTCTCACAGAGATGTATTAAACACACCCTTGCTGGTAAGTCATTGACTCACTGCAGATGAAAGGAAAAGAGGTGCCACAGTTCAAATGAAGAAAGGAAATACATGCTAACACTATTCCACAGGTTCTAACTAAAAAAAGGACTCCATCAGAAAAGTTCAGCAAAAGAACAGTGGTATTACTTCTGAAACCAATCACAACTCACACACCTGCTTACCAGAAAGGGCCTGACACCTAGTTTGTCAAAAATACACTATTTTTCTAGAACTTATTCAAGGCATGGGTTTCTCAGCATTTATGTGCAATGACACTAGTTTTTTAAATAATTTTGATCAGTAAGTTTAAAAAAAAAAGTAAATACTGAGTAAAAAACAGCTATAGTTACAAACATGTAACTGACAATATAAGATACCATATACAGATTGGTTTTTTCTCCAGTGAGCTTCCGAAAACACAGCTGCAAACAAACTTCTGGATTAGGCAGCAGGGCTTGTCTGGTTGTCATTGTAATGGAAAGAAACCAATTGCTGCACCTGAACAAACTACTTTGTGCACTCCTCAGGCTGCAGTACCATGTAGCGCCACCACAAGTGTGGTGGTTCTATTTCTGGTGCTAAGTGTTTAAACCCATACAAATGCAACTTATTCTTTATTTTACTTACTTTGAAGCAAATTCATACTCTAATCTTAGCTTAGCTCTGTTGCAAAACAGGCCAGAGCAGACTTTTCCCAACTGGTTTATTTCCTCTTGGATCATTAACCTTGAAATCATTAAAAGTACCATTTCTTTTGAGAAAGAAAATCAAATATATGATAAAAGAATCATAAACCAAAAAAACCCTCATCAAACACCTACAGTTAACACAGCAAATATTTTTCAATTTCTCTTACAGAAAAGATTATTTCTTCATGTTACAGAACTCCAGCAAAAACAATATGCTAAACTACATTCATTACAAAATATAAGCACAAACATCTGCCCTGCTCTTCTTCCATAAAGCCCATGGCAGAAGCCAAGCACTTGGAAGACAGCAGCCCACTGAAAGCAGAGAAGGCCTCCCCATTACAGGCTGCTTTTCCTTTCATTCCAGACATATGCTTTCTATATGCAGTGTTATGTTGGTTGACCTGCTTCCAGGACCATATAGATCCTCAGCTTTATGACCCTGATTGCTTATTACAGAACTGTATCCCCAAGGTGAGTGCCTTGCCCATGCTATGGAGCCTTATTTCACAGGTCTGGAGAAAATCCCACAGAGAGATTCTGTAGAGTGCCTCTTGCCTAGGCTGTACATCCAGAGGTGCTATGGGATGAAAAGAAAATACAATTACAGCCCTGGGTCAGCATTCTGGGTATCCATTAACCCTTTCTACATGCTCCTGTTGCTGTCCTCCTTTAGCATTCATTACAGGGGCAGACAAAATAATTATTAGCGCATCCTACAGTAGTAGAGCTTAAAGGTAAGACCAACACTTCATTTTGGTTCCAGAGCTGAAGTTAAGTAGAAGGAAAAAGAAAATGCCCAAGTAACACAACATTAAGTACTAGGCACATATGTACACCACCAGGATGAGTTAAAAGGCACCAGGAAGGTGCTTTTTCTATAATTTTTCATACACAAGAAGAAAAAACTACTGCATTGAGAACCTTAGACAAATAAACAAAAAAGGAGTAATCAAGTCTCTAACATTAAACCACACAGAAAGAGACAAATGTTTTCTGGAAGAAAAAATACAAATTGAAAAGACAATCCCAGCTCAATGTTCCAGTAAAATTCCTGGTCTACCTGTTACTATAATGTGGTTGTTATGCCCACTTTTTCATAGATTGGTACAAATATTCATATGTCAGGCCTAAGGAGGGCCACAGATGTAAATAAATCTAATGGTCTGTGCTACCAGAAGGCCCTAATAATCTACATGGAGTACACCAGAATCCAGCTGAACACAACACATGAGAAGAGCAGTAGTTCAACAAGAAAAAGACAGCATTGCCCAACACCATTTAATGCTCTTCTGTAAAATGAAAGGATTAGGACAGATGGATTTGCTACAGTACTCATTATTGCATTTTAATGAAAAAGACATTTCACTTGTAATACAGAACTGATTTATACCAGGGCTGTATACAGAATTAAGAGTATGTGGATGGACATCATAACTGGGACAATGTTTATCTGTTTAGGCAAGCCCTTATTTTTAATAAAATTGAAAATTCAAAATATTTCCTATAGAAATAATTAGTATGTTTTAATCTGAATAATATATTGAAAAACATAAGCCTTCTGGTATTTAGTGATTAGACAGTAGGAACTCTTCAGTTTCCAAAAAAGGTGTCCAGGAAGACATAAGAAAACAAGACATCACTTCCTCCCACCAAGAAAAAAAAAAAGCAAAAATTTTGTCTAGGCAGGGTTATTTAATGCAATCCAGTCCCCTATAAAGGAAAAGATGAAGTTACAAAGTTGCCCAGAATGATTAAATCAGCAACCACAAACTAAAATATTCCTCTTTTAAGTCTTACCACACTACATTTGGTTCTCCTTTGGAAACATGAAAACATGTCAGATCTCCATCTGCAGTTCACAGCTCATCTTTGCTTATAGGGAGGGGGGAAGAAAAAAACGAAAGAAAAAAAGAAGCAACTAAAAGACAAAGCAACCTCAAAACTACACATCCCTTTCAAGTTGCAGTATTCTGGAGGTCTCTAGATCCCATAAACAAACCAGCTGCCCGCCTTCCACTAACCAATAAAACTTAAAGTCCTGAAGCTTGCTTTTCCATACAAAGAGAACTGCAGAAGCCAAGAAATAAATATCCACATCTAGTCTTATCTAGAAGCTCTGTTAGCTTCTCGTGCTCCTCTCCACTTTAAATCATTTGTAATAAAACAAATCCCAAAACCATAAACCTCTTGATATTCTCCAGAAAGTTCACCACCTGTTTACTGTGCATTCATTTTATGAACAGCTATTACAGCTTCAGAACAATTTTGGAGCTAATGAGGTAGGGTTGTAAGTAATTTATTATTAATGGGGAAAAGAGAAAATGAACATACTTCCTACAGTATACATTTCTTGACTCTGAATGCATGAAAACTTGAACTTCTATCTTAAGCCTATGGTAAACTTGCTTTCTTTTACCCAGTTTACTCTCATCTTTCATTGATTCTCTCAGAAGGTACAAAGTGGCTGCCCTGGCCACATGTCTACTGCTCTCCAGGCAGGGCAGATGCAGTCACAGCAGTTACCCTGCCCCAGCTCCCTCACCTTCTTGAACAATGCACTCTCACCTTCAAGATCTAAAATCTAGCCTGCATTCCTGTTTTCTCTGCCCTGCCAGAGCTCCCCAGCTAGAAGTACATATTGCTGCATTCTTATGTGTGTGCATATGTCTATTACTGGGATAATTAAAGGGAATTTGGGTTCTGACTGTCTGCGCCCTCAGGGAAGAGACAGGAACATCTGCTGCAATGCCTACTTATTTCTTATTTTTCTGAACAAGGGTTCGGAATTGTTTATGCTTCATTGTTCAAACACACATATTGCATACAAATATAAGAAAGTGTAAGGAAAAAAAGACTGAACCCCCACCTAGATGAAAGTGGTTTCAGCGCTTCCAGCACAGTCAGAAACCACTAACTTCACACCTCAGCCAGCACAGACCAGGGAGAGCACCTACTCCTTATAGCTACCACCTCTGGTCCCTGCGCTGCTGCTCCAATCTTCCTGAATGTGACGGAGGGACAGACTGACCATAAAAGACATTTGCCATCCTAAGTCATGCACTCTCTTCAGAGGGGTTTAATCTTTCGCATTTTAACACTTACATGCTGGCTTTGGCAGTCAGCCAAAGAATTCATTTTGAAGGAAATCATGTTGTATAGTTATGGGAAATCATTATTTAGTCTCAAGACGGAGTTTTGCAAAGAAATCTGCTCAATTTTAATACATGTATTTTGGGAGCAGAAACAGAATGCAGACTGCCCATAGACAGTTATGCACTGTTACTTTTGTTAGAAATATCTATGCTTCAATTAGCAAGACCTTTTTTTGCTAGAACTGACCATCCTGCAATGATGCATTCTTACTTAGGTTGGCATATGAACATAATAAGCTTTTTTATTTACATTGTTTCAGCAAAATAAAATTTCTTGATCCTATCAAATTTGCCCAAGACTGTATCTCACAAAATAAAGGTCAGATAATATTTCATGAAGAAATACAAAACCCAACAAAATAAGACTATTGTAAAACAAAGGTTATAGAGAACAAAGCCTGACACTGATAATTTTAAGAGGCTGGAGCCAGGACTTCAAAGAGGAATATATTCCCCACCTCCTCCACTCCCCCACCACAACAATAAAAGGATGCCCCAAAGCCAAAAAAGAAAACAACATAAGAGAAAAAAAAAAAAAAATAACTACAACACTACAATCAACACTTCTCTTTGTAGAACTTACTTTTGTTCTAAAAGACACTGCTAAACTCCAGGGGTTTGTCACTATTAACTACTTCAGTAGATTTCTTGTGGAGCTGATTGTAAAACATTCAGGTGAAAGACAAGCTTATGACAAGTCAAAGTTTAGTCCAACCTGAAAATAAGAAATTGTCATGTAACAAGTAAATATCTAGCATCTTCAGCCACACAAAATCAGCTGCTGCCCAATGTCCTAAAGTCTTGTCAACAGCAGACAAGCACTGCCACATAGGAAGACAGGGAAGAAAGCATGTGAAAAAAACCCCAAACACTTTGAAGAAGTGCTGATTGTGGTTCTCTAGTTCCACCCAATCTATCTAATAAACAGAATGTATCTTGGTAAGGTTATTGGTAAGGCTCTGGTTATTTAATAAATTAGGAAGAAAATCAAAACTTTAAGTAATGTTTTTCCTCCCCACCTCTTAAAATTCTTGAAACTTTAGAGCTTGAAGCAAGGCCAAAGGATGGGCCAGGGTTTCCCCACTCTCAGCCAAAGTGATGGGCAGCAGGTGGTGGCATTCAGTGACAGGCAGTAAGGGCAGCAGGTGCCATCAAGTGACAGCAGTACAGGCCCCATAAACACTGCACAGGATCTGCAAGAGAAGACCACTGGGATGAGTCTTTCCAGTAACTGTGTCACTACAAAGTATGAAAACAATGTTGCCCAGGATCAGATGGCCTGTAACTGAAATTGTTGACATCTTTTCTGATCTAGCAGTCTAAGTAACTTAGAATTATAAAATGGTTTGGGTTGGAAACTATCACTAAGATCATCGAGTCCAGCTGTTAACCCAGCGCTGCCAAGTTCACCACTAAACCAATTCCCCAGACACCACATCTCCGCCGAATACATCCAGATATGGTGACTCTGCCACCTCCCTGGGCAGCCTGGCTCAATGCACAACAATTCTTTCAATGGAAAAGATTTTTCCTAATATCCAGTATAAGTCTTCCCTGACACCACTTGAGGCCACTTCCTCCTGTCCCACCACTTGTTACTTTGGAGAAGAGACCAACCCACACCTTGCTACAGCCTTCTGTCAGGCAGTTGTAGAGCATGATAAGGTCAGCCCTGAGCCCCCTTTTCTCCAGTCTTTTCTTATGAAAAGAATTGAAATTCTATCTGGTGAGGGGAAAAAATGACACAGAAAAAAATCAGAGCAATATTGTGCTCCCTCTTGCTCTAAGCACACATACAAAAAAACTGACAGAACTTCATCTGCATACGAGCTCTATCTCTTGATTGCTGATCTATTTATTTAACATATCCCAGTTTGCATGATTTACAACATTTTAGCAAAAATACAGCTCTTTTGAAGAAGAAAAAAAAAAGAAAAAGGACCAAAAATCCAGATTTTAAGTCCATCTGCCCACTTTGTACAGAGAGTAGAATGTGGCAGGAGCCTCTCACTCATTTTGCTCTTTGCTAACAACCAGAGAACTGCACATGCTCTAAAGAGCCACATTAGGGCAATAAGGAACAAATCAGCCGTGGACAGGCTCATAGGACATGTCTGCACACCTCACTAGTCATTGTAGCCACAGATAATTTTATACTATCAGAATTTATGAAAATTATTAGCATTACATGAAGGTCCAGCACTTGACTGGGATGCCAAAATAACTGTGAATTGATGCTTGCTTCAAAAAATTATCACTTTCAGAGGGGAAAAAAAGTAGCTGGTATGCAAGTCCTTTGCTTAGAGAATTCATCTCTTGCCATTCCTTCATTTTTATGGGAATGGGCACAAATGACACTGGGTGATTCAGGGAAATATAGGAGGATAGTAACCTTCAGTGTCCAAAGATATTTTTTTAATTAACAGTAAAGAGTTGAAGGTTGCTGTTCCCTACCAGAAGCTTAATCACCTATACAAAAGTAAAAGCAAACCTGATTAAATAAAAAAAAAAAGTACAGAACTGGCAAAGGAATTATTTTCGTCCTTAAGAGGGGCTGGTTCTTGGCAAAGTAGCGCAAACAATCTCGTAGTCCTATCATCTAGACAACCCAAAGTTACAACATCTAGCAATCAATGTTTCTTCACTGATGAATCATTTTCTTTTAAAGAAAAACCCAAAAGACGATACAGAATGGAAAGCAATACGTCTTAATCACACTGCAGATTCCGGCAGATCATCTTTGAAATGTATTTATGAAAAAGTGGAAAAAAAAGAAACAACTAAACAGCTTAGTAGATTACTATTAGTTTAAAAGAAAACTTCCAACAAGATTAAGAGTACAAACAAAACCAAGTTCATATGCCATTTATCCTCCTTCATTCAGCCCACATATTATTTCCTCTTGGCACATGTTAAGTGCATGCACTCTGTATACAAACCACGGGATAAAATGAGCAGAGCAATGTACCGAGTCTATATGACTTAGACAAACATCAAGTAAGGGAATTCTGTGGTGGTCAGAAAATAAGGTTAAGAAAATATATTTCTTAGGATTCTCTAACCAACGAATCAAAAATAACTCTGCTATTTTTCTTTTCTGGTTAACCTCAAGTTGAAATGAAGGGTTTAAATTCATTTCTTCTACGGACTGAGACATGCTATTTTTGAGCATGTTTATTCAACAGATAACTTTGTTACAGCACAGTATGTATTTAAATTATCCCTAAATATAGCTTCTAAAATTATGTAAATTGATGCTTTTTTGTTGAGACAGCACAACTTTAAATTCTGATTATTTTATGGGAGCCTAGAAAAATGAGACTTGCCCAAGAGCAAATGATCTCTGATGTTCTCCCAGTATCAATTAAGTCAAGTTCACAACTGCACCTTATTTCTTACAGAAAAGCCTAAGAAATTTAACTTTATGCAGGTAAACTGCAGGACAGTCAATACTTAAAATTTCACACCTGAAACTGGATTTGGGTCAATTTTTTTTCCAGCTCACTCACACACTGCTAAGCAGTTGTGATGGCCCCTTCAGTTCTACCTCATGGAGAGGGTCTGTCTACAGAACAAGCCTTCAGCTGACTTTTGAAAGGTCTGGTGTTTCAAAGTTCAGCAAAAGTGTGTGTCTGGGGAAACAAGCTGCCACTGTAACTACTTTTATCCTTTTTCTTTATTGTTTTCATTTTTGGTTTTGTTTTGTTGGGGTTTTTTTTTATTATCTAACAAAAGGTCGGGTCCACAGAGAGCTACCACAAAGGTTCTGTAGAGCAGGTGGACTAAGAAATGCTGGAAATATTTAGACAAACATTACACCACTAAACTATTTTGCTCTGGATTTTTTCCTTAAGAATAGTTCAACCTTTATAAAGCATCATGGTTTCCCGTAGAGGAAATGTGGTTTTTACAGCCTTTTCTAAGTGTTCAAGTTAAACACCATACTATAATTCCTTCACTATAATAGAATGGTTTTTTTCCAAATAGCTGACCATCAGTAAACCCTAATAATACACTTACAGAGCTAACATTTCATATCTGCATGTAAGTAAAAAGTATATCCAAATAAAATAAAATTTAATAAAAATAAAATTTGTAAGACTATCACTAAGGAGTACCTTATTTAGGCCCTTTTTCTGTCCTAACTCTTAAGCTACTTCAAGCATAATTTCCTTTTTTTTTTACATCGCAAGCATTTGGAAAGGTGTGTAAAGATCAAGGATTTCACAGTGAATCTCTGTGTATCCATTCCGTGATCTGCACCCTCTTTCGTTTCATCCAGTTCTAACTTATATGTGATTTACAAGCCCTTGACTCCAACTATTGGAATTAGTATAGCTGATAAATTTGTAGCATATGAAGACAGTTGGTTTTTTTTTACTTTTTTTTTTTTTTTTAAACTTTTCCTTTAAACCTGTATTTCAACACATTAGCACCTTTTTGCACTTCTAGACGCAGACTCTTCCTTAGAGAAAGAGAGAGAAAGGAACTCCAAAGAGGGACCATGCACTATCAGTCAGTTTCACCACATGAAACACTGAACTGCTCAGTCCTGGGATGATCCTGTCAATCCAAAACTTAGAGGTCTATTTTATATAAATCTGTTTTCTGTAATAATTCCTAACAACTTTCAATAATGAGAAAAGGAAATGTTCAGTTTTCAAGGAAGACACAAAGCACCTTATTTTAGTTTAAGGAAGCTCAATAATAAGAAATTTTAGAGCTGCCAACATTTTCTGATTTATAGCAGACTTTCTTATTCTGGGAGTGCAAAAAGGTGCATTATGCAGTCCTAATATTAATTATGCAGATAAACAAATTACAACATGGTTATTAATACTGTGTATGACAGACATAAAATGAGATCTTTGAGATCATGTCAAAAATCCTTTCAAAGTGTGTGCATCTCCTGCTACTGCATCTTCTTTTTCCTCTCCCACCACCTAACAAAGTACTTGAGCAAAAGTTTTCAACTGGTGGGTGAAATTCTTGCCATTTCCTATCAGAAGATATATCACAATCTTCAACTAAAACTATTAAGCTGGAAAAACCAGTGCTAGAAATAGAATATGCATCTCTACAGAAGGCAGCCTGACTGAATCATCACCTAAGTGAGCAATTTTTGATGAGGAGTGAGAAAGAAAGCAAGCTCTTTCAGGAGATATACTCCCATTTCATATTTCACTGTGACAACTCCTGGGGACTATTTTGTCTTTTTATTAGGTTTTTTTTTGCAGCTGTTCACCTATACGCTACGCCAGACTCTCACTCCATTCGTTTTATTTAATAGTTTATACTTCATCTACCATACCTCTCAAAGGAAGACAAATCAAATAAGTACATTGCTACTTTGGCATACCAGAAACGACAAGAAAAAGGGTTTTGATCAGTTATAAGTAAAATAGAAGTGTTGATATCTCTGTAAAGTTAGTACTGAGTTTACAAGCTCTAAAGCACCTACCACTCAATAGCACTCAGCCTTGGTTGATGTTCAGCATGCCACGCAGTATTTAGCTCTGGTGGATCTAACACTGCTACAAGATGACTTTACAGACCAGGGCATCAGTGCAGCACTCAAAGGGATTTTAACTGTAACAAACTGATTTCTCAAGTCGATGTTGATCTAGCAGCACTAATGACATTTATAGATACAGAGAGCATTTTCCTATAGGCATTCACTCAGTCAGCAAATGTCTCAGGAAGAATATGGATATCAATAAGGCTGGTTGAAACCTGCCAACTCCTATTGCAAGACTCATTCAGAGAGTGGCTTCTCACACACATCTCAAAATCTTACTAGATCTCATATTAAAAATCTCACTATAAATGTTTCTACATAATTATGTTTCATACATATATTTACAATAAAAATAAATTGGGAAAATAAATTGGTAATCTCTAACTGTGACACTATCTTTGGCTACATCAAAAGATGCGACTAGAACACTACGGCCTCTATCCCCAAAAAGCCTTAGCATAGTGACTTAGAACTGGAAAGACATCAGTAGAAATTAAATATGACAGAGAATGAGAGAGGTCTAGAAGGCAGGACCAGTCTAACTTCAAGAAACCCTCCTAAATATTGGCTGAATTAGATTCATAAAGCAACCCATTTTTAATCAACTCCTAGAACATAGCACTGCTAATGAGTCTCAATTATTTTCTTTTACAGTTGCATATACAAAACCAAAAAGTACATGCAGTGATCTCTTAGTTTGTGAAATTAAGAAGCTAAGTGCCAGAATTTTAATTGTTCTACCTCAATTACTTTAATTTAGAACACTGTGTATGCGTGTTCTGATAAAAAAAAACCTTTTAAACTAAATTATACCACAATATGAATGCTAAGGAAACGAGGTATTTCATCAGAATAACTCACACTATTTAGCCCATCAACAAGTGAGTGATAAAGATCCCTCCTTCACAATACACTAGTGGTTTGTTGTTCTGAGGTACAGAGTTCATTATATTGAAGTCCAGTATATTGAAGAAAAGGACAGCTGGTACCATTACTATTATTAAGCCATTAAAGTGCCAGAACAAAATAGTTTCTGGAAAAAACACAACATTATTTTCTCAAAGTTTATGCAAAGAATGGAAACAAATCTTTTTCCAATTAAAATTCAATAAATTCTAATTCACTGAAATAAAAAACTTACACATGTGCTTTCTTAGAGAAATAGGAGGAATGCAGTGTGTAATATAATACATCTTAATCCCTACATCCTCATAACTAGAAACTATTTGGAACTCCCTGTAAGCTGTGACAGTAATGGAAAAATCTCAATTCAAATAAACCAAAAGAATGCAGATAAGTTATTCTGCCTCAGGTTTTTACAGAAAACATCCTGCAAGTATTCTTTGCTTTGTTCCAACTGTTCCTCAGCATTCCACCCCAATGGTCAAGATGACAACCACATGTATGAAGAGACTGTCCTGGTGAAAGAAGGAACTCGTGCAGCTCCAATGCAAAAGAGGCTTTATCAGGTGTAAGCAGGGACAAGGAGGAATTTAGAAAAACCACATGGGCATGCAGGGATTACGTCAGGTTAAACAAACTTCAGTGGGAGTTGTGATTTGCAGGGACTGTCAAGGGCAACAGGAACAACTCCTACTCCTCCAATAGTAACAGAAGTTTGAACAGGGATAAAAGGTTGAACAGGGAAAAGATCAGCATCCTACTGACCTGGGCAGATGACCTAGTGGCAGCAGAAATGGATGATGCTGAAGGACTCAATACCACCACTAAAGTATAGAAGAAGGCATCTGTTGTTTAGCAGAAGGGATTCAAGAACTATCATGTGGAGAGTAAATGTTTAATACCCCTTACTCCACCTAAGCCAGCAACAAGTGGAATAGCACAAGGGTTGATCCTGGGACACATCCTGTTTAACGCCTTAATGAAGAAGGGGAGGCAATAGAACACAGTCTGTGAAGTTTTTAGATAACATCAAACTCAGAGAACCAGCTGATAAGCAGGGGGAGCTGCCACCCAGAGAGGCCTGCTTGGGATGAAGGAAGGGGACAAGAGCAACTTCATGAAATAAAGTGCACACATGTGGACCTGTGCACTTGGAAAGGAATAACTCCATGCAACAGTACAGGCTGGTTTTCATCACAAAGGAAAATGAGTCACTCACCTTTAAGTGATATATTCAGCTACAAATACTGAACAAAATTTGAAAGCCTAGTTTATTTCATTTGTGTAGAATACAGCCCAAATTTTTATATAACACACTGAATGTACTTTTCCCATGCCATTCTACATTAAAAGCAGAGGTTTCCATGAAGTGATTACACAATACTTAGCCTACTTCTGGAAAAGATTTTCAGCATTTATATCTTACCTTTGTATGCAATAATTGGGTGCTCAGCTCTGTGGCAGTGGGTATCTTCTGTTGTTGTTGACCCCAATATTCCTAATACCCCCAGTCCTGCCAAGAGCAGTGTGAGGAAGCAGCTTCCTTTCATGGTGGTCATGCTGTCCTCCACAGCAGTCACTTCTTTTAGCTGTCTACTCTTCTTGCACTCATGTGGGAAAAGCACCTGGAGAATTCAAAGAATTTTATTTAAGAATGAGAGCAAACCACAGGGAAAAAAATAGACAATTCTTGAAGTTTAAAACAAAACAACATTGCGTCCTTTTTGTGTAGCATCTGACTACTCAAAAGTATGCTGTCAGCTGCTCCTCTAATTACTTCAGAAACCTAACATCAGTTACCCAATTTAGGAAAATTGATCACCCAGCAGGATTAAAAAATTAATATTCATTACCCCTCTCTATTTTGTAACATGCAGGAAAAGAATATTCTACAACACTTTTTTATTTTATCCTCTTAAATAGAGCAAACATATTTAAATCTATCTTCCCTTTCACTGGGATCCACTGCTTCTTGCCTTGGTTTCCTGAGAGAGCAAGCAGTGCTTTGATTTCTTGCAAGTACAAGGTAGAAGAGGAACTGGTCCCTCATGTGAATGACTACTTTGACAGAACAACAGCCCTAGAGTATGTATTTTTTGCCTATTTGTAGAGTTTGTATGGAACAGCACAGAAAGGGGTAGGACAAGATTCACCTCAATGTTCTGACTCACTTTTGCTTTACAGCAGTAAGAGTCACTGGTCACTGGCATAGTCCCCATCCATTTCCTGACTGATGACAAGGCTGTGAATTGCAGACTCAAATGATGAAGACCCCTTTCTAGTAAAATTTAGATACCAATCAACAGCGCAATGCTTTTCATTCTGAATCAGAAAAAAGTTGATGTTCAACTCCCTGATTTTTTGAAACATCCAATAACCAGACTCTTATACAGGTAATAGAATATGTACAGTGTCAATATAATTTTAGATCCAACCCAGTTCCTTTAGTTTCCTCACTAAAAATGTGACAAGTAGTTACAACCTAATCATACAACCCAAAAGAAACCTTCACCACTAGCAGCTTTAGTGCGTCACACAGCCTTGCATGCTGATACGCAGAAATGAGACATCACCGCCTTTCATGGGGGAAGAGCAGAGATTTGAGACAGCTCCATAAAGGCAGAAATGTCACTCTGCTAATTAATGGAGACATTCAGGAAAAGAAAATCAGCTATTTGGAGTTCTAATATGTTTGATCTCACTGAGTTTGTAGTGTGCTGTTTAATAAGGTGGAAACTTTCTATTTGCACAAAATAAACATCCTAAATGCACAAAACAAAGGGCTGTTAATGAAAAGACACTCCACAATAACAGCAGTGTGCTCTAAAAGCTACATTCAGAAGGCAGAATGGATAGTAAACACTGGTCCCTAAGATGACTAGCACCAGACTAACTGCTAAGCATAAGACTAACTGCTCTTCTCTTACCACCTCATTTTGCTGCCTTTAGTAGTCTTCCAGCCTAAACGTGGACACTTCTAATCCTCATTCATTTAAACTAAAATAAATAGCTCAAAGGCGTAATACATCTGAGCGGTAAATTTAATAGTCAATTTTAGCTTCTTTGCTAAATTTTCTTAAGTCACTGAAAAAAAAAGGAGGAGAAGCTTTGAGGCAGTTAGATTCATATCCTTACCTTCCTAAACAGTGTCATTTACCAATAAGAATCTGGCCCTACAAATTGCTTGTGGCTCACAACAGGCAGGATCTGGTCACAGAAGTTCTGGATAGTAATGTATGTAGTGCATAAAGTTCTTGTTCCAATGTTTTACAGTTAATTTTCTGTAAGACTGATATTTATATGTATGATGCACTATTCTTACACAAATTCAAGTAGTTTATGTGGGTTGTAGTGCTCCTATTCCTAACTTAAATATCATACAAATACACTACCAACAGCTACTCCTAATTCATATTTCTGTAAGATTATGTTTGTGCATTTAGGAAGAAAAATGAAGGTCTGATACCTTCATGAAGGTCTCAAAAAATGGTTTTCTTGCACACAGTACAGCAGCAAATATCTCAAGATATGGTCCTTCCTTGTTAAAAAAAAAAAAAAACCAGACCAAACTTTTTTTTTTTTAATTTTGAAAGTCTCAGAAATACTCATAAATGTGTGAATATAACAGAAAAGACTCAAACAAGAATAAAATGAAACATTTGTACTGAAATCACAGCCTTCTTTTTCTCTCTGGCTGTAAATGAAGTCCATGGTCTTTATGTAACCAGGCTTCCATATCCCCGCCAAGTTTCAAAAAAAACCAGCTCTACTCAGCAAACATGGCAAAAAGATAATGCTGTTTCCCCAGGAAGAAAGAAAAGGACCACCACCCTTCATCCAAATATTAAATACACACATAGGTATGGACGGCTTGGTTTCCATTACAGAAAGGACACACTTTTGGACTAACATTAACTAAAGTTAATTTCATGGGACTAACAGTGGTATTAGCAAGGACTAAGATGTAAATTAACAAGACTGATGCCTTGTACCCTGCACGTATCAAGAGGACTTCTCTCACCTGTCCCCTGTGAACAAAAATCAGTAGCAGAAAAAAAGATTCCTTCATAACACCACCTTTTCTTGGTCTCTAAATCCAAACAGCATCCTCTTTCATGACAGACTCCTTACATGCCATAGGTGGTGTCTGACACAGTTGTTTGCATGTTATAGTCATGCTGCGGAAGAATTTTGGGGCCACGGACTTTTTTCCTTGCTAGCTGAACTCTTCCTCTCACTGCACATATCTCACATGGCAAAAACTGAGACAGGAAACACTCTCTCATTTAGAATATCCAAAAACAAGGAGAAAGGAGGAGAAGGAAAAAAGAAAGGTGTGAATACATTTCTGACCATATATCTCAAAAAAAAACAGTAACTGCCTAAACTTCTCTCTACCTCGACCTCTAGCTATTTATGTGTATTGCACTATTTTAATAATTTAAGTATATTAATGATTTTTGATGTATTACTTTAAATACATTATTGCAGGAACTGTGAGGAGAAGCTTACTTGCAACAACTCAGAGGAGAATCCCCACGAGCTCTAAATGACAGAGGAACAGTAAATCAAGGCAGTAGATAGAAACCTCATCACAAGTTCTTTACGTTTCTACCCATTTCACTACACTAGTGTATGCATGGAAGGAGAAAGGGATCTGAAGACTGCACCTAAAACACTGCTAGAGTAAAAAATAAAAAAATGCATTTCTTAAAGATCCACAAACAAAACAAGGAAATCCAACCAACCAAAACTCTCCCCTCAAGAACCAAAAAACCTGTACAACCCCAACCTCCGCAAAAAATACAATTAAACCCCCTCCAAAGAAACACACACCTTCAACATATACCCACAGCATAAAGCAATGAACAGACACCTTAGAAATGACATCAAAACCAAATCTTTTTCCACAGAACTTGTACAGCCTAGATTGTTCCCTTCTGCACATCCTTGAGCAAGGACCACTGCACCACTTCCATCACTGCCCGAGAGAGCAGATGTGAGCATGCCACACAGACCTGAGAGTGCAACAAGTCAGAAGGCTTGAGGCAGACAAAGTAATCTCTCCTGAAATCACTCCCTCTCCTTACTGAAAGTGCAGCTTTCATGCCAAGAAGGGATAGCCAGCCTGAAGCAATATGGCAAGTCAAGACAAAGCCAAGAGAGCCCTAAACATGAAAAGATTCAGCCGGTTTCCTTGACTTCTGTATAATTTCCATATGTAAATCTGTCTCAACAATGACAATAATGGTAAGGTCAAAACTCTTCAAAACATATATCCAAATAGTGACAGTGACCAGCTTTTTAACCATTACCAAATATTTGCACATTGAACTGTTATTTGCATAACTTTTCTATCAGAGACCTTTATTCAGACTTTCAACAAATTGCATTTTACAAGTTTGTAAAACAATCTGAAGATGCCAAATTAAAAAGAAAGCAGAATAAGCAGCACTATAAGATGCCATTTATTTCAATATATTATTTTATTCCTGTATATAAAGGGTCTTGGGCACTTACTCTATCCCTCATTCCCTTTGTTTTGACCCAGCTTGCCTAGGAGAAATATCAAGATGAATGAGGCCCATTAGGCAAAGGTATTATATTTTAAAAATGTAGGCTTTGGTTTCTCCAACAACAGTAACTGAAAAAGCCCAGTAATTCAAGATTTTCTGTTTCAGCTGGACCAAAAAAAAGACACCTCTTGCTAAAGAGAAAAAGTGTGCACAGCTAAGCATGCAAGGCAGGTAACTGCTACTGCTAAGTCCTAGCAGATTCATTTAAAGACTATTCCCTCGAGGCACTGAAGTCATATATGAAGTCAAATAATCAGGATGTCAATATTTCTAGATCACTTACAGTACACCATGTTGGAAGTACAATTTACTTCTGAATTATAAACTACATTTTCCTTTGTTCAATCAAAATAAGCCACTGTATGCAAAAGCTGCCACACTAGCTGCAGCTGTTCCAAAGCAAAGGTGCTTTCAAATAATTATCTTTACTGACTCTATAAGTGAGAGATTTAAACTACACTTTTATCAAAAGATGAAGCGAGCCTATGTCAATGTAAGTGTACAAACAGCAGGGCTTGGCATGTTTAAATGGTGCCAGTTTCAGGACTGGTTCTGGGTACAGGCAGGTCTGGGGTTCTTTACAAGCACACCAGTGTTTACTCTTGCAGATGCTGCTCATGTAATTTGTTGCAGGAGACTCATTCCACTTGCCCTGTGCACTTTGCTCCAGGTCTTTGCAAAAGAGTAAAGATTTGGAAAAAAACCTGTTCATGTGAAGTAACTACTCCAGAAGACCTTTTTGAACTAGCACAAGCCTGAGGAAAAAAGTATTTAACTAATAAAACAAACTGCACATTCTATGGGTTCATTACAACAGAATTACGAGTACAAAGAAAGATGTTGTTCCATATTGCTACTGCACACACTTTAAAATAGTAGTAATTGTTTCATCTTTGGTCATGATAATTTTATGAAAAATAACTAGTTTGTCTACTCTCTTGCTAGTGGTACCTTTTTTAAATTTATTAAAAGAAGAGAACACTTGCCTGCCGCTGCAAATGACAAGAAAACAGGGACAACTGTTGTTTCCTCATCATCAAAAAAAGGCCACACTGTTGTGTATCACTAGTATCATGTAGACAAATGAGGAAAGAGAGCACCATGAATACCCCTGCAATGTAGCTCAGTGCCTCTTTATGTAATTCTTATTGACTTGTAAAAGCCAAACTCCTCAAACTAATGCAAAACATTTGAGAGGAAGATTGTTAGAGAAAAGAATACATAAAAAAGACTCTGTCACCACACCTACCAAAAAAATTTAGCTAAATTAAAAAACAAAAAAAGTCCCCCAAGCAGTTGTTTTCACTGTAGCGCATCCTGTTTCCTGTCAAATGCACAACACCCTCCTCAAACCTATACCTCTTTATAGAATAATATCTTTGAAATACATTGCTTAATCAGTATACCTTTAGAAAAACAATTTGCATATCAATCAGATACACAATTAGGTTAGAGCAATAGTTCAAAGATCACCTCACTAAACATTGTGATAAGACTGCAAGCTACAGATATTCTTCAGTGAAATAACCCAGCCTTCCACCATCAAGTCTCATCATTGGACCCAGAAATGCAGACTGTTTACTATGCAGCAGAGTAGCATATTCTAATTTGTATTTGTATAAAGTGAGAGTCAGCTTCAATTAAGAAAATGATTACCGAGTTCCTGCAACTTTTTTTTTAATACTGTCATTCATTTCTGCAGTGGCACGAATTTTAAGTTCTACAAGAGGCAGACAGCCATCAGCTGTCATTGACTAGCACAGTCAAAAATCAGTCTTTGAATTCATAGTGACAATCTGCCAAAAGACAGTTAATATCTGTAGCTAAGGGTGACAAGTCATAAAACAAGAATCTGTCATCAAAGCTATTTCCCCAGCACTTCTCAGAGAGCTGATATTTGTGATTTCAGCAAAGGAAGCACTGCTTCAAGAACACTGGTCAGAGTGAAGCCAGGAGCTTGTAACACCACCTTGGAACTCAATTATCACACTGTGGGCTCCTCTGCCTCTCACTGGGATGTAGAGCCACTGGACCTCAGCTCCCTGAGCAAGCACAGGCCAACCCAGCAGCACAATGCAGATGAGAACCACAGGCAACTTAGGGGTAGGAATAAAGCCAAATCAGCACAGACTAGGCCCAAGTTCCAATAAAATCTCAGCACTTTTTTTGAAATACCTTTTTTTTTTTTTTCTTGGCTATCCATTTTGCTCCTCAGCCTTTTTGATATCCTCCCAGGACACAGATTCCTACTTAAAGTTTCCTTCCACTTGTATCCTGTGCCTTGTTCCAGTCACTGAGAGAGCCTTTCCCTGTGCAGTGCTTGGAACATCCACTGAGCTCCAATCCTTAGACTGGCCATCAGAAACGAGGCAATAAAAGGAAGGATTCTCTACCTCAGACACACTACAAAGCCAGCAAAGTTTTCTTTTACTAAGTGAATGGAAAAAATGAAATGGTAATGTTTTTTTGCAAATAAAAGTCTGAAAAGTGAAAGAAGAAACAGAAGAGGTTTAATAAGGCAAAGGCATGAAGTGGAAGAAAATGATCCGGGAAAGCCCAGAAGTGTCAGCTAGGGCAGGAAAAGGAAATGCAGAAGGAAAAGCTGCAGCAAATAAGGGATCAATGCATACAGCCTTGCATTTCATCTTGTCTTTTCTCTCTACACAACACTTGCCTGCTCCTTTTCCAGTTGGTACTATTATTGGCAAACCAAACACATTTTCTTGGGGCCCAACAGACTGTCAACACCATCAACAACATAGAACACAAGCTGTTCTCTAGTAGAAATACAGTTTCAAGTGCTGAGAGTAATAGGAGCTCAGAACACAGCCTGTACAACAGGAGCATGTTCATTTTAAAAAACTACAGAGTTTCAAAATGGGATCAGGAAAACTTTCAAAAAATGGACCCAGTGATAGCTATAAAATATCTAGAAACTCCCATTTTTCAGTATGAAATTCAGGAACCTAAGCCTGAAACTGAAACAATGTTCTGGAAAAATCCCACCAGATGTTTGCTGTGGTCTTACCCTCTTCCTTGAGCCATGTGCTGTCTGCTCCTGACTAGGACCAGATGCTGGGCTGGATGCCCCTCTGATCAAGCACAGCCATGTTTCCATTTTCTGCTAAGGTCTGAGTCTCATACTGCAAGCTTTTCAGTCACAGAGAAAGTGAATTTTGAAATTTCACCAATGAGAATTAAGAATCTATGTCGGACCAGCTTCACAACTACAAGTAAAGTTGTGACTTAATTTGCATTAACAGTGTGCTGAAAGTTCATTATATAGAAAATACTCTTAAATTACAAAAGTGTGTGTTTTGAAAGCTGTCCAAAAAACTAAAAAAACCACCAAAAAAACCCATTTAGAAACATGGCTTGATTGAACTAAAAGCACAAGTTCAGGACTGGGAGAAGGTCAAATCGGGAAGATGTATAAAAGTTGCCTCAAGCATAGGCAAAGTTAATTGAAGCAGGTAAAAAAGAGGCAATAAGAAAGTAATCAAGTTTATCTGTTGCATTCTATGTAAATTGGGAAAAGGCAACACAGAGACTGGAGTCACATGTGTTGAATAATTAAAAAAGATCATCGCATCACAGATTATTACTGTAGCCATCTGGACATACTTTTTTATATTTGTAAACTGTACTAAAAAATGTGCCAGGATTTGTACATGGATGTAAAGAGAAACCAGAAGGAAGACAGTGATACAGCATTTTCACATAGCTGGGTTTTGGTTTTTTTTTAATTATATTCAACTTAAAACAGTTCTCTGTCATTTAGTGTATCACTGTATAAAAGTACTTTACAGTATTTAGCTTTCATAGAAACTTAATATAATACATTTTAAATGTGAATCAGCAATCTAAAGGACAATATTTTACTGTTAAAACAAAACTATTAGTGGGTATTCTGCACATTAATACTAGGCAAACTTCCAAAATAAAGATTATATTTAAGCAGTTACTACCTTAATGAACTGCTGGAAGAGCTCCAAAGTGTCATGAAATGACTATTGTGACAGCCTGCTTCAGTTAGCTAATAAAGACAACTTCATCTTCTTGCAGTGGGTTCAGTCCTGAAATTCCTTGGTACAGTTTTAAAGGACACTGGGTATTAAATGCAGCACTGGATATTATACACACTTCTCAGTAAATGCAGGGTGGTCACAACTAAGACAACCAAAATACAGTGGAGGAGAGCACAACTTTTATGGAAAAATCCACTCAGTCCCGTGGCATCTGCAAATGCATTTCAGACTCCCAGCTCCTCTCAACTCCCATCTAGTTACCAGATTTGTTTC
Organism: Onychostruthus taczanowskii; assembly: GCF_017590055.1. Taxonomy (NCBI): domain Eukaryota; kingdom Metazoa; phylum Chordata; class Aves; order Passeriformes; family Passeridae; genus Onychostruthus; species Onychostruthus taczanowskii. The sequence continues at coordinate 5,924,521 of NW_024501126.1, forward strand.
TCTCCATCAATAACCAATATATTCTGCCTTCACAGCAACAGCTTAAGTGACAGCAAGGTTGAGCAGACTGATGTGAAGGACAAGGAGAGGTAAGGCAGCTCAGAGCTCCCATACCACATCTCTGCTACAGAACACTCCTGTTCCCCACCTATTCAGTTATGTTTAGCTTTTCTATCAAGGTAAGCATTCAAAACACATAGGCATCTCACTAGGCTTCTGGATTCTTCCACCAGTTCTTGGATAAGCAATAGAGTATCCAATGGGATAGGTGGCCTGAACCATCCAACGGTTCAGCCTGCACTGACTATGCAAATTAGTACAGATAATATACAATTAGTATCAGATAATGAAAGAATGGTTTTGGTTAAAAGTGACCTTAAAGATCATTTAGGTCCAACCCTGCTCATGGCATCCCAAGGCAGAGACACCTCCCACCACAGCAGATTGCATAAGGGGCAAATGGGCTGCTACTTCACTGTGTTACCCCTTAACACGATCACTGCAAAGATGATGATTTATGTAACTTAGACATCAACAAGATTTTTACCGCACACTTACAAAGATTTAGCACACACATAAAAGCATTGTTTAATGTTTCCTCTAATCCCATGATTAACTCCCATGACTATAAGCAAAGGGCATTCCACCAATCCAAACGACACTCTTCCACATCAGATCTTGCATATTAGATATCTCATTCAGTTAGAACTGCAACAGACAAACCAGACAGCTCCCCTCTGCATCAGTTCTGTCTTCTGAAGATGTTAATCACAAACATAGGGAACCCTGACAAAGCTATCAGAATCCTGGAATAAGAAGCCAGAAGGAAAAAATTTTGTTTCTGTTAGATCTTTCTGAAAGCTCATCCACATTTTTAGTTACTCACTAAATCCTGAAGTAAGATATTTTGAAGTTTCTGTGAAATATCAAGTTAATAAATCCTTTCCTGAAATAAACCACATAAAATTGAAAACAATGGAAGGCACAAAGATTTTCAAAGACCATTCTATAGCTCAAATATCCAAATGACCAAAGTTAAAAAAAAAGGCCAAATTTTTTATTACTACAATTCTTACACTCAAGACCCCATGTATTCACATACAGAGGTTTTACACATATGAGGAACATCCCTGCACATGCCTGAACCTTGTCAATACAAATTTGCTCATTTTTTACTAGATCCTAGACTATATCACAATACCAAAACAAAACAAAACAACCCAAAAAAAAAAAAAAAAAAAAAAAAAGAAAAAGAAAAGAAAAAGCAAAAAAAAAGGAAAAAGAAAAAAAGAAAGAGAGAGAAAAAAAGTTCTTCTAAAGAGAATAAACCATAACTTTATTTTCTTCCTTCAACACAATGGTTAAAAATTTAAGTTCTAGTTTTAAATCTGTTTAAAAGTAGTAAAACTTGATACAACAGAAATCATATACTATCTGGTGTAATGTTCTCAATGTGAAAAAACAAATAAGGAGATGTCAAATAGCCTAAAGTTAAATGAGGAATGAATGGCTCTTGGCATATTTGTTTCAATAAAGGAAAGCCTCTTGTGGGTTTTCTTCAGAGTATACATTGTCCTGCTCTGTGTATTTGTGTCTCAAAAATAATAAAATAAATACACTCTACTTTTTCCCAGCCTGAAAATTCTCTTATTTTATTTAGATTACTTTGATTTCCATGGTTTATCTAATTCCTAATGATGATGCTCTTTTTAATGATTTCCATTTACAAGCTTTCAGGAAAAAATCTATTCTGTAAAAAACCACAAAAACAAACTAACAATGTTGTGAAAATTCAATTTCTTTAGTGACATCTATCCCAATGGTTTCTCAGTGGCTGACAGCTTTCATCAGTCAGACTAAATCACATGAAGTGTCACTGATGTCTCCATCATATACGAAACCACTTTGGTAGCTTTGTAGCCATCATTTTTCATTTATCACTTTGGAATCTTATAAGCATACAGTATGTATGCACAGATTTCATACACTGAAACATAGCTCTGACTGCTCCTTTTGAGGAATCTACACTTCAGAGACCAAATGTGTCAAGGTCACCTTCAGCCTCTAAACAGAAACATATAGGATGATTGCATCTTTGCTTAGATTTTGCTAACAGTAAAGGCACAGATTCAGCTTTCTTGGGCTGGTTAGTTGGTATCCAATTCTTCTAGAACCCCCTCAACTGCTTAAAGGGAAACTTCCTGACCATTCTTTCATTTTATGCCAAGGCTGGTTGACATGCAGTCTCCAAGATCCTTAGTGCTGCCCAAGACTATCAAAATTATATATTATATATACACACCCCCACAATGCATACAGTAGGACTTGTATCCATCTTTGTGCTCCCCTACGTCCATCCGCCCTCAAACTCCTAGTCTCTGTAGACCTCAGTTCCTTTTCTTGCTAAGGTAACCAAAACATGCTGTCATCAGCAGAAGAGGGTATTCATGCAAACACCAATAAAATGCTAAAACACTACCTTTCCTTTCCTGCATTTGCTTTTATGTCTTTTCTTCACCTGACAGTGGTACTAAAAATGCTCTTACAATATTAAAATCTCACAGTCTCCATCTCTTCTCTTCTACTGTTAGCCTTTTGCAGTTAGAGTCTGTCTCCTTTATTTACTAAGTCTCTGCATTGATGTCATTCGCATATTACTACAGAAAGACATGTTGTTAAATCTACTTCCAGGACAACAGTCCAAGATCAAAGCTCTTGAAGGAATGCCAAAACAAAAAAAAAAGAAAAAAACACCAAACACACAAAAAGGAATCCTTGGAAATGGCGTGTACTAATGACACAAGGTAAAACACAAGTATAATAAAATAGTTTACAAAGAAAACCTTCCCTTTGGCTGCGGGTGTGGTGTCAAAAAGTCAGAGTAGAAAAGTGTCACTTTATGCAGCAGTGGTGCAAATAGATACAAGTATCACAGGTATGAGAAGGGTTTATGGAATCTACTGTTGGTTCAAAATAAAAAGCCCAGAGGGAAAACGCTGAGGATGAAATGCCTTTCCACTGGGTACTTTATGCAATAATACAATACAGGATTTGGTCTAGAGAAGGTCAAAAAGAAAAGGGACTGGACACACAAAAAACCCCGCACCAAAACCAAACAAGGAATCTTGCATATATTGTAGGCATCTGGCCAAGTAAAAGTTGGCAATTTCTGGCAGTGTTAGGAAATGTGTAACTTGAGCAGACAGACATTTAACATGACAATGATACTCAACTTACCAAAGAGTAACACCAAACTTCCTAGCATGATCTAGTTGCTATGCTCTATCCCTGCATGCTTCCCTCAAGAGAGAGGATGGGACTCTCTCTGAGGTGCACACTTTGGATACAGGAACAAATTCCCCCCATCCTTTCATACGTGGCTCTTTCTCCTGTTACATGCCACTTTCACCACGATGCTGATGGGACAGTTGCAGAGCAATCTAGCAGAAATCCTAAATTGCTAATGTCACCATGATGCATTCTGTTTCTTTCACTACAGCCTTACCAATTTCTACAACAAATAATACAGCCGTACACAAAAACCTCTTCTACAGAAGACATTCCAGGCAGAGTTCATAGCTCTGATTTTTTAAAAGACTCTAACCTGTATTTACGCTGTAATAAACACATCATATAGGAAGATGTTGAAAACAGAAATTGAAACACGTTGCTTTTACTGTAAAAAATCTTTGCAAACCTTCAGTGCTCTGTAAACAATAAATAACTGAAACAGAGGTCATCTCATCAGGTTAACCATGAGCCATGCTGCCAAGATAGAGAGTCTGCTCCAGCTAGGCTGTGCTAGCTAGTACATGGATTAACAGGTATTTCAATTTCCAGGGCTGTCAATCTTGCATGTTTTCCAGCACTGGATTTCACCACATTTTATAAAGATACAATCTGAATCCGAGTGAAAAATAATTTAAACTGCTTCAGCAGTGTTGCCAAAAGGGCTTCCAGAGCAAACAGATTATACATATTTTAATGCACACACTGCGAGTATAAAAATTTCTGTCATGTGAAAAAAAGAGAAAATATATATATATATAAATCCACCCAACTTGGATCAACAGAATCAGCTCAAAAGGTCTAAAAACAGTGCCCTTTTCTACAAATTCTTATGACATTTTCAATCATCATGACAAGAGAAAGCATCCCATGAGACTTTAGACAAATGAGAGATATCTGGAATAATTAAAGGTAGAAAGCATCTCTATTGCAAGGAGTGTGACCTGAAGGAGGGCAATTGTGCCAGTGGGAGGGAGCTGAATCTTATCCCTAACTAGAATTTTAAACATAAGAAAAAAACAGGGAGATTAAAATTATAAATCAAAGACCATTTAGTTTCCTACCAGGTGTTAAAACCCTGCTTCTAGATGCCATTAATCTCAGAGATTTAACTGGCTTTAATGGGAAGAGTCTCATTCTCTGCAGCAAGAAACAAAGGGTTTTCCATTAGGCACAGTGACCTCATCCATCCCTCCCTGATCCTTCTTCACCTCATATGCAGATTCAAGCACAGCCCAATTCATCACTTCGGTACAAAGCTGTTTGCAGCTCAGTGATCTGCAGTGATGTCACACACCAGGCACAAAACTCCTAAGAGAGAATGAAGCTCCTTCTACTCTGAAGTTGTTGTTGCTGCTTTGAAGCAATGCAGATTTCTTGTAACAAAGAGCAACTATCACTAAGGAGATTTTCATTGTTATGTTTCATTTGTTAAAATTCCAGAGGTCCTGCACAGAGGGAAACACTCATCACTACACACACGGCTACAAGGAAGACACCAGAACAGCCAGAAGCCCAAGAAAGAGCTTTTCTTGCTAAATGAATGAGGCCAAAGAATTAGGTGGGTGGAGAAATGGCTTACCTAAGCACTACTTTAAATTGGTAATGACTTATATTATATAATTCTTCTTTTTCCCCTTTTAACTGCTCTTATTCTGCAATTCCCATCCATCCATATCTAAACCCACACCTTTGTATCCCCTCTTCCCAAGAAAAATACTCTTTCCTCAGGACTGTACATTACTATTTGAAATTTTCGTATCATTTCTGTTTTTGCAAGTCTTGGCCATGTTACTTAGAAATTATCAGTCTCCATTTCAGCTTCTTTAGATTAATTTTTGCTACTGTTTTAACAAAATTCATTTTTACTGAGAGCAACTAACCTCTCTGACCTAATGAAAAAGAAAACTATTTTGCCCTTTGGAAATTTTGATTTTAAGTCCCATTGGACAACTTCCTAGAGGAAGCACACATACTGGTACAGGAAGTTGGAATACTCTTTAATACTTGCATAGATCCATCCATCTCACATGCATAAAGCACTTATGGAAAAACCAAGCACACTGTTGCTTTCATTCCCAGTATCTGCTCCTCTCTAAGGTCCTAAAATTCTGTTAATTCTTCAGATCTTTATTCAGTAGTTGCTCAACTTTGTTTACATCTTTTCATTCAATTCCTTAAGATCAATTTTCCTACTTTCCTCTAGTTTTCTCCCATGACTATCTTCCTTCCAGTAACCTTATATGTTCCAGCCATTTAAGCTGCTATCATTATGAAATGCTGTCACTTTTAGCCTTTCCCCTTTGATGATGATAATATAACTCCAACACTTTGCTTCTCAAGCTAATTTGCAAACACAAAAGTATCTCCAAATTTATCAGTGTTTTCTCATTCTCTTTGTACTTCCTTTAGGCTTTGCCAATTCATCTTGCTTATCTCTTCCCTTGAAGTTTACTGTCCCTACCCCAAAATGGGTGTCACTAGAACTCACCGATTGAGGAAAGGTCTTCTGGTAATTCCTCACTCCCTGACAGGCACTACAGACTGTACAGGGAACAGGGTAAACAGAAAACGGAGATTTTTGGACTAAGAATTGAACTCTCAAAGAAACAGCTTGAACATATTAAAACAAATTTAATTGTAATTTATCAAGTGCCAAAATAAGATTAAAAGCATTCATCTTAAAATGAGGGAAAAGGCTCCAAGCTCTGTGGGAGACCTCAAATTACATAACAGCTTAGGATTTTTTTAAAATAGTGTTAGTAACAGACTTCTCTTCTGGGACTGCACCCTGCAACCTTACTGTTTATGAAATAGCATTGAAGAACCACCACAATGGGTCAGGCTAGCTGTTTAGCCCAACTGAAATGTCAAAACCAACCCAGGCAAAATATCCAGCCTGACCTACTACTCTGTCTTTAGACGCAGCTAAAAGCAGATATTTAGAGCAGCCACATACAAAAATTCTCTTTCACTCTTCCCAAAACACTTCATACTTTCTATAATTTGCAGCTCAGTAAATTTCTTACCTTTGCTTATCAACTCTTTTTTTTTTTTATCTTCTTCCACCTCCTTTTCCATATTTGTTCAGAAGCACTTTATACCCATGCAGCACACACAGCATGATGTGGCAAAGGATTTCAGAACTGACACACTACGCAAAAAAAAAAAATCAAAACCAAACCAAAACACTTCTTTTCCTAGCTTTAAAACTGTTCCCTGCCTGTTTCACCTCATCTCTTTTCTAGTATAAAATTAGGTGGCACTGAGTATTCACTTCCCATCCACACACACCTCACAGCTCCTATGATTTTGTAAACACCTAGCATTAGCACCTGGCCATTCTCTCTTTTCCAGTCTGGAAACTCTCATCTAGTTAGTTGTTCTTGTATGGATGCTGCTCCAAAGATGTCTTCTGCATTCTGCTGCCCTTCTTCATTTTGTTGCATTTCTCTGAAACTTTTCCTGCTCTACTCCACTTGTTCTGAGATGAGGAGACCAGGACAGCACACCATCTTTAAGACACAAACCCTTGACAGATTTAGAAAGTGGTCTAATATTTCAATTTTTCTCCTTTCAGAGTAATTGCTTCCCAATTGCTACTAAAATATAGAGCTGTTTTTCCAATAAATTTTCAATAAATTGCTGCTTATAGTCCCAAGACCTCAAGCTAACTCAAAATACTTTAATATAACTGATACTGAATTTCTTCCATTTTGTGTTTGCATAATGGCCAAAAAAGGCTTTTGCATTTGTTTCAGTCTGTCCCCGTTCTGTTTACTTTCTTTTGTCCTGTAAACTTAAGTCTCAGAAACAAACCTTGTCATCACATTTTCGTCCCAAGTCACTTACAAATATGAAAATACCCCTAGGAACTCACGGAGCTATCTGTGGGAATCAACTGGTGATTTCCAACACACTTTTTCCTGAAATTTTTCCCTTACCATTTAAACAATTACTAACACAGTTAATAAGTTAATAACACAGTCCTCCTTAACTTGTGCCTGTTTAGTTCCTTTAAAAAATTTCAAGAGAACTTTGAATATGAAATAAATTTTCATCATTTAAGTAGAACAATACATCCAGTGATGTCTTTGACTTGCATGCCAGTTTTCTCCTTCAAAGACCACAGGCCATTTCTGTGATTTGACTTCAAATCACAAAAATGCCGGCTACATAAGATCTCTGGGAGTCCTCCAGTCAGACAGTCTGGCTAGCCATTAAAAGCCACAGAAGATCAGGCCATCCATAGCACTGTACAACTCAGACTTGAAAGCTCCACTGGGAGAGGTGCCACCCCCACCACAGACCCATGTTTTTTTCAGTGCTGTACTATACTCCTCTACACTCCTACGAAGAAAGGTTTACCTACAATGTCCAATCAGAACATTTCAATTTGCAATCTGTGTACGTTAACCTCCTGCTATTGGTTTGCCATAACTAGGAACGTTGGCACCATCATCTTTGTAAACATCCTTCAAGTAGTTGAAGGCTAATATTAACCAGTTCACCAGGTCTTAAACATCCTCTTAATCAGGATTTATTCAAAAACATCAATCCTTTCTCAGTATCTCCACTGTAATACTCAACGTTCTTTCGAAAACAGAGATGCTAATCTAATTTTGTAATTAATCCACTCAGTTTAAACAGGAGACCCCCTGGTTTTTAGACTCCCTGTGTCCACATGAATGCTTTCTGAAATATGGTATGAAATCAGACATCTTCAAGTACTCAACTGGCAAGACACTTAAAAGCAAGGGGCTGCATGCCACAGTCAGTAGCTGTTCTATTTCATTCTACCATTTCGCACTTCCTAAAACAACTGGCTAAACTACATCTGAACCTGCTAAATTGAGAACATTAAATTTGCTCCAGAAAGGCAATCTCCTAAAACTCCCATAAGAAGGTTTCCAAAACAGGAACTACCCCACACTTTTCAGCGGTGAGCACATACACACAAGAATTACTCAGTTTTCTGCCATGGCTTTATCTTGGATCATTCCTGCCATAGAGTCATTATACACAGGCCACAGAGTCTCCAGCTGTCCTCCTGCTCTTGGCGTGGTTAAAAAAATAAAAAAAAAGCATTCATTAACTTTCTCTTTAGCCCGATAGCAAAATGTTTTGGTTTTATTTCCTTCTTTAAACACAGACACAGCTTTTTTTAAGATGTCCTCTTACTTTTAATAGTCTCTTCTACCTGGTAATTTAGCTATACAGGCTTCCTTTTCCTAAGACATTTTTAGACTAATTAGCTATACAGGCTTCCTTTTCCTAAGACATTTTTAGACTAAGTGTGGAGCCTCCAAAACAGTATCTTGAAATAGTCACCTACAAACATGGTACTCTTTCAGTGTCACTTTAAACAAACATGCCCATTTTTACATTGTTTTCCTTTTTGAGGTTGAGCTTAATTCAAGAGAGGTAAAAAGAGAGGAGAATTGCAGGTTCTTTTTCTTTCTCTCCTCCCACTTCCATTTGTTGAATTTCCTTAGTTTAGGGAAAAGAGAAAGGCAGAACAACTGTAATGGTCTACAAAGTCACATCAGAAGTCTTTTTTCCAGACATCATCTCTCCATGACATTATCATCTACTGACTGAGCAAAATACAGTCTCTTACCCACCTTTTAGTCACCATCCCTCTGTAATCATGTACTGCCTCTGTTCAGTGTTTATGCAGAGCCAAAGTGGGATCCTGGGTCTACCTTGGAGGCTCCTAGGAGTTAAGGAAACACAGAAGACAGATAATAGGTATTGAGGAGGCAACTCATCAGCAATTCTCAGACATTTATTGCAGACATAAAACATGTGTCTCAAGTCAATAAATTAGAAATGTAAGGCACTTTACACAGTGTGAACAAGAGCCAAATAGAAAGAGACAGGAAAAAAAATCGATTTTTAAAACACCTGGCAACTTGGGATGAGAATCAGAAAAGGAATACTTGCTGCAAAATTATCAAAATCCATGAGACATGAATTTGAGAAAAATCCTTACTATAAAATTTTGCCTTGGTGCCTTAATACCACTAAAATGAAACACGTCTAATACACGGACTTAAATTTGTCCCTGAGTAAAAACCATAACAAAATTCAGGTGGGTAAAACTTCAGTATTCTTCCACCTTTCCATAAAACAAAGTTCAAAAGAAAAATGTAGTTATCCTCTAATATCTCAAAATAATACAAAAGGCATTTTCAAGAGAGTGATGCATCATTACGCACATTTCAAGACATTAACCCATCTTGTAGGAATGACAAATACAAGACAAATATTCAAAAAATTATCTTGCTTTTTTAAATTATTGAATCAAAGAAAGTACTGCTAATCAATCACGTGATATCTCTATTTGAAACAGCAAGACAGGAATCACATAGCAGTTTCCTGCTCTCAACACCTCAAGAAAAAGGCACTTCAGAAGAAAAAACAGTAGTACTCTGTCCAATTAAAGCATTCATTTCCTAGATTGAAAACGTCTACAGAACAGAACAAATACACCAGCAATCAACAGCTCACCCTTGAACCTAAACAGAGACGTGAGGAAAAAAGGAGTCATTGTTCCACTCTATTTACTCGCTATATGAAATGACTGTACTAGATGACTGGAAGTGTTTGTGATTTTTTTCCAAAGCTTTCCTGACCTATGAAGGTCTCAGGAAGTCTGCCAAATGCATAACCATAGAAATGTTTGGAAAGATCACACGAACAAGAACTTCTCCCCGGATGGCCAACAAAGGTTGAGATTTATGTTTACCACTTCAAAATTTCTCAAGAATCCCATTCTCCCTATCATCAAGTACTTCAGATTATAATTTACATATTTTCTCCTAAATTAGGTATTTATCTCATTTATATTATATGTGCACATATACACACCCCTCCATGAAATTCAGTGATGTCAAACTCTGTTGTAGAAGTTGCCAAAAGCAGATTTAGATGGTGTTCTCCAAGGCACAGGGATCAAGCAAAGCTAAAGGATAGAAAGTCACTTTCAATTTCATAGTCCAAGGTGGTAGGAGAAGCTTATATTTTCAACAAGACATTGCATCACCTTTTTTTTGCCTCTCACTTTTCAGAAAGGCAAGGACAAATTTAAAACTTGGAAGAGGACCAAATTCTGCTTTTTATACTACTATGTACCAGAGAATACTCAAACACCTCAGCACTCAAACTACCCATCACCAGTGCATGTTGATGACAAACTACTCTGAGACGTTCAGTCTGTCAAATAATTAATTATAACTGTTACCATGCAGTAAGTTTTACAGACAACTACAAGCAACCCATCTCCAAGATGCAGTGTGCTAGTGATTTATGTATGCACTCACTACACCAGAATGAGCAGCTGAATTATTAGACTTTGAAACATTACAAAGAAGGCTGTATACCTCAATTTTCCTAAACAAGCTTAACACTACTAGTGCTTTCTGTAAGCACCTGAACCTGCTCACTTCATGATTCTTATTTCTACATAAACATATCAGATTTTATTCAATCAAAATAAAAAGGTTACTTTTATTCTAATCACAAAAATTACCTAAACAAAACTGGAAAGCAGGATATGAACCCATCTTATTGATTTAGGGAAAACATGCACTCACACAAAAACTTATACGTAAAAGTTAGATTTCTACAGATTCACGTCTTTCTTTCCTTACACTTCTTCATATGGCAGCTCTGCTGCTCCTGTGACTGTGGCAGCACTCTAGTCAAGTACAATACAGTACATGCTGTGGGTTGGATAACACCAGAAACCACCCTGAGTATTCGCTTATTTAAGCTAAAATTAAGCTAATTCAGTCTACACAGCCCACAACAAACCAGTCCTACAGAAACTGTAAATAAAGCCACCAAAATTAGAAGTCTAACTGCAAAAAAATCCCCCATCAATTATTTTACTGGAAGGTATGCAGTCATGTTTTAGCTTACTTTTGCTTTGGTTTAGCATCTGTTGCTAACTAGAGTGGCTTTGCGTCATGCCTCTGTCTCCCACTCTTTCCTTTCAAAATGACTTCTGGAATGGATGATCAATTTCAGTCTAACAGAAAAACTTTTATGGAAATGGCCAGGAAAAGCAACAGACAAACTCACTTCACAAACAGCTGTTTGTACCTACTCTCAATGACAAACACAGGTACACAAGAGGGGAATTCAGCCATGGTACGTTTTATTTCCCAGAAGCCCACTAATTTAAAAGAATGGGGCAGTGAGGGGACTTCTGCAAATGGATGAAAATAGACAGAGGTGTATACTAGTGGAAGGTTTCAAGACATCATCACAAGATTTAAAGCAGGACACAGGGGAGTGCTGGTTCTTGCTGCTGAGAGGATCCGCTACACGAGGCACTGGTACGAGCAAGCAGTGTGATTGAATATGGCAGGGGCACCACGGAGAGCACACACGCAGTTACCACCTCTGCTGTTACACAGGTGCAGACACTGTGCTCACATCTGTCTGCTACACCTGAAAAGATATTTGGCTCCACATAGAACTGAGCAAAGAAACAATCACAGCACACCTAGACACCGTGGCTCGTCTGCACGCCGAGGCTTCCCGCTTCTGGGCAGCTGCATGGCACTGCTCAGGCAGTGTGCCACAGCAGAACCTCACCTCACCCAGACCGCTGGGAGCTTGTCCAGGCACTCAGGATCTTCACAAAACACCTAATGACAACGCCTGCTCACCTCACAAGACAAAAAAGGACAATGAGTGGGATGAGAACATGCCAGCCCCACATCATTTCACCACCCAGCCTTGGCTTTTACTCCACAAAGTTAGCAACCTGTGTAGTAATCACATATCCTCCAAACAGAGAGACATAGCTATCCCAAGGTTTTCCTAAGAAGCAGTGAGAAGCTGTGGAAAACTTAGAGAAAAGAATTAAAACAATATCTATCTCTCTTTCTATAACCACGGTTTATAGAACTATAATTCTCCAAAGTGTACTAGGACTACACTACAGTTCACCAATAGTGGTACAGGTTTTTACTTTAAGACGAATCAAGTCTCACCTTAGCGAGTCACATTATAAAACACACGCTATTTTTCATTGAATCCTTCTGATTCACCTTCTAAAGACTATAGTAATTTCTTCCTGTCCCTAACTCAACAATATCAAACCTGAGTTAAGGAAAATGCTCCAAGTGACTGTGGATGATGTCAGTGAAGCTAAAGTAGAAGTGTTAGGGACACAAGATAGATGGGGCTTTTCCAGACTTCAGTGTTCACACCATCTATGCACAGGAGAACTAAACAAATATAAGTAAACTTCACTCACTAATTAAAATACTACTGAACACATTATTTGCTTTTGTTGATATCTGGCAAGAAAGAAAATCTTGTCAAAACTGAAAATGTATCAAAACTGAGAAAAGGAGAGGAAAGCAAGAGTAAGAATAAAAGGATAAAAACATTTTCCTTCCTGTTCCCCTCCTCCAAAACATGCCTGCATTATGCAAATATATCTTACTTTCAGGAATCAATCAAGGATGAATGGTTGCAACTGCAATCCACTACCTTGTGTTCCTTCTACAAATACTAACATTTCTCCTTATGATTTATGTTAGCAAATATTACTACTTATCTTTCTCTCTTCATGCTGAAGAGGTCCTTGCATAAGGAAAAAGATCTCATTAAATCTAGCTTATTTGCTTGACTAAAGAATGCACATAGAAAGATGGCAATTATTGAGCAGAATCTAGGCATAAGAAACATTAAAGAAATAGGAATTGCCTTCTTATAAATCTGCATTTTGTTTATATGCTTTCCAAATCACAATATTGAGGAGAATAAAACCAAAATAAAATAAATGTAGGGATTTTTAGGGAGGAAAAAGCAGAACAAATGAAAAATCAATAGCATCCTTGAGCATGTCCCAGTTGCCACTGCTTAAGACACAGAACCAGCCCATAGGAATGCATCCCAAACAGACAGACACCTGCAAACACACACTGCGGAGCAGAAGCTCAATGTACATCTCAATGCTATGCCTGCCCCTGATTCACATGCAGGGCTGGGAAACTTCCAGGTCCTGACACATGTGTCTTCAGGTTCAACTCAGAAATTACATCCAGTCAAAACAGGAGCGGTACCTGGACTCTCTTAAGTTCCAGCTTTAGTCTCACCTTGGTGAGCACAAGCTCCCAGGCATGAACAGCTGTGGACATGTGCACACACACACCACATAAGCAGTAGATCTGATTCATCCTGAGTTTGTCGGGCTGACTCCATAGGCAAGGTAAAGTCAAAATAATCAGAACAGACTCTTTTAGGCCAAAATAGAAGAAATGCAGAGACTGGAGTGCCAGGACAGGAAACATATTGCTAGCAGGAAATCGCAGACCAGAGTATGTGAAGTCACCAGTCAGCCAGAGTTCTCTGGATGAAAGTTGCAAAACAGAATGACATGAAATTTATCTGGTTTTGCTGGGATTTGACTAATAATAACTCATTTAAAGCCACTGAACTTGCCCTGCTACTTGTTTTAACTCCACTGAGGTCAAAGTGACCGGACCTGTTAATGTTCATTTAGCCTTTTAACTAACCACCACAGATTTATAGTCCAAGAGCAGCAGCACTTAGTTCTTCCAAAAACCCCACCATGATCCCAAAATAGTCATTTTTAAAGTATAATACATTATTAAGACTGCTGACAGAACAAACAGTATTACCTTGTTTAAAATCGTAGAGATGGAGAAAAACAGTAATAAAAGAGAAATTATTGTGGTCTTGCTCCCACTGAAGTAATGTTTTTCATGAAGACTTCAAAGAGCACGGAAAACATGGCCTTTATCCAACTTTCTGCAAATTACACAACTGAGTAATTTTATTTAAAATAAATCACTTCTGATACAACTCTGTTCTCTTTGAGTCTGGCAGCAAAACTTCTGAAAATCTTTATTCTTGAGTGTGACGCCATTTATCCTTATGCTTCTCTGGTCTTTTACTGAAGTCTATAATGCTCTGTTGCCACTGGTATTTGCTGCCTAATATGTCTCCAAACTTTTACATGGTTTTCTGAACCTGAATTTCACTGGTCTGATGATCCAGGCAGACTTTTCCAGTTCCAGGATACTGAGAAGTATAACACCTTTCAGTACCTTTCAGCCAAACAGTGTTAGTACTGAGGACATAAAAGGCCAGGTGCATCATGACCTGAGAAATCAACTTCATAATGCAAGTCAAAGAAAAGAATTCTTGAACACCATAGCATATGTATACAAAATTTGGTTCTGTGCATATCTCTAAAAGACTTAGATAAAAATAAATATTTCTAGCATTTTTGGGTGTCCTTAAGATGAAACTCAACAGATGTAATGTGTTTGGTTTGGGGGTTTTTTTGTTCATTTTGGTTTGGTTTTGTGTGCTTGTTTGCGTGCACATGCATTTGAATATTGCAGAAGGATACCATGCAATGGTCTTCTTAAGAAATCTCCTTTCTTCCCCAAAATGCAGCACTGTACTGCTTCTATCTCTTCTACCATTTTCACCTGTAATATAAATAGTCTCAGCATCACTCCACCCACCCTGACAGGAGCACAACTATTCTTGGAATAAAACAACATCCCTTTTCTGGAATTCTTCAAAGTAATTTCATGTCTTAACTGATTATCTGATGTAAGTGACATGCTGGTAGCTGATGCTAGCATGTAAATCTTAAATTTCATTCATCATCATGTTTTTCAAAATCTATGAAAATTTGGGGAAAAGCAGCAAAACTGAGTTCCCTGTAATTTAGTCTGCATGAAACAGCTGCTTCCTTTCTTTCATGAACCAGTACATGGCTCTTTTATTTTCCAAATGTGGCAAGTAAGCTAAGAAAGATAAAACCAAAACTATGGGTATCATGGAAGATCAGTCCTTAGCAAATGCATCTTTAAATATATATCACTGGCAAAAGCCAGTGAGCCTTTTCATTTCAGTTTTTAAAAATTCGAATGAAGCTTAGATGACAGACACCTCCTAGAGAAAAAAAAAAAGTTCACAAGCCCCAGGGAAGTCCTAGATTTTATTTACTATTCTGAAATACATTTGCTGTACTGCAGGATACCAGCTGATATGTTTTCTGTAGCATAATTAATTCAGAGACATCTGCTTGGTAGTAGACCAAGGATGAAGCTTGGGGTTACGAGACCTGGATTATAGTTCTCGCTCAGGAACAGATTTGTGGTGTATCTTTGAGAACCTTGATCTGACCCCATTTCACCATTATAAAATGTGAAGACATCTTTTAATATAACCCACGTTTGTTAAACAAAATGCAAGTTTTTATACATCTCAGTGAACTGCACTGGAAACACTGCAGTTCCAATTAAGACTGAACTCCTGAGGATAGTGACAATTACAGGAAACCTTTATAGTTGTGTTCTCTCAGTCAGAGAGCCCAGCTGCCTTCTGGAGAAACAGGACTGAACAGATTCATGTAGGTACTGCAGATGCCAAATAATAACAAAAAGGCTAATCCTGAATATTGCAGCTGCTGATAATGTTCACTGCTTAACAATGCAGAAAGTATTACACTCACTATTGCTTACAGCATGCATTGCTACACAGAAGGAAAAAAAAAAAAGCAGTGGTATGTAGTCTGGGAGAATCCAAGATGATAGTCTGAAAAGGAAAATCCAACTCAGTGCATATAGCCTGAGGTTATTGGAAAAGTGTCTGCTAATATGCAGCAGACTCCCATAATTGTGCAGCTGAAGTAATAATATCCCAACAAAATGCAATTACAATCCACAGTGTTTAAAAACTCTGCCAGTTTTTACACGCCGGTTTATTCCAAAAGCTGGTTTATCCACTTTGTCAGTCTAAGTGTTCCAAAATTATTTAAAGAAATTGTATCCATTCCATTTTAAATACAGGAGATCATATTAAATCCTAGATAAGTCTATTCATTTTATTCGTTATGTATCAGGGAAAAAATTTACTTGTAATCTGCTTTCTGAAATGGGGAGAGACTTCTTAAACCTCACAGGAAGGGGGGCTGGGGTGGGGAAGGGAGTGTGTGTGTACATTGGTTGGTACAACTCATCAACAAAGTTTATACCATTTAGGTTCCCAGCCCAAATATATTAAAATCATTTATGATATGAGAGAGAAGTAACAACAATTTCTTTGTCTACAGTGCTTTCATATTCTATGTTATTTTTTATTTCTGGCTTTGATTGTTCTCCTTCAGTGATGGATGCTTTCCCTTCTTCCATCTCAGCATGCATGAGAGAAAGACAAAACTTAACATGTCCATCACTGGAGCCAGAACACACAGCACACTCCATCTGGTACCATAAATCCCAAAGTGATAGATGCTCCCTGCTTCTCCCAGCAACATTCTTAGCTCTTCTACTCTCTCTTCAGCATGAAGCTGAATGCTGTGGAGTTTAGGGTTCATTTTTTTTAGGTGACTGTAGAGATAGCAAAAATATGGTTGTTGTGATGTGGACATATTCCAAGCCTTGCCTGAAATATTCTTACCAGGGCCAAATGTTTTCCCCATCAGCAATGAAAGCATGCAATGCTTTGGTATTCTTCTAGCAGCCTATCCCTCCCTTTGCCACCCAACATGCACGCAAGCTCCCATCTCCCTGGCTGCTCACCGTGCTGAAGAACTCACAAATGCCTCAGGCTAAGCAAACAGAAAGAGGTAAACACTTCAGTCCTGGGCACCATCCCAGGGGGGGCACACACAATAATTTCCAAGATCCTCAACAGATTTTTTTTCTTGTGTTCAGTACTAACAAGATTAAGGAAGAAGAGTTTCAATATACAAGTAGGATTCCTGTCAAGGCTATGATTACAATGTCTAGTTCATCGTAAGCCATTGCTGAAAACAAACACCTTCCATGCTTTGCTGTGCACTGGGATTAAAATAGCAGGCAAGAGATCCCAGAATTGCCCAGCACTGTACCCACAGTGAACTTCCTTTCACAACTCTTCTTCCTCCTGTATCTGCAATCCACAGAATCTATACTTATTTTCAATTAACTTATTACATCCACACTAAGTAGAGCATGAAGTACAGGATTCCGCATTCACCTCAGGCAGCTGAGAAAGAACACCTGGATCTGATTTTGGTTCCTGTATCTCAAGTTTGTTTGAGATTCCATTTTCATACAAAACACAACACAAAAGAGAGAAGGAGATTTTGGTAGCTGGAGCTGGGGTTCATCTGGAGTTCTGGTACTCAAGCTTTGGGAGAACTTATGCAGGACAGTAAGCAGAGGCACAGGCACATTGTCCTGAGGCACATTTATTAAAATGCAGTGTTAATTTCAGTATTAGATATTGGTTCTCATTATCTTTGACAATTCACCAAGCAACACTTACAATTTTGATGTTAATTCACAATGTAATGGGATGAATCAGTAATATATACAACTAACTGCAGTAAACTCACCAATTAACAGAAAACTCCTATTAAAAACACCATTAGGAATGTCCAAGAATTTGAATTGTGAAACAAAGATTTTGCTTACTAGGACAGAATAGCAGGAGGCATGTCCTGTTTAAATTTATCTGCAAGGATTTGTATGATTCCATTGTATCTCATCTCTTGTAATTATATATGAAGAAAGAGATATTTGCTTTAGAACATCTGCACCAGAGCAAGCCACTAAAATTTTCCTAGAATGACTGCGGGAAATAAATAGTACAAACAAGCAGAAGAAACATCAAAGACACACCCAAACTTCATATGGAAATCCTGATTTTAAGACTGGTACTCCCTCCAGAAATACAAACAATCTGCTGGAAAAGCTGCCATATTCTGAAGTTCTCATCATCTTTCAAAGGTAAGATAACTTGAAACAATGCAAAAAAGCAAAGAGAAGCCGCACCGCGGATAAATTTGTGAGATAACCACACTTTGTCTAAATAAGCTTCAAACTCTACCACAGACTAAATACATATAGCTGGTGCCCATGATGCAATTGTCAGGGCTTTTACCCACAACTTATTTTCCCACTTTCTACCCCAAGGTCTGAATTTCTCCAAAACAAATTAATTTGGCTCTCACATTACGTCGTGCTGGAGGCACTATTGATACAAAAAGATCACAAATGAAAATTAGACCACACAGAAGGGTATACTACATTTTCCCATATAAACACAATGTTAAAATGGGATTTAAACAGTGCAACAGGATTTTAAAAACACATAACATGTTGAAAAAAATTGTATTACCTTACCATCACCACAGATGAGACAAAATTGAACAAAAATGTGTAAGCATGTGGGAGACATTCTGCCATCATGACACCACACAGTCAGTGCTGGCCCAGAAATACACATCACTTTGCAAATCAGGAGGCGCCTCTGGTTCTCTCACTCAGAAACTCTGAGCAATAGTAAAGGCCCCAGATAAACAAAATTCTAACTTAAACTTCTTCCTTTTAGCCACAGGAAAAAGGACTTAATGCAAAGGGAACATTTATTTTCAAACATGCAACCTTGACTTACTGAAAATGTGAGCATCCTAGCAGGGCACTCAGCAGATACTCTGGCAGAAGCTTCTTTGCTCTGCTCTGTCTTAATCAACTTAAAATTATGCAACTGTTTGAACTGGTCTGAGGACTACATTTTATTGTTAATAAAAGAGTCTTTTCTTCACCAAAATCAATCTATTAGGGGAAAAAAAAAAAAAGGAATTTTTTTTTATGGGTGTCATGGCAACAATATCCCCACCTTCAGTTCTGTTAATTTCTCATACCCCTTCTCCTTTCTAGGTGGTGGAAAAGAAACTAAAACACAGTTTATTGTTGCCCTCCACTGCCAGTCAAAAATAAAGCTAAAAGATGCCTTTTGCTTTTGCTTGTGTCCACACATTTCTATGGTTTCCTTAATCTATTAAGATTCAAGTCATATTCTTAACTGTGTTACATCTGGAGAACTTGGTCTTTGAGAGATCAAATACACCTCCCCAGCTGCCCAAAATTAGGCTCCGAATTCAGAAAAAACATTATTCTTTATACAGTTTTAACCTACGTTACAGTCCCTCCTCATTATCTGAAAAACCCTCTTAAGGTCATGGTTCAGATGCAGCATTTGAAGAAAATTTTCTCTACCAAGAAATAGATCTTGTGCACTGCTTTGTGTGCTACAACTGGGAAATACTGGGAAAAAATGGGAAAGGTTTTTCTATTTCCTTGTTGGAACACACTTTTCCCCAGAACACCTATGGGCCTTGTACTTCACGGCTGAAGCCTCAAAGTTTGTAAAGCAAATCAGACAGTCAAAGTGTTTTGGGATGCAGTGCAGGGCAGCTCTCAAGGCAGAGACCAAACATCAGGGAAAAATAAAAGATGAGCACTCTGCTTTTACTTTATTTTTACACATCTTGTTATGGCAAGCTGGTGATATGCAGCTGTTAGAATGCAGCTCATAGGCACAAAACACAAAGCAGTACCTACCCTCCTGTAGCTCAGTAATTCCTTTGTCCTCCTATCCACCAAAGGGCAGCACAGAAAAATACTAAGAATGACTAAGAATTAAAGACTCCAATAAACACTTCTTGATAAACCAGTTTTAGGTTACAGGCTGCCTTGCTTTTTTACAAAGTGTAAGGATCATCTACTTTTTTATCAGGTAGTCAAGAAAACACCTCATTTTCACATATAGAGCATTAATGGGAAAGAACTGCATAGTCTGTAAACACAAAAGCAGAGCCCACTCGAGAGGCAAAAATTAAGGCAGAGAAGAGGGGGAAATCAGGATTCAGTAACTGAAGGAAATCAAAATTAATACTGAAATGGAAAGGAGTCATTGAGTGGGAGGTTAATAAACTCAGCATCAAGAATCTTGTTCTTGTTTAGACATTCTTACATGTTTAAAACCACCACAGGAGGCAGTGCTACTTGCCATTTCCTGCCAAAGTTCCAATTCATGCCTCATTTCTGCCTATCTTGAAACATCTCTAAATCAGAAAAGTCACTACAGAAAATAGTTCTGGATGGGTAGCCTATGTGCAGTATGGTTTCCTGTTTGTTTTTTTTTTAGATACAGTAGAATCTGCTTCAATTTTTAATAGAAGATCTATCACCGGGTTTTAAGATTTCTGTTGGGTTTTTTTCAGGTTCCGAGCTTGGCTTGCGGTTTGCAAGTTAAAATCAGTTTTCTAAATAAAAGCTAAAATTAATAAAAGGAAGCTCAATAATAAAATTACAGTTATCATAATATCTTCCCGATGTCCTATTCAGTGACACCTTTAGAAATGTCAAAGTCTTTTGACAGCAATATGGCAAAACTAGCAAAGCTCATTTTCAAGGTATCTTATCAGTACAAGGGGATGCAACATCAATAAAAGCTGCTCTAGAGCACCTAAGTTCTGACTTCCCAAACTGCAGGGTGAGGAAACCCATCTAAAACCCCATTAGTTGTCCACCTAGTCCTTCTAACAGTGTGTGCTATATAATACACAGGAACACAATTTCTTCAGGTTTTTTCTCCCATTCTGCATTAGTTTTCCTTTAAGCACATTTTGCTCTTTTACTTGCCTCTGTTTAGAAGAGTCAAAGTAAGAAAAAAAATTGAAAAAGTCAGAAAAATAACGTAAGTTTAGCACCCCTTTTTTAGGATGCATTCTAAAAAAAGTTGCCTCAGAAGAATCACCTTCATTTGCAACAGCATAACCAAGGGGAGCAGCTTTTACTTTCTTTCAATTTGTTTTTACAGACATACTGCTTGTGATGTGTGATCCACCTCCTTAGGGAAAAAAGATTCTCTAAGGATGCAAGAGATGTCCCCTTAATGGCAAAGGAATGGGGAGGATTTGAGACTGGCAGCTGTGGTAAACATTTCTTTCAGATTACTATAAGCATTCCCACTGGTTTCCACAAAACACCAAATAAACAGGACTGGAAGTGATTCAATTCCAATTTCAGCCTTTGAATACCTACAAATATTCCCAAAGGACTAATGAGGAGTAGTCCATCTCATAAGAAATACTGACAGTGCAGGATGAAGCTCACCCTTAAAATACTGAGAGAGCTAGTGAGGGAACTAAATTTTTAATGGCTCCAACATTTCCAATAATTTCATCCTACAGCAGAAGAGCATTCATCTGCTCTGCCTTTCTTCCTGGACAGTCCTATTTTAAATCAACTGTATTACAAAATGGTTCTATTTATATATATATTACAAAATGCAATAAGGTCCTCTGAAACAAGTTAGACTTGAGACACAAAGAAGGGACAACTATCCCACAACACCTGTGGATGGATTTGACAGCTTGCTCAGTTCAGACAAGTGACATCATTTCAATTGCTTCTCTACCCCTCAAAATGGGTTCCAGACTTACACAAGACAGACTTACGAAAAGATATGGTTAAACTCTTGTTTGCAAGGTAATAGTTATAACTCAAGAAAACTTCCCAAGACACAAAATTCTTTATATTTACTGAATACTTCCATTTCCACAGAGCTAACACTTCTGCTCAAAGACACATTGCAGCATTGATTCTGTTTTGATATTAACTGTAGGTTTTGGTCTACTAGAACTTCAGACATATGGCAAAAAAGTATGCAAAAAAAAAAGTCAAAGTAGCAAATGTCCCACACTTCAAAGTTTTTCAGTTTTATTGCCTTATTTTAATTATCTAATTTTACAATGCAATTCTTCATTACCTATCTTGCATTACCCTGTTTGCTTCTCATTTCAAAGAGCAACAAAACCAAAGTAGTCTCATGGAGTTCTCACACATTTTTCTGAATAGCAAGGTTGGTCAAATTAGACTTCAAACAGCACTGCAACACTTCTGAAATTCTTTTTAAATGCATCATCTGCCATATTTTGAAAGAGCTTTCTCCAGCACACACTCAAATCAAAACCTAATTTAAAATGCTAGTAGCTCATTCCGCAGATGACAAGTTTTGAGTTCCCTCATGGTTTTTCATTAAAAGAAACCCCATAACTTAGTCCTACAAAACAGTCCCTCTAAGAACTTCTACATTATGGATTATTAAATTGAGCCAAAAGGAGAAATATGTTTAAATACAACATAAATATGAAACTTGATGAAAATCATCCCTTAATCCCATCCAGCATTTATTTTTACTAAACTCTCACTAAAGTCGTAAGATAACCTGGTCACATCCAGCCACAAAAGGAGACAATGTTTCCAATTATTTCTATGGATGCCAGATTTCCTTTTTGTTGCACTGTATTTCCCTTTTCTAGAACTTCAATTTTAATACTAAGGAGTAGGTAAGCAAAAGAAAGCACAAGTAAAACCACCACCACCAATCCTAAACACTAGAGACAACCATTTAATTGTACTTTATTGTGTGTGCCTGAATAGCTAATCTCCACTTAAACAGAAAAAGAAATTTGTATTTCTTTCTATTTCCAACTTCATCTCCTGTCACCCTTAAAATTCAAGTATTCTCAACACACACACACATACATATACAAAATACAGAACAATAATAGAATCACTTGTCATGGTCATCCAAACCATTACAAATCTTTAAATATTTTATAATAAAACAGTGGGGGGAAATCAGATGCTAGAAAATTGCTTTAACTCTTTCATCCCTGGTCATAAGCATCACATATACTTTACTTGAGAACTCACACCAAGAAACATTTTTCATTTAAAAATAAAATGCTGCAGCATACATATAAAAGAAAGGCAACAGCAGAAGTCCCAAGGCAATATTTTAGAGACCCCAGTTTTCTAATATCCAGGGATACACACACTGCAGTGTCCTTCTGGCTTCCAAAATTGAAGCTATCTCCAGAGACACTACTTCATCCTTGTCTAGGATGCTACCAGGATACTGAAGTTCAGAATCTGAGATGCATTTAGTCAAGGAACAAAGTCACTCCACATGACAATTGCCTTCTGTTCCTGTACCGGGCAAATTAAAGTCCCTTCCTTGTGAAGAATTGAACAAAAATTGCTGTCAATAAAGAGCAGACATTTGGAGAAAAGTAGAAAAATATCAAAGTCATAGCCATGATTCAGAACAATCTGGAAACTGAAGAATGGAGGGACAACAGAAACAACAATAGCCAACAAAATGGGACCATGTTCAAGGTGTTAACCAGAACAGAAAACAGCTTATTTTAATTGCAAGAAGGAAATACTGCAAAAAAAGAGGCCACAGAAGGGACGAATCTCTGTGGCAAGCACTAAAAAAAAAACCCAAAATAAAACAAAAAAAAAAACCTCCTCCAAAAAAACCCCCAAAATTAAGCCTGTAAGAATGATAAACAATTAATCATATCACCATGAAGCTGTTTAAAGTACTTCATTTGCAAAGTAGCAGTCACAAATCACACTTGACTGAGATCTGATTACAAAATCACTGGTACCACCAAACCCATGAAAAAGTAATGGCCTAAGGACAAGGACCACTGTATGCGTTGTGTTTGATCTGTTATTTTCCCAGCTAGTAGTCCTCAGACTGTAAATGCAGTGCAAAAATGCTGTCCTGAACACAAAGAAAAACACCAGCCATGACTCCTTTGCACTCTCTTTTGTAGAAGGCCTGATCACTAGTTGCAACTCCCCCAGCTCCCAGGTACATGATGATGGGACAGAATCTTCACCTCTGATGTGCCTGAAATGCTTTACTTACACTCAGAGCCTATTTAGAGTGGACCTTGTTGGACTTTATGAACCTTTGTTTTAAATCCATTGCAGCTCTTGCCATACTATACAGAGGTTGTAGAAGAAGCTGCTCTTTTCCTGACATGAACACAGGCTTTTCAAGATGGATTTTGAAAAAGTTAAACTCTCCAGCAAAATGGCTGGAAAGAGCAACTGCTTAATGGTTTAAAACTTTTTCTAAGCACTGGTCACAGTCATCAATAGTCCAGCACTTCACCAGATGAAGCAGGACCAGCAGAAGGGTACTTGAAACTAAACACAACTTCACAACTTTCTTCCTGTTAAAAAGGTAAAACTGTAAAAAAGGAAGGGGAAATAAAGCACTTAGCAAAAATGACTGGAGCTTGTCTCCTCCTAAGTATACAAAGAAGAACAATTTGTGACAGTTGGGTATCTAGAAATACTCAGAGCGCTTGTCCAAACACTGCCAGTGTCCTTCTCCTCTCTGCCAGACTTCCCATGAACTGAGCGAGCTCTGAGGCCTCAAAAAGGTTAGAGGGAACAAGGGAACCTAAGGTCAAAAACAAGCTTAAACTGACCCAGCTGTAATAACAAAAGCACACAGGCTTACAACTCAATAATTTTTTACTTGAAAAAAAACCCCACTGGTTTAAAAAGCTGTATCATTTTCTTCATACAGATTATATAAACAGAATTTCTGGCTTACACAATTTTTATGTTTGTTTCTTGCATACAACAATAGAAGAGGCTCTTAAAAGCAAAGTGAAAAAGGTGCATAAATGTGAATACTTTTAAATCACAAAAGCCTATAGCTGAATCCACACTGAAAACATCGAAAAGTTTATCTAAGCATGTTTTGTGAAACAATTACCTTATTACCTTGTAGGAAAATTCCCAAAGAAATAAAACAATTTCCCGGAGGACTGTAAGTGCTGAAGGCATAATTGTGTAAATGCACTAGAATTTTTTTAAACTTTTGAAAATTTTGTAACTTTGGGTTTTTTTCCAAGGCGTAAGGATGTTCCTCTTTCAGAATGCAGTTGTGAGTAACTTCTTACCTCAGCAGCCTCTTTCCTAAAGCACCCTCTCCCCTCTCATCCCCTGTACCTTTACACAGCAAGTGAGCAAAAAGTGCAACACGTGCTTTTACAAATAGGGCAGTTGCCAAAGTCACTTGATATTTTGATGTGCTGGAGGCTTTTGTCATTTTTGTCAGATTATAGTCATAAAAGACATCAGGGTCAGCAGCATTGCATGCAGGCAATTCTCTCATGCTAAAATACTCAAAGCACTGAAGGCCTTTTATCTAATGTACACACATTTTCTAAAGCCTGATCCTTGATATCCATGCCAAATATGCTTGAGAGGTGAAATGCAAAGTAAAATTATTGCAACATCTTTCACAGCTGGGAAGTGCAGTTGTGGGCTGTTCTTACACATTCAGGTACCTGACTGTAAACAAGCGTTTTCCTAGCACATCTTTCCCCAAACCTCCTGCCAGTTTTACCTCCAACTGTCTTTTCAACCAGCCCCTTCTGCTAATTTATCACCAGGCCTTCCACCCACTCCATCTCTCTTCAGAGAAGCTGTACATCAGCATCTGCAAATCCATTCCCTGTTCTACTGTCCCTTCCTACTCTAATTTGCTGATGCCTTAAAACAAACTTGCAAGAGCACAGTTGTTTACAACATAAGACAAACTTGTTTCACTGTTCCTGGGTACTCCCTTCAATTCACCATCCATCATTTTGTTTTAAGGTAGAAACATTTTGCCTTGTTCCAGTCTTCCTCGATGGTTAACAGAGCAGTTCTCATTGCAGATCATCATTATTAAACATCTCCCCTTTTTCCTTTGCTTCAGGGCATGAACGTGACAGAGACCAATTCTTACAATAATTAGCATCAAATAAAATATTAAATAATAAAATATTCTTCATAAAAATCTGCATACAATATTTATAGTGAGAATGACCATGCAGAAAATAAATTGTTTCCACGGATATATGTCAATGCAATTGAGTGTGAGGTGAGAAATCCAATAAGTGTAAGTAACCCAATGTAAGCAATATATGTCAAAAGGGAAATCACAGGAAAACAGCAGACTGACTTCAGTTACCATCAGAAGTCTGGAACCCTGGAAATACTGGCAGTCTATTTTATTTGTTTATGTTAAAAGATAAGATCTTTAAAGCGATACAGTCATATAAGATGAAAAAGTTCACTTTTCATGAAAGCAGAAGACCATAAATACATGGTTGGATCATGGATGAAAAGATGTATCATCTAAATAAAACTTAAGTTGCACATGGCAAGAAAACACAACAATAAAATCATCAGAATAAAAAGAAGTATCATGCTTTAGACACTTGCCAGACATTGCCTTCCAACATTAAAATTCCTAGTAAATTAGTCCAAATCCTTAAAAGAGGAAAAATAAAAACAAGCGAGAGAGTCTTCATATAAAGAATATAATTCTTTTTTTCAATTTAAATCCAAAATCCCTTTAAGCAAGAAATGAGACTTATAATTTCCTATTTATGCTACTGTTATAACATAATGATTAAAGAAAGTCTCAACAACAATGAAGATGAAGCGGTTTCATATTAATTAAGCACTCATTAGAGAGAGACAACTTTACCCCTATCTCAATGAAAAGCATTCTACAACATCACATGAACATCAGAAAGAAAAGCAACTCTGTATTCAGCGCTAAGCATTTCAGTAATTTTACTGATTTCAAGAAGCTCAGTAAAATATTCTATTTAATGTAGCTGATTTATATTAGGAAAAGACAAGGTCATCCTGTGAATCTGGAGTCACACTGATCAGTAAAACAGGCCTGTGCAATTAGAAATGACCAGCTGTGATTCAGAAATAAGCAATACTTCAGAGAGGATGACCTCCTATAAACCACAGACCTTTAACTTTTACAGTTCATAAACTAATAAATTATGTGTCTGGGTGGGCCACAGAGGATCACTCCTAAGAGAAGCTAAAAACAAAAGACAGATGCTGAGACCTGGCTGCTGAAGGAATGGCACCAAGGAAGGCTGGATGGATGGGCAGCTGCTCTGGACACTCAGGTGCGCAGCTTTAACAAGGCCAGGCACATCCAAAAGGACATGCCAGGAAAGCCACACAACACAACTACTCCGTGTACCTTAGAGCAAAGAAACAAAGCAATACCAGAAGGCTTTGAGATTTATAAGACTGTCTCCAGGAAATAATTTTTTACATAAAAATATGATCTGATATCTCTGTACAACACTATTTTTTTTTTTTTTTGGCTAAAGCAGAAACAAAGGAGTTGCATATTTCCTTCCTCTATCTTTCTCCTCAAGAACCAAGTAAGCAATGTAAAAGTCTAACCAGCTCACCACTTATCTTGACTAGAATTTACCTTGTAACTGTTTCTGTAGTACTTTTTTCCAACATAAAACAATGTCTATTCACTTACTGTATATGTGTTATATATTAAAAACATGTATATACAAAACATTGACAGCTACACAAAAAAACCACCCAACCAAAACCATTGAAATAAAATAAACCATTTTAATTTATCAAAATAAATGTTCTTCTCTGCCATTAGGCAACTCAAAGAAATATAAATTTTATGTATTTATTAGAAGTGCATGTAGGAGAAGACAGCTCACAATATTTCCAGTTTCAATGGGATTTTTCTATTTAAAAAGACAGCAACTTCATGACTTACCATGCTTGTGCCTTTAAGCTGAGATAGAGCCACACAAATTTCCTCTGTGCCTTCTCAGACAGTGCAACCATCTACCATGAGAAGTCACAGATGGCTTGCTACTCTAAGTGTACAGCAGGTGAAAACAAATGCCACATCAGGGCTGTTTCTCTGCACAGTAACAGTTTTCAGTGTGATGGCTGCTTTAAAGGTTACAAAGAAGGTATTACTCAGTTATCTCTAACTTGCATTTTTTATGCACTGAACGCACCCAGCTTCAATAAAAAAAGTGTTCTGCTCATAACTTATGCATTTAAAGTGTTTTTCTTTATAAAGCTGGCATTCTGTCAGCTTAGAGATTGCCTGCTGAACTGCCCATCTTGGCTTGCATTACAAAAAACAGGAACAGGCACGCTTTTATGAGGCAGACAGCCAAAAATGAGTAATATCTAACAATTTATATAATTACAGAAAACACAAATTTGCTGAGATGCATGTAATATGAAAACTAAACTCACTTCCATTTCCATTTTTAAAAATCTGTCTTACCATAAATAACTACATACCTACAGTATTTGATTAAACGAAACTAGGCCAGCATCTAATAATTTCTAATACAAAGAGAATTCCATAGCTAACTCAGGGCAAATACAATGTACTCTTAATTATCTATAAGCAGGTATTTTAAAAAAATTATATGTGTAAAGCAACTGATACTGGGGGTAAAAAGAAGTAAATGTTGTTTAGTATTTATTATCACCATGCAATCAAAAGAGTACCCACAGAAATTTTCTCCTCATTGACATGTTCTTTTAAAACACAAGGCTTCACTATTTTTCCCTTAACATTTAGCACTAAACAGTGAATATTTACTTCATAAAATGCAAAGCATTGACTGTAGTGTTATCAACCATTAATATATTCTTCATTAAATATCTGAAACAGTTAACAGCCTGTTAATACAACTACCTACCAGTCAAAACAAATAGCAATTCCAGTTCTTCTAACAGTAATAAGAGACTTGAGAAATGCAAAGAGCTGTGAAACAATACAACCATCTTCAGAATGCACATTTAAGTCTGCAATACCACACCACATCAACATGACACCAGATTCTAGAAAACCATGCTCCTGTCAGGGAAAAAAGAGCCTGCAAAAAGGCAACTTCCAAAGCCCACATACTGGTTGTGGGAAAGACAAGATCAGTTATTCCTCATATAGCAAATCACACCCTATCATTTCCAGTAATATGGATACAGCAGCTCACTGACATTTATATCTTTACTTTCCAAATAATAGCAACCAAAGTACATTTTCTTTATTAGGGGTTTAAGGGGGGGTGGTGGTGGAGGTGTGTGTTCTGATTCTTTACATTAACAAAGCATGAAGGATTTGGCATTTATTATGATCACAGAAATTTCATCTTGGACAACACAAATTTAACTTCAGGCTAAATCTTCTCAAGAGTGCCTTGGGAACTAACATTTATTTACAATTTTAAATTGATCAGTGATGCATGTGCAATGACTTTACTGGGTTCTGTATCAATATTATCTAGACTTATTCTAGACTCACACACAAATTATTCCAACTTGACTATCTTGGTTATCTCATAGCTCTTTCTCTGCATCATGTTTCCCTTTTTTTTTCTTTTTTAATTTTCTTTTTTTTTAAATTATTTTTATTGAGACTAAAGCTCATAAAACCACTCCTTGTTTAATTTTTCTCTAGTTTCATATATTGAACAGATCACAGATACTTTAGGAATTTAAAAGGCTTCACTTTTTTGTGTAAGTTCTAATTCCTCACTCATAAGATTCCTGTCACCTTGCATCCCCTGCACCTCCAACATCCTGAACGCCTAAAACATCACAGCAGACTCTAGACAAAGGTGGCTCACCTTGTGTTCACATCTCCCGACATCCCTGCAGTGCAACCATTCTACACACATGCACACAATGGGCAGGCTGATACCCTTCTGAGTACACATACAGTGCTTTCTGCCTCCTTTTAGTCTAGATGGGAGCAAACCCTTATATATAAGGAAATAAAATCCAGTCAGTTCAAGCTGTTCAAAAATTCACTGTAAATACAACACTACTTCTGACTTTGCATTGAAAAGCAAGGATAAAAATCAAGGACAAGAGATTACACTGGTTCCATTGTTTCTTATCTTCCAAACTTCTATATTAAACTCCATGTTTTTATGATAATCACCTTTACAGCATAATTTGTCTTGAGTCAACTGGTTTACTGCTATGAAACCACTGCATAATTAGCCTAAAATGTACAAGCCACAAGTCCCTGTAATTGGACTCTACTATCTTATCCCCTTTATATCAGAGCAAACATCTCTCTTTCATGCAGATATTTCAGTAAAACACAGATATAAGTAGTATAACCAACGCATGTGATCAAGGAACAAGCAAGTACAACCCAAAAAATGCATATACAGACCATCAAGCACATTCTTTTGAAGTTGGAAATCAAGAAGAAGGGATGGAAGAAGCAATTACCATAAAGTAGTAATGAACCATTTTCATTTGTCTCATGATTTCCAGCTGAAAAATTTGGGAAAGTGCCAAAGCACTCAGGACGTACTAACAACACCCTGTATTAGACCTAAACACATTCAGCTGCATATTTGCTCCTGACTAAAGCTGGTGTCAGAGTATTCAAAACACATCTCTAACAATGGAATGGGTTGCTTGTTGGTAAAATAACAAGGTTAAAAGTCACCATTCCCGAACTCATTTTTGTACTTAAAAAAAAAAAACCATGTAATAGTTACTATGTGTCAACACTTAAAACCCTGATGAGAATTTAAAAAAATAAGTTAATCAGCCAATTATTAAATATAGATGTTCATTTTTTGCATTTAGAAAGCAGTTACTAATAAAAAAAAAAAAAAGTATGCAAATCTATCATCACAGGGGGAAAAAAAATTAAACAGAGAAAAAAATACCACAAATGGATTTACTCAAAACAGCTTTCACCTACATAAAATGAATTAGGGCAGTTACTAATACAGGTTTCACTTTTCTATTTAGAATAGCCAGACCAGCAACTCACAGGAAGGCAAAAAGTTTGATGCAGTCCATGCTGAGATGCAGTTCCTGGTAGGGTCACAGTTCAAGCAGGGACAGTAGAGCACATACCAACACCTGAACTACTGCCAGTATACTGAAATAGAAGTTCTGACTAAATATCTTATCCAGTTTTGACCAGAGCAGAACTCAGCAACCACACTGGTTTTGGAAGTCGAAGCAAACATCATCACTTGCTTTAAAAAAAAAAAAAAAGGTAGTATTTTAAAACCACTTTATCCAAGTTAGTATTTGAAGTTTCAAATCAGATTTTAGCTCTTAACTGGCAGGTATCTCTAATCTCCAGGTTTATCTTTTCACATTTCTCAGTGTTCCTAAACATAAAAGATTTTAGCGGTCTTGACAGTTCCATGAAAAATCCAAACACTTCCAAAAAAAAAAAAAAAAACCTACGCTGGCTTGGCATAGGAGTCGATCCAATCAATTCCTCTAAAGTCCAGAGCACTAGAAAATACACTCCAAATGGTTATACTTACAGATAGCTTGTGTCCAGCAGAATAACAGCAAAAGCATTTGCACATCACTGAACTAAGTTAAGAGGTTTGTTTTGCATTCAGTACCCTTAGTCAGCAGTACTCTAATCAGAAGGGGGCACATACATGTACAGAAAAAACACAGAAGTCCAAAACTAACAAGAAGAAGTCAGAGGGAAAGATTAAAAGTGAGATATGGCTTGCTTTTGTTAAAATGCAAGAGAAAAACGCAAGTTCATTTCACTGACACCGTTATGTCTGTATATATATTATCTACATTTTTTTAATATTTATTCTGCTGGGCTCCTCAGCAGCAGAAGCTGCAAGGACACTGGCAGAGAAAAGGGAGAAAAGGAAGAAAAGGAAACTTTCCAGGTAAGCAGAGAGGCCATTGATTTAGACAGCATCTACAGCCTGGCACAAATTTCCTTCATTATTTCCTACGAACTGAGAATGAAATATTAAAAGCTTTCTGGGGCATATCTTTGATATAATCAGTAAAACAGTCAGTGGAAAAGTGCCTACACTCACATAAACTCATTCAAACGAGGCACATAAGGCAGATTTTTGCATTACCTCCATTTCATATGCAGGAAAACAATCAGCCTTCAAGCACTGAAAAACTGCTCTTTAAAGTGTGGGTCAATAGCATTAATGTGATTTGTCAGATACTGAGAGGAGGGAGGTGAGCAAGGGATAGAAAAGCCTTTTTCACATTTTGTCAGAAAAAAAAAATAAATCCCATGGCAAAACATACACTAAGGTGTCCTACCTGGACTGTCTCACAGGAGCAGCCAGGAGGGCATGGCCAAGTGTCAGCTGATCAAGTTGAAAATCAACTGTCTGATGGACCCAATGGTCCTGTGGCAAGTCACTGGTCACAGAAAGGAAATCCTCACTTTAAGTTCCGACTTAAGTTCTGACTTGTCAAAGGGCTACACAAAAATAGGGGAAGTGACCAGACCAGCTATTACTAGAATTTTGATATAGCTATAAAAAACTCATTTTAAAGTACTGAACAAAATTCAGTGCAAAATAACTTACTGGCTTTATGCACAAACATGTGGCTAATAACATTAGAACCTTCTGGTTGTATTATTAGATGGGGAAAAAAATTATACTACATTTTTAATGGTGGGAAAATAAACACCATGAAGTAAAAATATAGATAATATAATAAAATACACAGCCAATTTTTTTCTGATAATAAATACGTTTACTAGGATTATTCCCCAAAATGTAAAGCCAAACATTAGAAAAATGGAGATTTAAATCCTTATCAGCTGCAGAGCCATATACAAAGATGACAGATCATGATGTTTACAGGGGAAATATGGACAGGCAGCATGCCATTTTCCATTGTGTGAATTCAAGGCTTTCAGATTCATAAGCCTCAGTGGTATTGCTGCTATGACTAATCCATTGTGTCAATTAGTTCATTCTCATTATTTGTTTCAAGAAAGTTCCCACTATCTTCTTTAATAGAAGCAAGTTGCAACAAAGTTTGGGGCTTTTTTTGCTTGTTGGGTTTTTGGGTTTTTTTTGGTTGTTTTTTTTTTTTTTTTTATTTTTTGTTTTGTTTTGTTTTATTGTTTTGGGGATTTTTCCTATTCTAGGTGCCAGCTCAGCCCAGACACTGAATATTTTATTGTTCATCAGGAGAGGTATGTCCCTTCAGACAATAACCTTGATGTAAAAGCACAGAAATGTACATATTGGTACACACTCCTCTCTCTCTACAGGTTTGATCCACAATCCAATTCCTTGTGATGATAAAGTCTGTTCTGTGGGGAGTTAAAAAGAATTTCTACACATGGACCACCAGGATGTGACTTGAAAAAAAAAAAAAGTTCACAGATGTGACCATATCACTGCATTTCTGTTTGAAGTTTTCTTCTTACCTTTTATGTCAGGATTAGAACATCTTTGAGCAGAACCATGAAAAACTCAAATTCCTGATTACAACAACCTAGAAATTATTTTTTCAGGTAGATGCACTCTTGTAATAGCCAAAATCTTAAAATTAAAACCATTGCAATAACATCCACTGCAAGAGTTTAAAACACTTGTAGAATGCTGCATCCTAAGTGGCTCCATCCCCAAGGCACAGGCAGATAAGCCAGCAAATCAACTGCTATGATTACAGTGCTCTTCTAACTCAAAACCCAAACCTTTATTTAAAAGAAACATGAGTTTCATTCACTGAGTTTCTTTATAAGACGAAAAGGCTTTAAGACTCCATAATACAAAAAACTAAATACGCAAAAAACCACTTACCTTTGCACTACCAGAAAAAATAACCAAAACCAGGTAGGAACCAAACGAATATATTTAGCAAAGAACTACTAGTATTTTAAAAGGAATACAGCATGCTCTACCTTTGTTTATTTCTCTGCACACACACTTTTCAATTTCTTCCAGTGGCAAAACTACCTCACAAAACTATAAATATTAAACTGAAAATGCAAAAGATTTATCAAGTCACTAAACCTCACCTCTGGATTCTCTGACAGCCACTGCAATATTTTTCTAATGTGAAACATTTCTGATTATATTGGCTTATGCATGCGAACTTCATAGAAGTCTGTGCAAAAGCTAACAATCCTCATAAAAGCCAAGAAAACAACTCTCTTTGTTGCACTGAATAAAACACTGTTTATTTTTTAACCTGACTAGATCTCTGGGACAAAACCAGACCTGATTCTTAATGTAAACAATGGACTTATACCAGCTTGTTACTGAAACAGAGTTTAAAACAGTAAGTAATTTAAAGTATTTATTTCTAAAAATACTACTTAGTTGTTATTATTATAAATAAACTTAGGCCACTGGTAAAAAAAAAAAAAATATTAGAGACCAGTCCCAGTTTTCCCTCCACACACCAAACTACTGTTTCTTGAGTATAACAATTTGAGAAGGCAGGCACCTTGGGTTTTTTCCCCCTGGGTCTTTCACCTAGCAACAAGAAATAGAAAAAAAAAGTAATCGTTTATAGGGACTGCATGAAAAATGCAAATGCACAAATCTGCCATAGGAGCTCTAATCTAATACACTGCTTCTACTTGAATCTCTAAGTATTCAGACTCCAATACCCTCTCATGGCAACTGTACTATCATATAAACATACAAAAGACAAGAATGGAAAAGGACAAATGTGACCAAGTGACTTTCCCTCTCCCAGCCTTCAGGTATTTTCTGACTCCACATCCTGAAAGTTACTCTATGGTATATTGTATTTGCCAGGCTCCCAGATGAAAGA
Organism: Onychostruthus taczanowskii; assembly: GCF_017590055.1. Taxonomy (NCBI): domain Eukaryota; kingdom Metazoa; phylum Chordata; class Aves; order Passeriformes; family Passeridae; genus Onychostruthus; species Onychostruthus taczanowskii. Next base: position 5,958,906 of record NW_024501126.1, read on the forward strand.
AGGAATGATGAATCTGACTCCATGTTCTCAGAATGCTAATTTATTATTTTAAGATACTATATTATATTAAAGAATACTAAACTATACTATACTAAAGAATACAGAAAGGATACTTACAGAATGTTAAATAGATAATAATGAAAACTCGTGACTCTCTCCAGAGTGCTGACACAGGTTGGCACTGATTGGCCAATGAGTGAAAATAATTAACAGCAGAAACAAATAAAACAATCACCTGTTGGTAAACAACATCCAACCACATTCCAAAGGAGCAAAACACAGGAGAAGCAAAAGAGATAATTATTGTTTTCATTTTTTCCTGAGGTTTCTCAGCTTCCCAGGAGAAAAATCCTGGGCAAAGTGATTTTTCACAAAATATGAATGTGACAATGGTATATTCACTTTTTCAATGACCCCAAGAAGCTGCTTTGGAAGCTAACAGACTACCAGACTGCTGAAGCACTATTACACTCTTTCCTCTCAAAGACAATCCCAAACTAAGCTACAGTGGCACCCAAAATTTGAACGTCCAGCAGCTGAGCGAATTCCAAATTCTCCTTGCGCAAATGGGTTCCACGCATCAAGACTACTGTCCCCAAGCAGCTGGCAAATGCCCCACAGGGTCAGGCCAAAGGTGTGTCTAGCGCAGTGCTGCATCTCCAAGAGCAGCTAGAGATGAGTCCCAGGAATAGCACAGGTTCACCAGTTGCTGTAGCTCTTGAACCAGAGGTGCTGGATGGCAATGTCTCTGATGCCTCCTTACTGAGCTGTTGCCTGTGAATTAGACCGATCTGTCTGTCACCATTAGCCTCCACTGTCACCATTAGCCTCCACTCCCTCACACCACAGCTAGTTCACTGCTGCCTGGATATCATTGTGTTTCAAGCTTCTCTCTCTTCTTGTATTGCAGGAATTAACAAATGACAGTTCCCAAATGCCATATTGTGATTTCCTAAAACTCAGCTGTCTTCCCCACACACAGTCTGTTCCTCTCCATCATGAAGAGTTCATGGCTTTATTTCTTCCTCTTACTCTGTTTATCCACTTCCTAGTGACTACTCATCCATCCCTACTCTCAAATAAAGGTTTGAGAAAAGGGAAAAGGCTCAGTCATTTGCTGCAATGTAACCCACTTGGAAAAGTTTCAAAAGGAAAAAAAAAAATGGACATCTAATATTAAAAAAGTGCATTTTTCAGCCACCTGACTTACACCTGACATGATGGACAAATGCTAACATTAGAAACAAAAAGGTCTAAGCAACACTAGCTTGGATACACATGGGGTAATATAATCCACTAGTAGTCCATAACATTAAGTATTTTTCTGGTTTTAAAATAATTTTTATTTAATTACTTTTCAGAGATACACCCACATTTTCATACACATTCATAATGGCCATCTGATACAGTTAACTAGATGATTACCTATCTTATTTCTGTAGTTAAAAACAGCTAGTGATGGTTTTCTGTTTCAGAACTAAACACATACAAAGAAACAGGATTCAAGCTTAATTTTCAAGACCTTTAGTGCCTTGCTAAGGTCAGAGCCTATTTCATCTTTTTTTTCTGGGCACTTGCTCAGAACCATTCCATACTACATGGAAGCACTTCTTTGTGCACACCTCTGTTCATATATGGGAATATTACTCACCACTACAAAATTATATAACGCTCAAATTCCTCCTCCTTTTTCATAGCAAAGGTGCTAAACAAGTGCATTATGCTTCTCTTTCTTTGAATCCCACTCACAACAAATGGTTCTCAAAAAATATTTCCTCTTTTTTGTTTCCCCTACCCCAAAATCTACTTCATGTTCTATTTTATGAACAGAATTACTTACGTATATCATCAGGCACAAAAAAAAACCAACTAAAACAAGCTGAAATTCGGATGCTGTCTTCCACTCCTTTCTTATGATCAACACCATTTTGCCAAGTGAACAAATAGAGTGAGGTACAAGTCAGCAAAAGAAGTCATCATAGCAGTTTACCACTGATTGGAAAAATATTAATAGCCTCAGGCAAATCAGTCATTAACTCTTACTGATTTGGAGGGTGATATAGCATTAATAATTCAATAAAAAACACACTGAGTAATAAAAGCTTAGGGTTATTTATTTAACCAATTAGATCATTTTTGGCAGCATCCCTGCTTTTGAATAAATCATGCCTGTTCTTCAATTAATCATGAGAATTGAAAACTACAAATCTGCAGTCTCTATCTCCCAGTCAAAGAGATACATTGCTTAAGAAGCCCAAAAGATTGAGGGAAAAAATAAGAATAATTTACATTCTCTGTGGACAAAAAGAGTTGGCACTGGAAGATGTGCTAATTAGCAAAGCTTGGCTACTGATGCTTAACGATCTGTTCCTCATGCACCACTTTCCCAATCCACTGAGAGACAGGTACAAATTGCACCTATAAAAGTTATAATCCATTAGCATGCAGACGAGGTGCATCTTGTTATCACTAATGTTCAACAGTCCCCTCTAATCTATGAGAGTGGCAGAAAGATGCAAATGTTTAACTAGAACACTATACTGAATTACCATGCATGTCATTTATTAACAGCTTTATTTTATTCAGAAACCTCACTGTGACAAACCATTACCACCATGGCAGTCTAAAGTCAAGGGCCAGGGGGAGTTCAGTGTTTGGTATGCTTCCTCAACTAATAATGAAGCTGTGTGCTTAAAATTGTCTTCTACATTTAAACTGGGATTTTATACAAAAAAAAAACCAGAAGGTGGTGTTTATTTACTTTTAATATTGGACATCCCAGAAGTAATGCTTCACAAGTTGAAAAACAATCTTTATAATGATTATTTTCAAAAGAAAATTTCACCTTCATTAAACAGACTAAGGTGAGTCAAACTTGCTTTTGAGAGAAATCAATGAATGCTAACTCAATGTAGATCTTATATATACAGATCTGAAAAGCAAGAGCAAACTAAAAGAAAGAAAAAAGACACCCACAACAAAAACCACCAAAGATATCTACATTGTTTTCCCCTCAGTTTTTTTCAGAGTAAACTAAAATTAGACCACAAAACTATTTTGTATTATTTTAATCCAGTAAGCTTCCTAATTCTGATTCAGGAGATGGGGCATTAAGCTCATTTTAACTGTTGGTTTCTCATTTCTCTAGCATTTTTGGGACCTTAACAGGTTTAGGCCAGATTTTTTTTTTTGTTCTTTTTAAGCAAACATTAAGTATTTCAACACTGTCACTTTTGAAATCAGCACTTTCAAGAAGGTATGCTTATATCACATCCATATCTAATCACCTATCCACATATCCCAGTTTTCTGAGGGGAAACATCTGAGCACCTACCATGAATTTTTTGGTCTCTGAAACTGAAAACATCCAACTTCTAGACATTTACTTCTATATGTAGAGGGAATCAGCTTTAGGGACAGAAATGCTTCCCCAAATTAATGAACACTTCATTTTTTTAAAAAACTATCTTCCTATTTAAAATTAATCTGTTTTTCTCATTAACTATTCAATCAGCCCTCAGTTAAAAATTTGGTATTGCTTCAGACAACTAACAGTTGTGAGTTTTGGTTGGCTTTTTGGGTTTTTTAATTAATCCCCTGTGCAAGAAGAGGCAGGAAATGCTTCAAATCCTAAATATACAGAAGAAAGGACTTGGTACTTTTTGAAACTTCATCCCAGAACAAGAAACCCATACATATTCTACACCCAAAATTTCTCTTCTCTAATAAGGATTTTAGAAGATAGTGTGAGTTCTGAGCAAGGAGAATGTAAAAAATGAAAAGATTGTTATCAGTAAACCCAGAGCAGGATCATAACACACTTGCAATTCCACAACCCTGACATGTCAGCAAAGGCCTGAAATGTAGCAAACATTTAACAGGTCACAGAAATAATATTCCTACTGTTACTTATTGTTCAGGCATCTAGAAAGTATGTTACACAGTTCCAGTACAAAACCCAGGACCACAACAGAAGACAGAAGCTTTGAACTAAGAAAAAAAGCAAAATATAAAAAGAAAAGAGCTGAATAAATGGCACCATGGTGACAATATAATTGTATAGTCTTCCAAGCCACCAAAGTACACAGGCGTTTTAGGAGATACCTTTGGCTTTTTAAATTGTTCTCTTCAGCTCTGAAGATGAAGACAATGTGGTTCCAGAATTGATCTTCAGCATCTGTTCTGCTAAATGATGATGATTCATTCTTCCCTGTTTCCCAGTGATGCCCAAACTAAGTGTGCATACCTCCTGTCAACAAGTAACTGAAGCTTTCAAGCCACCAACACCATGTGTCAACCCGCAGTTTTTCCCCCTTTCCACGTCCAAAATACCTCCCTTCCCATTCCTCTTTCTCCTCACCACCCAATACTTCCTATTCTACAGGAATCCCATTACATGTCATAAGTGGAACAGGCATACAGGGTTTTCTTCCTTCTCTGCTTTAGCCATTAATAGAAGGGAAATATAAAATATATAATCATAATGATTACTTGTAGAAGCACTGATTAATCTGGATGTGATTTGGAGATGTTTCTTTTTCTTATTATCAGAAAAACATAATTACTTCAAGCAAGCAGTAACTGTTCATGCAGGAAAGAAACAAATCTTTAACAACAAAATTAGTTTAGCTGAACAAACATGGTAGCTTGCACCCCAGAATTCTGACAGAATTGGCCCATGAAGTCACTGGTATTACAGCAAGGAATTTTAACAACCAATCTATCAAGACAAACACAAACACTTAAGTGGGAAAAAATGGTGAGTGGAATACAAAAAAACACGATCTATCTCAAGTCAAACAGGAGCAAAAAAGTGAAGCAGCCCAAAATCAGAAGCAGTCAAGCACCCAGGGAGCTACTTTCTTTCAAGATGGAAGATGGTTATGAACCAGAAGGATAATAGAAGCCTAGAAAGGACATAAATGTGAATAAACCAAAACATTCAAATGTACATGTGTAGGAAATTTAAAGAAAAATACATTCCTTCCCTTAGAGAAAAGAAGGCAGGAAACTAGTATGGAGCAGAATTTGCAGCAGATATTTTCCATAAAACCTTGCAGTAATCACATAGCTTTATCCATTAGATGCAATATCTATTCTGAATAATATGAACTTTTCCTTCAGATTTCTACAATTGCATACTGTGAAGCCTCACAACAGGAATTCTGCCTGCAGATTTGCTCCAACAAGTTTTTGCAGCCCTGCGCCAAACACTTCTCAGCAGTTTACAGCACTGGCACAGTAGCTACAGCATGTCCTGCCCTGCACTCCTCACTTAGTATTCCATAAAATCACAATATCTTCCAGCTTGGAAATGTAGGATGACCTAGTTCAATGTTCTGCTCAAAGCAGGGACAACAGTGAATTTAGTCCAGGCTGCTCAGGGCTTCATCCAGCATGGTCCTGACCACCTCCAAGCATGGAGAGCTCATGCTGTCTCTCAGCAACAGGTTCCAGTCCTTAAATAACTTCACAGCTATTTTTTTCTCCACTCAGAACTGGAAGCTCCATGCTTCAATTTAGGACTTACCTCTCACTTTTTCTGCATGTATGTCTGCATGTACTAGGCCTCCTCACAGCACCTCCTCTGCAGTCTGCACAACTCAAGCAGAGCTGACCCCTCCCTTCCATGCTCCAGTCCTCTGACGGCCTCACTGCCTGTCCGTGGATTCACTCAAACTTATCAGCATGTTTGTACCAGGAGAGCCAAAACCTAACACAGGACTCCACACATGGTCTAACAGAAGTCAAATAATAGGGATTAATCACTTCACCTACTGGCTCTACTCCCATTGATGTAACCAACAACATTGTCAGGGCACACAGCTGGCTGTGTTTAGAGTTCTGCCAAAACACCCCCAGATCAATTAACTCTAAGCCATCTTAGTTGCATTATGATTTCTGTCCTCACAATTATACTGATCTGTATATTCATCCAGATACTCCCAGATGCAAAATTGATACCCTGAACTACAGCTATACATTATTTAATGAAAACTATTTCACATATGAAAAAACAGGCTGGCTAAGAGAACAAAGAACACATTTAGTTTAGAAAGAGCTACTTGAATACAAAATCTAACCAAAACACAAAGATCTAGGATTACAAATAAATCAAAAACTTTACACAAATCAACAGGCACCCTGAAACTGATTTTTCCACTTTTACAGTACTAGGATCTTGTTGACCACAAATTAGAGAAATTAAGTCAAGTTACCATATTATCATTTCCTGTGACTGTAGCACCTTGCAGTTCCAGTCAGAGTCAGATTTCTTAGCTGCAGAAGTATTTTTAAATTAACTTTTTAGTAATCATTCACAAGAGTTCATAAATTTTAAAATTTTTCACAAAAATTCTGGTGTGCATAAATCATTAAGCAGTTCCAATTTATAACTCTCCTTTCATGTTTGACAAGCTCTGGAGAGTTTTGTTATCCCACTTCAAAATGCAGCAATTTCAGTATTCCAAAGAATGTCAAAGCATGGAGACATCTGAACAAGTCATTAACAATTTAACAAACATGCAAACATATTCTGAAGAATAATAGATAAAAAAATGTGATGGACTAAACTGTATTGCTTTCAAGACATCCAAGTAATTCCTTAATTCAATTAATTGAATACATTTAAATAATAAGCTTAAATCAGTACATATAATATTTTTTTTTTATTTTAGCATCCTGCAGTTCACTGGAACATAGGCATTAATTAATCACATAAAAAATAAAAATTACCCATATGATTTCTGGGATAATTCACTATGCTTACAATTTGAATTACAACATTTTTGATAGGAAGTGCACTAGCTTCCAGTCTCTAGGCTAAATATTTAAACTTGCAAAGTTTGAATTTCATACCCCTGAAAAATTAACTTGACAAACACAGACAGCTTTCACAGTAAATTTTCACACTGACCAATACACTTCAAACAAATCACAATCTTGGTCTCAAAAGTGTTGACATAAAAAAACACCATCAGACTGCAAATACTGTTTTTTAAAAAGTAAGTACTATTATTTCTGTTATTTTTCTTAAACTAGAGTCTAACCATTTAAACATACAGCATTCTTCGAGTACATTAAAACCAAATCATTTTCAGAGGTCTGTATTGCCAGAACTACTACTCCACAATTTCAATGCCTGTATATCATTTTATATGAAATAAGAACAGTGACTCTTACTCCAGGCAATTTTTATGTCCCTGACACAATGATCCAGTAAGGAAAGATAAGAACAACCTGGCCAGCGGGAAAAGAAGGAAAAGCACTGCAGCTTTGTGCTCTCCTTCCAAAAGTGAGCCCACTCCGAAGCAGATCTCAGCTGAGCTTCTGTTCATGTTACTGGCAATCTGGATGCCTGGACACAGAAAGAAGAAAAGCTGAGTGCTGAAAATATTTCACACTGCAGCCACGAGGAAATATTTGCAGGTTCCCTTTAACTAAAATGCGATGAGAACTTTGTATTTAGTTCAAAAATAATTATGTGCTTCTAACAAAGTAGCACACCATAGTGAACTCTGGGATACACTTTCAGGCCAAACATATGCAAACAAAAGATGGCATCTAACCAAGCACAGCCTGATAGTGACAAGCATTCTTTGAAGTCCTAACCCAGCATTATCTCTGCAAGAAAAACAGGATCACCTCTTTTAACTGCATTTGTGAAGTCTTCTGTCTTCCAGAAAGGGTGCTTAGAAATTCAAAATCGGGATTTAGTGAGGAAACATTCTACTTTTGTGTGCATCACCTTAAGATGCTGCTCAGTACCACCATGCAAGAAAAACACTGTACAAAAATCAAGCAAAGCAGGTAGAACAAGACCCAAAACTTATCCACTTAGGTTCTTGAGATGTAAAATGTTCTAAGTGGAGAAGGGATACATTAGATGCAGAGATGGAGGGTCCAGAGCCTATGGGCAACCTTCTGCCCTGGGCAAGGTTCACCAAAAGAATGCCTTGAAACTGGCAGGAACCCTCTGATCCTGAGCTACCACCAGCCAGGGCAGGGCAGGCAGCATCACTGACAAAGCCATGAAATCAGGGAGACCAGGTACTAAGCTGAAAACTAGTCTATTTCTGCTTCTGTTCTTCCCTTTTCTAGAGATGAACAAAAAAGCCACTAGAGACAGCACCTATCGGTATTTGTGCAGACCACTGCTGCTTGGCAAGTACAGCCTCAGAGGACACTGCCTGCAGGAACAAATGCTCCTCCCTGCTGCTTTTTTCAGCTGCAGGCTGTTCCACAAGTGGCCTTTACAGCAGCTTGAGGTGACCTACAACAGCACAGCAACCACCTCAGCCTGGGCAAGGGAGGGCTGAGGTGGCTGAGTGAGGGGAAGCAAGCAAGAAACACGGAGGGACACAGACACCCCAGGACACAGACACCCCAGGAGCAGCTGGATGGGCAGCTGGCAGCCAGTCATTGTAGCCATGATATTTTATGAAAAATCCTTTGCTAGGATTTTTCTCCTATTCTAGCTGAGAAGCCTCAGAAAATAAATGTAAACAATTAACTATCTGAGGGCTGTGGAATGTGGTCTGGACATTGTTTACCAACAGGTGCATCTGTGATTGGTGCATGTTGGTTGTTTCTAATTAATGGCCAATCACAGTCAGCTGGCTCAGACTCTCTGGGAGTCAGGAGCCTTTGTTATCATTCCATTCTTGTTCTTTCTAGCCTTCTGACAAATTCTTTTCTCTCTATTCTTTTAGTATATCATTCTAATATAATATATATCATAGTATAATAAATCAGCCTTCTGACACATGGAGTCAAGATTCTCATCTCCTCACACAAAGCATCGACCGTAACTCATGGCCAACCCACCACACATCCATGGTAAACACCCCTAGACCAGCTGAAAGCAATGCTGAAAACACTACACCACACTGAAATGTTGCTATTCACCCTTGTGGGTCATCATCCATACATACGCAAAGGCAGACACATAGGTGTAATATCAAATTACGAAACAAGAAGATAATTTCAGGTTTATGTGTTAAGCCATCTGAGTTTTGGGAAATGGTGTGGCAAACAGTGCTGGCTTTTAAAGGATATATCCCAATTTTAACAATTTAGAGATTAATTAGAATTCCTTGCTCTTATTAGAAATACAGTGGCTCTAAAAGTACAAAAATTAATCGGAGATTCAAGGTCATATATAACATTTGAAACTATATCAAATTCATTAGATCTCAAACAAATAAGCACTTTGTTTGCAGCCCACCTTCCACATTTTCCCAAGTATCTGTTATTAAAAGTTATTTTGTTGATTTGTGGGGTTTTTTAAAATAACAACCCTATTTGTTTCCTTCTTCCCCTCCTTATTTCTTTAGCCTACCACTACTAAATCCATCATCCAGCATCATAAATACCATTAATTTCAAATGAAATAAGGCTTTGCTTTCAAGAGAAGATTTCTCTCATTTGTATCACAGGTACTTGTGCCCTCCAACAAATCTGCTATCACAAAGGAATTCCCAGCCAAACTAGTAAGCTACTCGTACAGTGCTCCTAGAGTCCTCCCCAAGCCACCCAGTATGACAGTACTGCCAAAAATATTTTGGGAATAATTAACATGCTGTTGGGTCTCTTCAGTGCAGGAACACCTGCTGCCCATTGTAGGGAGGGAAGAGATTGGAAATACTGAGACCCACCAAACATTTCTGACACAAGAAGGTAAGAAATTTCTCCCACGAGAAAGAGCAATTTGGTTTAGTCCTATGTGTATCCCAGGCCAGGCATTCCCACCACTTTTTAAACTAATTTGACTTTTACTAGCCTGAACCCTAAACATCTGAGCAAACGATAATTTATCCTTTCCACTACCAAGTATTTCCATTAGTAAAAGAGACTTCATGGAGAAATGCATTGAGTAACTGCCCATGCAGTTTGAAGAATGCTGCACTATAATTTACAAACACAACTGTCTCAGAAAATAACTCCATCATCTGCAACAACTGGGTATTGGCAGTCATATCAGAATTATGACATAAGCCATCAGTAGATATTTATTAACTTTACTAGTCCAATTGATAACATTTTTAAGGCATTTATTTAAATTTTACTTAATATAGTTTTCCTTTAATGCATTTTATATTGGGAACAAAATAATATTTCATCCATATTATTTAAAAGCTTATTAAAAACCTGTCAGCACTTGAGTTGAAGTTACTAATTAGAAATTCTTCAACTGTTTCTTTAAAGTCCATTGGAATAGGGTTAACAGTTAAGTACTTTTAAAAAGATGTCTAGAAAGTTCCTATGTTACTAACATTTTATTAAAATTTAATCTGCAAGGAAGTTGAGAGGGGCAGAAAAACAAGTTCATTTTGTTACAGAGAAAACTGATTCCCTTCATCCCACCTCCCTCACAAGCTTAGGTCCAAATGACCATATTAAGATTTAAATTTAATTGAGTAAAATAAAAGTGTTCACCCCAACCACGCAATTATAATTTGAGAATATACACAGTACATCTGAATGTTCTAATATGTATTCACGGAACAATTTATACAAATTAGTTTTGTATCAGCTTCAGTATTTTGGAATATTAAAAAGGGTTCTCCTAACAAAAAAGATGCAGTATAGGAATAGGAATGCATTTATTAAACATATTAAATGTATATTTCCTTTACATTAGGCAATTTGTTCCTGAATGCTTTTTGAGACAATTGCATATAAACAAAAAAAATTAACTTATCTACACATAACAAAATAAACAGTGACTTTATAAAACCTATGTTCCTACTATTCTCGAAGTCATAATTTCTCATTAATTTTTATTCAGTGTCATTGGTAATTTTAAGTACTGAAACAACAACTCAAATGCCACCAGGTCTTTCATCATGGCTCACATATGAGCCACTCTAATTTCTTTTAACAGAGTTTTTACGGAGAAACCAAGTAGGATTTCCTGTGAGAGATACTGATTTTTGAACATCCTATTCTACTATTCATCCAAAATTTACAAACAGTAATAGGGCCTTTCAATTACATGATGCAAACTTAGAGCTTCACTGATAAAAACCTCTATGTTTCAAGGTACTTTAGAAGCAACAGTCTTCTGCATGTCAGAATGCAAAATTTTAAATGCCTTTTAAGAATAATCTCACTCTTATGCAATATTTTTTCCCCAGAAATCATAGGTATCACAGCAAGTCACACAGAAGTAAAATGGCACTGATGAGCAATCACTGACTGGAAGTCGAGTTTTGAAACCGAAGCACAGAAATGTCTTTTTCTCCTGTACAATTTACACCACTATTTTGCACCTCAAACTTTCTTTGATCATGCAAAAATTTTTTATAACATTTCACAGATAAAAAAGTGGATATCTATACTCTTACAAAACACAACAAAAGGTCTATAATCTGCCCTCTATAGACAACCTCTTTAGAGATTTTGTCTAATCCCCATTATCAACATCTCCCAATCTTTAACAGACAAAGTCTGGATTTCAATTCCATACCTCTTTGAGGCAATTTGAGTTGACAATGCTAAACTTTATAAAGTAAAAATTCTAAGAACACAGGCATTACCTTAAGGAATATACTTGCTTTGTCTTCCAGTTGAAAATATCAATAGAGAAAGTATGATTTATTCCAGGAAAGCTGATAACACAACTCAGTAAGAATGATAAATGAAGACTGCATTTATTACACCAGCCTAATGTCTTTTGTTGCAGAACAGCGTCATGTTTCATAACAATAATTATAAATTTCAGGTCACTTTAGCTGTTTAAAGTTATACATTGACAGTCAACACTGACAGGTTGTGACAGTCATCCAGCTGTGTTTGGACCGAAATCACAAGTTCAATATTGTGTCTAAAGGTTCAAAAATATTGTTAGTGTACGCTAATTTTACTTTCAAAGTAAAAAACTAAACCAGAACTTCTGAAACAGCATTTCCTAGAAAATGTTCATAACAGCAACAGCTGGGCTGATAATTAAGTGCATTTAAAAAAAAAATGCATTTCTATTGCTGTTAGTTATATTTAGGATAGATAAATAAATAAGTGCCTGCATTTCAAGCTATGAAGTTACAATGGCTGCAGTGCAGCTGTCTGCACAGGATCCCTCACTGGCTCGAGCCAAGCATTCTGGCACTGGAGTATTAATACCCAGCTTGGCAAACTAGCATGAACAGAGGCTGTCAAATAGGATAAGTGGGAGGCTGGGGGTATAAAGGATATGGAAGATGGCATCTATTTTTAAGAGATGGTTAGTTTAATTATCTATGAAGTTATTGATCCTGAGTTAGGAAGCAGCTGAGCAAGTGTTTTAAAGAATGCTGTGAGCAGCCAGCTTGTGATTAAAGGAATACTCATGCCCTTAAAGGAAACTGGAAAGCAAAAAGTACTTTGGCAGTTGTGAAGTGCACTTTAAGTAGAACAGAAACAAAAACTTAAAATAGTCATGTCTATGTGTGCCAAGTCTGCAGTACATTTTTTTCATACAGGAAATTCCACATGACTTTAAATACAAAATTTTAGAAATATTTTCCTAGTTTTCTCACTAAATTTCCTCAAAATGAGTAATGTTGCAAGATGTTATGTGTTGTACAGACAAGTATGGGCCAAACAACTAGTTCCTGGTCAAATCATTTTCCCTTGAACTTCGGAGTGGGCACACAGGTGTTTTGTGCACCAAAGAAAGATAATAAATGGTTATGTTCTGTGAAACAGAATAGTAGTTTAGACCCAAAAATGTCATCAGCTAGAAATCCAAATGTTTAACCTCATTCTATAAGAGAATCTCTAGAATCTCCGTTTTTTGGTTTTGTTTTTTTTTTTAGTGCCTTTAACCAGGGACTCAGTTCTGAGTAGCAGTTCAACACCAATGACTCCAGGTAAAGTTACTCCAGGCTCCTGTCAACATCACTTTTCCAGTCTCTTTATGTGAACACACAAAATTAACAAGCAGTAAAGAAGTCATTTCAGTTTGAATTATAAACCAAATGCTGCTATTCCTCACTCCCTAAATAACCATAAACTGAGCTGTGACTCAAAATTCACAAGGCAAATCTAAGATACAGAGTAAACATAGTTCCTTATCTGCAACCTTCTATGGCCAAAGTCTCACTTACATAGCAAAAGACTGCACACTTATCCTCTTCAAACAGAGGGCAGGGCTTGTTTACACAAGGAAATGCCCACACACTTCTGTGGCTATGGTTATTGTGGAACTTCTTGTAAATAGATCAGAAAAAATGTTCCTCTCTCCTCACTTGCTGCTGCTATTTGCCAGTGGAAAGCCTTGGTCAATTTGCTTAGGGCAGCATTTCACCAAACTTTCTTTTCAGGGTTTATCTATTCTGCAGACATACCAATTGAGTTTTATGTTGTTTACCATAGGTATCAATAGCAGGACAGGCATGAATCTGATCACATCCCAGCAAATCTAAACTAGGGGTGAAGCTCAAGTCACCAATGTTTCCAACCCATCAGTCCCTGAAATAGATATGGGAAAAGCAGCCTGGGAATATGGGTGTGAACTTCACTCAGACTCCCCCAGCACCCACAACTCAGTACCTGGAGAAGTCGGATTTGGCAACTCAGCACGACCCACTATTAATGAACTGTTACTTAATCTATTACTGAGGGCCATCTTTACAACTATTTTAATTTTATTAATGTGAGCTTAAACACTAGTTCTCAAATATTATGATTAGCGCGTCCTTTCAAACTCAGAATATTCTATGATTCTATATAAATTAAACATATTAGGCAGAATAATGTATTACACAAAGGAACTATGCCACAGGTCCTGAGACAGTAGTAATTCAACTAAAGCCAAATTTGAATACTTGGCTCCTCTCTCAACATTTATCTTAATTATTTTTCACTTTGGAAAACCTGTGTTTGTATTCCTTCATGCAGAAACCTTCAAGACATACTTTGAAAGCACAGGCAGACTTTTAAGTTAATGATTAATAGTGAGTAATAAATATGTGTGCAGTAGAAAACTACAAGCCTTTACACTTGGAGGGTCATTTTGGTTACTTACAAATTACTGATCCTTCCCTGTTTCATTAAAAAGCTTCATGAAAATCTTGATCCCAAACTTTTCTACCTTTTTGCCCTATAAATTCAGGAAGAATGTACAAGTTGCTACTTTGAACTTAAATCATTCTCACTTGGGCATATTTTGCACTTTCAGAGGGTTAAAATACCTTCTCTGTGCAGTACAAAGTGGAGTGAAACCTCACAATCCTTCTGGTTCAAGCACACACTTCTCAATATGCCAGATCCAATGTGTTAATTGCCCATCATCTAATCAAGTATTCATTCATTGATTGCATCAACAAAATTTTACCTCAATACACTATCATATTTCACATGCACATTCCCAAGCTCTACTATTTTTTTTTTAATTTCACAATTACAAATAGCTTTTTCCTTGAAGGCCACAAAATCAGATTACTTTTGTGCTAAATGGCTATTTTTGACACATGGGGTTACAAAAGAGTCAATAAAAATGAATTTTATATAAATAGATTTGGGGGGGTTTAATTTTTTTATTTTGCCCTAATCTCCCTCAAAAAATCACTTTATTCATTTCAACATGCTTTTGTTTTATAAAATAAAGTGTCAAAGACTTATATTTGAAAAATTCTATTTGAAAATGTCTAAATAAAGTCCTATTTCGACTACCTAGTTGCAGAAGAATTGCTTAAATTTTTTAGGTTTTGTATGATAAAAAACCAAAAAATAAATAGCTATCCAAGCACAAAGAAAAACATTCTAACAAAAGAAAACCAGTACTGGTTCTTGGGACAGTGAAATGACTGAGTGGTTCACCCAGCATTCTGTAACCAAGACTTACCCCAAATCACATGTTAATAGTTAATTTAGGTGTCTTACTTTGTGAATATAAAAACACAAGTGCCACTCATATTTGCACTGAAGTGCATGATGCAATTCAGAGTCCAGTTTCACCTCAGACAAGTTTCAAAAAACCCACAAATTGTCATGAAATTCAGAAACCCACAGTAACATGAACTGAGTGTTTCTAGCAGAAAATTATTTTCCTTGAAGTCAGATAGACAAGCAATTCCTGGATGTCCTAAGCCAAAATATGCTTTTCTCCTGTCCCTGTGTGTATTGCATGGGCTGTTTTTGAACAGATACACAAGTGCCTTGCTCAGCGACGTGCTTATCGTACACAAGACTGCACTGAACACAGCAGTCTATAGAACAACACACATAAATACTTTATGCAGCACAAAACAGATTTTAATAACAAAGTGATAGGCATCAAGGAAAAATCGCCTAGGAAGTGCCTGCAGACAGGTCCCTCCTTTGAACCTCTCTGCCATCTACCCTGGAGTTGTTTACCAGTCGGATACAACTTGAGGATGTGGCGAGTCCCCCCGCTGGCAGGCTGAAGAGGGGTCAGGATCTGGGTAGGAGAACTGTAGCTCCTCTCATTACTCTTCCAGACAACATTTCACCCAGTCAGGCATCAAGGCCACAAACATCAAAGATTCACAACTTGTCACTGTCCACACCCAGAAAAGTCTGCAGAAGTTTTTTATGAGAAAAGCAGCTAGACTGTCAAGGACAGTTTGCTCCTACAATAAACTCTGTTTTAAGGTCTCATCTAACTACTACCTATCCAACTTTATTTTCATTGTTCATTTCCAAAAAAAAGCTGGTCAATTTAGGAACAACTTTACTAAGGACCTTAAGAACACTACAGAAGTTCATCTTGGCAAGGCTCAACTACTAAAGTTTATCAAAGCAGGAGGGTAGGGTTGAGAAGCACTTCACTTAAATGAAGTCAAATTTGTCCATTTGCCAAAATGGAAAGTGGTAAACAGGTATTTCTGTATTTTATTTTACCAGAAGCTAGCAATCTTGGTTTTGGAATGCTGTTATCAGCTACATACAAATCCTACTGGTTTTCACATTAATGGATTTCTCTTGCCACACACCTGCCAGAAACAATTTCCAGAAATACTTTTTTTCACCAGCAAAAGTACAACACAGTATAAAAATTCCTCAGTATTTATATAGGAGCTTTTATATTTTTCAGTTTTTAAGCTCTCTTGGATGTCGGTGTCACAAAAACTGCAGATGTCAGAACAAGAAGGTCTGTTAAATTTCAGACCAGAGAATGCACAGACAAGCAAAATGCAGCTTAATATATAGTGCCCTCATTCTGTGCCCAAATTCTTGACGGGACAAAGCAGTTACTGCAATGGTACTCAGACAAAAAAGGCACAGTATAGCAAATCATGCACAAAATTATTACAGGTCAGGTCCACATTAGGAGTACCTTACCACTACAGCCACCTTCTCCTTTCATTCAAGAGGCAACTACATTGGCAAAAATATCAGAGAATCACTGAGAGGCTGAGGTTGGTAGGGACCTCTAGAGGTCATCTGATCCAAAACCCTGTTTAAGCTTTAAGCTGGGCCATGACAGTGTTTTGAGTAATTCCAAGGATGGAGACTCCACAGCCTTGCCTGGGATGTTAAACTCTGTATTATACTCTGTATCAATACAGAAAAGCCGTACTACAAACCAAAGATAGCCAGTTTCCAGGTTTCCAGGTTCCATTTTAATGCTCTAAAGGCTGTTCCTAGCAAAAATCTAGTGGTAACACAGCACATTTTTCCATCTTTCTGCACAACTAAATCACTCCTATGCTACACAGAGGTCATGCAGGTAGATAAAGGTGATATTAAATATCAATTTGCCCTATCATTTATGATGCATCCCATCAAGCAATGACATCAGCAACATGGATACCCAGGCACCAAGCCTGAGCTGCCCTAAAACTCGCCAAGTTCGTGAGTGGAAGTACTTCATTCCATTCCTACATATCTGCTCAACACAGGCAACTATCACACTAATTCAGTCTGCAACAGGTGAGAAGGATTCTCCAATAATAAATTTGTGATTACATTAAGACTATTCTAAGACAGGATATTCATCTCAGCACAGTGTTCCTACGCAGCTCATGCAGGATTATACGGACGATCACTGCAATGGAAAAGTAGCACCTTGTTATTTTTCATTTGCAGGAGTAGCAACTATCTTTTTGGGGAAGGTTTTCCTGACATCTATTACATAATGCCATTTTCCTAGTACCTGCTGGTCGACCTTTACTTCATGCAGTATGTATTGTGTGGTCCTATAAAGCCATTAAGGAGTAGTAACAAAATTGTGTTATGATAATTTGAATGGTACAACTTGTGAGGAAATAAATCAGAAAACTCATATGATGTCATAGAAATTAACAGGAATTAATCAGAATTATTAACAGAAAAGAGCACAAAACTGCAGCATTCTTCCATGAAAAATACTATTTCAAAAGCTCCATTTTGTTTCCATGGAAACACAGGAATAGCTAACAGAAACTACTAAAAGTATTTAAAATATGTGTTCTTAGCAAGAAGTTACATGGACCGTGAAGATGAACTGCAACAGACTCAGATTACTTTTCACAAAATAGGAAAACCAGGTTCTCACCAGCTGAAGACACTGGGCTACAGTTCTAAGTATCAGCAGAGGTAGTAAAGACAACTCATATTAGAATATGAAAAAGACTTTAAAGGATGGATATTATTTCATCACAACACTACTAGCTCTCTGTCTTAGCGGGCATTTTACTTCTCAGTAGATCTACAGAGAAAACTAAGAGGAAACCAAAACCAAAATAGCTAAGAAGTTTCTATGCTTTCAGCAAAGTAATTTTCTCTCATATCAAAGTTTTATTAAACAGTTTTCTTTCAAGCTTTCTGACATTTGAGCAAAGTGAATGCACAGACAACAGTAACCGGCAATAATCAATAATTATTAATGGTTGGTTTGGAGGCATGCTGGGGGTTGGGGTTTTTTCTCCTTTTTCTTAAATAAGGGGGAGAAAGAACTTTTGAAAATCTCAAGTTTGTCAAGTTTTTTAGGCAAAGACATGGATTCTTCTTCTAAGATAAATTGCAAGTTGAATTAACAGTGAGTTAAAGAATTTCTTTCAAGTCTTTAACCAAGACATCACTCTCCTCGAGGGAAAGGGTAAGAGGCTGCAAGAGAAGTGCCTGGGAAGCATGGTTAGTACCTTCCATCACCAGATCTCCAAAACTGTATCTGCTTTTGAAAAAAACCCCAGGAATTGTGGCTTCCTTCAGGTGCTGTGCCACCCCATGGCACAAAAGAGAGACAGTGTCTGCACTGAGAAGGAAGAGCAAGAGTGTCAGCAGCAACAGGTCACAGAACATATAGATATGCACAGCTTGTCAAAGCTGGTCAATATAACAACAGTGTCCTTGAAAACAGAATTCTCCCTAGAGTTACCCTAGGACAAGAGCAACTTTACCTGGCCACATCAGGAACAGAGCACATGTAGCAGAATACAGCTATAAAGGATTTCTTAGAGAGTTCATGGACGTGAATGCAGAAGTTTTAATTCTCTCCAGGCATCTTTAGCTCAGATCCCAAACAGTGGTGCACATCTAAAATTCTGAAGGCCAAATTGAGACTTAATAACCCTACACTAATAATAATGTTATGGTACGTAACTGCTGTACTTGGCTGTTTTCCACTTACTGATTTATGAGAAATGATGACTAGTTCAGCCCTCTGGAAAAAAAAAAAAAAAAAAAAACAAAACAGATACTTCATAGGAAGAAGTGGATTTTCTCTTTCTAAAAGATAAATAAATAACAGGATGAGGAAGATATACAGGATGTAATGCTCCATTGGCAAACATCACATCTGTTACTCATATTTCAATATCTTCCCTGCCACCCTGAAGCGTACCATGTGCAATTAAGAGGAAATTGCAATGCAATTTTTTTAATAAATTATTGTCAACAGTCATACAGTACTAAGCCAAATGCAAATCACTAAATCAATTCAGCACCAGTTTAAAAAGTTTTGATTGATCCTCAATTCATGGCTATGTTATTATAACATCTTATTAAATGCACCCACCACTTTAAGACTCCTTCATTTCATTTGTGATTACAGTAAATATTGATTGCAATGGTGGCCTAGAGACAGCTCCAAAATGTGCAACTATAGTCCTTGAAGGCAGAGCTTAGTGACAGTATTCTGTTCCCACGTCTGCCCTTCAGACACACTCAGCACAGATATAAAAATTCAATCTAATATTTTACTGGTCCAAATGCATATCTGCTTGAATTTTATTAAATTAAGCAGAGAAATTTGTTTTTTTAATAGAAACCTTAACCACTTTTACCTTTAAATACTGTTTAAAGCAGCTCTGAAAACAGTCTGAAAAGGGAATCGTGGTTTCAGAGTACAACTGACAGCAATGTAATTTCTTCTCCCCAGTTTTTCAAAAAAAAACAACACATACAGATAGCAGGGGGCATAACCACTTTGGCAAAAGCCGTGCTCATGTAAATACAGTGACAGACTCTCTTCTGACATCTGCTCATGCTGCTGTATGCAAGTGACCTTCTTCACCCCATTCTTCCTTTTACATCAACCCCGCTGCTAAGGGGACATCTCCAGCATCTCCCTCCAAAACCTACAATGAGCTCTGTTCTCATAAGATGCTGGCACCCAAAGCTTCATCACACCCTTCTTGCTAGTTAAGGGAAAACCTAGCAGAGTCCTCATGCACAAACTTATAATCCAGGCCAGCCTCCCTGCAGCTCTTAATGTGACAGCTCTAAATAACATATTGTCCGCAAAGCTCCTCCTACCACAACCAAGTTGGTAGACTTAAATTTGATAATGAATTTTCATGTACTTCAACAAAGAATAAAAAATATGAAGTTTAATTTTCACACAAATAGATTAATCCTGTGAAATACATCCAAAATATTTAGCTTGTCTAAATACATGGTGTATACTCCCTAGCTGGTTATTTCAAATTATGGGGATCTAACTATGGGATACAGCCTGGTTTTGTTAAGAGACACCTCTAACCTTTGACAGAGAATTCAGTCACACCTTGACCCCATTCCTATTAGAAGATTTTGCAGAGCACAAATGCCACATATGTGCACTCCTAACCAACCTACTACACACACCAATCTATTAAAAATGGACCTAAAATCAGACAGCTATAGGTTGGCATGAGGCTTAAACTAATACACAAATTGTACCTTATTACATGAAAGCATCATCAGTACCACTTGTAATTTTATTACCATTGGAACACAATTATCACTTGTTCCAACATTTTTGTCTAGTAGTACGTGATTGAATAGAAGCCACCAACACTGTATCTGCACAAGCTGATTACACAGTACCAACGAATATTCCCAGGCACTGGAATCAAATTAACTTTTTTGCAATTCATCCATTTCCACAGCAGGAACGAAATTTCTTCAGGCCAGATCTTGTGTGAGCGTGCACACGCTCAGAATAGCTGACATGAGTTTCCACAATGCATCTACAGATCAAGCTTGGATGCACTGTGTGTACTATGCAAACTACTAAATTCATATGGCATAGCACATGCAGATTAAAAAAATCTAGTTAGATTTTTTGCAACTTTATTCTTATCAAACTACCTCAATAAAGCAGTCAAATCTTCAGAAATTCTCAGTAGTAAGTGGATTACATTTTTCTGCAGGCACAGTTGGATGCTGAGAACTCTTGAACAAGGCAAAGCAGAGTCATAGCATGATCGCTTTCACCATCTGGTGCAATAGCTATTGGCCTAAGAGTGAGTAATAATTATAGCAATCCAGTCAAATGATAAATAACAAAGTCAAAACTGGAATGCTGGTATAAACACACACTAACATGGCAACACTCCTGCTGTCTGGCAGAGTTATCACGTGGCACCCAGTTCAGTCTGTAGAAATCTGTGGATCCACTTGGAATTGGCATTTCACACAGAAATGGACCTCCTCTACCACCAGCCCTTCTTCCACAGGCTGTTCCCCAGTATAGGTTTCACCACCTGTCACTATAGCCACATACACTTGAAATAAGGACATCAAGCCACTGAAAATTAGTGAACAAGACATATACAGAGGCTATTTTTCTGTATTAAAACTTTTCCTCTTCAATAAAACCACAATGTCCACAAGTATACCATATACATTTTGGGTTGCTTCACTTCATTCTATTTCTAGTCTGATCTCATGGCATGAACATCCATTGGTAGAAAACCAGCATGCTTTTTGTTTGGTTTTATTGGTGAGGAATCCAGTGTCTCTGATTCAAGGTCTGTGATTAAAAATGCAAGTTAAAACTGTAGTAAGAGGTTTGCTTCAGCTCAGCACCCAGGGACTAGTACAGTAATCTAGGTGCAAGCCCTCTCAGAAAACTTCCATGAAAAATGCCTCCCCCAAAGCCAGCTGCTGGACCTCAAATCTTTGTTCAGGTCAGACTGGTACAAAACAAATCTTCTCACCACGCATCCTCTTCTACCATGTTTAAAAATATCCACCCTTCTCTTTGTTCCTTGCTACAGCCAGTGGATGAACAAACCAATCCCAGAAGAAGAAACATAACCAATCCCAAGTGCCCAGCTCCCATGGTGGCCCACAGACCAAGCAAGCAAAAAGGCCAGGCATAACTTTAGTATTGTCTCCTACCTAAGGTTGGGCTGGAGGAGCAACAATGGAAGTGCTCAGGTCAGCTGTCACAGACAGTGTGACCCTCACACCAAAACCAAATCTACAGTTGACCATTCAAAACATATTCAATGAAATATAAAGGAGAATCTGTCAAGGACTGCAGTGCAGGGCAATCAGACCAGAGTTCTGGGAATCTGAGTAATTACCTTTTCTTATAATTTTTTTTACTACATTGTCCTTTACAAAATCATAAGGCAACATAAAACCCATGCAAGAGCTTTTTTTCTACTCCATTTTTTTTTCACCATTTGTTTTTACTTCTTTCCCTGCCACGTTTCTCTCTATCCTTTCCTCTCCTCACTGCTCCCTCCATTTCCCCAAGGCCCAACTCCTTCCTGCCTGCACTGTGCACCAGCAGAGCTGCTGGATCTGATGGGATGGCCCTGCCAACTATTAGGGCTGTCTGACACCTCACACGATCAGGTTCTGTTTGCACCCACCTGAACTGCAGCCTCCTACGGCAACTGCAGACTGAACAGTTCAGTCACTGCCTGGACCAAGGTCATGGCAAATACAGGGTCTTGCTCACACTGTACCATTATGAAGACTACTCCCGACTATTTTCTGAGAGACACCATTGCCTCTGGCAACAGGGGAAGGATGGGGCACCCAGCATCTTCCTACTGCTGCTCCCAATTCCACCTAAATTTGCTAGGTCAACCAAGGAGGCTGAGCTAAGCAGAGTGTACTGCTGTAGAGTAAGTAGATGGATTCACTCCACCCTCACCCTTCTTTGTCCACTCCTTGGAGCTCACTGGGATGCTTTGCAAGCCAGTTCACTCCTCTGAGCAAGAGGAAACTGTTCTCATTTTGGGGTGAATCAGGTCACCTTCAGTAGAGGAAGACCCAGCACACAGCCAGAACTAGAACTGCCCTGCTAGTGGCAGTAAGCACACAGGTAATCTCAGTAGACAGCATCTTGAGCCAAGCTGGAAAAGGAAAAGCAAAATCTACTGCCACATAATTACTAGACACCTGCTAGAGCTGAACACCTACAACACTTTCCAACCTCAGTATATTTGTGTAAAGACAAATATTGACTGACACAATATTTTTACAAGTCCACTGTTTAAATTTCCCCTCTGTTCTGGAGCACAGGCCAGAGATCATAATCTTCCACATTAGTCAAAGTGTTCTAGGGTTAAAATTCAGCACCTCTGATTGAAGCTGACAGAGAGGTTATAAACAGATACTGTACTGAAGTTTTCTAGTAAACACACAGAAAATTACTGTCCTGTACAGCGCTGTCTGTTTGGAGTATTAGAAGTAACTTTCAAGTGGAAGTGAGAACACAGAAAACCTATTAGCATTCTTCACAGAAACTTTACACCATTTATTGTCACATATTTTGGCATTTTGTATTGAATATGTGTGTTAAGGGATGGGAGAATAAATGTTATTTACCTCCTTTACATACCACTGTTACAGTGCACTATTAATAAGAAGCATGTCAGTTCTGCTCTGTAGAGGTTACAGAGTGGTGGAAAAAAAAGAAACATCAGGCTCAGTCCAAGTGTCCCAGGCACATAAGTAACTTGTCTAGCCATCTCCATGGTCCTGGCCACATTCCAGTTCTTGCACTATGAGCTGATCCCTCATCATATGCTGGTGAAAACAAAAATGTCCAGAGTGATCTTGAGTGGTATCTATCATGCTGATTTTTCTTTTCCCCCTGTCAGTACAACACTATTACTTGACAGGGTGGAATGAAGTTTTTTCCAGTCATACTCTAGCTCCTTTGGAAAAGTTGTCATCCACCAGGTGTAGAGCCCAGCTCTTGGAGCAAATTTAGCCTGTCCAAATTTACTGAGATCTTTTGTTCATACAAACCAGCCCTTCCAAGACTCCAAGCTCCAGCTGGTTCACCTATCTGAAAGTGAAAGAGTGCAAGCTTACTGCTGCTTCAGAAAAAAAGAAGTATAACCATCAAATGACGCATTTTATCACTGAAGGTTTCCAGATCGTTTTAGCTGAATTATCCTGGGTCATAAACACAGTACGTTTGGAGAACAGCTGCACGTTATATTCCAGGTCTATCCTTTCTCCACTCGGCTCTCTCTTCAGGCTGAAGTCAAATGCTATGAGACAAATATATCTATTATAAATCACATCTTTCCACAACAACAGTTGGCCAGCTCGCTGACATGCGGACGTTGCAGAGCACACTCCCTCAGGCCATAACCAATGAAGTCAGCCCGTGGATCCAGCTGCACCAGGGATGAGAACAAGAAAGGACTGAGAATGGGAGGCAGGGGCTTTCCTGCATTAGCAGCGACTCTCTCTTGAGGCACCCAAGGAGAGAAAGAAGCTGCTTGGGGAAAGAGGAAGAAGAGAAGAGGGATAGGAAGCTATGCAGAGGGACCAAAATGGTTTAGTTGAGGCAGTAGCTCTTGAAAAAAAAAAAATAAAGCCTTAAGCAGAGAAATACATATCCCCACAAGATGGGTTCATTTAAAACTCAGATTCTTTCGGCTGGTTGAAGAGACCATCACAGCCTCATAAGGCTCAGGAAGAAAAGCATCATAGAGGGAGGGAACAATGTAATCAGATCTGCTAGTCCATTAGACTGAGACAAAAGGAAGGGAAGGAGGAAGAAAACAATTTTTATGAGAAACCAGAAGTCACACAGAAAAGAAATGCAAAGGTTGGCCTGTAAAAAACAACTTAAGGACATTGCATTACTGAAAGGAAAAAAAAAAAAAAGAATAAAAATCAGAATATCAAGGGTAATGAATTTAGAATTAACTGGAACAGAAGGGAAGGAAGGACTATGAGGAGACAGGACAGCAAGGCTTCAGGAGGCCAGGTCAGGACTGAACAGCACAAAGCAGACATGCACAGAAAGCCTGCAGAGGCAAGACAGGATGGCGAGGGGAGCAGAAACAATACAAAAGTGGGGATAAGTCGAAGAAAATAATATATTTACAGGGCTGTTTTGGCAACAAACAAAAGAATAATCGATGACCCAGACAGCAAATTCCATACAGAATCTGCACTGGAACCCAAAATTTTGGCATTTCAGTACATAAGAGGGCTGAAATAAAGACAGCTAGAGACTTCTTGCCAAGATCTCTGTGACAGGGCAGGAGGCAATGTTTTTAAATTGAAAGATTTAGACTAGACATAAAGTACAAATTTGTTGTCATGAGGGCAGTGAAACACTGGAACAGGCTGCACAGAGAAGTTCTGGGTGCTCCATCACTGGAAGTTATAAAGGTCAGGCTGGATTGGTTTGAGCAAGCTGGTCTAGTGGACGATGCTCCTGTCCACAGCAGTGGGATTGGACTAGAAGATCTTTAAAGGTTCCTTCTAACTCTACCACTTAGGACTATATAATAACTCCCAACCTCCACCCCTGAGTCCCCTTAGCAAACAGTCCTGAAATTCAGTGGCTGTGTTCTGGCCTATCCCAAAGCTGATTCACAGAGCAGCAAATTAGTTTCTTATAATATCCTCCAATAACTCATGTAAGGGTGGCCTGAATAACAGATTTCATCAGTGATAATCACACACTTTTCACACAAACACACGATGCCTTTCTCTTGATGTGCACAGCAGACATGCTGGATTAAAAAGGAAGGAAAAAAAGATGTAATAAAGGTGGGATTTATACAATTTATTGCAGAGAAGAGAGACACAGAAGTGAAGAAAATAACAGTTTCATAAATATAAGAGTCACCTGTAACACTGGAAAACTGGCATCTGGTAAATGTCTCCTTTAATCCTAAATCTTACAGTAAGCCTAAATATGTTGTTTAGTTCAATGACACATGACTAGATAACATCAGAGTTTCAGAACACAAGATAGGGATGTCAACAGACAGAATTAGAAAAAAAAATATTGAAAACAATGTAGTCAAGAGGGTTTTGTGTCATTTTAAAATCTCATTTAGATTAGAAAGATTAAAAAAAAAAATCAGGACAACAAAAATATTACCCGGCACCAGAAAAACATTCCTCTGGCACAGAATACATATTTGTGTTCATTCTGCAGATACTCCAAAAAACTCCTTGAAACATTCTCTAAAGTTATGTATGATTTTCCATCCTGATAAGTTAGGTTCCTGTCAGTGTTTTATAAAACAATCCTTATTTACCTACACTTCTTCTCACATTTTCCTTTGTTTTCATCTAGCAGTCACACAATCGTCAGCAGCATATATTTTGTCTGATTCTATCCCATGCATTTTCTGTCACATCTATATTGTCCTTTACTCTTTGCAGTGCTTGAAATTTAGTACAACAGAGGACCAAAAACTAATAATAATAGTAATAATTAATAATATCATCATCATCTAAGGAAATTCCCACATTTTTAAGCTTTTTGTAAGGTTTAGAGAGGAGACTAAAGGCTGCATAAATGTAAGCTACGTGTCTTGAAAAGGAATTCAGATTGATTTTTGATCAAAATCTGCCAGTGACTGGGTGCTTTGGAAAGGAAATAGAAATTTGAAATGCCACAGACAGACAGGGCACATCCAGGTCGCAGTAGCAAGGCCCTTTCCAATCCAGCATCAAACCTGGCAAACGATATGCCAGAGGTACACGTGAGGACAAGCCCTCAGCAGACAGACAGGAAGGAGCATCCCTCCTGTAACTGCCAATTTCTGGTGAAGTCTTCCAAATCAAACTGAGGTGGTAGCCGTGCAATTATAAAAAACATGAGGTGAAGAATGGTAATAGAGCCCTGTGTCTGGGAAATGAGGTCCTCTGACTTGGTGGCAGAAAAAATGAAATGTACTCCCCTGCAGCTTCCTCTTCCCCAACCATAAAATTCCATAATCTCCAATAAAAGAGACATACTAAATTCTGCAAGAGATGGCAACACTCATTACAGCTCATTAAGCTACAAAACCAAATATCAAATTCTGAAAGATATTATTAATACCTCCTTCACTCACAAGAATTTTTAAAGAAGTTTGAATCAAAAACTTTTAAACTTCGGTCATAGAACAGCTGCAAAGTCAAGATCACTGAAGACTTGGTCTTGGTATTTCCACACACATGGGTTAGAA